>NW_024544772.1:0-678460 GCF_018167655.1 Microtus oregoni
GTAAGGTCTACACCTTTTTGTCAGAGCTGTGAATTCTATGGCAATGTGCAATAAAACAGGAATGGCAATTTTCCATCAAGTGTAAAATAAGCACCTTGTAGAGCAGAGGAAGGTCTTGTTGGGGCTAATCAGCTTCCAAATGTTTTTCAGTATTGAGAATATCCATTGTGTGCTTGTGAAATGCTGGGAAGTAATCAATGCATATTTTCCAAGTGGATGGATGATGTTTTTCTGTGTAAGAAGCCATTGGTCAGATAAGATATTCCCATATATGTAGATGAAAGAAATTTTGAAGAATCCTAGAAAGTTGGATGTATACCAGATAAACATTGTCAAAAGAACAAGATCTATAGGCCGCATTGTAGAGGTGGTAGGCCTGAGTCATTTTTGTGCAAAATAGTGTATATTTCATACCATCTTGGTCTTGTGAGTAAGTTCTATTTCACCATAGATAGAGTTGAAACACAAGTATTTCCAAAGAGTGTATGATGCTATATTATTCTGAGTAAGACATTCTAAATCTCTATGAAAGGAAGGCATTTTCAGAATTCTGACAAGAGGACAGGAGTTTGAGGACCCTGGGGAAATACAAGGATAATGATGATGGTAACAGGTGATGTACTGGAGGGGAAACATATTTTAGTAAAAGGGGAGAAGGTCTTGCCATCCTTCATCAAGAAATAAATGATTGGATGCTTGTTAAGTGACAGTAAGTTTTGAATGCCTTTTTGATTGGAATTTGAATGTTTTGGGCCTTGAGAAGGTATAGACCATCCCTGGCCCCCTCAGTCAGGCAGGGTAAGTGTAAGGCTCTCTTGATTACCAAGTGTGCATTTGAGGTCTATTTGACTAAATAGATGGTGGTGATGAATGGAATTCTTCGGCAGACATAAAGTAAAAACCAAAGTCACAAACCACTTAGGTAACAGGTAGTATCCTAGTAGACCTTGTGCAGTGGAGGAAGGACTGCATCACAGTCTAGAAGATTCACATCTTGAGGCAACTGTGGAAGGGCTGGTAGCAATTTGACATCATGTATCAGTCATTGGCAGGCTCCAGTTCTCATCAGCTACATTGATGTGTGAATGAAGGATGAGACCTCTTCATTCTGCTGACTTTAATGAAGCAAAGATGTCCTAATTTCAGGACTCTGTCACTTCAAAGCAGAGCAAGATTAAATTTCTTTGGGTACTCATGTATTTTTAAAGTGGATGTAGTTAGAGGGGAAAGATCTCCATTATGGGGATATTTCTGAGGCCCACAAGCAAAGAGGGGATGATCTGAGGATCCTTTGATCCTGTTCACCTTGAGAAAAATGGAAATTCTGGGATGACTTTAGTAAAACCCACATATTTTTATGAATTTCCTTAAACAAAGTGATAAAGCCTTGAGTGCTATTTGTAATTGCAGAAAGGCCAAACAGCTATTTTAATCATAAAGATCTTCAGTCATCAAAAATGCACAGTGTGAGATGCCTTGATAAAAGGAACATTTTGGGGAGATGATATTCATGGGGGAAACTTCTGAGGTCATTCTGAATAGTCTTGCTATGTGAGAAAATGCCTAACAATGTATGACCAAATATCAAGGTTTAATCACACCATTGTGTAGAAGGGAAAGAACAAGTTTAACTTGAGTAAGATTATTTTAGTCATCATTTGCTTCCTACTGTGTTTCCAACTTCCATGACCCATATATTACATCAAATATTGGGAAGATTACAAGAAACAATTACAATGCTCTTTCCTCATGATTAGTGGTTGTATAAACTTTCCTGCTTCCAAAGAGTTGTATTGGTCTGTGCATATCCATCAATGTAAGTGATGTAGGATGCCCTTGTATATGTGTTTTTCTTTCCCGGTTAATGAATAAATCTGCTTTGACCTATGGCAGTGTGGAATTTAGTCAGGCTGGAAGAGATATGGAAAGAGATTAGGTGGATTCCAGGAGAGGCCATGTGCCTGCTCAAGGAGAATTATACCAGAATTTTCCAGTAGGCCAGAGCCATACGGTGATACAAAGATGAACAGAAATGGGTTAATTTAAGATGTAAGAGTTAGCTAAAAAGAAGACTGTGTTAATTCCTTAAGTGATATTGTAATTTTCTCTGTAATTATTTGGGTGGGGGCAGTTGGGAAACATAAGGGCAGTCTTCATTTACATGAATGATATGAACCTTTTGCATTTCTGACTGGTACATTTTAGGCAGAGTCCATGATTATTAGTTTTAGCTTTTTATATTTTTCCCTCTACCTAAAGTCTTGTGAGGTCCCATGGTTACGAATGTGTTTCCCTAGCAGTCGTAGACCTGGGATTGGCACTGATTTAATATGAGTCCAATGGTCAAGTTAAATGTGTCCATGGAAGCAGGGGGATGCTCTATGGCCTACCAGGTTCATTGGCTAGATCTGAATCTCTATTTATACTAAGTGAATGGTTTGCAACCCCTTTGGTCATGGAAACCAATTCTGACATGTTATTCACCATTATGGACTATTCCAGACACCCTATGGAAAAAATGGGATCTTTGTAAATTTTGTGGTTGAAGTTTGTATTCATAGTACCCCTTTCACTACACTGGACTGAATATGGGCAAATCTGAATCTCACTTTTACAGTGTCAGTGGTGAAAGGATTATTTAATCTGGGCCCTTTGTATTCAAAGGTAAAGCTTGAGTGTTTTTGCCAAAAAATGAATCCTTGAGACGACCTTTGACAAATGGCGAAGTTCAGGAGTAATCTTTGTCCTAGGATGGATGTCTGACAGTTTCTTCAGTGAAATCAATGGAGGAAGCTAACTTGAGGAGATTTGAGGCATTGACTCTTCGTGAGACAGGGTAAATTTTGAGACCTCTGTAGGGCAAGTGATGTAGATATGAATAATTTGCATTAATGTAGATTTTGCTTTATTGACAGAGATTTAAGGTCAATTTTGTTATATGTATAAGTGTTTCTGATTTTGATTAAGGTATTGTGATTGTGTAGTTCATTAAATACGTACTGTATAATTAAGAAATATTGGTTGTTAATGGATAATCATCGATAATAGTAAAGCTTGTAGTCATGTTAGTTAGATTTTCTAGACATATAGAGATATATTTCAGATAGGCATTCTTCATATCTCTCAAAGGCTGCAGAATATGGCATTTTAAATGTTTTAATAACTTAGGACTTTTCATGACAATGAGACACTCTGCTCCTGGCAGCACCAATGTACTTCAAGAGGAAGATGGACATCGAAGAGGCACCTTATGGTGTTTGATATCCGTTTGGGCAAGAAACTGCTCTTGCCTGGACTATTGCATAAACTGGACACAGAGAACCCACAGAGAGAGGACTACTGAACTTGCCTAAGGTGAGATGATCTTTCGGGGTTCCTGATTCATGAAAGAGTCTGCGAGACATTCTGCAGGACACAACAGATAGTGACTGAACTGATTTTGAATTTTCCTGCTTTATGGAAATGTCTGCTGGATACCATGGGCCTGAAGGCTGAAGATGGATGCCCCAACAGTACAGAGGAACTTTGGGTGACTGTCCAGGTAGCGAGATGTCTCTGTCATTTCTAGAGTTTTAAAAGTTGCTTTTTTCTTGTTTGCTTAGGTAGTATTGTATCTTTCTGGAGTCTTTGATGGAGTTAAGAATAGTTAGTTATAGTTACAGTTTTCCTTAGTTTTGATACAGATTATTGTAACTTTTACTTGATAACTGTTTTGTTATATGTAATTTTTCTATGTTAAAGTTAATGCCTTTTTTTTTGTTTAAACCGAAAAAGGGGAAATGATGGAGGAAGGTCATTGGCCAATAAAGAAACTGCTTGGCCCTGTGGGTGGAGTAAACCGAACAAAATGCTGGGAGGAAGAGGAAGTGAGGTCAGAGACTCCACTGCTCTGCTCTCGGGAGCAGACGCCTCAGGGAGACGCCATCCTTCCAGCTCCCAGGCAGACACACGCCATGAAGCTCGACCGAGGATGGACTAGCCTAGAATCTTCCCGGTAAGACTGGTGCTCACCGATTATTACAGATGGGTTGATCGGGATATCAGAATTAGCCAGTAAGGGCTAGGGCAGAAGGGCCAAGCAGTGATTAAATGAATACAGTTTGTGTGTTGTTATTTCAGGCATAAGCTAGCCGGGCAGGCGGCTGGGGTGTTGGGGACGCAGCCCCGCTGCTGCCCTTATTACTTCAGGCAAGTGTATAAGTTGGAAAACCATTGCACACAAGGGAGAAGTATTATTCACCATCCTGTTGTAGGTACATGTTCTTACTAACCCATTTAGAGAAGGAATGTCCCATTATTGCACTTCAACTTACAATATTTCCTTAGAGCTTTCTTATCTTTTTTTGTCTCTTGGAGAGTTAGGCATCAGCAAGAGCTTTCTTCATTATGCCTTGGTGCCCGTCAGCAGCTAGATGTTTTCTTCTTTCTCTGGTTGTTTACTTATTCCATGTATGGGCAGCTGTGATGGGGCCAGTTGATTTCTAGTGATTTGATTGAAAAACATAGCTTAGGATTCAGTTTCTAATTTTAAAGTTATGACAGGGACCCAAAACCTACAGGGAGCAATGCCTTTCACTAACTACCTGTACCAAACATTAAAGGTTTAAATCATTTTTATTTAGAGCAGCATATTTTTGAGTTAGTTTAAAACAGAATAAATTCTTGAGAGTTCTTGACAGAATCCTACAAGGTAGGATGCAGTATTATTCAAAATAACATCTCAAATGTCACCTTGTGAATAAAAGGAATGTATGAGTTTCCTTGAGTCAAAGACAATGCTTCCTAATCTTCCTGAGATAGGTGGATTAGGTGTAAGTACACATTCTTAATGGAGAAAAGGATGATGGCCCAGTTTTACACAGGGTAGTTCTCATGAAACCTTCATTAAACAAAGTATATATGAGGTCTCTTGGAAACAGGACTACAGAAAACCTCTTCTTAGAATGGAAAGTTATGAGACTATCTTCAGCAAATGAGAAATCCCAATTGTTTTTATTCAAAGAGAGGAGGGCTCCAGTTATATTTGGTAAAATAGTAATATGCAATTTATCCAGGATCAAAAGTGGAAGGTCGCAAGACATCATGGGTAATCAATAAGAGTATGGCTCTGCATTAGCATCCAGCTAATTTTCACAATGCAAACATACATACCCAATGAGAAATATTTGATAGTCTAAGGCAAATCTCATAACAATCTTCCAAGAGCCTAAGTAGTAATGCAAGAATTATTGTTTCCTCAAGGATGTGTTGAGCTGTACATATCTGTACACATAGAAACACTGCATTTTTTTGATTATGTCAGTTTATTTATTTATTAATAATTTCTGTCTCCTCCCGACCTCCTCCTCCTATTCCCTCCCCCTCCCCCTCCCCCAATCAAGTTCGTTTTCCTTGTCAGCCCATAGAACTCTCCCGGTTCCCTGCCCAGTGGAAGGTCCAAGGACCACCCACCTCCATCCAGGTCTATTAAGGTGAGCATCCATACTGCCTATGCTCCCACAAAGCCAGTACATGCAGTAGGATCAAAAAACCCACTGACATTGTTCTTGAGTTCTCAGTAGTCCTTATTGCCTGCTACGTTCAGTGAGTCCGGTTTGATCCCAGTTTTTTTTCAGACCCAAGCCAGCTGGCCTTGGTGAGTGAACCATAGAACATCCCCATTATCTCAGTGTGTGGGTGCACCCCTCACGGTCCTGAGTTCCATGCTCGTTCTCTCTCTCTACTTCTGCTCCTGATTTGGACCTTGAGATTTCTTTGAATAGTCAAGAAGCATACAGAAAACCAAAAAGACTGGATCAAAGAAAATCATCCCCTCACCATTTAATAATCAAAACACTAAATACACAGGTTAAAGAAAGAATATTAAGAAACAGTGCATTTTTGAAAACATATTTGCAGACAGATGGCTTCAGAGCTAATTTTCTCTTTCCACCTTCTGTCCTGTGATCTAAAAGAAGAAAGTTGTAAGATCCCATAGATCACATATGTGTTTGTCTGATTATCTTTGTCAGAGGGGTTTCTTTGCCTTTTGGAGATGAAAAATGTCTAAATCCTCTTTGTGACAAAGAGAGATGATTACAGCCCCCATGTTCTTTATGGGAAGCATGAATATCTGCTTTGTTAGAGCTGGTTCTCATTTAGTTTTGATAGGTCTTGAATATTGATGACTGCCTTTGGGAGAAGCAGTACCTCTATCACACTTCTCATGTGATTGCAAGGATCTGCAGCCTCCCTTAGACATGGAAGGTTCAATGCACACTTGAGTAGTAGCTTTTTGTTTCTGGCTCACTTTGGAGGGTGAATCCTTGAACTCTATTTTGGACAAAGAGCATATTAGGCAGCCTTCATGTTCTGAATGGGAAACATGAACAACTTCCATGTTAGAGGGGACCTGTTCCAATTTGATTTTGGTAGATTTGAAATATCTAGGAATTCCTTGGGAAGAAGGAGAAAATCTGAGGCCCTCCTAATAAGGTTATGAGGATTTCAAACTCCCTTTGCAGAAGTAGTAGTGAGGCTCTCTTTAGGCTCAGTGTTAAGCCTTGCAGCAACATTGATAGAAACAAAATCTCTGCCCGTTTTTGGGAGAATGGTGAAATTTCAAGCCTTCACCTTCTGTTGGCACAGATTTGAGGCATGATTTTTTAGAATCAAGTTTTGATTTTGGTTTCTTTGATTACAAATGTTTTGACCAACCTAGTCGAGAGGGAGAACATCTTTGATATTTTGTAGGAGTGGAACTAGATTTGAAGTTCAATTTTGATGATACTTTGTTTGGAAACAATCCTGGGTGGTGTAGCGATAGAGCGTGAGTCCTTTCTGATATATATGCAAGTGCGAGCCTACTTTTGGCAGATGTGAATGATCTTAAGGCATTAAATTCCAAAAGTAAAAATCTGATTCTTCATTTAATAAATGAAGCATGCTTCACTATTTTTTGGTTGAATTGGAACTTCTATGGCTTTTATTTTGATAAGAGTAAGAGCTCAGACAGTCTCATGAGAAGGAATAGGAATGAACTGTCATGTGCACAAGTAGACATTCTTAAAGACTCCATTGAAAAGAAAGTTCCCACTACTTCTTGGGTAGATGGTATAGGTTCTAGAAGCCATTGGGATGGTGTGGTATTTCCAAGTGTAAAATAAATACGTCTTGGGGGCTCCATATTCTTGTGGTTATATACTGAAGGGCCTCAAGTACATTTTTCAGAATTACAATGTCTCAGAGCCTCTACAAAGAATGGTAAAGTTTCTAAAGCACCTGACACAGTATCTGAGGTCTTACAAACCTCTTTTGCTGTTGGCAAAGTTTCTGAGGTCTCTTGTGTAAGGGAAGGTTGCAGAGTCTACATTGGGGGAAGTTGATATTCTAAGGAATCTTGGGAAGTTGTTGAAGTTTTTGTAACCTTATTGTAAGAAGATGTTATTTCTAGAAAACTTTTGTGAAACGGTGGAGTTTAATTGTACCATAATGAGAGTAAGAAAGTTGAAGTGTTCCAGTATCAGATGATGACTGTCCTAAAGTCTCAAGTGTCAAAGGAGGGACGGAAGCCTCTTGGGAGAACAAAAATTATCTGGAGACTCTTGAGCAGATGATGCATGTCCAAGTGATTCCTATGCTGATATGGACAGTCCCAGAGCTTCTTGGGAATGCAATGAATTTCCTGTATAGCCTTGCTGAGAGGATAATCTACTTGTGCAACTTAAGATATTTCCTGACAATGTTGTGCTGAATGGGATAATGACCAAGTCCCAGATGCAGGTAGAGTGGGTCTTAGAAAACCTAGGTCCAGTGGAGGAGGTCCGAGAGATTCATCCAGAGATACTGATGGTCCAAAAATTTCTTTTGCACATACAGATGGTCCTATAGTACTTTGGCCAGAGAATGAAATTTTTAGAGTTTCTAGGGTAGACGGAAAAGTTTCTGAAATCCCTAGATAAGAGTCTGATATGTTACCAGCTTCTTGGGGGATGCCAAATTTCTTATGTCTCTCGCATAAGGGGGGCCAGTTTTAGAGTCTGTACTGAAAGACCCATATGTGCTACAGCATTTTGGGCAGGTGCTGAAGTATCTATAATCCCCTGGGTAGAAGTTGCCTTTTCTAGAGTGCTATGCATAGATGGTGATGTTTCTCATGGTCCTTTGAGTATTCCCTAGTCCAAGATTTCTTAGATCAGATAATGAAAATGACTGTCCTTAATGCCAGTGTTCAAAACAAGTGCCTGAAGCCTATTTAGGTATAAGAAAATATCTGGAGACCCAAAAGCATTTATTGAATGTCTATCTGCTGAAATAGACAATCTCAGAGCCTTTTGTGAAATCATAAAACTCTGGCTTAGGTTTTCTGAGTTGGGGAATCCTCTTGTAAATATAACGATGTGTCCCGACAACATTTTTTTCTGAGAGGGAGAGTGACCCTCTTTCCAGATGCAGGTGGAGTGGAACCCATAGATGCTTGCTCGGGAGTAGAAGTTTTCAGGGATTCCTCCATAGATACTGATCCTCCTAAATTTCTTTCTCAGATATAGATGGTCCCACAGTACTTTGGCAGAGAATGAAATTTCCAGAGATCGTGAGGTAAATGGAAAAGTTTCTGAAGTTCTTGGGGAAGAGTCTGATATATTACAAGCCTCTTTGTTAGATGAAATATTCTGATGTCTCTGGCATACGGGAGCCTGTTTTAGAATCTGCACTGAATAAAGGAGATGTGCTAGAGTATTTTGGACAGGTGGTGTAGTTCTATATTCCTTTTGGTAGAAGATGGTATTTCTAGAGTGCTATGGGTAGATCATGGTGTTTCTAGTGCCCCCATGAATATTCAGATAGCCCAAGGTCTCCTCGATCAGATAATGCTAATGATAAGGACTGCCCTGGATGCCCTTGTTCCAAACAAGTGCCTGAAGCCTCTTCAAGTGACAGGGAAGTATCTGAAGAACTATGAAAATATGGTGAGTGTCAAAGAGATTCCTTTGCTGATATGGACAATCCTAGAGCCCCTTGTGCAGACAATGCATTTACTGGACAGTTTTGCTTCAGTGGTTTCATAAAGTAACCTGTTTGCATGAACACATTTTTTTTAAATCTTTGTCCATAAATGAAATTCTATCAGGCCCCCTTTGAGATGAGGCAGTATTCACAAAGTGTTGGTTAGATGGAGAAAATCCCAGAGCTCTTTAAGAAATTGTTGGTTATCTCAATGTCACTTGTTCAGTTATAGAAGGCCTGTGCACCTTTGGCAATTGTTGAAAATCTCATTGTCTCTATAATAGATGTCAGAGTGTCTATAGACCTTGAGAGAGATTTCAAAATACTACAAATCTCTGTATAAAATGGCAAAGGATCTGTTGTCTCTTAAGCAATATTGGGAAGAATGCAGAGGCCACTCCAAAGAAGCATGAATTTTTGGAACACTTTGAGCTAATAATGGTGCTGTTACTACAGACTTTTGGAGAGCACCATGTGTAGATATTGATGTTCCTAAAGGATCTTTTGAAGATCGAGCAGGTCCACAATCTTGTGGAATTGATGATGAATGTACACCAGCCTCTTGGGATAAAGAAGGTTCTAGGTCTTCTTGAGAAGATATGAACATTTCTAGAGGTTCTTTTTCAGATTTTGAATGTCCTACAAATGATTGTGCTGATATGGAAGTTCCAAGAGCCAGGATAATGAATCTCCTAAACACCCTTACTTAAGTGGCGATAATCTGAGAATCCCTTTGGCAGCTCTAGACAATTTTGAGTACAATTGAGCTGATAATAAATATTGGGAGGTCCCTAGTACAGAAGGGTTAGGTCTCAGTGAACATTTAGAAGATAGAGAAAAATGAACAGATTTTTGGAGAGATGATGTTTCCTAAATTTATTAGTCAGAAACAGAAAGGAACAGGGCATTTAGGGCAGACATTGAATGTCCCAGATTTACCGGAAGAGGTGTCAATGTTTCAAGACTCACAGATGAAGACTCTGAACATTTAAAAACCATTAGGCGAGATGTTATAGTTTCTGATGACTTTGGAATCCATTGGGAATTTCCCAACTACTCTGTGAATCAGGTTGAAGTTGCCGAGCACCGTGCACATCTAAAGAACTTCTACTTTCTGGAGAGAAGAAGATGTTTCTAGAATAACTTGAGAAGCTGAAACATATTACAATATTCCCTGGGCAGGAAATATGTGTTTCTTGTGGGAGAGATGGGAACTTTGCCACAAACCCTTGATTATAAGAAGTGTCTTGCACTTTGTGGGAAGGTCTGGAAGATTCTGTAGACCCTTGGACAAATGGTCAATGTCCTAGAGACTCTTGTCCTGATATACACTATCACAAAGTACCTTGGAGAGATAATGAACGTCCTTCATATGCCTTCTGATGTGTTGTTTATCCTAGAGTCACTTTTGTGTATACAGATATTTTCTACCACAACTGATCAAGTGGGGAATGTTCCAGAGTACCTGGTGTAGGTGGGGTAGGTCCCAGAGACTCTTGGGAAGATAGAGAATGTTTTAGATAAGTTTGGACATTTGGTGAAGAATCTAGATGCTTCTAGTAGGTGTGTACAGTTCTGATTTATTTTGGGAAGATAGAGAAAAGCTCCCAGTATGTTGGAGTGTATAACTGAAAGACATTGTGTCCTTGAGGCAGATAGAAATTTTTCTACAGGCCCTGAAATAGACAGAGCAGTTTTAAACACCCCTTTGGCAGATGAACAGTCTTTTAATTTCCACTTTGAAAATTAAGAATTGGCATCAATTCATCGGAAAGAGATCATCATTGGTATATGGAAAAGTCTCTGTTTTCCTCTGATTAACGATGCATTCCTATACCTCTTGGGAAGATGTAGGTGTTCTTGGAACACCCTGAATAGACACAGGAGGTCTGAGCATCCATGAAACAGATGGAGATATTCCTAACTCCACTTTGTTATGTAGAAATAATCCTAGAGTCATGGGAGTAGATAATGAAGATATCAAATCCACTCTTGAGGAATTGGATAACACTAGATTTCCATGTGCACAGGTAGTAACTTCCAGAGTGTTTTTTCCACATGAATAAAGGCAAGATTCCACAACTTCTAGTAAAGATAATGAATGTCTGGAACTCACTTGAACATATAAGGAAATTTCCAAAGACTCTAGGAAAGAGGATAGAGTGCTTTGCCCTGATAAAGGAAACATCATTTGCCCCTTTCAAGAAGTCAAAGGTCATAAAGTGTCTGGAGCAGATGGATCTCTTTGGTGAACCCTTTGTGCAGAATTCCAATATCCAAGAGGTCCCATAGAATGAAACATAGGGCCCTAGATAGCCTTGCATAGATTTAGAGTAACGAAAAGTTTCTTCTTCTGACAGTTTAGATTTTAAAAGGCACGGAAAGAATGGAAATAACTCAAGTTTTCTGGGGCATATACAGAATGTTCCCATGGCTCATCACATTCCACATGTCATCAGGTAGTTGTAGAAGTTTTGCATATGCCTGATGAAAATGATGATTATCTTGGGGAGTCCCAGGGTGGTAGCAAAAGTTCTACAAAAATTTTGGAGACCCTGGAACAGATTTCAAAGTTTCTACCATTTTTGGCATGCTGGCTATATCCCTGAGACTCTGCGGTACATGATGCATATGCTAATGTACTTTGTGCAGAGGGGAACTTGATAATGTATGTTGTGTATATGAGGAAGTTCCTGGTAGCCCTTGAGCATGTATGTTGTCCTAGACTCCTTTGTGCAGCGTGGCTAGACCCTTGTGTAAATACACAGGAACCTAAAGTTTCTTGAGGACATTGAAAAGTTGATTAGCTCACCTGGGAAAAGGAGTAAAGTCCCAGAGTCTCCTGAGGACAAGGATCATATACTGAACTTCCTTCATGAGATGGAGAAGTTTCTAATGTCTCTCTTTTAAGTGACATTGCCCGTGATAACTATTTGTATTTTGGACTTTTACTTGGATGTCTGCAGAAGATAACAAAGGCCCCAGAGTTCCTTTTGAAGATGCTGATGGACTCAGTGATCAGATACACTAACTTCTAGAGCCAGATGAGCAGAGATTAGAAATGCTGGATTACTTGGGACATGTGATGAAAATCTTCTAGGCACTTAATTAAATGGTGAAGATTTTGTAGGAACTGGGATAAATGGACAGATTACCACAGGCTCTCTGACAGAAGACAAATGGCTGAGATTCATTCGGACAAGTTGAGATGATTATAGATTAGCAAAAAAATGAGGTAAAGATAAAGTTCTCCATGAGGAAATGAAAAAAAAATCACAGAGTTCCTTGTGCATACAAAGAAATTTCCAGAGGTGATCCAAAATATAGAAAATGTTCAGGATATCCTGAACTCACAGAAATTTGGAATATTTCCTGAGAACCAGAGCTAGATATTCCAGTACCTCGAAGAGAGGCCAAAGACCCTCGTGTGCTCTTTTCAGATTGAGAAGGTTTCAGAGATCTGGCGACAGATGGTGGATACTGTAAAGAATTTTGCACAGACAGGGAAGTTTTCTGAGGGATTTCGGATGAAGCAGGATACTTCCTAGTTCCTTGATTACACAGCAATGTCACTAGAGTTCCTTTTGCAGACACAGATAAGTCCAAAGACCCTTGTGGATACAGAAGGGGCCACAAGCCCTTCTGCACCCTGACACTCACAAATATACCTGACTAGATTGCAAAGATTCTAACAGTGTCTGGGTATTTTGTAAAAACATCAGAGGTTCTGTCCTTGATGCAAAATGTCCTACTGTATTTTTTACAGATGTCAAATTTCCAATTGTGCCTTTGGCAGGTAAGAGACTCTCCACAGTGTCCTTTGAAGCATAGGAATTCTCTAAGAGTCCCTGTGCAGATTTGGACAATTTCTGAGTTCCTTGTGATGGTGGGCATGTTCCCACAATCATTTCATCAGAACAAGAAGATGCTGGAGTTGTTTATCTTGATGACAAAACAGCCAGATGCCCTGGTACACATGGAATGTTCCCCTGGTCACTTGGGTAGATGGAGAATTTTTATATGGCACTGGAACTGCTTTGAAAAGTGTAGAAATTTGCAGTCTCTTCAGCTAATTATGCTAATTTCCGCATTTCCTCAGATGATATAACATGTTCCAGAGGCCCATATGCAGGTTTCAAAGCTCTTATATTCCCAAAGCCAGAAGGAAAAAAGGAATCTGCAGATCTACGGCAGAACTTAGAAATCATCTAGGCATTAGAGTTTGTTACCAAGTGTCTATTATGCTTGCAGCAGACTGACAAGTTTCCACACCCTCTCTCACACCTGAAAAATGCCCCAAGGTATTCTGGGAATATTGCTATTGCCTCAAATTTTTTGAGGAATATACTGACTGTTTTGAAGTCCTTTGCATAAAAGACAAAGTACTTGGGCAAGCAAAGTTACCTCTGTAGCTCTCGAGACCCATTAGGAAATTTCAAAATAGCAAATTTCCTAGAGACCATGGATTATATAAAGGATTTTCCTGAGCACCTAGAGAAAATGATAAATGTTCTATGTGTTCTAGTGAAGACAAAAATTTCCCTGATGTTTCTAGCTAGATTTGTTATGTTCTGTACTTCTTGTAAACCTTATAGTATGTTGGATAGATGAAGAAAAATTTTAGACTATTGGGAAGAAATTAGATGTTTCAAAGCCCTATTAGACGGTAGCAGAGTCCCTACAATTCATTGTGTTGATATAGATAGTGTTAGAGACCCTTGTTCACATAGGGAAGATCCTAGATTCTTGGGCAGATTCCCAAAATTCTACAGTTCCTTTTGTAGGTAAAGAAATTACCAGCAGTGTTTGAGCAGATGGAGAAACACTGAGTTACTTATGGGCACATTGATTAGTCTCTAACTTAGAAGGTGGATGTCTATCTGTGCTTTGTGCCTGTGTGGGCTTTACCAAAGTAGGTTCTATATAAGGAATAGATTTTCAGGAATTTGAGCAGTTTTCAGCATCACCTGCCTGATGTGTTCACTTCCAGTTTTTTGTGAAGATGGTCAAAATTAACCATCTTTTTTCAAAGATGGAGAAGGAGGCTCATTGGGCTACCAGCTGTCCTGTTTAGGTGCTGAGGAGATCCATCTGGAGGGGTGAGTGTGTGTGATCCAGGGGTGGAAATCCCGGAAGAGAGCATAAACCCCCCTCCCCAAGCTCCTTCTGAAGGGTTGTCTTTCTTACCGACAAGGCCCACTCCAAGCCTGCTTGCTCTGAAAGGTCCTTGCTCAGGAACAGGTTTCTGCTCCTACACTGAGGCTAGCCACCCAGAGAGGTGAGTGCCTGCCTACCGGGCTGGCCTCAACAACCCCCAAAATTAGCACGGGCACCTTCAGCTTGGAGGCAGAGTCTCCTGTGCTATTCTGGACCGTCCCTGCCTGCCACATTCTTCCTTTTATCCCAGGTTCATTGGGTTACATGTTGTCCCTGTTTTGGTGCTGAGGAATTCCATCTGGACTGAATGATAAATCCCTATTCAAACTAGGCAAACGACCAGGAGTGAATACACAAATTAACATGATCAGTAATGAAAAAGGAGACATAACCCCAGACACAGAGGAAATTCAGAAAATCATTAGATCTTACTACAAAAGCCTATATGCCATAAAATTGGAAAATATTAAAGAAACAGACACTTTTTAGATAAGTTCCATATACAAAAGTTTGCCCAGAACCAGGTGAACAATCTAAACAGACCTGTTAGTCGTGAAGTATTAGAAGTTGTTATACAAAAACTCCCTACCACAAAATCCCACGTCCAAATAATTTCAATGAAGAATTCTACCAGAACTTCCAAGAAGACCTAATACCTATACTCCTTAATATGTTTTACAATAAAGCAACAGAAAAGTTATTGGCAAATTTCTATATGAAGCTACAGTTACCCTGATACCAAAACCACACAAAGACTCAACCAAGAAAAATAATTACAGGCCAAACTCACTCATGAACATCAACGCGAAAATCCTCAATAAAATAGTTGCAATACGAATCCAAGAACACATTAGAAAAATTATCCATTGTTATCAGGTAGGCTACATCCCAGGGATACAGGGCTGGTTCAACATATGCAAATCTATCAATGTAATCCATCATATAAATAAACTGAAAGAAAAAAAAATATGATCATTTCATTAGATGCTGAAAAAACATTTGACAAAATTCAACATCCCTTTATGATAAAGGTCTTAGAGAGATTAAGGCTACAAGGGTCATACCTAACTATAATAAAAGCCATTTATAGCAAGCTGACAGCTTACATCAAATTAAATGCAGAGAAACTCAAAATTATCCCACTAAAATCAGAAGCACGACAAGGCTGTCCACTCTCTACATACATCTTCAATATAGTGTTTGAAGTTCTCACAATAGCAATAATGCAACACAAGGGGATCCAAAGGATTTGAATTGGAAAGGAAGAAGTTAAACTTTCATTATTTGCAGATGATATGATAGTGTACATGAGCGAGTCTAAAAACTCCAGCAAAGAACTCCTACAGCTGATAAACACCTTTAGTTGCATGGCAGGATACAAGACCAATTCCAAAAAAATCCGTTGCCCTCCTATACACAAAGGATAAGGAAGCAGAGAAGGAAATCAGAGAAGCATCATCTTTCATGATAGCCACAAATAGCATAAAATATCTTGGGGTAACTCTAACCAAGGATCTGAAGGACCTATTTGACAAGAACTTTAAGTCTTTGAAGAAAGAAATTGAGGAGGATACCAGAAAATGGAAGGACCTCCCTTGATCATGGATTGGGAGGATCAACATAGTAAAAATGGCAATTCTACCAAGGGTAATTTATAAATTCAATGCTATTCCCATTTAAGTCCCATCAAAATTCTTCAAGATCTTGAGACGATATTAATCAACTTTATATGAAAAACAAAGAACCCAGGATTGTCAAAATAGTCTTATACAATAAAAAATCTTCTGAAGACATTACCATCCCTGACTTCAAATCTATTACAGAATTTCAGTAATGAAAACACTTTGGTATTGGCACAAAAACAGAGAAGTTGATCAATGGAATAGAGTAGAAGAGCTGGATTTTATCCCACAAATGTATGAACATCTGATATTTGATAAAGGAGCTAAAATTATTCAATGGAAGAAAGAAAGCGTCTTCAGCAAGTGGTGCTGGCAGATCTGGCCGTCAACCTATAGAAAAATGAAAATAGATCTATATCTATCGCCATGGACAAAAATCAAGTGAAAATGGATTAAAGACCTCAATATCAGGCTGAACACACTGAACCTGATAGAAGAGAAAGTGGGAAGTACTCTACCACATATGGTCACAGGAGATCACTTCCTAGGCATATCCCAAGCAGCACAAACATTAAGGACAACATTGAATACATGGAACCTCCTGAAACTGAGAAGCTTCTGTAAAGCAAAGGACACTGTCACTAAGACAAGAAGGCAACCCACTGACTGGGAGAAGATCTTCACCAAATAGCAACAGACAAATATCTGATATCCAAAATATATAAAGAAAGTGAATTTTAAAATGCTAATAAATACAATTCAAAAGTAGGGCACTGAACTGAAAGGAGAATTCCAAACAAAAGAAGTTCAAATAACCAAAAGACACTTAAGGTCATGCTCGTCCTCCATGGTGATCAGGGAAATGCAAATTACAACAAATTAGAGATATCACCTTACACCAGTCAGAATGGCTAAAATCTAAAAGACAAATGATAGCCTTTGCTGGAGAGGTTGTGGAGTAAGGGGCACACTCATTCATTGTTGGTGGGAAGGCAAACTTGTGCAACCACTTTAGAAATCTGTGTCGCAATTTCTCAGGAAATTTGGGATAAACCTACCCCAAGATCCAGTAATACCACACTTGGGAATATACCCAAGAGATGCCATATCATATGTCAAAAGCATTTCTTCAACTATGTTCATTGCAGCATTATTTGTAATAGCCAGAACCTGGAAACAACCTAGATGCCCTTCAATGGAAGAATGGAGGATGAAAGTGTGGAGTATATACATATACTATTCAGCGGTTAAAAAAAAAGAAAAAGAAAAGAATTCGCGAATTTTGCCTGAGAATCGATGGAAATATAGAACACTATCCTAAGTGAGGAATCCCTGAAAAAGATGAGCATGGGATGTACTCACTCCTAATTGGTCTCTAGCCATAAATTAAGGACATTGAGCATATAATTGATGATCCTTGAGAAGCTAAATAAGAACGTGAACACCCCCCCCCCAAAAAAAAAGACATATAGTCATCTGCCTGGATATGGGAAGTAGACAAGATTGCAGGACAATACCTGGGATCTTTGGGGTGAGGTGGCTTGGGGCTATGGCAAAATGGAGTGAGCAATGTGAGAATGGGAGAATGGGAGCATCATGGGAGAATGGGATGTTTGGGATATAGGAAGGGTGGGCACGGGAGCAGAGAAATTTATATCTTAATTAAGGGAGCCATCTTAGAGTTGGCAAGAGACTTGACTCTAATGGCGCTCGCAGGTGTCCAGGGAGATGTCCCCAGCTAGTACCTTTAGCAACTGAGGAGAGGGAACCTGAAATGACCCTATCCTATAGCCATACTGATGAATATCTTTCATATCACCTTAGAGCCTTCATCTGGCGACGGATCGAGATATAGACAGAGACCCAAATTGGAGCACTTGACTTAGCTTAAGATCCCAAGGCCAGCTGAAATGTGACTGAAAAAGCATGGGATAAAACCGGACTCTCTGAATCTGGCAGACAATGATGGGTGCTGGGAAGCCAAAGACAATGACACTGTCAATGATCCTACTTCATGTTCTGGCTTTGTGGGATCCTAGCCAGGTTGCATGTTCACCTTCCTAGGTTAGGATGGAGGCGGGAGCACTTTGGAATTTTCACAGGGCAGGGAACCCTGACTGCTCTTCAGTCTGGAGAAGGAGGGTAGAGCAGTGGGGGGAGGGGAAGAAGAGTGGGATGAGGAGGAGGGAAATGGGAGGCTGGAAGAAGGCAGAATTTTTTTTTTCAATTAAAAAATTAGATCCAAATGAGGAGCAGGAGGAGGGAGAACATGAGCAAGGAAGTCAGGACAATGAGTGGTGCATCCACCCACTATGATAGTGGAACTGATCTATTGGGATCTCAACATGGCCAGTGGGACTGGGACTGGATAGCATGGAATGATACCGTCCTTTCTGAAACTGGTGGAGAAAGATGGCTGATGAGAAACCAAGGAAAATGGCACTAGGTTTCGATCCTAATATATGTACTGGCTTTGTGGGAGCCTATCCTGTTTGGATGCTCACCTTCCTGGTCCTGGATAGAAGTGGGAGAACCTTGGACTTCGGGGAGGGCAGAGAATCTGGACTGCTCTTCAGTCTTGAGAGTGAGGGGGAATGGAGTTGGGGGAGGGGAAAGGGTTACAGAAGTGAGGGAATGGGACACTGTGTGTGAGGATGGGGAGGGTAATGAGAAATGGGAATGAGGTGGAAATTGTTGGCAATAACTAAAAAATAAAATAAACAAAAAAAGATGGAGAAGAAACTAGACTTGCTTCTGTTAGAGAGGAAAGTCCTTGAGTCATTGGTGTTGGTGGCAATGTTCCTGTAATCATTGGGACAAATGGAAACATTCCTAAATCATCTGGTATAGAAGACAGATGGCTATGTGTGCACTGGTCAAACTTATATAGTCCCAACTATTCATGGAAAGATGCTGACTGTTGTAGTGTTTGTTGGCTATATGGTGAAGAAGGTAGAGTTTCAAAAGTAGATATGTAAAGTTGGTCATATAGAAAATATTCTAGATCTTTGGATGTAGATGAAAAAGATTCATTGGATCTGGTGCCATGTTGTAAATGTTCTGTAGTTCCAGAAGGAAATCACCAAGGCCCTGTAGGCCCTTTGAAAACTGGTGATAAATTTGTGCAAATCAAGTGTCCTCACTTATTTTGCAAAGATGCTGGTGGACACAGAATTGATGTGCAAGATGCTCAATATTCTTCATTCCCTGATCTTGATGAGAAAGAACTTACTGTACCTTGGAGAGACATAGAATTTTCCCAATGCCTTTGATAACACATGCAAATTGGTTGATTCCTTAGAGTTGTTTGATGAGGTAAATGAGCATCTGGTGAGTTCGTTTAAATATCTGCCCTACCATATCTGAGAAACATTGATCCATTTTCATTGAACATGTTCTGTGGGACTTGGGCTATAAAAACTCATGAACAGTCTCACAGGCACACAGGATAAATATGTACACATCGATGAACACTGCTGTGTGATATGAACACCTATGGTGAATGCACCGATCTCCATAAAATTACTTAACTAGGGAATCTGTGATGTTAGGTGGAGTGTGGGAAAGACACCACAACCTCATCAGACCCCCAAATACCAGTGTTATATTGATACCTGACTCCTATCATGCAAGGATCCTGCAGTCTTGCAATGGGACAATTTTTGGCTCCTTCATCTTCTCAAACTTGGTTAACAATTTGGAGGTATCAAACTGCCAGTCAGCATTCAGCATGTAGATCAGCTGTCCCTGGAAACGTGATTTGGCTAAAATGTGGGTGAGAACTTGTACCAGGAAACCCTGATGCATCATCACCCATTATCCTCGTCCTCATCGTTACTCTCCTGGGTGGGCCTGAAGCACAAAGAAGAAAAAATGCAATAAGCCTCCTCCTTAGTAGAAAAGCATGTAAATCCTCAATTTAGATTACTGTCAGAGGGAATGCAGCACATTTTATCTTACAAGGCATACTCATCCATTGGTTCACTCACTTATCCAATGAATGTTAAAATTCATCCATTTTCCCATGTCTCTCTCTCTCTTTCCTTCAATCCCTCTTCTATTTCCTCCTGTATCCTGTCAACATCTTGCCTAGATAAATCTTCTATGTCTCTTCTGCTCTAGAACCTTTCATTTGTAAAGAACTTGCCCTCTCAGGGAATTTTTTTTCTCTTCTCTATGGATGGAGACCATATGAGGAAGATCTGATGAGCAACCATGACAACTAGTGTCCTGAAAAGATAGGCAGACAATATAATGATGGCTGACATTCCTACACAATGAGTCAGAGGTCCATGAGCTCTGCCCCTGTTAACAGATATGCAGGCATCACTGTGGCCACACATACTTAACTCACTCAGTGTTCACAAATCCTGGAGATTGAGGTTTAATTCTTGTCCTAATCTGATGAAGAAACCAAAATGAAGAGAACAGAGGAGCCTGAAGTAAGGCCTTCCATATAGTACCAATGTCCAGCCAACTGCTAACCACACGTTGGAACCCAACTGCCTTTGATTTCTGAAAGAATTGCTGTCTCTTTAAGGTCTCATAACAACACAAAAAGGTACATCAGACGTCTCCAGCACAAAATTAGACCAATTATAAGACCCAAAAGATGTAGCAAGTTATGTTTATTGGTAAGAAAGATGGTTCTAGTGGGACAAAATGATGTAGCATTAAAAAACAGATTGGCGTTATCAATATGATTGCATGTGATATGGCCCACACAGGCTTCTGGTTCTGAATACTTGGACCTCAGCAGGTTTTGGAGATTGTGGACTCCCAGAATTTAGCTGTAGGCATTGGGGTCTGAAAGGACAAGCCTTGATGTTTCAGGACATCCTTTCACTTGATCTCCACTGTTTACTGATTCTCTTACAGGGAACAAGCAGCCTCCTATTACTGGTGCTATGTTCCCCACTCTGTTCCCCAACAAGAACAGAGAGAACCCCCTCCACACCCTAGTTGCTTTCATCACATATGAAGGCATAAGTCAGAAACTGTCTCCCACACCAGTTTATAATTATGATTAATTGAATGGTTATTTCTTTAAAGGGGAAAAATTTACAGATCACCATCCAAGTCAAGAGCCTTCTGCAATATCAGGAAAGGAGCCTAGTAGTTGGAAGTGAAGCTTTCTTTCTATCTATCTATCTATCTATCTATCTATCTATCTATCTATCTATCTATCTATCTATCTGTCTGTCTGTCTGTCTGTCTGTCTGTCTGTCTGTCTGTCTATCTATCTATCTATCTATCTATCTATCTATCTATCTATCTATGTATCTATCCTTCTATCTATCTATCTATCTATCTATCTATCTATCTATCTATCTATCTATCTATCTATCTATTATTCATGTCCATAAAAGAGTCCAGAAGTATACAATATTACGTAAGCAAAAAAAAAAGTAAGACTTTTTCAAACTCTAGAAATGACAGAGTCATGTTGCTACGTGGAAAGGAATTGAAAGTTCCTCCATACTGTTGGGGTATCCATCATCAGCCTACAGGCCCATAGTTTACAGCAGACATTTCCATGAAGCTGGAAATTTCAAAGACAGTCACTATCTGCTTGTCTTGCAGAATGTCTTTCAGAATCTTTCATGAATCAGTAACATCAAAAGATCATCTCACCTTTAGGCAAGTTCAGTAGTCCTCTCTCTGTGTGTTCTCTGTGTCCATATTATGCAACATTCCAGGCAAGAGCAGTTTCTTGCCCAATTGGCTATCAAACTCCATAAAGATCCTTTTTGTTGTCCATCTTCTTTCTGAAGTAGATCGGTGCTGCCAAGAGCAGAGTGTCTCTTTATCATGAAAAACACTAAGTTATTAAAATATTAAATAGCATATTTTGTAGTTTTGAAAAATATGAAGAATGCCTATGTAAATGAAATATATATCTATATAGCTAGAAAATCTAACTGACTACAAACTAGACTATTAATGATTATCTATTGACAACGTATATACATTACATTTTTAAATGAACTACACAATCACAATAACTTAATAAAGATCAAAAATGCAAATACATATTGCAAATTTGACCTTAAATCTCTATCAATAAGGCAAAATCTACACTAATGAAATTATTCTTATCTATATCATATCCCCCTTTAAATGTAAAAGAACGTTTATAAACCATATTTGGGAACATGGGTGCAGTTTTTTTTTCTTTCCAAACAGCTTCCTGCTGAATGGGGGCATTGTTATTTTGGTCTTTCATGGTATAAGCTGTGTGCTAGTTTCATCTCAGTTGGCAGTTGAGCGTAGCAATTTTTTGAAGGTGTGCACAGCAACCTTTCAGGAGGGCGGGCTCCATCATACCATATTGGACTAGAGGCAATCCACAGACTCTCACCATTTGTGAAAACAAAATAAGAAACGCCTTTCCAAAGCATGTCCTTAGATCCAAATTTCAAAGTCTAGGTATTTTCAAAATATCTATGTTGGATTAGTTCACAAGCATTTATAAAAAAAAAATATCTTTTAGCAGCTATTACTCCTTCCTCAGAATTCAAACGATTCAAACAGAGCATAATAGCATACAATACCAAATTCTCTGTGTATTTTCCATCATTGTGTGTTTTATTTTAACCTCTATTTTGTTTATTTTTCTTTTTTTTTGACTTTTGAGACAGGTTCTCCATATCTTTGACCAGGACTAACTCTGTAGATCTCGAGATCCACCTGTCTCTGCCTCCCAGTCATTGGGATTAAAGCTGTATGCTACTACACCTTGAACTCACAGAGATATGTTTGTCTCTGCTTACTAGGCACTGGGATTAAGGATGTGTGCTACCACACCTTGAAGTTACAGAGGTCAATCTCCCTCTGCCTCCCAAGTATTGGGATTAAAGGTGTATACTACCGCACCCAACAACTCTCTTCCTTATTTTAACTTTAAGAACTTCAACTTTTAGCCTGCACAAATTTTTAACACACTGTAAATCATTTAAAAATTTTCTTTGTCTTTGAATCTCTCTTTTTATCACTCTCAGTTTTTCTGACCACATGAGTCATTAATTTTCCGAGCAATCACAGTAGAAATAAAGCCGTGGCTTTGCAGGCTAGATGTAGCCCCTTCATTAGCTTTCTGCCATTCCAAACTTGTGGCTGAGTTACAGGCCAGAGCTGCATTCAGTGCCACAAGTCTACAGTGTTTCACGGTTCTTGACATCAAACAATCTGCAACAGACAACACTCAAGCCCTCTCTCTGTAGCTGGACCTCCTGCCTCAAACAGTCAGAGTTTGCCATGGCAGGATGGCACAGAAACTGACATTTTAAAAGAACACAGGTTTTTTTTTTCCTGCTACTGCTGTAAACAAACAAGCATTCAGTTGGCTTTATCAACACCATTTAAATGTTTCGTGGCAGGACCTCTTAAGTGCTGCAGGGTTTTGCAGCTGAAGCTGAGTCAGAAAGCCTCTTTTAAATGATTGTGCTTGCTTGCTTCTAGCAAGCAGAGCAGTCTCGAGAAATCGCTGTTACCAAGAAAACATGCTTTACTCTTTCCCGAGCTTTCTCAGGCTTTCTGTAGATTCAGTTGTCCACACGACTGAGTGCCATTCTGTAGTAATTTGAGCAGCAGGGCTGCATCCCCAGCACCATGATTGCCTTTGAGGCTTATGTCCTGAAATAATTACACACAAACAGTATTCTTTTAAACACTGCCTGGCCCAGTAGTTTAGCCTCTTAACCCATTTCTAATAATCTATGTAGCACCACAAGCTGCGATTATCAGGAAAGATTCAGCATGACTGACCTTGTGGCTGGCTGCATCGCCTTCTGTCTCAGAGCAGAGCTATTGTGTCTGCCCGGGAGAGGGGAGCATGGTGTCTCTGAGCTCACTTACTGTTCCTCCCAGCATTCTGTTCTTTTTACTCCACCCACATATGTTCAAACCTATCTGGGCAAGCAGTTTCTTTATTGAATTAACCAATGACCTTACTCCATCATTTCCCCTATTTCTGTTTAATCAAGAACGGAATCTTTAACTTTAATATAGCAAAATTACATATAACAAAACAGTTATCAAGCAAGAATTACAGTTACAATATTTATATCTATTTATCTTTTACATAATAATGGAAAACTATAACTATCAATCTATTCTTCAACTCCATCAAAGACTCTAGAAGAATACAATATTACATAAGCAAAAAAAAGTAAGCAATATTCAATCTCTCGAAATGACAGGGACCTCTCGCTGCCTGTACAGTCAACCAACATTCCTCTGTACTGTTGGGGTATCCATCTTCAGTCAACAGGCCCATAATTTCCAGCAGACATTTCCATGAAGCAGGACATTTCAAAGGCAGTCACTATCTGCTTGTCTTGAAGAATGTCTTGCAGACTCTTTCATAAATCAGGAAACCCGAAAGATCATCTCAACTTTAGGCAAGTTCGGTAGTCCTCTCTCTACGTGTTCTCTGTGTCCTTTATGCAATCGTTTAGGCAAGAGCAGTTTCTTGCCCAAATGTCTATCACACTCCAGAAGGATCCTATTTGATGCCCATCTTCTTCCTGATGTAGATTGGTGCTGCCAGGAGCAGAGTGTCTCATTGTCACGAAAAACCCTAAGGTATTAAAACATTAAATAGCATATTTTGTAGTCTAAGAAAGATATGAAGAATGCCTATCTAACTGAAATATATATCTATAGAGCTAGAAAATCTAACTAACATGACTACAAACTTGACTATTATTAATGATTATCCATTAACAACCTATATACATTACATTTTTAAATGAACTACACAATCACAATACCTTAATAAAGATCCAAAATGCATATATATATATATATATATATATATATATATATATATATATATATATATATAACAAAATTGACCTTAAATCTCTATCAATAAAGCAAAATCTATACTAACGCAAATTATACATATCTATATCATATCCCCATTTAAATGTAAAAGAACGTTTATAAGCCATATTTGAGAACATGAGTTCAGTTTTTTATCTCCAAACTGCTTCCTGCTGAATTGGTGCCTCGTTAATTATGTCTTTAATGGAATAACCTTGTTGCGGTAGGTCTCCCCTTTCTCCAGCCTATAGCTGCTGAGATACCAGCCAATTGGGGCATGGTCTCTCTCTCTTTTAAAAAGCCGCAACTTCCCTCTCCTCGCTCTCTTCACTTCCTGCTGACCAGCGACTAGACTCCCTTCCTGGTTGCGCAGAGGGCTGATGGTGATCTGTACGTTTTTTCCCCTTTAAATAAATACCACCCTATTAATCATAATTCCAAACTGGTGTGGCATTGTTTATGACTTCCGCCTTCAGTTGGCACCAAACGTTTGGTGTTAGGACCGCTCCTTCCCTTGCTCGGCCTCCGGGCGCGAGTTCAGCTTGGTGCGAGCCTCCCTTCCTCAGCTGCCGGGGCCAGTAGGTGGCCTTGTGGCCTGTGTCTTGTATGTGGAGCCAGCAGATTAATATATATCTTCATGCACTGGCTTTTATTGCTGTAGTGCTTTATATTTTCTCTTTAGACACCTCAGATTGACTTCCAGTCCACATGCACCCTATCGTATCCACAGGCCTACATAGTCACCGCCTGAATCGTTTGCTCTTTTCTGAGTCATTTTTAAATCTCACTTGCAAGCACAGCTCTTAAGTGGCACGAACCAGAGCACGTGGTTGCTGAAAGCTGCAACCCCTCAGGGTGACTCTGTCACGTGGAGGCATAAGGGGCTTCCAGGTTGGTCTTCTCTACCCTTGGATTCTGGGTTTCTGGTTCCATCTCTGGAAATGATTTAATTACATTTACTTTGTTGAGCAACTTACATGTTTCAGGTTTTATCAAATACTAGGCAGATTCTGAAAAAGGACCCTGTTTTCCTCGCGACTTGGCAACAGCGCCACCTGCTGGATAATAGGTAATATGACAGTTATCGTTTCCACCGCGAATTTTACTGTTCGGGTTACCAATACAATGGGTTATATCATGCAAGGTTTATATGACTATGAGGATAACTTAATTTACTGGTTACTGGGTTTCAGTATTCTTTTACATATTCAATCATTTCGGAAGAATATGGCACTCCTAAGAACCACAAATCTTTACTAGAATCTCACGCAGGTCATGAGATTCAGGATTCAAAAGAGACAAAAATAAAGACAATAATAAAAAGACTTGAAATGAATGAAGAAATGATTGGAGCTGGTGAACAGAGTAATAAGGCACAAGGATAGGATATAATGCCAACACCGGCTATTAGTACTGGCTTACCGAGGATTTAGCAGCATAAACTATACTTAATTCTGACAAAGCGTCAACTTCTGAAGGCTCAAAGGGAGTCACAGAAGCTAGATGGACGCCAATAGCAATGAATGATCTAAAAGAAATTAAGCAAGCTAATGTTAATTTTGTCTTGCACTCTGCATATGTAAAGGAAAGGGTAAGGACTTGGGCTTCTAATGCTAGAGCTACCCCCCATGATTTCCATCCGTTAGTGTCTGCAGTTTTAGATAATGGAACTTCCTTGATGTTTGGAATTTATTTCAGTGAAGAATCCAAACATATGGAACAGCAAGGAAGAACAAAAGGTTTGGAGGTTTCCCAAGATCAAATTCTTGGTGCAGGAGAATATGCTCATCCACAGGTCCAAGTTCTTTAGGACGATGAAGTACTGTGTCTAAGTCACCAAGCAGCTTTAAATGCATGGAACAGGATACAAGATCCAGCAAAAAGGGTAGAATCATATACCAGAATTAGGCAGGGACAGAGAGAACCCTTTCTTGACTTTTGCAAAGATTAATGAAGGCTCTGGACGTAGGGGTAACAGACCCAGAAGCTAGACGAATACTTCTTGAATCTCTAGCTTTTGAGAATGCAAACATAGAATGCAAAAAGATAACTGGGCCTTTAAAGTCTAGATCAGCACCTATGGATGAATGGATTCAGCATACGATGAATGTTGAGACGTTTAGCAATAACGATGACTCTTGGGTAGGAGAAGCGATTTCCACAGCAATGAGGAGACATCAAACTGCCAGGTGTTTTAATTGTGGTAAATTAGGACATCTGAGAAGTGATTGCAGGCACAGAATTTCTAGGAATAATATCTCCTCTAGGAATGGCATAAATAGGAGACCTAGGCCTTCAGGTATATGTAGGAGATGTGGTAAAGTCCTTAATTGGTCCAACGGATGCAGGTCAACAACCGACAAACAAGGCAACCCAATACCGTCGGGAAACTCCTTGAGGGGCCTCTCACAGGCCCCCAAGCCAACAGTGGCCCAGTCATTCCCAGTCACAGTGGAAAACGTGCCTCACCAAGAAAATTAAAAGCTCCTTTCTGCTGTAAAACGTAATACTGGTCTAAATGATGAATTACGTGTGGAGGATGAGTCAAAAAAACCCAGTAGGACAGAGTAAACATATATTTTGGCAGACTTCTATTAACGATCAAAGACCAAAGTGAAGGGTCTGTATAAATGACATTTTATTGAAGGCTTCTTAGACACAGGTGCGGATGTAAGTATCATTACCCCAGAATCTTGGCATCTGAATTGGCCACATCAAGGGGTAGATGTTCAGTTTCTGGGAATTTGAACCCTATCTCGTGTAAAAGAAAGCACAAGATGGGTTGAATGCATAGGGCCCGAAGGACAAATAGGAAGACTAAGGCAATATATAGCCAATATTGCCATAAATCTGTGGGGCCGTGACCTGCTACAGCAATGGAATACCCAGATTAACATTCCTGTAGTTCCAGGAACTCATAATTCTGGGACAATATGATGAGGTATTATGGAAAAAGGTCACCAGCCATTCAGGCTCTACAAGAACATACAGCAAATATCAAACCTTTAGAGGTCCCAACAGCCCTACCTTTAAAATGGCTGACTGAGAAGCCAGTATGGAACAAACAGTGGCCTCTAGCTGAAGATAAAATACAGGCATTGAACAGCTGTTGTAAGAGCAAATAGATGCTCACCATATTGAAGAATCAACCAGCCCTTGGAATTCTCCTGTGTTTGTTGTAAAAAAGAAATCTGGTAAATGGAGAATGGTGACAGATCTAAGAGCTGTCAACAAAGTAATTCAACCTATGGGCCCACTACAATCTGGAATTCCTTTGCCTTCTCTGTTACCAAAATGATGGCCTCTTATAGTTATTGATTTGAAAGATTGTTTTTTCACTATACCGTTACAAGAAGAGGATAGAGAAAAAATTGCCTTCACAGTGCCTACTTATAATAATTCTCAGCCTAATAGGATATATCAATGGACTGTCCTCCCACAGGGTATGCTCAATAGTCCTACATCGTGCTAATATTTTGTAAGTAAGCCATTGGAAATAATTCGTAAACAATTCCCAAGGTCCATAATTTATCATTACATGAATGACATCTTGTTATCTGATTCAAAAAAAAAAGATACATTAGAAAAGATGTTTGAAGAAGTAAAGAAAGTCTTGCCTAGGTGGGGATACCAAATTGTCCCTGACAAGATTCAAAAAGAAAATTCTATTAATTACCTAGGTTACAGAATAGGGTTAGAGAAAATTAAAATGCAAAAGGCACAAATTAGGAGAGACCAGTTAAACACCCTTAATGACTTCCAAAGATTGTTAGGAGACATCTCCAATCTATGACCAGCTGTTGGGATAACACATGATCATTTAAACAAAACCTTAGATGGTGATAAAGATTTGAATAGTCCAAGAAAACTGGCAGCTGAAGCAGAAAAGGAACTGACAATGATTGAGGAAAAATTACAGGAGGCACATGTGGATAGGGTGAACCCAAATCTTAGCTGCATACTAGTCATATTGCCTTCCAGAATTTTTCCTACAGGGATTCTAATGCAGAGGGAAGATATTATTTTAGAGTGGATATTTATACCTAAGAAACCAAGTAAAACATTAAAAACTTATGTGGAAAAAGTCTCTGAATTAATTATAAAAGGTAAGCTGAGACTTCGTCAACTAGCAGGTATAGACCCAGCAGAAATTAAAGTGCATTTTACGACTGAAGAAAAAAAAAAGTTATGGGAAGACAATGAACCGTGGCTAAGAGCTTTTGCTAATTTTGGGGGAGAAATTAATAGCAACTATCCCAAAATGGTAGACTTAACCTTATTAAAAGAACTTCTTGGATTCTTCCTAGAATTGTACGTGATGCTCCAATAACTGGAGGCCGCACATTCTATACTGATGCAAATAAATCAGAGAAAGCAGGTTACAAGTCAGGTGAATTGAGTAAGGTGGAAAAAAGCCCTTATAATTCTGTTCAAAAGTCAGAATTATATGCCATTCTTATGGTGCTAAGGGATTTTAAAGAAACTCTTACTATAGTTACAGATTCACAATATGCAGAAAGAGTTATCTTGCATATTGAAACCACTGAATTTATACCAGATGACACAGAGTTGACTTCATTGTTTATCCAGGTACAAGAGATAGTCAGGAATAGGCTTTGTCCGATGTACATAATACACATCTGGCCCTATACAGGTCTGCCTGGTCCTCTAGGCCAAGGCAACGCTGAGATTGATCAATTATTGATTGGAAGTGTTGTTGCATGCCTCAGAATTTCATAAGAAGCATCATGTCAATAGTAAAGGCCTAAAGAAAGAATTTCCCATTACTTGGCAACAAGCTAAGGACATTATCAAGAGATGTCCTACTTGTTCTTTCTATAATCAAACAGCGTTGCCTGCAGGGAGTAACCCAAAGGGCACTAAGAGAAATGAAATCTGGAAGATGGATGTGTTCCAGTTTATGGAATTTGGTAAATCAAAATATGTACACTACACCATAGACACGTATTCAGGTTTTCAATGGGCAACTGCCCTGAACTCAGAAAAGGCTGATTCAGTAATCACACATTTATTGGAAGTTATGGCCATCATGGGTATACCAGCACAAATAAAGACAGAAAATGGTCCAGCATATGTATCTAAGAAAATGAAACACTTTTTTTGAGTATTATAGTATAAAACACATTACAGGTATACCAAATAATCCTACTGGTCAGGCAGTTATAGAAAGATCAAATCGTACTATAAAGCATATGCTGAACAAACAGAAAGGGACCATAAATACCCCCAGAAATAGATTACATAATGCTTTATCAACCTTGAATTTTCTTAACGCTAATGAGAAAGGAATGACAGCAGCAGAAAGACATTGGATAATGGAAAATTCTGCCGAACTAAATCAACCAATTTATTTCAAAGATGTGCTGACCTCTAAGTGGAAGCCAGGAGATGTGCTACGTTGGGGAATGGGATTTGCTCTTGTTTCCACAGAGGAGGAAAAATTGTGGATACCATCAAAATTAATAAAGTTTCAATTTGAAGAGGAGAAACCTCTTGGAAAGGAGAAATGACAACTCATCCACAATGATGATATTCATACAGGTAGTAAGAAAAACATATAAAATGGGGGCAGGGTTCTGTTCTTATCTCCACAGGAAAACACTCATCTTTGAAAAATTCAAGGGACCCTGGATGTTTGGATACTGACAGATGGAAAAATACCTGCCCAATAGGAAATATCAAGAAAACTGAATGAGTTGTATAAGTAAAATATATTAAACCATATTTCTAAATTTATAAAGCTGGTGTTGAAGTTGGACTCTGGCTCAGTCCCTCTCTATTTCCAAGCCCGTTAGTAAGAGAAAAACCCAGAATTTCTGGAGTTTCTGTCCCTTATTAAGAGCCGTGATGTGGGACAGAAAGAAATATGAGTTTAGAAAACATCTTTGCTTTTCTTCATATCTATCATACTTATCATTGAATATATCTATCATGCCTTTCAATGAATATACATATATATATATGACTAAAGTTTAATTTTTTTCACAATGAACAATGAGTTTTTCCTGAAGTGACATTTGAAGTTTCCAGTAAGAAGATGGGGCGCCATAACAACAACTCCACCTGGTTGATATGACGTCATGATACTGATAGTGCTACTACAAGACCTGATTTGGGTACCAGCTGCACAAGACAATTCCAACTTGGTTAGCTGAAATGGTGCACATCTTATACAATATTTTGGCCAGACCAGCACAAAATACTCAGAGACTATTGGCAATTTTAATAAACATTGACCTTGGAATTTAACCATCATTTTACTTTCACAGGATCCCCCAGAGAGCACGTCACCCCATGACAGCTGGAAGAAATTCTAGAAGACAACGCCACTCTCCCAGTAAAGTTTGCCCTTGGGTTTAGGGACATCATTTAGGGGTTGATTATAATTAGTATACGATTGAGGGTTGGGGGAGGAATTTTATAAGCGCAGGAATCATTTGAAAAAAAGGGGATGATAGGATAATAGATTTGTAAATCTGAGTTTCTATTTTTAGACAAATATATTGGTATAGATACTTGTATATTCATACAAAGTTAAATTGTATTGACTTTTGTATGCCTGCATGTTTCTACCTCAGTTTAAAACATTTTTTGTATTGACATATATTGTATTGATATATATATCTATATATATATATCTATATATATATATATATATTGTATATATTTACCATATTGTAGTGTACATTTCTACCTCTGATTAAGATACTTATACAATGTTTTTGTATTGATATATATTTAACTACTGCAATAAATATTTGTACACTGTTTATATTTGGAGGTCATTGTCCTCATTTGTTTCAAAGTCATTTATTGTCAGTCTTTAAGTTAGATAGATATTGAGAATTATATAGACTAATAGTCATCTACGTTTGTCATTTATATTTAGACTAATCAGGTTCTTTAGATATATAGAGATCATACTCAGTATAGATAGATAATCTACAACTTCTTCAAAGAGCTGTAGAAAATGGCCTTTAATCTAACCCAGAGTTTAGTGGGAATGAGATACAATTGCTCCTGGCAACACCACTCTATTCCCGAGAGAATGTTGAGCACGAAGACACTCCACCTGTAGCCTTTCTTTTAGGCAGAACTTGCCTTGGGGCAAAGAAATGACCATACCTCAACCAATGACAGAGATACAGAGCGTGCATCAATGGATAAAACAAGACAGTCATGTCCTGCCTAGACAGGGTAAGATAGTTTCAAAAAGTTACCTGCCTTTGAAAATGATTTGTCAATTATGTTAGGCCTTAGCCAAAGTTGGTTGCTTCAATGCTGCTAATGTGAATTTGGGTGATTGTCCAGGTAGCTAGTTGTCTCTGTGATTTGTTGCATGTTTTGGAAATTGTTTTACTCAACTTCCTAATTAGCCAGATAACATTATTTCCCTTCTCAGATTTTTGATGGGGTTGTAGACTATATAAATGTAGTTACTTTCTCTCATGACTTGGCCAAGTTATTTTTTATACAAGACCTATCTAGTTAGAATAGGATATTTGTACTTATTGTATATAATTTCATAGTAGGTTTAGAACTCTCTTATTTAAACAAAAGGGGAGGTATTGTGGGAGGTCCTCCCGTTCCTCCAGCCTATAGCTGCTGAGATACCAGCCAATTGGGGCGTGGTCTCTCTCTCTTTAAAAAAGCGGCCACTTCCCTCTCCTCGCTCTATTCATTTTCTGCTCTGCCGGTGACTAGACTCCCTTCCTGGTTGCACAGAGGGCTGACGGTGATCTGTAAGTTATTTCCCCTTTAAGTAAATACCAGCGTATTAATCATATTTCCAAAGTGGTGTGGCATTATTTATGACATACGCCTTCATAACCCGTGGGCTAGTTTCATCTCAATTGGCAGTTGACCGAAGCTATTTTTTGAAGGTGTTCACAGCAACCTTTCAGGAGGTCGTGATCCGTACTACCATATTGAGATAGCGGCAGTCCACAGACTCTCACCCTCTGTGAAAACAAAATAAGAACGTCCTTTCCAAAGCATCATGTCCTTAGATCCAAATTTTAAAGTCAAGGCACTTTCAAAATATCTATGTGGGATTAGTTCAGCAGCATTTATAAACAAATATCTTTTAGCAGCTATTGCTCCTTCCTCAGCATTCAAATGATTCAAACAGAGCACAATAGCATACAGTATCAAAATTCTCTGTGTATTTTCCATCTTTGTTAGCTTCAATTTAAGCTCTAATTTATTTTTCCTTTTTATTTTTTGCCTTTTGAGACAGGTTCTCTGTATCTTTGACCTGGAATAACTCTGTAGAACAGGCTGTCCTTGAAGTTTCAGAGATCCACATGTCTCTGCCTCCCAGCATTGGGATCAAAGGTGTATGGTACTACACCTGAATTCACAGAGACCTGTTTGTCTCTGCCTTCTCGGCACTGGGATTAAAGGTATGTGCTACCACACCTTGAAGTTACAGAGGTCAATCTCTCTCTGCCTCCAAGTGTTGGGATTAAAGGTGTGTACTACTGCAACCAACAACTCTCTTCATTTTATTTTAACTTTAAGAACTTCAACTTTTAGCCTGCACATATTTTTAACACACTGTAAATCATTTAAAAATTTTCTTTGTCTTTGAATCTCTCTTTACTCAATATCTCTCTTTGTTTTTTTGACCACATGAATCCTTAATTTACACAGCAATCTCAATATGACGAAAAGGTGGCTTTGCCAGCTAGATGTAGCCTATTCCTTAGCTTTCTGCCATTCCAACCTTATGGCTGAGGTACCGGCCAGAGCCGCATTCAGTGCCACAAGTCTACAGTGTTTCAAGGTCCTTGCCATCAAACAAGCTGCAAAAGACAACACTCAAGCCCTCTCTTTGTAGCTGGCCCTCCTGACTCAAACAGTCAGAGTTTGTTCTGGCAGGATGGCCCAGAATTCCGGCATTTTAAAACATCACAGTTTTTTTTCTCCTGCTACTGCTGAAAACAAACAAGCATTCAGCTGGCTTTTATCAACTCCATTTAAATGTTTCGTGGCAGGACCACTTAACAGCAGCAGGGTTTTGCAGCTGAAGGTGAGTCAGGAATCTTCTCTTAAATGAGTGTGCTTGCTTGCTACTAGCAAGTAGTGCAGACCCGAGATATAGCTGCTAAAAAGAAAACATGCTTTACTCGTTCCCGGGCTTTCTCAGGCTTTCAGTGGATTCAGTTTTCCACATGTCTGAGTGCCATTCTGTAGTAATTTGAGCAGCGGAGCTGTGTAACCAGCACCAGGGCAGCCTCGCTAGCTAATGTCCAGAAATAATTACACACAAACGATTCTTTTAAACACTGCCTGGCCCATTAGTTTAGCCTATTAACCCATTTCTAATAATCTATGTAGCATCACGAGTGTGCTCACCAGGAAAGATTCAACAGGTCTAACCTGGTTGCGGGCTGCATTGCCCTCTGCCTCAGAGAGGCGAGCTATCACGTCTTCCCACGAGAGTGGATCATGGTGTCTCTGAGCACACTGCTTCTTGCTCCCAGCATTCTGTTCTCTTTCTCCTCCCACCTATGTTCTAAATTAACAGGGGAAGCAGTTTCTTTATTTAATTAAGCAATGAATTACTACCATCACTTTATCCTTTCAAGAGCTTGCCCTAATAAATCTTCCATGTCTCTTCTGCTGTATAATCTTTCATTTGAAAAGAACTTGCCTTTTCAGGGGAGGATTTTTTTGACATCTCTGTGGATGGAGATCATATGAAGAGGATCAGATGAGCAACCAGGACAACTCTTATGCTGTAGAGTTCGGTGGACGAGAGATTGATTGCTGACAATCCTGTGCTATGCGTCAGATGCCCATGAACTCTGCCCCTGTTGTCAGACAGGCAGACATCAAGGTGGTCACACATAATTAACTCATTCAGTGTTCACAGACATTTATATTGAGTTTTAATCTTGTCCTAAACTAATAAAAAAAAACAAGAATAGGAGAAGAGAGGAGCCTGAAGTAGGGCCTCCAAATGGGTCATTTGCAAAGGTAAGGTTTCCTGCCTCTATGTATGTTTTCTCCTTTCCTTAGTCAAATAATCCCCCACACCAGTTTAGAATTGTGATTAAAAGAATGATTATATCTTTAAAGGGCAAAAACTTACAGATGACCATCCCTGACAAAAGCCCTCAGCGGGATCAGGAAAGAAGCATAGAGGCCGGAAGGGAAACTGGAAGCAAGAGATCAAGCTGAAGGTAAATGTTGGTTTTTGAAAGAGAGAGAGACCACACCTCAATGGGCTGGTATCTCAGTGGCTATTGGCTGAAGGAGTGGAAGAAACTCATGCAACTCACTTATTTCGATATAGCAAAAAAAAAATGTTACTAGAAGGTGAGAAAAAAAAACTATTTTAGTTTATTTATTTCAATCCTTCCAGACACATCACAGAGATAGGATCTCTTCATGCATGAGAGTCACCGATGATTTCCCTTTAAGAAAATACCCACAAAACTCCTAATAACATCATCAGCATTCAACAACATGTCTATGATTGCTTTGCCTTGCCTTTGCTTCTCAGTAAATGATGCTGTTAGTTAATCTCTGCAAACAATGCAAATTTCCCTGTACCTAAATAGACAGAATTGACAGGTTATCTTAAACACAACAGGGAGTCACACTACGATGGAATGGGTTAATCATCACCAGTGTGGCAGTGACATATTTAGGATCTTTCCTTTGTCTAAAAATCACAGAATTGTAAACATGATATGTTGTCATACAGATTTCTTAGGGTTTTGTCCCCCTGGTGGTTTCCTTGGTATGCTTCCATAATTTTTGCCAGATCCAATCAGTTTTGCCATGCACTCTCAGCTCCACATCATTGTGTTCCCCTTATGTTCTAGTCCTGGCATTTTTGACATCTTGAAACTGTTGCAAGAGTATCTCATGTTCCACCTAAATGATTTGGAGTGTTATTTAGGCTGAGTTTTATCTTCCATCCATGAGTTCATTGACTTTCCTTGGGCGTAATTCCTGGGACACTGAGCCTAACTCCTGGGGGATTCCTCTAGTTACTTCTCCTTGCTGAGACAGCTTACACTCTCAGTACTACTATGACAGTATTTCTGTAGCAAACATTCTTCTCAAGATGAGAAGAAATTTCAATATTACAATCCCTTTGTTTTTATTGTGATTTAAACACACACACGCACACACACACAAGTTAATGCACATACACTGATGATATTAATTGAGTAGGCCATTCTGGGGTTGTCAAGATCATTATCTCTCGAGGGGTTCTTAGAGGCATGGGGTGACCCCCTAGAGGAACTTGGGCAGGTGAGGAGAGGTTGACTGCACTGTGCCATGTCTATAGTCACAATGGGTGCCTTATCCTATAGTCAGACTGATGACTATCTTGAATATCACCATGGAACTTTTGTATGGCCAAGATGGAGTTCAAGTCAGGGTAAAAATCAGAAAACTAGGTGGAGCTTCCAAGCTCCAGTTGAATAGCCGACTGATGGAGAATAAGAGCAAGGATGTCAGGAATAAAATGGCTTGGTCCACACACTGAGATACTGTGCCTGAACAAAGGGGGTTTCAACTAAACCAGTGGCCTGGGAATGAAAGAACATGGAATCAAAATTACCAGCAGCGTTTGAGCAGATGGAGAAACACAGAGTTCCTTATGGGCACATTGAATAGTCTCTAACTTAGAAGGTGGATGTCTTTCTGTGCTTTGTGCCTGTGTGGGCTTTACCAAAGTAGGTTCTATATAAGGAATAGATTTTCAGGAATTTGATCAGATTTCAGCATCACCTGCCTGATGTGTTCACTTCCAGTTTTTTGTGAAGATGGTCAAAATTAACCATCTTTTTTCAAAGATGGAGAAGGAGGCTCATTGGGCTACCAGCTGTCCTGTTTAGGTGCTGAGGAGATCCATCTGGAGGGGTGAGTGTGTTTGATCCAGGGGCGGAAATCCCGGAAGAGAGCAAAAACCCCCATCCCCAAGCTCCTTCTGAAGGGTTGTCTTTCTTACCAACAACCCCCATTCCAAGCCTGCTTGCTCTGAATGGTCCTTGCTCAGGAACAGGTTTCTGCTCCTACACTGAGGCTAGCCACCCAGAGAGGTGAGTGCCTGCCTACCGGGCTGGCCTAAACAACCCCCAAAATTAGCACGGGCACCTTCAGCTTGGAGGCAGAGTCTCCTGTGCTATTCTGGACCCTCCCTGCCTGCCACATTCTTCCTTTTATCCCAGGTTCATTGGGTTACCTGTTGTCCCTGTTTTGGTGCTGAGGAATTCCATCTGGACTGGTGAGTGTGTGTTATCCAGGGGAGGATTGTCCCAGAAGAGAGAACAAACCCTTCTCCCCCAGCTCCTTCTGTAAGGCTATCTTTTTTAACACTCCCCCAAAGCCGGTGTGGTCTGCAAGGTCCTTTGCGCAGAACAGGTTTCTGTTCCTACACTAAGGCTACCCACCCAGAGAGGTGAGTGCCTGCCTACCGGGCAGGCCTCAAGGACCCCAAAGGTAATATGGGGATCTTCAGCTTGGTGGCAGGGTCTCCTGTGCTCTTCTGGACCCAGCCCTGCCCCACAAGTTTGCCCAGTTTTCTGTGGGTCATTGGATTACGAGGCATACATTTTTCGGTGCTGAAGAGTTTCATATGGAGTGGAATGATTCCTGCTTCTACACTGAGGCGATACACCCAGAGAGTCATCACAGCAAAGTCTGTACCAAGACACCAGGCCCCTCCTGGCTCCATTTGAAATAAAAGATGGGAAAGTGCCAATGCAGGAATTCCTCCAGCAACCTGAAAGTCAACATGACATCCTCAGAATCCAGGGACCCCAAAATAAGAAGAATTGTACAGCCTACTCCAGAAGAATTAGAAGAAATTGACCAAAAATGAATTATATGAAAATAATAGAGGACCTTAAAACTGAGGTAAAAACTGCCATAAACAATTAGAGATTACAAACAAAAAGGTCAACTTCAAACTAAAATCAATCAGAGTAGATGGAGATGGACATTTTTACTCTTCACAGAAACAATTCACAAGGACAAAGTCTCAATCCTGAATATCTATGCCCATAATATAAAACCACCCACTTATGTAAAAGAAACATTACTAAAACTCAAGGCAGTCATCAAACCACACACACTAACAGTAGGAGATTTCAACAATCCTCTCTCACCAATGGACAGTTCAATCAGAAAGAAAACTAACAGAGAAAGAAGAGGATTAGGGAGGTAATGAATCAAATGGAATTAACAGACGTCTATAGATCATTCCACCAAAATAGGAAAGAATATACCTTCTTCTCTGCAACTCATGGAACCTTCTCGATAATTGACCACATAATTGTTAACAATGCAAACTTACACAGTTACAAGAAAATATTAGGAACAACATATAGCTTATCGGATCACCATGGATTAAATTTAGAATTCAACAATGATGCTACCCCTAGAAAGCCTATGAACTCATGGAAACTGGACAGCCAACTACTGAACCACACCTGGATCAAGGAAGAAATAAAGAAAGAAATTAAGGTCTTTCTTGAACTCAATGAAAATAAAGACTCAACATACTCAAACCAATGGGACACTATGACAACTGTGCTAAGAGGAAAGATCATAGCACTAAGTGCTCACTTAAAGAAAACAGAGAAAGCACACATTGGAGACTTAACAGCCCACCTGAAAGCTCTAGAAAAAAAGAAGCAGACTCACATACTAGGAGCAGAAGACTGGAAATACTCAAACTAAGGGATGAAATCAACAAAACAGAATCACAGAAAACAATCCAAAGAATCAATGAAACAAAAAGCTGGTTCCTGGATAAAATAAACAAGATTGATAAATCCCTATTCAAACTAAGCAAACGACCAGGAGTGAATACACAAATTAACATGATAAGTAATGAAAAAGGAGACATAACCCCAGACACAGAGGAAATCAGAAAATCATTAGATCTTACTACAAAAGCCTATATGCCATAAAATTGGAAAATATTAAAGAAACAGACACTTTTTAGATAAGTTCCATATACAAAAGTTTGCCCAGCACCAGTTGAACAATCTAAACAGACCTGTTAGTCGTGAAGAATTAGAAGTTGTTATACAAAAACTCCCTACCACAAAAAGCCCACGTCCAAATAATTTCAATGAAGAATTCTACCAGAACTTCCAAGAAGACCTAATACCTATACTCCTTAATATGTTTTACAATAAAGAAACAGAAAAGTCATTGCCAAATTTCTTTATGAAGCTACAGTTACCCTGATACCAAAACCACACAAAGACTCAACCAAGAAAAATAATTACAGGCCAATCTCACTCATGAACATCAACGCGAAAATCCTCAATAAAATAGTTGCAATACGAATCCAAGAACACATTAGAAAAATTATCCATTGTTATCAGGTAGGCTACATCCCAGGGATACAGGGCTGGTTCAACATACGCAAATCTATCAATGTAATCCATCATATAAATAAACTGAAAGAAAAAAAAATATGATCATTTCATTAGATGCTGAAAAAACATTTGACAAAATTCAACATCCCTTTATGATAAAGGTCTTAGAGAGATTAAGGCTACAAGGGTCATACCTAACTATAATAAAAGCCATTTATAGCAAGCCGACAGGGTACATCAAATTAAATGCAGAGAAACTCAAAATTATCCCACCAAAATCAGAAGCACGACAAGGCTGTCCACTCTCTACTTACATCTTCAATATAGTGCTTGAAGTTCTCACAATAGCAATAAGGCTACATAAGGGGATCCAAAGGATTTGAATTGGAAAGGAAGAAGTTAAACTTTCATTATTTGCAGATGATATGATAGTGTACATGAGCGAGTCTATAAACTCCAGCAAAGAACTCCTACAGCTGATAAACACCTTTAGTTGCATGGCAGGATACAAGACCAATTCCAAAAAATCAGTTGCCCTCCTATACACAAAGGATAAGGAAGCAGAGAAGGAAATCAGAGAAGCATCCTCTTTCATGATAGCCACAAATAGCATAACAAATCTTGGGGTAACTTTAACCAAGGATCTGAAGGACCCATTTGACAAGAACTTTAAGTCTTTGAAGAATGAAATTGAGGAGGATACCAGAAAATGGAAGGACCTCCCTTGATCATGGATTGGGAGGATCCACATAGTAAAAATGGCAATTCTACCAAGGGTAATTTATAAATTCAATGCTATTCCCATTTAAGTCCCTTCAAAATTCTTCAAGATCTTGAGAGGATATTAATCAACTTTATATGAAAACAAAGAACCCAGGATTGTCAAAACAGTCTTATACAATAAAAAATCTTCTGAAGACATTACCATCCCTGACTTCAAATCTATTATAGAACTTCAGTAATGAAAACACCTTGGTATTGGCACAAAAACAGAGAAGTTGATCAATGGAATAGAGTAGAAGACCTGGATTTTATCCCACAAATGTATGAACATCTGATATTTGATAAAGGAGCTAAAATTATTCAATGGAAGAAAGAAAGCATCTTCAACAAGTGGTGCTGGCAGATTTGGTCGTCAATCTGTAGAAAAATGAAAATAGTTCTATATCTATTGCCATGGACAAAAATCAAGTGAGAATGGAGTAAATACCTCAATATCAGGCTGAACACACTGAACCTGATAGAAGAGAAAGTGGGAAGTACTCTACCACATATGGGCACAGGAGATCACTTCCTAGGCATATCCCCAGCAGCACAGACATTATGGACAACATTGAATAAATGGAACCTCCTGAAACTGAGAAGCTTCTGTAAAGCAAAGGACACTGTCACTAAGACAAGAAGGCAACCCACTGACTGGGAGAAGATCTTCACCAAATAGCAACAGACAAATATCTGATATCCAAAATATATAAAGAAACTGAATTTTAAAATGCTAGTAAATACAATTCAAAATTAGGGCACTGAACTGAAAGGAGAATTCCAAACAAAAGAAGTTCAAATGACCAAAAGACACTTAAGGTCATGCTCGTCCTCCATGGTGATCAGGGAAATGCAAATTACAACAAATTAGAGATATCACCTTACACCAGTCAGAATGGCTAAAATCTAAAAGACAAATGATAGCCTTTGCTGGAGAGGTTGTGGAGTAAGGGGCACACTCATTCATTTTTGGTGGGAAGGCAAACTTGTGCAACCACTTTAGAAATCTGTGTCGCGATTTCTCAGGAAATTCGGGATCAACCTACCCCAAGACCTAGTAATACCACACTTGGGAATATACACAAGAGATGCCATATCATATGTCAAAAGCATTTCTTCAGTTATGTTCATAGCAGCATTATTTGTAATAGCCAGAACCTGGAAACAACCTAGATGCCCTTCAATGGAAGAATGGATGATGAAATTGTGGAGTATATACATATACTACTCAGCGGTAAAAAAAAAAAAATGACTTCGCGAATTTTGCCTGAGAATGGATGGAAATAGAGAACACTATCCTAAGTGAGGTATCCCTGAACCAAAACGATGAGCATGGGATGTACTCACTCCTAATTGGTCTCTAGCCATAAATTAAGGACATTGAGCATATAATTTATGATCCTAGAGAAGCTAAATAAAAACATGAACCCCCCCCCCAAAAAAAAGACATATAGTCATCCGCCTGGATAGGGGAAGTAGACAAGATTGCAGGGCAAAACCTGGGATCTTGGGGGTGAGATGGCTTGGGGCTATGGGGAAATGGGGTGAGAAATGTGAGAATGGGAGAATGGGAGCAGCATGGGAGAATGGGATGTTTGGGATATAGGAAGGTTGTGCACGGGAGCAGAGAAATTTATATCCTAATTAAGGGAGCCATCCTAGAGTTGGCAAGAGACTTGACTCTAGTGGGGCTCGCAGGTGTCCAGGGAGATGTTCCCAGCTAGTTCCTTTAGCAACTGAGGGGACGGAACCTGAAATGACCCTATCCTATAGCCATACTGATGAATATCTTTCATATCACCTTAGAGCCTTCATCTGGCGATGGATCGAGATATAGACAGAGACCCAAATTGGAGCACTTGACTTAGCTTAAGATCCCAAGGCCAGCTGGAATGTGACTGAAAAAGCATGGGATAAAACCGGACTCTCTGCATCTGGCGGACAAAGATGGGTGCTGGGAAGCCAAGGACAATGACACTGTCAATGATCCTACTTCATGTTCTGGCTTTGTGGGATCCTAGCCAGGTTGGATGTTCACCTTCCTAGTTTAGGATGGAGGGGGGGCACTTTGGACTTTTCACAGGGCAGGGAACCCTTACTGCTCTTCAGTCTGCAGAAGGACGGTAGAGCAGTGGGGGGAGGGGAAGAAGAGTGGGTTGAGGAGGAGGGAAATGGGAGGCTGGATTAAGGCAGAATTATTTTTTTCAATTAAAAAATTAGATCCAAATGAGGAGCAGAAGGAGGGAGAACATGAGCAAGGAAGTCAGGACAATGAGGGGTGCACCCAGCCACTATGATAGTGGAACTGATCTATTGGGATCTCACCATGGCCAGTGTGACTGGGACTGAATAGCATGGAATGAAACCGTACTTTCTGAATCTGGCGGAGAAAGAAGGCTGATGAGAATCCAAGGAAAATTGCACTAGGTTTCGGTCCTAATACATGAACTGGCTTTGTGGGAGCCTACCCTGTTTGGATGCTCACCTTCCTGGTCCTGGATAGAAGTGTGAGAACCTTGGACTTCGGGGAGGGCAGAGAATCTGGACTGCTCTTCAGTCTTGAGAGAGAGGGGGAATGGAGTTGGAGGAGGGGAACGGGTTACAGAAGTGAGGGAATGGGACACTGTGTGTGAGGATGGGGAGGGTAATGAGAAATGGGAAGGAGTTGGAATTTTTTTGCAATAACTAAAAAATAAAATAAACAAAAAAAAAGATGGAGAAGGAACTAGAATTGCTTCTGTTAGAGAGGAAAGTCCTTGAGTCATTGGTGTTGGTGGCAATGTTCCTGTAATCATTGGGACAAATGGAGACATTCCCAAATCATCTGGTATAGAAGACAGATGGCTATGTGTGCACTGGTCAAACTTATATAGTCCCAACTATTCATGGAAAGATGCTGACTGTTGTAGTGATTGTTGGTTATATGGTGAAGAAGGTAGAGTTTCAAACGGAAATATGTAAAGTTGGTCATATAGAAAATGTGCTAGATCTTTGGATGTAGATGAAAAAGATTCATTGGATCTGGTGCCATGTTGTAAAGGTCCTGTAGTTCCAGAAGGAAATCACCAAGGCCCTGTAGGCCCTTTGAAAAATGGTGATAAATCTGTGCAAATCAAGTGTCCTAGCTTATTGTGCAAAGATGCTGGTGGGCCCAGAATTGATGTGCAAGATGCTCAATATTCTTCATTCCCTGATTTTGATGAGAAAGAACTCAGTGTACCTTGGAGAGACATAGAATTTTCCCAATGCCTTTGATAACACATGCAAGTTGGTTGATTCCTTAGAGTTGTTTGACGAGGTATATGAGCATCTGGTGAGTTCGTTTAAATATCTGCCCTCCCATATCTGAGAAACATTGCTCCATTGTCATTGAACATGTTCTGTGGGGCTTGGGCTATAAAAACTCATGAACAGTCTCACTGGCACACAGGACAAATATGTACACATAGATGAACACTGCTGTGTGATATGAACACCTATGGTGAATGCACCGATCTCCATAAAATTACTTAACTAGGGAATCTGTGATGTTAGGTGGAGTGTGGGAAAGACACCACAATCTCATCATACCCCCAAATACCAGTGTTATATTGATGCCTGACTCCTATCATGCAAGGATCCTGCCCTCTTGTAATGGGACTATTTTTGGCTCCTTCATCTTCTCAAACTTGGTTAAAAATTTGGAGGTATCAAACTGCCAGTCAGCATTCAGCATGTAGATCAGCTGTCCCTGGAACCGTGATTTGGCTAAAATGTGGTTGAGAACCTGTACCAGGAAACCCTTATACATCCTCACCGATTATCCTCGTCCTCATGATTACTCTCCTGGGTGGGCCTGAAGCACAAAGAAGAAAAAATGCAATAAGCCTCCTCCTTAGTAGAAAAACATGTAAATCCTCAATTTAGCTTACTGTCAGAGGGAATGCAGCACATTTTATCCTACAAGGCATACTCATCCATTGGTTCACTCACTTATCCAATGAATGTTAAAATTCATCCATTTCCCCATGTCTCTCTCTCTTTCCTTCAATCCCTCTTCTATTTCCCCTTATATCCTGTCAACATCTTGCCTAGATGAATCTTCTATGTCTCTACTGCTCTTGAACCTTTCATTTGTAAAGAACTTGCCCTCTCAGGGAATTTTTTTTTCTCTTCTATATGGATGGAGACCATATGAGGAAGATCCGATGAGCAACCATGACAACTCCTGTGCTGTAAAGATAGGCAGACCATATAATGATGGCAGACATTCCTATACAATGAGTCAGAGGTCCATGAGCTCTGCCCCTGTTAACAGATATGCAGGCATCACTGTGGCCACACATACTTAACTCACTCCGTGTTCACAAATCCTGGAGATTGAGGTTTAATTCTTGTCCTAATCTGATGAAGAAACCAAAATGAAGAGAACAGAGGAGCCTGAAGTAAGGCCTTCCATAGAGTACCAATGTCCAGCCTACTGCTAACCACACGTTGGAACCCAACTGCCTTTGATTTCTGAAACAATTGCTGTCCCTTTAAGGTCTCATAACAACACAAAATGGTACATCAGACGTCTCCAGCACAAAATTAGACCAATTATAAGACCCAAAAGATGCAGCAAGTCATGTTTATTGGTAAGAAAGATGGTTCTAGTGGGACAAAATGATGTAGCATTAAAAACAGATTGGCGTTATCAATATGATTGCATGTGATATGATCCACACAGGCTCTGGTTCTGAATACATGGACCTCAGCAGGTTTTGGAGGTTGTGGACACCCAGAATTTAGCTGTAGGCATTGGGGTCTGAAAGGAAAAGCCTTGATGTTTCAGGACATCCTTTCACTTGATCTCCACTGTTTACTGATTCTCTTACAGGGAACAAGCAGCCTCCAATTACTGGTGCCATGCCTTCCCCAACAAGAACAGAGAGAACCCCCTCCACACCCTAGTTGTTTTCATCACATATGAAGGCATAAGTAAGAAACTCTCTCCCACACCAGTTTATAATTATGATTAATTGAATGGTTATTTCTTTAAAGGGGAAAAAATTACAGATCACCATCCAAGTCAAGAACCTTCTGCAGTATCAGGAAAGGAGCCTAGCAGTCGGAAGTGAAGCTTTCTATCTATCTATCTATCTATCTATCTATCTATCTATCTATCTATCTATCTATCTATCTATCTATCTATCTATCTATCTATCTATGTATCTATCTATCTATCTATCTATCTATCTATCTATCTATGTATCTATCTATCTATCTATCTATCTATCTATCTATCTATCTATCTTTCTATCTATCTATCACATGTCCATCAAAGATTCCAGAAGTGTACAATATTACGTAAGAAAAAAAAATAAAAGTAAACCATTTTCAAACTCTAGAAATGACAGAGTCATGTTGCTACCTGGACAGGCATTGAAAGTTCCTCCGTACTGTTGGGGTATCCGTCATCAGCCTACAGGCCCATAGTTTACAGCAGACATTTCCATGAAGCAGGACATTTCAAAGACAGTCACTATCTGCTTGTCTTGAATAATGTCTTGCAGAATCTTTCATGAATCAGGAACACCAAAAGATCATCTCACCTTTAGGCAAGTTCAGTAGTCCTCTCTGTGTTCTCTGTGTCCGTATAATGCAATATTCCAGGCAAGAACAGTTTCTTGCCCAATTGGCTATCAAACTCCATAAAGATGCTGTTCGTTGTCCATCTTCTTTCTGAAGTAGATTGGTGCTGCCAAGAGCAGAGTGTCTCATTATCATGAAAAACACTGTTATTAAAACATTAAATAGCATATTTTGTAGTTTTGAAAAATATGAAGAATGCCTATGTAAATGAAATATATATATCTATATAGCTAGAAAATCTAACTGACTACAAACTTGACTATTATTATTGATTATCTATTGACAACCTATATACATTACATTTTTAAATGAACTACACAATCACAATACCTTAATAAAGATCAAAAATGCATATACATATTACAAAATTGATCTTAAATCTCTATCAATACGGCAAAATCTATACTAATGCAAATTATTCATATCTATATCATATCCCCCTTTAAATGTAAATGAACGTTTCTAAACCATATTTGGGAACATGGGTGCAGTTTTTTCTCTCCAAACTGCTTCCTGCTAAATGGGGGCATTGTTATTTTGGTCTTTCATGGTATAACCTGTGTGCTAGTTTCTTCTCAGTTGGCAGTTGAGCGAAGCAAATTTTTGAAGGTGTGCAGAGCAACCTTTCAGGAGGGTGTGGTCCATCATACCATATTGGGATAGAGGCAATCCACAGACTGTCACCCTTTGTGAAAACAAAATAAGAAACTCCTGTCCAAAGCATGTCCTTAGATCCAAATATTAAAGTCAAGGCATACAATACCATAATTCTCTGTGTATTTTCCATCATTGTGTGTTTTATTTTAACCTCTATTTTGTTTATTTTTCTTTTTTTTGCCTTTTGAGACAGGTTCTCTGTATCTTTGACCAGGAATAACTCTGTAGATTTCGGAGATCCACCTTCTCAGCCTCCCTGTCATTGGGATTAAAGGTGTATGCTACTACACCTTGAACTCACAGAGATATGTTTGTCTCTGCTTACTAGGGACTGGGATTAAGGATGTGTGCTACCACACCTTGAAGTTACAGAGGTCAATCTCCCTCTGCCTCCCAAGTGTTGGGATTAAAGGTGTATACTACCGCACCCAACAACTCTCTTCCTTATTTTAACTTTAAGAACTTCAACTTTTAGCCTGCACATATTTTTAACACACTGTAAATCATTTAAAAATTTTCTTTGTCTTTGAATCTCTCTTTATATCACTCTCGGTTTTTCTGACCACATGAGTCATTAATTTTCCAAGCAATCTCAGTAGATATAAAGCCGTGGCTTTGCCGGCTAGATGTAGCCCCTTCCTTAGCTTTCTGCCATTCCAAACTTGTGGCTGAGGTACAGGCCAGAGCTGCATTCAGTGCCACAAGTCTACAGTGTTTCACGGTTCTTGCATCAACAATCTGCATCAGACAACACTCAAGCCCTCTCTCTGTAGCTGGACCTCCTGCCTCAAACAGTCAGAGTTTGCCCTGGCAGGACGTCCCAGAAAGCTGACATTTTAAAACAACACAGGATTTTTTCCTGCTACGGCTGAAAACAAACAAGCATTCAGTTGGCTTTTATCAACACCATTTAAATGTTTCGTGGCAGGACCTCTTAAGTGCTGCAGGGTTTTGCAGCTGAAGCTGATTCAGGAAGCATTTGCTTCTAGCAAGCAGAGCAGGCCTGAGAAATCGCTGCTACCAAGAAAACATGCTTTACTCTTGCCCGAGTTTTCTCAGGCTTTCAGTGGATTCAGTTGTCCACACGACTGAGTGCCATTCTGTAGTAATTTGAGCAGAAGGCCTGCATCCCCAGCACCACGACTGCCTTGGAGGCTTATCTCCCGAAATAATTACAGAAAAACAGTATTCTTTTAAACACTGTCTGGCCCATTATTTTAGCCTCTTAACCCATTTCTAATAATCTATGTAGCACCACAAACTGCGATTATCAGGAAAGATTCAGCATGTCTGACCTTGTGGCAACTGCATCGCCTTCTGTTCAGAGCAGAGCTATCGTGTCTGCCCGGGAGAGGGGAGCATGGTGTCTCTGAGCTCACTTATTGTTCCTCCCAGCATTCTGTTCTTTTTACTCCACCCACCTATGTTCTAAACTATCAGGGCAAGCAGTTTCTTTATTGAATTATCCAATGACCATACTACATCATTTTCCCTATTTCTGTTTAAACAAGAACGGAATCTTTAACTTTAATATAGCAAAATTACATATAACAAAACAGTTATCAAGCAAGAATTACAGTTACAATATTTATATCTATTTTATCTTTTACATAACAATGGAAAATTATAACTATCAATCTATTCTTGAACTCCATCAAAGACTCTAGAAAAATAGAATATTACATAAGCAAAAAAAAGTAAGCAATATTCAATCTCTAGAAATGACAGAGACCTCTCGCTGCCTGTACAATCAACCAAAATTTCTCTGTACTGTTGGGGTATCCATCTTCAGTCAACAGGCCCATAATTTCCAGCAGACATTTCCATGAAGCAGGACATTTCAATGGCAGTCACTATCTCCTTGTCTTGAAGAATGTCTTGCAGACTCTTTCATAAATCAGGAAACCCGAAAGATGATCTCACCTTTAGACAAGTTTTGTAGTCCTCTCTCTGTGTGTTCTCTGTGTCCTTTATGCCATTGTGCAGGCAAGAGCAGTTTCTTGCCCAAATGGCTTTATCAAACTCCAGAAGCTCCTACTTCAATGCCCATCTTCTTCCTGATGTAGATGGTGCTGCCAGGAGCAGAGTGTCTCATTGTCACGAAAAACCCTAAGGTATTAAAACATTAAATAGCATATTTTGTAGTCTATGAAAGACATGAAGAATGGCTATCTAACTGAAATATATATATTTATAGAGCTAGAAAATCTAACTAACATGACTACAAACTTGACTATTATTAATGATTATCCATTAACAACCTATATACATTACATTTTTAAATGAACTACACAATCACAATACATTAATAAAGATCAAAAATGCATATATATATATATATATATATATATATATATATATAACAAAATTGACCTTAAATCTCTATCAATAAAGCAAAATCTATACTAATACAAATTATACATATCTATATCATATCCCCATTTAAATGTAAAAGCATGTTTATAAGCCATATTTGGGAACATGAGTTCAGTTTTTTCTCTCCATACTGCTTCCTGCTGAATGGGTGCGTCGTTAATTTTGTCTTTAATGGGATAACCTTGTTGCGGTAGGTCTCCCCTTTCTCCAGCCTATAGCTGCTGAGATACCAGCCAATTGGGGCATGGTCTCTCTCTCTTTTAAAAAGCCACAACTTCCCTCTCCTTGCTCTCTTCACTTCCTGCTGACCAGCAATTAGATTCCCTTCCTGGTTGTGCAGAGGGCTGATGGTGATCTGTACGTTTTTTCCCCTTTAAATAAATACCACCCCATTAATCATAATTCCAAACTGCTGTGGCATTGTTTATGACTTCCGCCTTCAGTTGGCATGCAACGTTTGGTGTGAGGACCTCTCCTTCTCTTGATCGGGTGCTGGCCGCGAATTCAGCTTGGCGCGAGCCTCCCTTCCTCAGCTGCCGGGGACGGCATGTGGCCTTGTGGCCTGTATCTTATATGTGGAGCCTGCAGAATAATATAAATCTTCATGCACTGGCTTTTATTGCTGCAGTTCTTTATATTTTCTCTTTAGACACCTTAGATTGACTTCCAGTCCACATGCAACCTATCATATCCACAGGCCTGCATAGTCTCCACCCGCATGGTTTGCTCTTTTCTGAGTCATTTTTAAATCTCACTTGCTAGCACAGCTCTTAAGTGGCACGAACCAAGCACGTGGTTGCTGAAAGCTGCAACCCCTCAGGGTGACTCTGTCACGTGGAGGCATAAGGGGCTTCCAGGTTGGTCTTCTCTACCCTTGGATTCTGGGTTTCTGGTTCCATCTCTGGAAATGATTTAATTACATTTACTTTGTTGAGCAACTTACATTTTCCAGTTTTTAACAAATACTAGGCAGATTCTGAAAAAGGACCCTGTTTTCCTCGCGACTTGGCAACAGCGCCACCTGCTGGATAGTAGGTAATATGGCAGTTATCATTTCCAATGCGAATTTTACTGTTCTGGTTACCAATACAATGGGTTATATCATGCAAGGTTTATATGACAATGAGGATAACTTAATTTACTGGTTACTGGGTTTCAGTATTCTTTTACATATTCTATCATTTAGGAAGAATATGGCACTCCTAAGAACCACACAATCTTTACCAGAAACTCATGCAGGTCAGGAGATTCAGGATTCAAAATAGACAAAAATAAAGACAATAATAAAAAGACTTGAAATGATTGGAGAAATGAGTGGAGCTGGTGAACAGTGTAATTGGGCACAAGGACAGGATATAATGCCAACACCAGCTATTAGTACTGGCTTACCCAAGGATTTAGCAGCATAAACTATACTTAATTCTGACAAAGCGTCAACTTCTAAAGGCACAAAGGGAGTCAGAGAAGCTAGATGGACGCCAATAGCAATGAATGATCTAAAAGAAATTAAGCAAGCTATTGTTAATTTTGTCTTGCACTCTGCATATGTAAAGGAAAGGGTAAGGACTTGGGCTTCTAATGCTAGAGCTAACCCCCATGATTTCCATCCATTAGTGTCTGCAGTTTTAGATAATGGAACTTCCTTGATGTTTGGAATTTATTTCAGTGAAGAATCCAAACATATGGAACAGCAAGGAAGAGCAAAAGGTGTGGAGGTTTCCCAAGATCAAATTCTTCGTGCAGGAGTATATGCTCATTCACAGGTCCAAGTTCTTTAGGACGATGAAGTACTGTGTCTAAGTCACCAAGCAGCTTTAAATGCTTGGAATAGGATACAAGTTCCAGCAAAAAGGGTAGAATCATATACCAGAATTAGGCAGAAACAGAGAGAACCCTTTCTTGACATTTTGCAAAGATTAATGAAGGCTCTGGACGTAGGGGTAACAGACCCAGAAGCTAGACGAATACTTCGTGAATCTCTAGCTTTTGGGAATGCAAACATAGAATGCAAAAAGATAACTGGGCCTTTAAAGTCTAGATCAGCACCTATGGATGAATGGATTCAGCATACGATGAATGTTGAGACGTTTAGCAATAACGATGAATCTTGGGTAGGAGAAGCGATTTCCACAGCAATGAGGAGACATCACACTGCCATGTGTTTTAATTTTGGTAAATTAGGACATCTGAGAAGTGATTGCAGGCACAGAATTTCTAGGAATAATATCTCCTCTAGGAATGGCAAAAAAAGGAGACCTTGGCCTTCAGGTATATATAGGAGATGTGGTAACGGCCTTAATTGGTCCAACGAATGCAGGTCAACAACAGACAAACAAGGCAACCCAATAACGTTGGGAAACTCCTTGATGGGCCTCTCACAGGCCCCCAAGCCAACAGTGGCCCAGTCATTCCCAGTCACAGTGGAAAACGTGCCTCACCAAGAAAATTAAAAGCTCCAATATCTTCTGTAAAAAGTAATACTGGTTTAAATGATGAATTACGTGTGGAGGATGAGTCAAAAAAACCCAGTAGGACAGAGTAAACATATATTTTGGCAGACTTCTATTAACGACCAATGTCCAAAGTGAAGGGTCTGTATAAATGGCATTTTATTGAAGGCTTCTTAGACACAGGTGCGGATGTAAGTATCATTACTCCAGAATCTTGGCATCCGAATTGGCCACATCAAGGGGTAGGTGTTCAGTTTCTGGGAATTAGAACCCTATCTCGTGTAAAACAAAGCACAAGATGGGTTGAATGCATAGGGCCCGAAGGACAAATAGGAAGACTAAGGCAATATATAGCCAATATTGCCATAAATTTGTGGGGCCGTGACCTGCTACAGCACAGCAATGGAATACCCAGATTAACATTCCTGTAGTTCCAGGAACTCATAATTCTGGGACAATATGATGAGTTATTATGGAAAAAGGTCACCAGCCATTCAGGCTCTACAAGAACATACAGCAAATATCAAACCTTTAGAGGTCCCAACAGCCCTACCTTTAAAATGGCTAACTGAGAAGCCAATATGGAAGAAACAGTGGCCTCTAGCTGAAGATAAACTACAGGCATTGGAACAGCTGTTGCAAGAGCAACTAGATGCTCACCATATTGAAGAATCAACCAGCCCTTGGAATTCTCCTGTGTTTGTTGTAAAAAAGAAATCTGGTAAATGGAGAATGGTGACAGATCTAAGAGCTGTCAACAAAGTAATTCAACCTATGGGCCCACTACAATCTGGAATTCCTTTGCCTTCTCTGTTACCAAAATGATGGCCTCTTATAGTTATTGATTTGAAAGATTGTTTTTTACTATACCGTTACAAGAAGAGGATAGAGAAAAAATTGCCTTCACAGTGCCTACTTATAATAATTCTCAGCCTAATAGGATATATCAATGGACTGTCCTCCCAAAGGGTATGCTCAATAGTCCTACATCGTGCTAATATTTTGTAAGTAAGCCATTGGAAATAATTCGTAAACAATTCCCAAGGTCCATAATTTATCATTACATGGATGACATCTTGTTATCTGATTCAAAAAAAAAGATACATTAGAAAGGATGTTTGAAGAAGTAAAGAAAGTCTTGCCTAGGTGGGGATACCAAATTGGCCCTGAAAAGATTCAAAGAGAAAATTCTATTAATTACCTAGGTTACAGAATAGGGTTAGAGAAAATTAAAATGCAAAAGGCACAAATTAGGAGAGACCAGTTAAACACCCTTAATGACTTCCAAAGATTGTTAGGAGACATTTCCAGTCTACGACCAGCTGTTGGGATAACACATGATCATTTAAACAAAACCTTAGATGGTGATAAAGATTTGAATAGTCCAAGAAAACTGACAGCTGAAGCAGAAAAGGAACTGACAATGATTGAGGAAAAATTACAGGAGGCACATGTGGATAGGGTGAACCCAAATCTTAGCTGCATCCTAGTCATATTGCCTTCCAGAATTTTTCCTACAGGGATTCTAATGCAGATGGAAGATATTATTTTAGAGTGGATATTTATACCTAAGAAACCAAGTAAAACATTAAAAACTTATGTGGAAAAAGTCTCTGAATTAATTATAAAAGGTAAGCTGAGACTTCATCACCTAGGAGGTATAGACCCAGCAGAAATTACAGTGCCTTTTACGACTGAAGAAAAAAAAAAGTTATGGGAAGACAATGAACCGTGGCTAAGAGCTTTTGCTAATTTTGGGGGAGAAATTAATAGCAACTATCCCAAAATGGTAGACTTAACCTTATTAAAAGAACTTCTTGGATTCTTCCTAGAATTGTACGTGATGCTCCAATAACTGGAGCATCACATTCTATACTGATGCAAATAAATCAGAGAAAGCAGGTTACAAGTCAGGTGAATTGAGTAAGGTGGAAAAAAGCCCTTATTATTCTGTTCAAAAGGCAGAATTATATGCCATTCTTATGGTGCTAAGGGATTTTAAAGAAACTCTTACTATAGTTACAGATTCACAATATGCAGAAAGAGTTATCTTGCATATTGAAACCGCTGAATTTATACCAGATGACACAGAGGTGACTTCATTGTTTATCCAGGTACAAGAGATAGTCAGGAATAGGCTTTGTCCGATGTACATAACACACATCCGGAAAAAAGAAATGACAACTCATCCACAATGATGATATGCATGCAGGTAGTAAGGAAAACATATAAAATTGGGGCAGGGTTCTGTTCTTATCTCCACAGGAAGACACTCATCTTTGAAAAATTCAAGGGACCCTGGATGTTTGGATACTGACAGATGGAAAAATACCTGCCCAATAGGAAATATCAAGAAAACTGAATGAGTTGTATGAGTAAAATATATTAAACCATATTTCTAAATTTATAAAGCTGGTGTTGAAGTTGGACTCTGGCTCAGTCCCTCTCTATTTCCAAGCCCGTTAGAAAGAGAAAAACCCAGAATTTCTGGAGTTTCTGTCTCTTATTAAGAGCCATGATGTGGGACAGAAAGAAATATGAGTTTAGAAAACATCTTTGCTTTTCTTCATACTTATCATTGAATATATCTATCATGCCTTTCAATGAATATACATATATATATATGACTAAAGTTTAATTTTTTCACAATGAACAATGAGTTTTTCCTGAAGTGACATTTGAAGTTTCCAGTAAGAAGATGGGGCCCCATAACAACAACTCCACCTGGTTGATATGACGTCATGATACTGATAGTGATACTACAAGACCTGATTTGGGTACCAGCTGCACAAGACAATTCCAACTTGGTTAGCTGAAATGGTGCACATCTTATACAATCTTTTGGCCAGACCAGCACAAAATACTCAGAGACTATTGGCAATTTTAATAAACATTGACCTTGGAATTTAACCATCATTTTACTTTCACAGGATCCCCCAGAGAGCATATCACCCCATGACAGCTGGAAGTAATTCTAGAGGACAACGCCCCTCTCCCAGTAAAGTTTGCCCTTGGGTTTAGGGACATCATTTAGGGGTTGATTATAATTAGTATACGATTGAGGGTTGGGGGAGGAATTTTATAAGTGCAGGAATCATTTGAAAAAAAAAGGGATGATAGGATAATAGATTTGTAAATCTGAGTTTCTGTTTTTAGACAAATATATTGGTATAGATACTTGTATATTGATACAAAGTTAAATTGTATTGACTTTTGTATGCCTGCATGTTTCTACCTCAGTTTAAAACATTTTTTATGTATTGACATATATTGTATTGATATATATATATATATATATATATATATATATATATATATATTGTATATATTTACCATATTGTAGTGTACATTTCTACCTCTGATTAAGATACTTCCAGAAAAGAGTCTTGACCTCGCAGCCTAGCCTTCTTTACTTTACATGTACTTATGGTGGAGGATCGTCTTTGTCCATATGTGTTTTAAAAATATTAATTATTTCTAAGTGGTGCTGTTGCCCAGATTAATGTGTCTTTATTTTTGCAGTTTGTCTCACAAAACTCACTTCTCTAATGAAGACATGGAATGGCTTTATGTAATAAACCTGGGTCTGGATCAGGAGACACAATACAGAGAGCCAGTGGACTGAAGTGCCATGACCCTGGGCAGGTTGTTTTGGATCAACCACCTAACCAACAGCTTGAGTGGGAAGGAGAGAAGTGGCTGTCCTTCGAATTCTTTGCCATCTGTTCAGATTTTTCTTTCTCACTTTGGGCATAGGCATCCAGTCTCCTCTCATTGACACGGTCAGTCCGGAATTAGGTTTCTCAGTAGAGGTCCATTGCCTTTGGGCAGCAGGAATATGTCTCTGATAAACATATACTGAGCTGTAGACAATAGTTTGATAATTTTCCTATGAATTTCTTAAGACCAAATTACATTTAGGCAGCCCAAATCTATTCAGCACTGCCTTTGTCACCTTCCCCAAAGATATTCCAGAAAAGAGTCTTGACCTCCCATCCTCCCCTTCTTATCCTGGCAGGCACCAAAGGTGGAGGAAACCACTTTGTGTCTGATTGAAACTGAAGAATTCTTCCAAGGCAGATTTTGGCAGCTATGAAGCCCAAGCACAGAAGGAGAGCCAAGAGACAGTTTAACAGGAGTGTTTTGGCCAATCTCAGTAAGTCTACCACCATGATAAAGATGCCTCTTAGTATGAGATGCATGCCACCTCTCCAGAGAAGAAAGGGCCAACTCTCCAAAAGCAAAAAGTTAGTAAGCCCTTTGAGGCCCTGGAGAATATTGTTGGCTGCAGAATTTCTCATGGCTGGAAGGAATCCAATGAACCAGTCACCCAGTGGAAAGCCATCATTCTAGATCAACTGCCAACATTTCCCTCTCTCTGTTTGTTGAAATATGATGGGATTGATGGTGTCTATGGCTTGGAGCTTCACAGCGATGAAAGGATTTTAAACCTTAAGATCCTGCCTAATAATGTGCCATTTCCTCAGGTGACAGACACTCATCTGTCAAACACCATAGTTGGCAGAGCAGTGAAACATACATTCACGGGCAGAAATGGCTCTAAGGAAGATTGCAATGGGATGGTCCTAGATGAGGTGAAAATCATGAAGACCTGGTTCTATATTACCTACAAGAAAGATCCGGTCTTGTACATTTACCACCTCCTGGATGACTACCTTGAAGGCAATTCCACATCATGCAAGGCTCTAAGGAGGGGTGCCGTGGCGTGGTCCCAGATGAGGTGCAGAGCAGGATGACCTGTTTCTACATTGTCAAGCAGAATGATCCAGTCCTGTACCTTTACCACCATCTTGATGACTCCATTGAAGGCAACATCCACATCATGCCTGAATGTCCTCCAGTAGAGGTGACTTTGGAATTAGGCAGGGATTCCATTGAAGGAAAAGGTGTGCAGTACAACAAAAAAGATGGAACCCAATAGATAGCTAAAATTATTTGCCAAGTTCCCACCAAACCTTCTGTGTGTTTCATCAAGTTTAATAATGACTTCCATATATATGTCTATGATATGGTGACGATCTGTTAAAGTGAAATTCTCAAATTTTTAGGGGCACACTTAAAACTGTGTTTGGTAATGTGTTTTTTTCAGAGATACCTCAGGTCTTCTATTAATCCTGGCATTTTTTCCAATGGAATATTCTTGCTCGAAAAATAAAAATTTGTGACCATGTTGTGTTCTTTGGTGAATGATGGATTGTGTTTGGTGGATGGGACATCACAGTAATACATGACTCAAAACAAAGCAGGATTTATGATCTTTCCCCTTGGAGAGGATGGAGTGGGGATGCTTGGTGTGGTAAAGGACAAGATGGCTGTCTAGGAAGTAGTGGAGAGGGGACAAAAAGTTGTAGGATCTCGGGGCGGGATAAAGCTTGAGGGAAAAACATGTCAAATGGAAAGATGTGACAGATATCAGAGTGAGGTATTGGGACTTAAGAGGATAAAGAGTAGATTAATCAGGAAGGGACACAAATGTATACTCAAAATCAGGGAAAATTAGGTTTCATTTGATGAATAGTTTAATTCGTACTGGCTGTAAGTCACTGGATGTTTGATCTCCACTGGAGCATGTTGAGTGACCAGGAGCCTCCTGCTTAGAGAAAACTGTGTACTCCCAGTTGTTCTTCTGCAGTGGGATGGATGTCAAGGTACCTACTTCCTTTTGTCAGAATTCTTTCTGCCACCTACATTGTCATGCCTGGATTGGTTATGCATTGAACTCTCATAGGTCCTTTGCATGCCATCCATCCCTTGTGAGTTCATTTAAATAATTGCCCTGCCATATCTGGAAAACAGTGTTCCCTTTCATTGATCATGTTCTTTAGGACTTGGGCAATAAAACTCATCGACAGACGCACCCACACACAGGATAAACATGTACACATTGATGCCCACTAATGTGTGATATGCACACATATGATGAATGCACCGATCTCCATCAAATCAGTAAACAAGGGAATCCCTGATGCTAGGTGGAGTGTGGCAAAGACCCCACAAACCCATGAGACCCCCAAATACCAGTATGGTATTGATGTCTGACTCCCATCATGTAAGGATCCTGCCATCCTGTAACGGAGGGATTTTTGCTTCCTTCATCTTCACAATCTTGGTTAAAATGTTAGAGTTGTCAAACTGCCTGTTAGGGTCCAGCATGTAGATTAGCTGTCCCAGGTCAGGTGATTTGGCTACAATTTGGGTGAGAACTTCTACCAGGGAATTCTGGTACACCCTCACCTCTTCTGCTCCCAGTCCTCATCTTCACTCTTGTGGCTGGGATTGGAGCTCTAACAAGGCAAAATTGGAAAAGCCTCCTCCTCAGTCGGAAACAATGTCCATCTTTCATATGACCTGACTCTCACAGGGAATGTAGCATATTTTATCCTTCTAGGTCTCCTCATTCATTGGCTCACTCATCTTTCCAATGAATGATTGAATTCATCCATTCTTCCATCTCTCTCTCTCTCTCTTCTTCCTTCCCTTCATGCATTTCCCCCTTTATAGTAGTTATTTGATCAGTGGGGCTGCGTCCCCGTCACCATGGCCGCCAAGCTATCTTATGCCCCGAAATAATAACACAAAAACTGTATTCTTTTAAACACTTCCTGGCCCAGTATTTTCAGCCTCTTAACCCATTTCTAATAATGTATGTTGCAGCATGAGGTGCGCTTACCAGGAAAGATTCAGCATATCTGACCTGCTGGCTGGCTGCATCGCCATCTGCCTCAGAGAGCAGAGCTACAGTGTCTGCCCGGGAGAGGGGTGCATGGCATCTCTGAGCTCACTTTCTTTTTCTCTCAGCATTCTGTTCTCTTTACTCCTCCCACCTATGTTCTAACCTATCAAGGGAAGCAGATTTTTATTAAATTAAGCAATGACATTCTTCCATCACTTTATTCTTTCAACAACTTGCCCCAAAAAATCGTCCATGTCTCTTCTGTTGTATAATCTTTCATTTGTAAAGAACTTGCCCTCTCAGGGAAGGATTTTTCTGACATCTCTGTGGATGGAGGTCATATGAGGAAGATTAGATGACCAACCATGACAACTCTTATGCTGTAGAGTTTGGTGGACCAGAGATTGATTGCTGACTATCCTGTGCTATGTGTCAGATGCCCATGAACTCTGCCCCTGTTGTCAGACAGGCAGACAACAAGGTAGTTACATATACTTAACTCATTCAGTGTTCACAGATCATGTAGATTGAGTTCTAATCCTTTTCCTAAACTAATACAGAAACCAAGATTAGGAGAAGAGAGGAGCCTGAAGTAAGGCCTCAAAATGGGTCGTTGTGCAAAAGCAAGGTTACCTGCCTCCATTAATGCTCTCTCCCTTTCTTAGTCAAATCCATCCTTCCATAGAGTAGCTATAGGCAACCGATTTTTCACCAACAGCTAAGCATAGGTTTGAACCCAACAGCCTTTGATTTCTGAAATAAGTGCTGTCCCCTTAAGGTCTCATAACAACACAGGAAGCTTTGTAAGAGTGTCCCAGCAACAATTTAAAGCAATTCTAGGACACCCAAGATGCAGCCAGTTATGTTTATTGGTAATAGACATGGTTCTGATGGGACAAAAGAATGTAGCATTAAAAAGCAGATTGGCGTACTCACGATGTTTTCATGTGATTTGGCACACACAGGCTTCTGGTTCTGAATACTTCACGCTCAGTGGGTTTTGGAGATTGTTGTGACCCTGAACCTAGCAGGAGGCTTTGGGGCCTGAAAGGACAAGCCTTGATATTTCAGGACATCCTTGTCCTTGGTTTCCACTGTTTACTGATTTCCATTCAGAGAATGAGCAGCCATCTACTCCTGGTGCCATGCCTTCCCACATGAACAGAGAGAACACCATTCACACCCAGGTTGCTTGAATCACAAATGAAGGCATAAGTCACAAACAATCTCCCACACCAGTTTAGAATTGTCATTAATAGAATGATTATTTCGTTAAAGGGCAAAAACTTACAGATGACCAGCCCTGACAAAAGCCCTCAGCAGGATCAGGAAAGGAGCCTAGAAACCAGAAGGGAAACTGGAAGCAAAAGATCAAGCTGAAGGTAAATGTTGGTTTTTGAATGAGAGAGAGACCACACCTCAATGGGCTGGTATGTCAGTGGCTATTGGTTGAAAGAGTGGAAGAAACTCATGCAACACACTTATTTGGATATAACAAAAAAAAGGTTACTAGAATGTGAGAAAACAAAAACTATTTTAGTTTATTTATTACAGTCCTTCCAGATACATCACAGAGATAGGATCTCTTCATGCATGAGAGTCACCGATGATTTCCCTTTAAGAAAAAAACCCACAAAAAAAATAAAAAAAGAAAAAAAAGAAAAAAAACCCACAAAACTCCCAATAACATCATCAGCATTCAACAACATGTCTATGATTGCTTTGCCTTGACTTTGCTTGTCAGTAAATGGTGCTGCTAGTTAATCTCTGCAAACAATGCAAATTTCCCTGTAAGTAAATAGACAGAATTGACAGGTTATCTTAAACACATGAGGGAGTCATACTACGATGGAATGGGTTAATCATCACCAGTGTGACAGTGACATATTTAAGATCTTTCCTTTGTCTATAAATCTCAGAATTGTCAACATGATATGTTGTCATACAGAATTCTTAGGGTTTTGTCCCCCTGGTGGTTTCCTTGGTATGCTTCCATAATTTTTGCCAGATCCAATCAGTTTTGCCATGCACTCTCAGCTCCACATCATTGTGTTCCCCTTATGTTCTAGTCCAGGCATTTTTGACATCTTGAAACTGTTGCAAGAGTATCTCATGTTCCACCTAAATGATTTGGAGTGTTATTTAGGCTGAGTTTTATCTTCCATCCATGAGTTCATTGACTTTCCTTGGGCGTAATTCCTGGGACACTGAGCCTAACTCCTGGGGGATTCCTCTAGTTACTTCTCCTTGCTGGAAAGCTTACACTCTCAGTACTACTATGACAGTATTTCTGTAGCAAACATTCTTCTCAAGATGAGAAAAAATTTCAATATTACAATCCATTTGTTTTTATTGTGATTTATACACACACACACACACATACAAATTAATGCAAATGCACTGATGATATTAATTGAGTAGGCCATTCTGGGGTTGTCAAGATCATTACCACTCGAGGGGTTCTTTTAAAGCCATGGGCTGACCCCATCTAGGAACTTGGGCAGGTGAGGAGAGATTGACTGCACTATGACATGTCCATAGTCACCATGGGTGCCTTTTTTTATAGTCAGACAGAGGACTATCTTGAATATCACCATGGAACATTTGTATGACAAATGATGGAGATCAAGTGGGTAAAAATAAGAAAACTAGATGATGCTTCCAAGCTCCAGTTGAATAGTCGACTTATGGAGAATAAGAGCAAGGATGTCAGGAATAAAATGGCTTGGTCCACACACTGTGACACTGAGACACTGTGCCTGTATGAAGGGGATTTCAACTAAACCATTGGCCTGGGAATGAAAGAACATGAGATCAAAGTGGAAGCTCTGAATGTGGCTGACAATTGGGGCAGACTGAAAAGCCAATGATATTGGCACTGACATTTGTCTGCACTTCATATACAGGCTTTAATGTGATCCTATTTGATGTGGATGCATACCTTCCTAAATCTCGATGGATGAAGTTTGGGCTTGGATTTCAAACAGGTCAAGGTACCCCACCCTCAATTTGGATTGGAGAAGGAGTGGAGATGTTTGGTGGGAGAGCGAGAAGAAATTGGGAGGAGAAAACGAAGTAGAAATTTTGATATTCATTATTATGAAGTAATATAAAAATAAATAGAAAATAACCAATGAGGAGATTGGAGCTACGAAAAAAAAACATTCATGTGAGTTGTTGACTCAGACACCAAAGACTTTTTACAGAAAAATAAAAATAAAAAAAAATAAAAAAAAACACATATAGGGATTGAGTTACTTGGCAAAATATGACTCATGTATTTGGGAAGATGAGTGGGGATTTTATTTTGGGTCTCCAGGGGGCTGTGTGAGCAGCATTATAGGACCTGCATGCTGGATATTTCTGTGGGATAGTAGGGAAGAAACCTGCCTATGAGGGGTTTTATGACATAAGTAAAGCCCTGGTGATGTCACAAAGCTGTGGTTGGGGTTGGCAAATCTCTTCCACATGAAGCACTAGTCTTCTGTGAAGGTGTGCTTACTATCTTCACGGTGGCTGAGGAGGTGAGTTCAGCTCTTGGGCTCCACAGCTGTTCAACAGGATTAGGCAGCTGAACATTTCCAGAAGATGGAATCTGGAGAGCCAAGACATTTTCTTTTGGTAAATATGTTTAGGAAGCAACTGAGACCTCTGTAGTCCCAGAGAGGTTTCCGTCAAATCTCCTCTGAGTCTAAAATTTATGTTGTTAACAGCTTCGATATTTAATAGCTGTGGGGACGGTGAATGCCAGGTATTCTTCCCACTTTATCTTTGCTATCAATGTCCAATTCATCAGTCCACGAAAGTGGCAAAGATCCTCTTTGTCCATATGTGTTTTAAAACATATCATTTATTTCTAAATGGTGCTGTTGCCCAGATTAATGAGTCTTATTTATGCAGTTTGTCTCACAAAACTCACTTCTCTAATGAAGACATGGAATGGCTTTATGTAATAAACCTGGGTCTGGATCAGGAGACACAATACAGAGAGCCAGAGGACTGGAGTGCCATGACCCTGGGCAGGTGGTTTTGGATCAACCACCTAACCAACAGATTGAGTGGCAAGGAGAGAAGTGGCTGTCTTGCGAATTCTTTGCCATCTGTTCAGATCTTTCTTTCTCTCTTTGGGCATAGGCATATATTCTCCTCTCATTGACACAGTCAGTCCGGAATCAGGTTTCTCAGTAGAGGTCCATTGCCTTTGGGCAGCAGGAATATGTCTTTGATACACATATACTGAGCTGTAGACAATAGTTTAATAATTTTCTATGAATTTCTTAAGACCAAATTACATTTAGGCAGCCCAAATCTATTCAGCACTGCCTTTGTCACCTACCCCAAAGATCTTCCAGAAAAGAGTCTTGACCTCGCATCCTCCCCTTCTTATCCTTGCAGGCACTTATGGTGGAGGAAACCACTTTGTGTCTGATTGAAACTGAAGAATACTTCCAAGGCACAGATTGGCAGCTATGAAGCCCAAGCACAGAAAGAGTGCCAAGAGACATTGGAACAGGAGTGTTGTGGCCTATCTCAGTAAGTCTACCACCATGATAAAGATGCCTCTTAGTATGAGATGCATGCCACCTCTCCAGAAGAAGAATGGGCCAACTCTCCAGAAGCAAAAACTGAGTAAGCCCTTTGAGGCCCTGGAGAATATTGTTGGCCACAGAATTTCTCGTGGCTGGAAGGAAGCCAATGAAACAGTCACCCATTGGAAAGCCATCATTCTAGATCAACTGCCAACATTTACCTCTCTCTATTTGTTGAAATATGATGGGATTGATTGTGTCTATGGCTTGGAGATTCACAGCGATGAAGGGATTTTAAACCTTAAGATCCTGGCTAATAATGTGCCATTTCGTCAGGTGACAGACACTCATCTGTCAAACACCATAGTTGGCAGAGCAGTGATAAACATGTACACATTGATGCCCACTAATATGTGACCTGCACACATATGATGAGTGCCATCAAATCAGTAAACTAGGGAATCCCTGATGCTAGGTGTAGTGTGGCAAAGACCCCACAAACCCATCAGACCTGAAAATACCAGTATGGTATTGATGTCTGACTCCCATCATGTAAGGATCCTGACATCCTGTAACGGGGCGATTTTTGCTTCCTTCATCTTCACAAACTTGGTTAAAATGTTAGAGTTGTCAAACTGCCAGTTCGGGTCCATCATGTAGATCAGCTGTCCCGTGTCAGGTAATTTGGCTACAATTTGGGTGATAACTTATACCAGGGAATTCTGGTACACCCTCACCTCTTCTTCTCCCAGTCCTCATCATCACTCTTGTGGCTAGGCTTGGAGCACAAAGAAGGCAAAATGGAAGAAGCCTCCTCCTCAGTGCAAAACAATGTCCATCTTTCCTTTGACCTGACTCTCACAGGGAATGCAGCACATTTTATCCTTCTAGGTCTCCTCATTCATCGGTACACTCATTTTTCCAATGAATGATTGAATTCATCCATTCTTCCTTCTCTCTCTCTCTCTCTCTCTCTCTCTCTCTCTCTCTCTTCTTCCTTCCCTTCTTCCATTTCCCCCTTTATAGTAGTAATTTGAGCAGCGGGGCTGCATTCCCAGCACCATGGACGCCTAGCTAGCTTATGCCCCGAAATGACAACACAAAAACTGTATTCTTTTAAACACTCCCTGGCCCCTTATTTTCAGCCTCTTAACCCATTTCTAATAATATATGTTGCAGCATGTGGTGTGCTTACCAGGAAAGATTCAGCATGTCTGACCTGGTGGCTGGCTGCATCGTCATCTTCCTCAGAGAGCAGAGCTACCCTGTCAGCCCGGGAGAGGGATAACCTGGCGTCTCTAAACTCACTTCCTCTTCCTCCCAGCATTCTGTTATGTTTACTCCACCCACCTATGTTCTAACCTATCAGGGCAAACAGTTTCTTCTCTTAATTAACCAATGACCTATCCTCCATCATTTCCCCTATTTCTGTTTAAACAAGAAAGGAATCTTTAACTTTAACATAGGAACATAACACATAACAAAACAGAACAGATATCAAGCAAGAATGTCAGTCACAATATTTATATCTATTTTATCTTGTATCATAATATTTGAAATCTATAACTATCTATCTATTTTCAACTCCATCAAAGTCTCCAGAAGAATACAATATTCCCTAAGCTAACAAAAAGTAAGGCATTATCAAAGTCTAGAAATGACAGAGACATCTTGCTGCCTGGTCAGTCACCCTAAGTTCCACTGTACCATTAGGGTATCCATCCTCAGCCTACAGGCCCACAGACGTTTCCAAAAACAGAAAATTTCAAAGGCAGTCACTATCTGCTTGTCTTGAAGAATGTCTTGCAGAATCTTTCATGAATCAGGAATACCAAAAGACCATCTCACCTTTTGGCAAGTTCAGTACTCCTCTCTCTGCGTGTTCTGTGTGTCCAGTTCATGCAATCGTAAAGGTAAGAGCAGTTTCTTGCCCAAATAGCTATCAAACTCCATAAGGATCTTTGTCGATGCCCACATTCTTCCTGAAGTAGATTGTTGCTGCCAGGAACAGAGTGTCTCATTGTCACAAAACCCTAAGGTATAAAAACATTAAATAGCATATTTCATAGTCTAAGAAAGATATGAAGAATGCCTATCTAACTGAAATATATATCTATATAGCTAGAAATCTAACTAACATGACTACAAACATGACAATTATTAATGATTATCCATGAACAACCTATATACATTACATTTTTAAGTGAACTACACAATCACAATACCTTAATAAAGAGCAAATATGCATATACATATAAGAAAATTGACCTTAAATCTCTATCAATATTGCAAAATCTATACTAATGCAAATTATTCATATCTATATTACATCCCCCTTTAAATATAAAAGAACATTTATAAAGCATATTTGGGAACATGTGTCAGTTTTTTTCTCTCCAAACTCCTTCCTGTTGAATGGGGGCGTCGGTAAGTAGGTGTTTCATGGTATAACCTGTGTGCTAGTTTCATCTCAGTTGGAAGTTGAGCGAAGAATTGTTTCGAAGATGTTCACAGCAACCTTTCAGGAGGGCATGGTCCTTCATTCCATGTTGGGATAGACAGAATCCACAGACTCTCACCCTCTGTGAAAACAAAATAAGAATCTCCTTTCCAACGCATCATGTCCTTAGATCTAAATTTCAAAGTCGAGGCATTTTCAAAATATCTATGTTGGATTAGTTCAGAAGCATTTATAAACAAATATCTTTTAGCAGCTATTGCTCCTTCCTCAGAATTCAGACGATTCAAACAGAGCATAATAGCATACAATATCAAAATTCTCTGTGTATTTTCCATCATTGTGAGCTTCAAATTAAGCTCTATTTTTTTTTCCATTGTCCTTGGCTTTTCAGCAGCCCTCATTGTCCGCCATATTCAGAGAGTCCGGTTTTATCCCCTGCTTTTTCAGTCACAGTCCAGCTGGCCTTGGTGAGCTCCCAATAGATCAGCCCCACTGTCTCCGTGGGTGGGTGCACCCCTCTTGGTCTTGACTTCCTTGCTCATCTTCTCCCTCCTTCTGTTCCTCATTGGGACTTTGGGAGCTCAGTCCAGTACTCCAGTGTGGATCTCTGTCTCTATCTCCATCCATCGCCAGATGAAGGTTCTATGGTGATATGCAAAATATTCATCAGTATGGCTATAGGATAGGATCATTTCAGGTTCCCTAGCTTCAGCTGCCCCAGGAACTAACTGGGGACCTCGCCTTGGGCACCTGGAAGCCCCTCTAGGTCCAAGTCCCTTCCCAACCGTAAGATGGCTCCCTTAAATAAGATATGTGCTTGCCTGCTCCCCTATCCAACCTTCCTTTATCCCAATCATCCTGTTGCCCCAAGTTCTCCCCATCCTACCCTTCTCACTTTTCTCTCCCCTCCCTTTATCCCCCTACCCCTCCACCCTTAAGATCCCGATTTTTGCCTGGCAATCTTGTCTAATTCCCCTACCCAAAGGATAGCTATATGTTTTTCTTTGTGTTCACCTTCTTATTTAGATTCTTTAGAATATCCAATTATAGACTCACTGACCTTTATTTAAGTCTAGAAACCAATTATGAGTGAGTACATCCCATGTTCATCAGGATACTCAGGATAGTATTTTCTATTTCCATCCAATTGCATGGAAAATTTAGAATTCATTGTTTTTTACCGCTGAGTGGTACTCTAATGTGTAGATATTCCACACTTTCTTCATCCATTCTTCCATTGAAGGACATCTAGGTTGTTTCCAGGTTCTGGCTATAAAAATAATGCTGCTATGAACATAGTTGAACAAATGCCCTTTTCAGATGATCGGGCATCTCTTGGGTATATTCCCAAGAGTGGCATTGCGGGGTCCAGGGGTAGGTTGATCCCGAATTTCCTGAGAAACTGAAACACTGCTTTCCAAAGTGGTTGCACCATTTTGCATTCCCACCAGCAATGGATTAGGGAACCCATTACTCCACAACCTCTCCAGCAGAGGCTATCATTGGGGTTTTTGATTTTAGCCAATCTGACAGGTGTAAGATGATATCTCATAGTTGTTTTGATTTGCATTTCCCTGATCGCTAAGGAGGTTTAGCATGACGTTAAGTGTCTCTTGGCCATTTGAAGTTCTTCTGTTGAGAATTCTTTGTTCAGATCAGTGCCCCATTTTTTAATTGGGTTAATTAGCATTTTAAAGTCTCGTTTCTTGAGTTCTTTATATATTTTGGAGATCATACCTTTGTCTGTTGCAGGGTTGTTGAAGATCTTCTCCCAGTCAGTAGGTTGCTTTTTTGTCCTAGTGACAGTATCCTTTGCTTTACAGAAGCTTCTCAGTTTCAGTAGGTACCATTTATTCAATGTTGCCCTTAATGTCTGTACTTCTGTGGCTATTCCTAGGAAGCGATCACCTGTGCCCATCTGTTGTAGGGTACATCCCAATTTCTCTTCTATCAGGTTCAGTGTGCTTGGACTGATATTGAGGTCTTTGATCCATTTGGACTTGAGTTTTGTGCATGGAAATAAATATGGGTCAATTTTCATTCTTCTACAGGTTGACATCCAGTTGTGCCAGCACCATTTGTTGAAGATGCTTTCTTTCTTCCATTGTATACTTTTAGCTCCTTTATCGAAAATGGTTCATAGGTTTGTGGTTTAAAATCTGGGTCTTCTATACTATTCCATTGGTCGACTTCTCTGTTTTTATACCAATACCAAGCTGTTTTCAATACTGTAGCTCTGTAGTAGAGTTTGAAGTGAGGGATGGTAATGCCTCCCTACAATCCTTTATTGTATCGGATTGTTTTGGCTATCCTGGGTTTTTTGTTTTTCCATATAAAGTTGATTATTGTCCTCTCAAGATCTGTGAAGAATTTTGATGGGACCTTGATGGGGATTGCATTGAATCTATAAATTGCCTTTGGTAGAATTGCCATTTTTACTATGTTGATCCTCCCATTCCAAGAGCAAGGGAGATCTTTCCACTTTCTGGTGTCCTCTTCAAATTCTTTCTTCAATTCCTTAAAGTTCTTCTCAAATAGATCTTTCACTTCCTTGGTTAGAGTTACACCAAGATATTTTATGCTGTTTGTGCCTATCGTGAAAGTTGAAGCTTCTCTGATTTCCCTCTATGCTTCCATATCCTTTGTGTATAGGAGGGCAACTGATTATTTGGAGTTGATCTTGTATCCTGCCACATTACTAAATGTGTTTATCAGCTGTAAAAAGTTCTTTTGTGGAGTTTTTGGGGTCGCTTATGTACGCTATCATATCATCTGCAAATAATGAAAGTTTAATCTCTTCCTTTTCAATTCGAATCCCCTTGATCCCCTTATGTTGTCTTATTGCAATTGCTAAAATTTCAGGCACTATATTGAAGAGGTATGGAGAAAGTGGACAGCCTTGCCATGTTCCTGATTTTAGTGGGATGGGTTTGAGTTTCTCTCCAGTTAGTTTGATGTTAGCTGTCGGTTTACTGTAAATAGCTTTTATTATATTTAGTTATGACGCTTGTATCCCTAATCTCTCCAAGACTTTTATCATAAAGGGATGTTGAAATTGTCAAAAGCTTTTTCAGCATCTAATGAAATGATCGTATGTTTTTTTTTCTTTAAGTTTCTTTATATGATGGATTACATTGATAGATTTTCGTATGTTGAACCAGCCCTGCATCTATGGGATGAGGCCTACTTGATCAAAATGGGTAATTTTTCTAATATGTTCATGGATACAGTTTGCCAGAATTTTTAGAGTATTATTGCGTCGATGTTCATGAGTGAGATTGGCGTGTAATTCTCTTTCTTGGTTGAGTCTCTGTGTAATTTTGGTATCAGGGTAACTGTAGCTTCATAAAAGGAATTTGGCAATGAGTCTGTTTCTATATTGTGAAATACATTAAGGAGTATAGGTATCAGCTCTTCTAGGAAGTTTGTTTGGCAAATGATGGAGATCAAGTCAGGGTAAAAATCAGAAAACTAGATGGAGCTTCCAAGCTCCAGTTGAATAGCTGACTGAGGGAGAATACGAGCAAGGATGTCAGGATTAAATGGCTTGGTCCACACACTGAGACACTGTGCCTGAACGAAGGGGATTTCAACTAAACCAGTGGGCTGGGAATGAAAGAACATGGGATCAAACTGGAAGCTCTGAATTAGGATGAAAATTGGGGCAGACTGAGAAGCCAATGATAATGGCACTGACATTTGTCTGCACTTCATATACAGGCTTTTTTGTGATCCTATTCTATGTGGATGCATACCTTCCTAAATCTTGATGGATGAAGGGTGGGCTTGGACTTCCCACAGCTAGGGCACCCTGCCCTCTATTTAGAATGGAGTTGGAGTGGAGCGGTTTAATGGAGGAGAGAGAAAAATGTGGGAGGAGGAAAGGTAATGGAAATTTTGATATTTATTATTTATGAAGTAAAAATCAATAGAGGATAAGCAATGAAGAGATTGGAGCTTGGAAAAAAAAATTCATGTGAGCTGTTGACTCAGACACCAAAGACATTTTACAGAATAAAACACATAAAAGGATTGAGTTACTTGGTAAAATATGACTCATGTATTTGGGAAGATGAGTGGGGTTTTTATTCTGGGTCTCAGGGGGCTGTGTGAGCAGCATTATAAGACCTGTATGCTGGGTATTTCTATGGGTTAGTAGGGAAGAAACCTGCTTATGAGGGGTTTTATGTCATAAGTAGAGCCTTTTTGTACCGTGTTCCCTTTCATTGATCATGTTCTGTAGGACTTGGTCTAGAAAGCTAATGAACAGACTCAACCACACACAGGATAAACATAAACACATGGTGCATACTGGTTTGTGACATGTAAACATATGATGTATGCTCTGAACTCCATAAAATCGGTTAACTAGGGAATCTATGATGTGAAGTGGAGTGTGACAAAAACCCCACAAACACATTAGACCCTAATATACCAGTATGGTATTGATATCTGACTTCCATCATGTAAGGATCCTGCCATACTGTAAAGTGGCGATTTTTCGTTGTTCGTCTTCACAAAGTTAATTAAAATATTAGAATTTTCAAGCTGCCAGTTAGGGTCCAGCATGTAGATCAGCTTTCCCACGTCAGGTGATTTGGCTACAATTTGGGTGAAAACTTATACCAGGTTATGATGGTACACCCTCTCCCTTCTTCTCCCTGTCCTCATCGTCACTCTCATGTGTGGGCCTGGGGCACAAAGAAGGCAAAATGGAATAAGCCTCCTCTTTAGTGGAAAACCTTGTCAATCCTCAATTTGTCCTGACTCTCAAAAGGAATGCAGCACATATTATCCTACTAGGTCTCCTCATTCATTGGTTCACTCATTTATCCAATGAATGATTGAATTCATCCATTCTTCCATGTCTCTCTCTCTCTTTCTTCTTCCTTACCTTCTTCCATTTCCCCCTTTATTGTAGTAACTTGAGCAGTGGGGCTGCATCCCCAGCACCATGGCTGCTTCGCTAGCTAATGCCCTGAAATAACAACACAAAAACTGTATTCTATTAAACACTGCCTGGCCCATTATTTTCAGCCTCTCAATGCATTTCTAATAATGTATGAAGCACCACGAGGTTCTGGTAAAAATTCAGCATGTCTGACCTGTTGGCTGGCTGTATCGCCATCTGCCTCAGAGAGCAGAGCTATAGCATCTGCCCGAGTAGGGGAGCATGGCGTCTCTGAGCTCACTGCCCATGCAAGGTGATTTGTTGAGATTCCATCTCAATTGCCATTGGCTCCATTAGATATGTGGTCAACAATTTAGAAAGCGCTGTCTGTGGTGAGGACATTACTTGTGTCTTGAAGAGGACGACACACTCATGGTCATCTGCTGCTATCACCCATCTAAATGCATCTCACCTTAGCAGAGACTGATTTTGTTTTATCATAAAAAGAATTCCACTTTACTGCCTTAGGAAAAACTTAATGAAGATCAGTCAAAAAGAATGGGAAACAAGTCAAAGGTGGTTACCAGGTGGAGTGGATTTCTGAAAATAAACTGTATATTCAGAGTATCCCTTCAGAATCTCCTTTTTAATATCATTCTGCATCTGGAAGGCCACACAGCCCTCTATTAAGCCATATTTATATTTATTTTCAGGGAAAAAGGTTGCATACAGAACTCTCTGGGAGTTCAAGGCATGTCTGGTCTACAAGAGCTAGTTCCGGTACAGGAACCAAAGCTAAAAAAAAAAAAAAAAAAACCCTGTTTCAAAAAAAAAAAGTAATGTTTAAATTCAGAGATGAAAGCTGTCCTCGGCTTTCCCAAGAATGAACCAGGGAGTATCAGAAAGATTTTCTTAGTCATAAAATGTTGTCTGTGTTTTATTCATCTTATTTCTGAATAAGTCAACTATAGGATAATTCTTACCTCAGGGAAATTGCAGAAGAAAGGGTTAGCATATGTAAAACCTAGAAGATAACATAAAACGTTCTGAAAAGTATTCTCTAGCTACATTGGAAGCTAGAGATGGAGGGCCTATTTGAAGATAACTTGCAGAATGAGAAGATCTGAGGCTTTCTGGTAAATCATAGGCATAGTAGAATGAAACTTCTTTGGTCACATCACAGTGGTATGTGGCCCAAGTATATTTACCTAGAGAGTGTACTCCCATATATTCAGAAGATCTGGGAACCCTTTTTATGTGGGTGGGCTGTACCTCTATATAAGAGCAGGCAGGTCTGAAACCGTTTTTCAGACGACACTACCAGGGAGTATATTTGGGTGAGGGAATAATCTAAAAGCAACTTCAGGAAGAAAAAGAGGACACTCTCAAATTTCTCTAGGTAGGTGGACCATATCCATGATTGTGGAGTTTCCTCTGTGTTCTGTGAATATGATAAATAAATAAAAATCTATACTGTTTTGGACCTCTAGAAAGGCAGAACTTAGGTAGACACGGAAAGCTTAAATGGTCAGAAGAATTCCTGCTTCCACTTTAGGAGCAGGTGAAAGAGCTAAGCCTCTCTAGCTTAGAAGGAGGAGTCAGATGCTTCTTAGGAATGGGTAGAATAATCTCAGCCTCCTTTGGTCATATTTCTATGAGCTTATTGGCCAGAAGCTAAAACTTGAATGATACCCTGTGAAAGAGAAGAAGTCCCAGGCCCTTCCTTCTTCATCGGCATCAAACTTGAAATCACAATCTATAATACATATTTTCTGAATGTGCACGTCAGGCTTGTCAGAAGTCGTAGAAGTCTGTGACTCAGTTTCTTCATCTGATTTAGGTCCATCCACAAATTCCTCTTCATGTAGGATAGGAAATTTCTGTCAAAGGGGCTAGAGTGAAGACATTATTCTATGTTATACTCAGCTTGCGGTTGTGTTCAGGGACCTCGGTCCAGAGAGCTGAGATCTATTGAGTCAGAACAGCACTATATAGGCCACCCAAATTAGAAGTTATAGGTATGAAATCAAATGAAAATTACCTTGATCAAACATTGAAGGCCTGAGGCACTCTTTATTGATGTGAATCTAACTCTCACTAAGTAAGATAGAATGAAGCCTTGGTGATTTGGACAGAAATAAAAGGACAATTACAATCTTCCTCAAAAATGTAATGTGGCTGAATTCATGGGAATAATGAGAAATATTAATGCACTCTGGCCAGAACTGGAACTTATGAGACATTTTGTGCACAGGTAAGGTCTACACCTTTTTTGTCAGAGATGTGAAGTCTACGGCAATGTGCAATTAAACAGGAATGGCAATTTTCGATCAAGTGTAAAATAAGCACCTTGTAGATCAGAGGAAGGTCTTGTCGGGGCTAATCAGCTTCCAAATGTTTTTCAGTATTGAGAATATCCATTCTGCGCTTGTGAAATGCTGGGAAGTAATCAATGCATATTTTCCAAGTGGATGGATGATGTTTTTCTGTGTAAGAAGCCATTGGTCAGATAAGATATTCCCATATATGTAGATGAAAGAAAGTTTGAAGAATCCTAGAAAGTTGGATATATACCAGACATACATTATCAAGAGAACAAGATCTATAGGCCGCATTGTAGAGGTGGTAGGCCTGAGTCATTTTTGTGCAAAATAGTGTATATTTCATGCCATCTTGGTCTTTGTGAGTAAGCTCTATTTCACCATAGATAGAGTGGAAACACACGTATTTCCAAAGAGTGTATGATGCTATAATATTCTGAGTAAGACATTCTTAATCTCTATGAAAGCAAGGCATTTTCAGACTTCTGACAAGAGGACAGGAGTTTGAGGAACCTGGGAAAAATAACAAGGATAATGATGATGGTAACAGGTGATGTACTGGAGGTGAAACATATTTTAGTAAAAGGGGAGAAGGTCTTCCCATCCTTCATCAAGAAATAAATGATTGGATGCATGTTAAGTGACAGTAAGTTTTGAATGCCTTTTTGATTGGAATTTGAATGTTTTGGGCCTTGAGAAGGTAAAGACCTTCCCTGGCCACCTCATTCAGGCAGGGTAAGTGTAAGGCTCTCTTGATTACCAAGTGTGCATTTGAGGTCAGTTTGACTAAATAGATGGTGGTGATGAATGCAAGACTTTGGCAGACATAAAGAGAAAACCAAAGTCACAAACCACTTAGGTAACAGGTAGTATCCTAGTAGACCTTGTGCAGTGGAGGAAGGACTGCATCACAGTCTAGAATATTCACATCTTGAGGCAACTGTGGAAGGGCTGGCAGCAATTTGAACATCATGTATCAGTCATTGGCAGGCTCCAGTTCTCATCAGCAACATTGATGTGTGAATGAAGGATGAGACCTCTTCATTCTGCTGACTTTAATGAAGCAAAGATGTCCTAATTTCAGACTCTGTCACTTCAAAGCAGAGCAAGATTAAATTTCTTTGGGTACTCATATATTTTTAAAGTGGATGTAGTTAGAGGGGAAATATCTCCATTATGGGGATATTTCTGAGGCCCACAAGCAAAGAGGGGATGATCTGAGGATCCTTTGATCCTGTTCACCTTGAGAAAAATGGAAATTCTGGGATGACTTTAGTAAAACCCACATATTTTTATGAATTTCCTTAAACAGAGTGATAAAGCCTTGAGTGCTATTTGTAATTGCAGAAAGGCCAAACAGCTATTTTAATCATAAAGATCTTCAGATAACCAGTCATCAAAAATGCACAGTGTGAGATGCCTTGATAAAAGGAACATTTTGGGGAGATGATATTCATGGGGGAAACTTCTGAGGTCATTCTGAATAGTCTTGCTATGTGAGAAAATGCCTGACAATGTATGACCAAATATCAAGGTTTAATCACACCATTGTGTAGAAGGGAAAGAACAAGTTTAACTTGAGTAAGATTATTTTAGTCATCATTTGCTTCCTACTGTGTTTCCAACTTCCATGACCCATATATTACATCAAATATTGGGAAGATTACAAGAAACAATTACAATGCTCTTTCCTCATGATTAGTGGTGGTATAAACTTTCCTGCTTCCGAAGAGTTGTATTGGTCTGTGCATATCCACCAATGTAAGTGATGTAGGATGCCCTTGTATATGTGTTTTTCTTTCCCAGTTAATGAATAAATCTGCTTTGACCTATGGCAGGGTGGAATTTAGTCAGGCTGGAATAGATATCGAAAGAGAATAGGTGGATTCCAGGAGAGGCCATGTGCCTGCTCAAGGAGAAGTATACCGGAATTTTCCAGTAGGCCAGAGCCATACGGTGATACAAAGATGAACAGAAATGGGTTAATTTAAGATGTAAGAGTTAGCTAAAAAGGAGACTGAGTTAATTCATTAAGTGATATTGTAATTTTCTCTGTAATTATTTGGGTGGGGGCAGTTGGGAAACATAAGGGCAGTCTTCATTTACATGAATGATATGAATATTTTGCATTTCTGACTGGTACATTTTAGGCAGAGTCCATGATTATTAGTTTTAGCTTTTTATATTTTTCCCTCTACCAAAAGTCTTCTGAGGTCCCATGGTTACGAAAGTGTTTCCCTAGCAGTCGTAGACCCTGGGATTGGCACTAAGGTAATATGAGTCCAATGGTCAAGTTAAATGTGTCAATGGAAGCAGGGGGATGCTCTAAGGCCTCCCAGGGTCATTGGCTAGATCTGAATCTCTATTTATACTAAGTGAATTATTTGCAATCCCTTTGGTCATGGAAACCAATTCTGACATGTTATTCACCATTATGGACTCTTCCAGACACCCTATGGAAAAAATGGGATCTTTGTAAATTTTGTGGTTGAAGTTTGTATTCATAGTACCCCTTTCACTATACTGGACTGAATATGGGCAAATATGAATCTCACTTTTACATTGTCAGTGGTTTAAGGATTATTTAATCTGGGCCCTTTGTATAAAAAGGTAAAGCTTGAGGGATTTTGCCAAAAAATGAATCTTTGAGACCATCTTTGGCAAATGGCGAAAGTCAGGAGTAAGCTTTGTCCTAGGAGGGATGTCTGACAGTTTCTTCAGTGAAATCAATGGAGGAAGCTAACTTGAGGAGAGTCCAGGCATTGGCTCCTCATGAGAAAGGGTAAATTTTGAGACCTCTGTAGGGCAAGTGTATAAGTTGGAAAACCCTTGCACACAAGGGAGAAGTATTATTCAACATCCTGTTGTAGGTACATGTTCTTACTAACCCATTTAGAGAAGGAAGGTCCCATTATTGCACTTTAACTTCCAATACTTCTTGAGAGCTTTCTTATCTTTTTTTTGTCTCTTGGAGAGTTAGGCATCAGCAAGAGCTTTCTTCATTATGCCTTGGTGCCCGTCAGCAGCTAGATTTTTTCTTCTTTCTCTGGTTGTTTACTTATACCATGTATGGGCAGCTGTGATGGGGCCAGTTGATTTCTAGTGATTCGATTGAAAAACATAGCTTAGGATTCAGTTTCTAATTTTAAAGTTATGACAGGGACCCAAAACCTACAGGGAGCAATGCATTTCACTAACTACCTGTATCAAATATTAAAGGTTTAAATCATTTTTATTTAGAGCAGCATATTTTTGAGTTAGTTTAAAACAGAATAAAATTCTTGAGAGTTCTTGACAGAATCCTACAAGGTAGGATGCAGTATTATTCAAAATAACATCTCAAATGTCACCTTGTGAATAAAAGGAATGTATGAGTTTCCTTGAGTCAAAGACAATGCTTCCTAATCTTCCTGAGATAGGTGGATTAGGTGTAAGTACACATTCTTAATGGAGAAAAGGGTGATGGCCCAGTTTTACACAGGGTAGTTCTCATGAAACCTTCATTAAACAAAGTATATATGAGGTCTCTTGGAAACAGGACTACAGAAAACCTCTTCTTAGAATGGAAAGTTATGAGACTATCTTCAGCAAATGAGAAATCCCAATTGTTTTTATTCAAAGAGAGGAGGGCTCCAGTCATATTTGGTAAAATAGTAATATGCAATTCATCCAGGATCAAAAGTGGAAGGTCGCAAGGCATCATGGGTAATCAATAAGAGTCTGGCTCTGCACTAGCATCCAGCTAATTTTCACAATGCAAACATACATACCCAATGAGAAATATTTGATAGTCTAAGGCAAATATCATAACAATCTTCCAAGAGCCTAAGTAGTAATGCAAGAATTAATGTTTCCTCAAGGATGTGTTGAGCTGTACATATCTGTACATATAGAAACCCTGCATTTAGGCAGCCTTCATGTTCTGAATGGGAAATATGAACAAATTCCATGTTAGAGGGGACCTGTTCCAATTTGATTTTGGTAGATTTGAAATATCTAGAAATTCCTTGGGAAGAAGGAGAAAATCTGAGGCCCTCCTAATAAGGTTGTGAGGATTTCAAACTCCCTTTGCAGAAGTAGTAGTGAGGCTCTCTTTAGGCTCAGTGTTAAGCCTTGCAGCAACATTGATAGAAACAAAATCTCTGCCCGTTTTTGGGAGAATGGTGAAATTTCAAGCCTTCATCTTCTGTTGGCACAGATTTGAGGCATGATTCTTTAGAATCAAGTTTTGATTTTGTTTTCTTTGATTACAAATGTTTTGACCAACCTAGTCGAGAGGGAGTACATCTTTGATATTTTGTAGGAGTGGAACTAGATATGAAGTTCAATTCTGATGATACTTTGTTTGGAAACAATCCTGGGAGTGGTAGCGGTAGAGCGTGAGTCCTTTCTGATATATATGCAAGTGCGAGCCTACTTTTGGCAGACGTGAATGATCTTAAGGCATCCATTTCTAAAAGTAAATATCTGATACTTCATTTAATAAATGAAGCATGCTTCACTATTTTTTGGTTGAATTGGAACTTCTATGGCTTTTATTTTGATAAGAGTAAGAGCTCAGACAGTCACATGAGAAGGAATAGGAATGAACTGTCATGTGCACAAGTAGACATTCTTAAAGACTCCATTGAAAAGAAAGTTCCCACTCCTTCTTGGGTAGATAGTATAGGTTCTAGAAGCCATTGGGATGGTGTGGTATTTCCAAATGTAAACCAAATACGTCTTGGGGGCTCCATATTCTTGTGGTTATATACTGAAGGGCCTCGAGTACATTTTTCAGAATTACAATGTCTCAGAGCCTCTAGAAAGAATGGTAAAGATTCTAACGCACCTGACACAGTATCTGAGGTCTTACAAACCTCTTTTGCTGTTGGCAAAGTTTCTGAGGTCTCTTGTGTAAGGGAAGGTTGCAGAGTCTACATTGGGGGAGGTTGATATTCTAAGGAATCTTGGGAAGTTGTTGAAGTTTCTGTAACCTTATTGTAAGAAGATGTTATTTCTAGAAAACTTTTGTGAAATGGTGGAGTTTAATTGTACCATAATGAGAGTAAGAAAGTTGAAGCTTTCCAGTATCAGATGATGACTGTCCTAAGTCTCAAGGGTAAAAGGAGGGACTGAAGCCCCTTGGGAGGACAAAAAATTATCTGGAGACTCTTGAGTAGATGATGAATGTCCAAGTGATTCCTATGCTGAGATGGACAGTCCCAGAGCTTCTTGGGAATGCAATGAATTTCCTGTATAGCCTTGCTGAGAGGAAAATCTACTTGTACAAGTTAAGATATTTCCTGACAATGTTGTGCTGAATGGGATAATGACCAAGTCCCAGATGCAGGTAGAGTGGGTCTCAGAAAACCTAGGTCCAGCAGAGGAGGTCCCAGAGATTCATCCAGAGATACCGATGGTCCAAAAATTTCTTTTGCAGATACAGATGGTCCTATAGTACTTTGGCCAGAGAATGAAATTTTGAGAGTTTCTAGGGTAGACAGAAAAGTTTCGAAATCCCTAAGTAAGAGTCTGATATAATACCATCTTCTTGGGGGATGCCAATTTTCTTATGTCTCTCGCATAAGGGGGCCCGGTTTTAGACTCTGTACTGAAAGACCCATATGTGCTACAGCATTTTGGCCAGGTGCTGAAGTATCTATAATCCCCTGGGTAGAAGACGCATCTTCTAGAGTGCTATGCGTAGATGGTGATGTTTCTCATGGTCCTTTGAGTATTCCCTAGTCCAAGATTTCTTAGATCAGATAATGATAATGACTATTGTTCAAAACAAGTGCCTGAAGCCTATTTAGGTATAAGGAAATATATGGAGACCCAAAAGCATTTATTTAATGTCTATGCTGAAATAGACAATCTCAGAGCCTTTTGTGAAATCATAAAACTCTGGCTTAGGTTTTCTGAGTTGGTGAATCCTCTTGTAAATATAAAGATGTGTCCCAACAACATTTTTTCTGAGAGGGAGAGTGACCCTCTTTCCAGATGCAGGTGGAGTGGAACCCATAGATGCTTGCTCAGGAGTAGAAGTTTTCAGGTATTCCTCCAGAGATACTGATCCTCCTAAATTTCTTTCTCAGATACAGATGATCCCACAGTACTTTGGCAGAGAATGAAATTTCCAGAGATCGTGAGGTAAATGGAAAAGTTTCTGAAGTTCTTGGGGAAGAGTCTGATATATTACAAGCCTCTTTGTTAGATGAAATATTCTGATGTCTCTGGCATACGGGAGCCTGTTTTAGAATCTGCACTGAATAAAGGAGATGTGCTAGAGTATTTTGGACAGGTGGTGTAGTTCTATATTCCTTTTGGTAGAAGATGGTATTTCTAGAGTGCTATGGGTAGATCATGGTGTTTCTAGTGACCCCATGAATATTCAGATAGCCCAAGTTCTCCTAGATCAGATAATGCTAATGATAAGGACTGCCCTGAATGCCCTTGTTCCAAACAAGTGCCTGAAGCCTCTTCAAGTGACAGGGAAGTATCTGAAGAACTATGAAAATATGGTGAGTGTCAAAGAGATTCTTTTGCTGATACGGACATTCCTAGAGCCCCTTGTGCAGACAATGCATTTACTGGACAGTTTTGCTTCAGTGGTTTCATAAAGTAACCTGTTTGCATGAACACATTTGTTTTAAATCTTTGTCCATAAATGAAATTCTATCAGGCCCCCTTTGAGATGAGGCAGTATTCACAAATTGTTGCTTAGATGGAGAAAATCCCAGAGCTCTATAAGAAATTGTTGGTTATCTCAATGTCACTTGTTCAGTTATAGAAGGCCTGTGCACCTTTGGCAAATGTTGAAAATCTCATTGTCTCTAAAATAGATGTCAGGATGTATATAGACCTTGAGAGAGATTTCAAAATACTACAAATCTTTATATAAAATGGCAAAGGAACTGTTGTCTCTTTAGCAATATTCCGAAGAACGCAGAGGCCACTCCAAAGAAGCATGAATTTTTGGAACAATTTGAGCTAATAATGGTGCTGTTACTACAGACTTTTGGAGAGCACTGTGTGGAGATATTGATGTTCCTAAAAAATCTTTTAAAGACTGAGAAGGTCCACAATCTTGTAGAATATATGATGAATGGACACCAGCCTCTTGGGATAAAGAAGGTTCTAGGTCTTCTTGAGAAGATATGAACATTTCTAGAGGTTCTTTTTCAGATTTAGAATGTCCTACAAATGATTGTGCTGATATGGAAATTGCAAGAGCCTGGGTAACGAATCTCCTAAACACCCTTACTTAAGTGGTGATAATCTGAGAATCCCTTTGGCAGCTCTAGACAATTTTGAGTACAATTGAGCTGATAATAAATATTGGGATGTCCCTAGTACAGATGGGGTAGGTCTCAGTGAACATTTAGAAGATAGAGAAAATTGGACAGATTTTTGGAGAGATGATGTTTCCTGAATTTATTAGTCAGAACCAGAAAGGAACAGAGCACTTAGGGCAGACATTGAAAGTCCAAGATTAACCGGAAGAGGTGTTAATGTTTCAATACTCACAGATGAAAACTCTGAACATTTAAAAACCATTAGGCGAGATGTTATAGTTTCTGATGACTTTGGAATCCATTGGGAATTTCCCAACTACTCTGTGAATCAGGTTGAAGTTGCCTAGCACCGTGCACATCTAAAGAACCTTCTACTTTCTGGAGAGAAGAAGATGTTTCTAGAATAACTTGAGAAGCTGAAAAATATTACAATATTCCCTGGGCAGGAAATATGTGTTTCTTGTGGGAGAGATGGTAACTTTGCCACAAACCCTTGATGATAAGAAGTGTCTTGCACTTTGTGGGAAGGTCTAGATGATTCTGGAGACCCTTGGACTAATGGGCAATGTCCTAGAGACTCTTGTCCTGATATACACTATCACAAAGTACCTTGGAGAGATAATGAATGTCCTTCATATGCCTTCTGATGTGTTGTTTATCCTAGAGTCACTTTTGTGTATACAGATATTTTCTACCACAACTGATCAAGTGGGGAATATTCCAGAGTACCTGGTGTAGGTGGGGTAGGTCCCAGAGACTCTTGGGAAGATAAAGAATATTTTAGATAAATCTGGACATTTGGTGAAGAATCTAGATGCTTCTTGTAGGTATGTACAGTTCTGACTTATTTTGGGAAGATAGAGAAAAGCTCACAGTATGTTGTAGTGTAGAACTGAAAAGCCATTATGTCCTTGAGGCCGATAGAAATTTTTCTACAGGCCCTGAAATAGACAGAGCAGTTTTAAACACCCCTTTGGCAGATGACCAGTCTTTTAATTTCCCCTTGGAAAATTAAGAATTTGCATCAGTTCATCGGAAAGTGATAATCATTGGCATATGGAAAAGTCTCTGTTCTCCTCTGATTAACAATGCATTCCTACACCTCTTGGGAAGATGTAGGTGTTCTTGGAACACCCTGAATAGACACAGGAGGTCTGAGCATCCATGAAACAGATGGAGATATTCCTAACTCCATTTGGTTATGTGGAAATAATCCTAGAGTCATGGGAGTAGAAAATGAAGATATCAAATCCACTCTTGAGGAATTGGATAACACTAGATTTCCATGTGCACAGGTAGTAACTCCCAGAGTGTTTTTTCCACATGAATAAAGGCAAGATTCCACAACTTCTAGTAAAGATAATGAATGTCTGGAACTCACTTGAACAGATAAGGAAATTTCCAAAGACTCTAGGAAAGAGGATAGAGTGCTTTGCCCTGATAAAGGAATCATCATTTGCCCTTCTCAAGAAGTCAAATTTCCTAAAGTGTCTGGAGCAGATGGATCTCTTTGGTGAACCCTTTGTGCAGAATTCCAATATCCAATAGGTCCCATAAAATGAAAGATAGGTCCCTAGATAGACTTGCATAGATTTAGAGTAATGAAAAGTTTCTTCTTCCGACAGTTTAGATTTTAAAAGGCACTGGAAAGAATGGAAATAACTCAAGATTTCTGGGGCATATACAGAATGTTCCCATGGATCACCAGATTCCACATGTCATCAGGTAGTTGTAGAACTTTTGCATATACCTGATGAAAATGCTGAATATCTTGGGGAGTCCCAGGGTGGTAGCAAAAGTTCTACAAAAATTTTGGAGACCCTGGAACAGATTTCAAAGTTTCTATCATTTTTGGCATGCTGGCTATATCCCTGAGACTCTGCGGTACATGATGCATATGCTAATGTACTTTGTGCAGAGGTGAACATGATAATGTATGTTGTGTATATGAGGAAGTTCCTGGTAGCCCTTGAGCATGTATGTTGTCCTAGACTTCTTTGTGCAGTGTGGCTATACCCTTGTGTAAATACACAGGAACCTAAAGTTTCTTGAGGTCATTGAAAAGTTGATTAGCTCTTCTGGGAAAAGGAGTAATATCCCAGAGTCTCCTGAGGACAAGGATCATATACTGAACTTCCTTCATGAGATGGAGAAGTTTCTAATGTCTCTCTTTTAAGTGACATTGCCCGTGATAACTATTTGTATTTTGAACTTTTCCTTGGATGTCTGCAGAAGATAACAAAGGCCACAGAGTTCCTTTTGAAGATGCTGATGGACTCAGTGATCAGATACATTAACTTCTAGAGGCAGATTAGCAGAGATTAGAAATGCTGGATTACTTGGGACATGTGATGAAAATCTTCTAGGCACTTTATTAAATGGTGAAGATTATGTAGGACCTGGGATAAATGGACAGATTACCCCAGGCTCTCTGACAGAAGACAAATGGCTGAGATTCATTCGGACAAGTTGAGATGATTATAGATTAGCAAAAAAATGAGGTAAAGATAAAGTTCTCCATGAGGAAATGAAAAAATTACAGAGTTCCTTGTGCATACAAAGAAATTTCCGGAGGTGATCCAAAATATAGAAAATGTTCAGGATATCCTGAACTCACAGAAATTTGGAATATTTCCTGAGAACCAGAGCTAGATATTCCAGTACCTCGAAGAGAGGACAAAGATCCTTGTGTGCTCTTTTCAGATTTAGAAGGTTTCAGAGATCTGGGGACAGATGGTGGATACTGTAAAGAGTTTTGCACAGAATGGGAAGTTTTCTGAGGGATTTGGGATGAAGCAGGATGCTTCCTAGTTCCTTGATTACACAGCAATGTCACTAGTGTTCCTTGTACAGACACAGATAAGTCCAAACACCCTTGGGGATACAGAAGGGGCCACAAGCCCTTCTGCACCCTGACACTCACAAATATACCTGACTAGATTGCAAGGATTCTAACAGTGTCTGGGTATTTTGTATAAACATCAGAGGTTCTGTCCTTGATGCAAAATGTCCTACTGTATTTCTTACAGATGTCAAATTTCCAATTGTGCCTTTGGCAGCTAGAAACACTCCACAGTGTCCTTTGAAGCATAGGAACACTCTCAGAGTCCCTGTGCAGATTTGGACATTTTCAGAGTTCCTTGTGCTGGTGGGCATGTTGCCACAATCATTTCATTAGAACAAGAAGATGCTGGAGTTGTTTATCTTGATGACAAAACAGCCAGATGCCCTGGTACACATGGAATGTTCCCCTGTTCACTTGGGTAGATGGAGAATTTTTATATGGCACTGGAACTGCTTTGAAAAGTGTAGAAATTTGCAGAGTCTTTTCAGCTAATTATGCTAATTTCAGCATTTCCTCAGATGATATAACATGTTCCAGAGGCCCATATGCAGGTTTCAAAGCTCTTATATTCCCTTAGCCAGAAGGGAAAAAAAATCTGCAGATCTATGGCAGAACTTAGAAATCAGCTAGGCACTAGAGTTTGTTACCAAGTTTCTATTATGCTTGTAGCAGACTGAGAAGTTTACACACCCTCTCTCACACCTGAAAAATGCCCCAAGGTATTCTGGGAATATTGCTATTGCCTCAAAATTTTTGAAGTATATACTGACTGTTTTGAAGACTTTGCATAAAAGACAAAGTACTTGGGCAAGCAAAGTTACCTCTGTAGCTGTCGAGACTACTTTAGGAAATTTCAAAATAGCAAATTTCCTAGAGACCATGGATTATATTAATGATTTTCCTGAGCACCTAGAGAAAATGATAAATGTTTTATGTGTTCTAGTGAACACAAAAATTTCCCTGATGTTTCTGGCTAGATTTGTTTTGTTCTGTACTCCTGGTAATCCTTACAGTATGTTGGATAGATGAAGATAAATTTTAGACTATTGGGAAGAAATTAGATGTTTCAAAGCCCTATTAGACGGTAGCAGAGTCCCTACAATTCATTGTGTTGATATAGATAGTGTTAGAGACCCTTGTTCACATATGGAAGATCCTAGATTCTTGGGCAGATTCCCAAAATTCTACAGTTCCTTTTGTAGGTAAAGAAATTACCAGCAGCATTTGAGCAGATGGAGAAACACTGAGTTACTTATGGGCACATTGATTAGTCTCTAACTTAGAAGGTGGATGTCTTTCTGTGCTTTGTGCCTGTGTGGGCTTTACCAAAGTAGGTTCTATATAAGGAATAGATTTTCAGGAATTTGAGCAGTTTTCAGCATCACCTGCCTGATGTGTTCACTTCCAGTTTTTTGTGAAGATGGTCAAAATTAACCATCTTTTTTCAAAGATGGAGAAGGAGGCTCATTGGGCTACCAGCTGTCCTGTTTAGGTGCTGAGGAGATCCATCTGGAGGGGTGAGTGTGTGTGATCCAGGGGTGGAAATCCCGGAAGAGAGCATAAACCCCCCTCCCCAAGCTCCTTCTGAAGGGTTGTCTTTCTTACCGACAACCCCCACTCCAAGCATGCTTGCTCTGAAAGGTCCTTGCTCAGGAACAGGTTTCTGCTCCTACACTGAGGCTAGACACCCAGAGAGGTGAGTGCCTGCCTACCGGGCTGGCCTCAACAACCCCCAAAATTAGCACGGGCACCTTCAGCTTGGAGGCAGAGTCTCCTGTGCTATTCCGGAACCTGCCCTGCCTGCCACGTTCTTCCTTTTATCCCAGGTTCATTGGGTTACCTGCTGTCCCTGTTTTGGTGCTGAGGAATTCCATCTGGACTGGTGAGTGTGTGTTATCCAGGGGCGGATTGTCCCAGAAGAGAGCACAAACCCTTCTCCCCCAGCTCATTCAGCAAGGCTATCTTTTTTAACACTCCCCCAAAGCCGGTGTGGTCTGCAAGGTCCTTTGCTCAGAACAGGTTTCTGTTCCTACACTAAGGCTACCCACCCAGAGAGGTGAGTGCCTGCCTACCGGGCAGGCCTCAAGGACCCCAAAGGTAGTATGGGGATCTTCAGCTTGGTGGCAGGGTCTCCTGTGCTCTACTGGACCCAGCTTTGCCCCACAAGTTTGCCCAGTTGTCTGTGGGTCATTGGATTACGAGGCGTACATTTTTAGGTGCTGAAGAGTTTCATATGGAATGGAATGATTCCTGCTTCTACACTGAGGAGATACACCCAAAGAGTCATCACAGCAAAGTCTGTACCAAGACACCAGGCCCCTCCTGGCTCCATTTGAAATGAAAGATGGGAAAGTGCCAAAGCAGGTATTCCTCCAGCAACCTGAAAGGCAACATGACATCACCAGAATCCAGGGACCCCGAAATAAGAAGAATTGTACAGCCTACTCCAGAAGAATTAGAAGAAATTGGCCCAAAATGAATTATATGAAAATAATAGAGGACCTTAAAAAGGAGGTAAAAACTGCCATAAACAATTAGAGATTACAAACAAAAAGGTCAACTTCAAATTAAAATCAATCAGAGTAGATGGAGATGGACATTTTTACTTTTCACAGAAACAATTCACGAGGACAAAGTCTCAATCCTGAATATCTATGCCCATAATATAAAAGCACTCACTTATGTAAAAGAAAAATTACTAAAACTCAAGGCAGTCATCAAACCACACACACTAACAGTAGGAGATTTCAACAATCCTCTCTCACCAATGGACAGGTCAATCAGACAGAAAACTAACAGAGAAAGAAGATGATTAAGGGAGGTAATGAATCAAATGGAATTAACAGACCTCTATAGATCATTCCACCCAAATAGTAAAGAATATACCTTCTTCTCTGCAGCTCATGGAACCTTCTCGATAATTGACCACATAATTGTTAACAATGCAAACTTACACAGTTACAAGAAAATATTAGGAACAACCTATAGCTTATCGGATCACCGTGGTTTAAATTTAGAATTCAACAATGATGCTACCCCTAGAAAGCCTATGAAATCATGGAAACTGGACAGCCAACTATTGAACCACACCTGGATCAAGGAAGAAATAAAGAAAGAAATTAAAGTCTTTCTTGAACTCAATGAAAATAAAGACTCAACATACTCAAACCAATGGGACACTATGACAGCTGTGCTAAGAGGAAAGATCATAGCACTAAGTGCTCACTTAACAAAAAACAGAGAAAGCACACATTGGAGACATAACAGCCCACCTGAAAGCTCTAGAAAAAAGAAGCAGACTCACATAGTAGGAGTAGAAGACTGGAAATAATCAAACTGAGGGATGAAATCAACAAAATAGAATCACAGAAAACAATCCAAAGAATCAATGAAACAAAAAGCTGGTTCCTGGAGAAAATAAACAAGAATGATAAATCCCTATTCAAACTAGGCAAACGACCAGGAGTGAATACACAAATTAACATGATCAGTAATGAAAAAGGAGACATAACCCCAGACACAGAGGAAATTCAGAAAATCATTAGATCTTACTACAAAAGCCTATATGCCATAAAATTGGAAAATATTAAAGAAACAGACACTTTTTAGATAAGTTCCATATATAAAAGTTTGCCCAGAACCAGGTGAACAATCTAAACAGACCTGTTAGCGTGAAGAATTAGAAGTTGTTATACAAAAACTCCCAACCACAAAAAGCCCACGTCCAAATAATTTCAATGAAGAATTCTACCAGAACTTCCAAGAAGACCTAATACCTATTCTCTTTAATGTATTTCACAGTAAAGAAACAGAAATGTCATTGCCAAATTTCTTTATGAAGCTACAGTTACCCTGACCCATAACCACACAATGACTCAACCAAGAAAAATAATTGCAGGCCAATCTCACTCATGAACATCAACGCCAAAATCCTCAATAAAATAGTGGCAAACCGAATCCAAGAACACATTAGAAAAATTATCCATTATTATCAGGTAGGCTACATTCCAGGGATACAGGGCTGGTTCAACATACGCAAATCTATCAATGTAATCCATCATATAAATAAACAGAAAGAAAAAAAAATATGAACATTTCATTAGATGCTGAAAAAACATTTGACAAAATTCAACATCCCTTTATGATAAAGGTCTTAGAGAGATTAAGGCTACAAGGGTCATACCTAACTATAATAAAAGCCATTTATAGCAAGCCGACAGGATACATCAAATTAAATGCAGAGAAACTCAAAATTATCCCACTAAAATCAGAAGCACGACAAGGCTGTCCACTCTCTACATACATCTTCAATATAGTGCTTGAAGTTCTCACAATATCAATAAGGCAAGATAAGGGGATCCAAATGATTTGAATTGGAAAGGAAGAAGTTTAACTTTCATTATTTGCAGATGATATGATAGTGTACATGAGCGAGTCTATAAACTCCAGCAAAGAACTCCTACAGCTGATAAACACCTTTAGTTGCATGGCAGGATACAAGACCAATTCCAAAATATCAGTTGCCCTCCTATACACAAAGGATAAGGAAGCAGAGAAGGAAATCAGAGAAGCATCATCTTTCATGATAGCCACAAATAGCATAACATATCTTGGGGTAACTCTAACCAAGGATCTGAAGGAAGGACCTATTTGACAAGAACTTTAAGTCTTTGAAGAAAGAAATTGAGGAGGATACCAGAAAATGGAAGGACCTCCCTTGATCATGGATTGGGAGGATCAACATAGTAAAAATGGCAATTCTACCAAGGGTAATTTATAAATTCAATGCTGTTCTCATTTAAGTCCCATCAAAATTCTTCAAGATCTTGAGAGGATATAAATCAACTTTATATGAAAAACAAAGAACCCAGGATTGTCAAAACAGTCTTATACAATAAAAAGTCTTCTGAAGACATTACCATCCCTGACTTCAAATCTATTACAGAACTTCAGTAATGAAAACACCTTGGTATTGGCACAAAAACCGAGAAGTTGATCAATGGAATAGAGTAGAAGAGCTGTATTTTATCCCACAAATGTATGAACATCTGATATTTGATAAAGGAGCTAAAATTATTCAATGGAAGAAAGAAAGCGTCTTCAGCAAGTGGTGCTGGCAGATCTGGCCGTCAACCTATAGAAAAATGAAAATAGATCTATATCTATCGCCATGGACAAAAATCAAGTGAGAATGGAGTAAAGACCTCAATATCAGGCTGAACACACTGAACCTGATAGAAGAGAAAGTGGGAAGTACTCTACCACATATGGGCACAGGAGATCACTTCCTAGGTATATCCCCAGCAGCACAGACATTAAGGACAACATTGAATAAATGGAACCTCCTGAAACTGAGAAGCTTCTGTAAAGCAAAGGACACTGTCACTAAGAAAAGAAGGCAACCCACTGACTAGCAGAAAATCTTCACCAAATAGCAACAGACAAATATCTGATATCCAAAATATATAAAGAAACTGAATTTTAAAATGCTAATAAATACAATTCAAAAGTAGGGCACTGAACTGAAAGGAGAATTCCAAACAAAAGAAGTTCAAATGACCAAAAGACACTTAAGGTCATGCTCGTCCTCCATGGTGATCAGGGAAATGCAAATTATAACTAATTAGAGATATCACCTTACACCAGTCAGAATGGCTAAAATCTAAAAGACAAATGATAGCCTTTGCTGGAGAGGTTGTGGAGTAAGGGGCACACTCATTCATTGTTGGTGGGAAGGCAAACTTGTGCAACCACTTTAGAAATCTGTGTCGCGATTTCACAGGAAATTCGGGATCAACCTACCCCAAGATCCAGTAATACCACACTTGGGAATATACACAAGAGATGCCATATCATATGTCAAAAGCATTTCTTCAATTATGTTCATAGCAGCATTATTTGTAATAGCCAGAACCTGGAAACAACCTAGATGCCATTCAATGGAAGAATGGATGATGAAAGTGTGCAGTATATACTATTCAGCGGTTAAAAAAAAAAGAAAAAGAAAAGAATTCGCGAATTTTGCCTGAGAATCGATGGAAATATAGAACACTATCCTAAGTGAGGTATCTCTGACTGAAAAAGATGAGCATGGGATGTACTCACTCCTAATTGGTCTCTAGCCATAAATTAAGGACACTGAGCATATAATTTATGATCCTAGAGAAGCTAAATAAGAACGTGAACCCCCCCCCCCAAAAAAAAGATATATAGTCATCTGCCTGGATATGGGAAGTAGAAAAGATTGCAGGGCAATTCCTGGGATCTTGGAGGTGAGGTGGCTTGGGGCTACGGGAAAATGGAGTGAGAAATGGGAGAATGGGAGAATGGGAGCATCATGGGAGAATGGGATGTTTGGGATATAGGAAGGGTGGGCACGGGAGCAGAGAAATTTATATCCTAATTAAGGGAGCCATCTTAGAGTTGGCAAGAGACTTGACTCTAGTGGGGCTCGCAGGTGTCCAGGGAGATGTCCCCAGCTAGTACCTTTAGCAACTGAGGAGAGGGAACCTGAAATGACCCTATCCTATAGCCATACTGATGAATATCTTTCATATCACCTTAGAGCCTTCATCTGGCGACGGATCGAGATATAGACAGAGACCCAAATTGGAGCACTTGACTTAGCTTAAGATCCCAAGGCCAGCTGGAATGTGACTGAAAAAGCATTGGATAAAACTGGACTCTCTGAATCTGGCGGACAATGATGGGTGCTGGGAAGCCAAGGACAATGACACTGTCAATGATCCTACTTCATGTTCTGGCTTTGTGGGATCCTAGCCAGGTTGGATGTTCACCTTCCTAGGTTAGGATGGAGGCGGGAGCACTTTGGACTTTTCACAGGGCAGGAACCCTGACTGCTCTTCAGTCTGGAGAAGGAGGGTAGAACAGTGGGGGGAGGGGAAGAAGAGTGGGTTGAGGAGGAGGGAAATGGGAGGCTGGAAGAAGGCAGAATTTTTTTTTCAATTAAAAAATTAGATCCAAATGAGGAGCAGGAGGAGGGACAACATGAGCAAGGAAGTCAGGACAATGAGTGGTGCATCCACCCACTATGATAGCGGAACTGATCTATTGGGATCTCAACATGGCCAGTGTGACTGGGACTGAATAGCATGGAATGATACGGTACTTTCTGAAACTGGCGGAGAAAGAAGGCTGATGAGAAACCAAGGAAAATGGCACTAGGTTTCGATCCTAATGCATGAACTGGCTTTGTGGGAGCCTATCCTGTTTGGATGCCCACCTTCGTGGTCCTGGATAGAAGTGGAAGAACCTTGGACTTCAGGGAGGGCAGAGAATCTGGACTGCTCTTCAGTCTTGAGAGAGAGGGGGAATGGAGTTGGGGGAGGTGAAAGGGTTACAGCAGTGAGGGAATGGGACACTGTGTGTGAGGATGGGGAGGGTAATGAGAAATGGGAATGAGGTGGAAATTTTTTGCAATAACTAAAAAATAAAATAAACAAAAAAAGATGGAGAAGGAACTAGACTTGCTTCTGTTAGAGAGGAAAGTCCTTGAGTCATTGGTGTTGGTGGCAATGTTCCTGTAATCACTGGGACAAGTGGAGACATTCCCAAATCATCTGGTATAGAAGACAGATGGCTATGTGTGCACTGGTCAAACTTATATAGTCCCAACTATTCATGGAAAGATGCTGACTGTTGTAGTGATTGTTGGTTATATGGTGAAGAAGGTAGAGTTTCAAACGTAGATATGTAAAGTTGGTCATATAGAAAATGTGCTAGATCTTTGGATGTAGATGAAAAAGATTCATTGGATCTGGTGCCATGTTGTAAATGTCCTGTAGTTCCAGAAGGAAATCACCAAGGCCCTGTAGGCCCTTTGAAAAATGGTGATAAATATGTGCAAATCAAGTGTCCTAGCTTATTTTGCAAAGACGCTGGTGGACCCAGAATTGATGTGCAATATGCTCAATATTCTTCATTCCCTGATTTTGATGAGAAAGAACTCAGTGTACCTTGGAGAGACATAGAATTTTCCCAATGCCTTTGATAACACATGCAATTTGGTTGATTCCTTAGAGTTGTTTGACGAGGTATATGAGCATCTGGTGAGTTCGTTTAAATATCTGCCTTACCATATCTGAGAAACATTGCTCCTTTGTCATTGAACATGTTCTGTGGGACTTGGGCTATAAAACTCATGAACAGTCTCACTGGCACACAGGATAAATATGTACACATCGATGAACACTGCTGTGTGATATGAACACCTATGGTGAATGCACCGATCTCCATATAATTACTTAACTAGGGAATCTGTGATGTTAGGTGGAGTGTGGGAAAGACACCAAAAATTCATCATACCCCCAAATACCAGTGTTATATTGATGCCTGACTCCTATTATGCAAGTATCCTGCTCTCTTGTAAAGGGGCAATTTTTGGCTCCTTCATCTTCTCAAACTTGGTTAACAATTTGGAGGTATCAAACTGCCAGTCAGCATTCAGCATGTAGATCAGCTGTCCCTGAAAACGTGATTTGGGTAAAATGTGGGTGAGAACTTGTACCAGGAAACCCTGATACATCATCACCCATTATCCTCTTCCTCATCGTTACTCTCCTGGGTGGGCCTGAAGCACAAAGAAGAAAAAATGCAATAAGCCTCCTCCTTAGTAGAAAAGCATGTAAATCCTCAACTTAGATTACTGTCAGAGGGAATGCAGCACATTTTATCTTACAAGGCATACTCATCCATTGGTTCACTCACTTATCCAATGAATGTTAAAATTCATCCATTTTCCCATGTCTCTCTCTCTTTCTTTCAATCCCTCTTCTATTTCCCCCTGTATCCTGTCAACATCTTGCCTAGATAAATCTTCTATGTCTCTTCTGCTCTAGAACCTTTCATTTGTAAAGAACTTGCCCTCTCAGGGAAATTTTTTCTCTCTTCTCTATGGAAGGAGACCATATGTGTAATTTCCCATGAGCAACCATGACAAGTAGTGTGCTGTAAAGATAGGCAGACCATATAATGATGGCAGACATTCCTATACAATGAGTCAGAGGTCCATGAGCTCTGCCCTTGTTAACAGATATGCAGGCATCACTGTGGCCACACAATCTTAACTCACTCAGTGTTCACAAATCCTGGAGATTGAGGCTTAATTCTTGTCCTAATCTGATGAAGAAACAAAAATGAAGAGAACAGAGGAGCCTGAAGTAAGGCCTTCCATAGAGTACCAATGTCCAGCCAACTGCTAACCACACATTGGAACCCAACTGCCTTTGATTTCTGAAAGAATTGCTGTCTCCTTAAGGTCTCATAACAACACAAAAAGGTACATCAGATGTCTCCAGCACAAAATTAGACAAATTATAAGACCCAAAAGATGCATCAAGTTATGTTTATTGGTAAGAAAGATGGTTCTAGTGGGACAAAATGATGTAGCATTAAAAAACAGATTGGCGTTATCAATATGATTGCATGTGATATGGCCCACACAGGCTTCTGGTTCTGAATACTTGGACCTCAGCAGGTTTTGGAGATTGTGGGCTCCCAGAATTTGGCTGTAGGCATTGGGGTCTGAAAGGACAAGCCTTGATGTTTCAGGACATCCTTTCACTTGATCTCGACTGTTTACTGATTCTCTTACAGGGAACAAGCAGCCTCCTATTACTGGTGCCATGCCTTCCCCAACAAGAACAGAGAGAATCCTCTCCACACCCTAGTTGCTTTCATCACATATGAAGGCATAAGTCAGAAACTGTCTCCCACACCAGTTTATAATTATGATTAATTGAATGGTTATTTCTTTAAAGGGGAAAAATTTACAGATCACCATCCAAGTCAAGAGCCTTCTGCAGTATCAGGAAAGGAGCCTAGTAGTCGGAAGTGAAGCTATCTATCTATCTATCTATCTATCTATCTATCTATCTATCTATCTATCTATCTATTATTCATGTCCATAAAAGAGTCCAGAAATAATCAATATTATGTAAGCAAAAAAAAAAGTAAGACTTTTTCAAACTCTAGAAATGACAGAGTCATGTTGCTACGTGGAAAGGCATTGAAAGTTCCTCCATACTGTTGGGGTATCCATCATCAGCCTACAGGCCCATAGTTTACAGCAGACATTTCCATGAAGCTGGAAATTTCAAAGACAGTCACTATCTGCTTGTCTTGAAGAATGTCTTGCAGAATCTTTCATGAGTCAGGAACACCAAAAGATCATCTCATCTTTAGGCAAGTTCAGTAGTCCTCTCTCTGTGTATTCTCTGTGTCCATATTATGCAATATTCCAGGCAAGAGCAGTTTCTTGCCCAATTGGCTATCAAACTCCATAAAGATCCTTTTTGTTGTCCATCTTCTTTTTGAAGTAGATCGGTGCTGCCAAGAGCAGAGTGTCTCATTATCATGAAAAACACTAAGTTATTCAAATATTAAATAGCATATTTTGTAGTTTTGAAAAATATGAAGAATGCCTATGTAAATGAAATATATATCTATATAGCTAGAAAATCTAACTGACTACAAACTAGACTATTAAGGATTATCTATTGACAACGTATATACATTACATTTTTAAATGAACTACACAATCACAATAGCTCAATAAAGATCAAAAATGCAAATACATATTACAAATTTGACCTTAAATCTCTATCAATAAGGCAAAATCTAGAGTAATGCAAATTATTCTTGTCTATATCATATCCCCCTTTAAATGTAAAAGAACGTTTATAAACCATATTTGGGAACATGGGTGCAGTTTTTTTTTCTTTCCAAACAGCTTCCTGCTGAATGGGGGCATTGTTATTTTGGTCTTTCATGGTATAAGCTGTGTGCTAGTTTCATCTCAGTTGGCAGTTGAGCGTAGCAATTTTTTGAAGGTGTGCACAGCAACATTTCAGGAGGGCATGGTCCATCATACCATTTTGGGCTAGAGGCAATCCACAGACTCTCACCCTTAGTGAAAACAAAATAAGAAACTCCTTTCCAAAGCATGTCATTAGATCCAAATTTCAAAGTCAAGTCATTTTCAAAATATCTATGTTGGATTAGTTCACAAGCATTTATAAAAAAATATCTTTTAGCAGCTATTACTCCTTCCTCAGAATTCAAACGATTCAAACAGAGCATAATAGCATACAATACCAAAATTCTCTGTGTATTTTCCATCATTGTGTGTTTTATTTTAACCTCTATTTTGTTTATTTTTCTTTTTTTTGCCTTTTGAGACAGGTTCTCTGTATCTTTGACAAGGACTAACTCTGTAGATCTCAGAGATCCACCTGTCTCTGCCTCCCAGTCATTGGGATTAAAGCTGTATGCTACTACACCTTGAACTCACAGAGATATGTTTGTCTCTGCTTACTAGGCACTGAGATTAAGGATGTGTGCTACCACACCTTGAAGTTACAGAGGTCAATCTCCCTCTGCCTCCCAAGTGTTGGGATTAAAGGTGTGTACTACTGCAACCAACAACTCTCTTCATTTTATTTTAACTTTAAGAACTTCAACTTTTAGCCTGCACATATTTTTAACACACTGTAAATCATTTAAAAAATTTTTTTTGTCTTTGAATCTCTCTTTTTATCACTCTCAGTTTTTCTGACCACATGAGTCATTAATTTTCCAAGCAATCTCAGTAGAAATAAAGCCGTGGCTTTGCAGGCTAGATGTAGCCCCTTCCTTAGCTTTCTGCCATTCCAAACTTGTGGCTGAGGTACAGACCAGAGCTGCATTCAGTGCCACAAGTCTACAGTGTTTCACGGTTCTTGCCATCAAACAATCTGCAACAGACAACATTCAAGCCCTCTCACTGTAGCTGGCCCTCCTGCCTTAAACAGTCAGAGTTTGCCCTGGCAGGATGGCTCAGAAACTGACATTTTAAAAAAACACAGGTTTTTTTTTCCTGCTACTGCTGAAAACAAACAAGCATTCAGTTGGCTTTATCAACACCATTTAAATGTTTCGTGGCAGGACCTCTTAAGTGCTGCAGGGGTTTGCAGCTGAAGCTGAGTCAGGAAGCCTCTTTTAAATGAGTGTGCTTGCTTGCTTCTAGCAAGCAGAGCAGGCCCGAGAAATCGCTGCTACCAAGAAAACATGCTTTACTCTTTCCCGAGCTTTCTCAGGCTTTCAGTGTTTCAGTTGTCCACACAACTGAGTGCCATTCTGTAGTAATTTGAGCAGCAGGGCTGCATCCCCACCACCACAATTGCCTTGGAGGCTTATCTCCCAAAATAATTACACACAAACAGTATTCTTTTAAACACTGTCTGGCCCATTAGTTTAGCCTCTTAACCCATTTCTAATAATCTATGTAGCACCACATGCTGCGATTATCAGGAAAGATTCAGCATGTCTGACCTTGTGGCTGGCTGCATCGCCTTCTGTCTCAGAGCAGAGCTATCGTGTCTGCCCGGGAGAGGGGAGCATGGTGTCTCTGAGCTCACTTACTGTTCCTTCCAGCATTCTGTTCTTTTTACTCCACCCACATATGTTCAAACCTATCAGGGCAAGCAGTTTCTTTATTGAATTAACCAATGACCTTACTCCATCATTTCCCCTATTTCTGTTTAAACAAGAACGGAATCTTTAAATTTAATATAGCAAAATTACATATAACAAAACAGTTATCAAGCAAGAATTACAGTTACAATATTTATATCTATTTTATCTTTTCCATAACAATGGAAATCTATAACTATCAATTTATTCTTCAACCCCATCAAAGACTCTAGAAGAATACAATATTACATAAGCAAAAAAAAAGTAAGCAATATTCAAACTCTCGAAATGACAGAGACCTCTCGCTGCCTGTACAGTCAACCAACATTCCTCTGTACTGTTGGGGTATCCATCTTCAGTCAACAGGCCCATAATTTCCAGCAGACATTTCCATGAAGCAGGACATTTCAAAGGCAGTCACTATCTGCTTGTCTTGAAGAATGTCTTGTAGACTCTTTCATAAATCAGGAAACCCGAAAGATCATCTCAACTTTAGGCAAGTTCGGTAGTCCTCTCTCTACGTGTTCTCTGTGTCTTTATGCAATCGTTTAGGCAAGAGCAGTTTCTTGCCCAAATGTCTATCACACTCCAGAAGGATCCTCTTTGATGCCCATCTTCTTCCTGATGTAGATTGGTGCTGCCAGTAGCAGAGTGTCTCATTGTCTCGAAAAACCCTAAGGTATTAAAACATTAAATAGCATATTTTGTAGTCTAAGAAAGATATGAAGAATGCCTATCTAACTGAAATATATATCTATAGAGCTAGAAAATCTAACTAACATGACTACAAACTTGACTATTATTAATGATTATCCATTAACAACCTATATACATTACATTTTTAAATGAACTACACAATCCCAATACCTTAATAAAGATCAAAAATGCATATATATTGACCTTAAATCTCTATCAATAAAGCAAAATCTATACTAATGCAAATTATACATATCTATATCATATCCCCATTTAAATGTAAAAGAACATTTATAAGCCATATTTGAGAACATGAGTTCAGCTTTTTATCTCCAAACTGCTTCCTGCTGAATTGGTGCCTCGTTAATTATGTCTTTAATGGAAAAACCTTGTTGAGGTAGGTCTCCCCTTTCTCCAGCCTATAGCTGCTGAGATACCAGCCAATTGGGGGATGGTCTCTCTCTCTTTTAAAAATCCACAACTTCCCTCCCCTTGCTCTCTTCACTTCCTACTGACCAGCGACTAGACTCCATTCCTAGATGCGCAGAGGGCTGATGGTGACCTGTATGTTTTTTCCCCTTTAAATAAATACCACCCTATTAATCATAATTCCAAACTGGTGTGGCATTGTTTATGACTTCTGCCTTCAGTTGGCACCCAACATTTGGTGTTAGGACCTCTCCTTCCCTTGCTCGGCCTCCGGGCACGAGTTCAGCTTGGCGTGAGCCTCCCTTCCTCAGCTGCCGAGGCCGGCAGGCGGCCTTGTGGCCTGTGTCTTGTATGTGGAGCCAGCAGATTAATATAAATCTTCATGCACTGGCTTTTATTGCTGCAGTTCTTTATATTTTCTCTTTAGACACCTCAGATTGACTTCCAGTCCACATGCACCCTATCATATCCACAGGCCTGCATAGTCACCGCCCGCATGGTTTGCTCTTTTCTGAGTCATTTTTAAATCTCACTTGCAAGCACAGCTCTTAAGTGGCATGAACCAGACCACGTGGTTACGGAAAGCTGCAACCCCTCAGGGTGACTCTGTCACGTGGAGGCATAAGGGGCTTCCAGGTTGGTCTTCTCTACCCTTGGATTCTGGGTTTCTGGTTCCATCTCTAGAAATGATTTAATTACATTTACTTTGTTGAGCAACTTACATTTTTCAGTTTTATCAAATACTAGGCAGATTCTGAAAAAGGACCCTGTTTTCCTCGTGAGTTGGCAACAGCGCCACAAGCTGGATGATAGGTAATATGGCAGTTATCGTTTCCAACGCGAATTTTACTGTTCTTGTTACCAATACAATGGGTTATATCATGCAAGGTTTATATGACTATGGGGATAACTTAATTTACTGGTTACTGGGTTTCATTATTCTTTTACATATTCTATCATTTCGGAAGAATATGGCACTCCTAATAACCACACAATCTTTACTAGAAACTCATTCAGGTCAGGAGATTCAGGATTCAAAATAGACAAAAATAAAGACAATAATAAAAAGACTTGAAATGATTGAAGAAATGATTGGAGCTGGTGAACAGAGTAATAAGGCACAAGGACAGGATATAATGCCAACACCGGCTATTAGTACTGGCTTACCAAGGATTTAGCAGCATAAACTATACTTAATTCTGACAGAGCGTCAACTTCTAAAGGCTCAAAGGGAGTCACAGAAGCTAGATGGACGCCAATAGCAATGAATGATCTAAAAGAAATTAAGCAAGCTATTGTTAATTTTGTCTTGCACTCTGCATATGTAAAGGAAAGGGTAAGGACTTGGGCTTCTAATGCTAGAGCAACCCCCCATGATTTCCATCCGTTAGTGTCCGCAGTTTTAGATAATGGAACTTCCTTGATGTTTGGAATTTATTTCAGTGACGAATCCAAGCATATGGAACAGCAAGGAAGAGCAAAAGGTGTGGAGGTTTCCCAAGATAAAATTCTTGGTGCAGGACAATATGCTCATCCACAGGTCAAAGTTCTTTAGGACGATGAAGTACTGTGTCTAAGTCACCAAGCAGCTTTAAATGCTTGGAATAGGATACAAGATCCAGCAAAAAGGGTAGAATCATATACCAGAATTAGGCAGGGACAGAGAGAACCCTTTCTTGACTTTTTGCAAAGAATAAAGAAGGCTCTGGACGTAGGTGTAACAGACCCAGAAGCTAGACGAATACTTCTTGAATCTCTAGCTTTTGAGAATGCAAACATAGAATGCAAAAAGATAACTGGGCCTTTAAAGTCTAGATCAGCACCTATGGATGAATGGATTCAGCATACGATGAATGTTGAGACGTTTAGCAATAACGATGAATCTTGGGTAGGAGAAGCGATTTCCACAGCAATGAGGAGACATCAAACTGCCAGGTGTTTTAATTGTGGTAAATTAGGACATCTGAGAAGTGATTGCAGGCACAGAATTTCTAGGAATAATATCTCCTCTAGGAATGGCATAAATAGGAGACCTAGGCCTTCAGGTATATGTAGGAGATGTGGTAAAGTCCTTAATTGGTCCAACGGGTGCAGGTCAACAACCGACAAACAAGGCAACCCAATACCGTCAGGCAACTCCTTGAAGGGCCTCTCACAGGCCCCCAAGCCAACAGTGGCCCAGTCATTCCCAGTCACAGTGGAAAACGTGCCTCACCAAGAAAATTAAAAGCTCCAATTTCTGCTGTAAAACGTAATACTGGTCGAAATGATGAATTACGTGTGGATGATGAGTCAAAAAAACCCAGTAGGACAGAGTAAACATATATTTTGGCAGACTTCTATTAACGATCAAAGACCAAAGTGAAGGGTCTGTATAAATGGCATTTTATTGAAGGCTTCTTAGACACAGGTGCGGATGTAAGTATCATTACCCCAGAATCTTGGCATCCGAATTGGCCACATCAAGGGGTAGATGTTCAGTTTCTGGGAATTTGAACCCTATCTCGTGTAAAACAAAGCACAAGATGGGTTGAATGCATAGGGCCCGAAGGACAAATAGGAAGACGAAGGCAATATATAGCCAATATTGCCATAAATCTGTGGGGCCGTGACCTGCTACAGCAATGGAATACCCAGATTAACATTCCTGTAGTTCCAGGAACTCATAATTCTGGGACAATATGATGAGGTATTATGGAAAAAGGTCACCAGCCATTCAGGCTCTACAAGAACATTCAGCAAATATCAAACCTTTAGAGGTCCCAACAGCCCTACCTTTAAAATGGCTAACTGAGAAGCCAGTTTGGAACAAACAGTGGCCTCTAGCTGAAGATAAAATACAGGCATTGAACAGCTGTTGTAAGAGCAAATAGATGCTCACCATATTGAAGAATCAACCAGCCCTTGGAATTCTCCTGTGTTTGTTGTAAAAAAGAAATCTGGTAAATGGAGAATGGTGACAGATCTAAGAGCTGTCAACAAAGTAATTCAACCTATGGGCCCACTACAATCTGGAATTCCTTTTCCTTCTCTGTTACCAAAATGATGGCCTCTTATAGTTATTGATTTGAAAGATTGTTTTTTCACTATACCGTTACAAGAAGAGGATAGAGAAAAAATTGCCTTCACAGTGCCTACTTATAATAATTCTCAGCCTAATAGGATATATCAATGGACTGTCCTCCCACAGGGTATGCTCAATAGTCCTACATCGTGCTAATATTTTGTAAGTAAGCCATTGGAAATAATTCGTAAACAATTCCCAAGGTCCATAATTTATCATTACATGGATGACATCTTGTTATCTGATTCAAAAAAAAGATACATTAGAAAGGATGTTTGAAGAAGTAAAGAAAGTCTTGCCTAGGTGGGGATACCAAATTGTCCCTGAAAAGATTCAAAGAGAAAATTCTATTTATTACCTAGGTTACAGAATAGGGTTAGAGAAAATTAAAATGCAAAACGCACAAATTAGGAGAGACCAGTTAAACACCCTTAATGACTTCCAAAGATTGTTAGGAGACATTTCCAGTCTACAACCAGCTGTTGGGATAACACATGATCATTTAAACAAAACCTTAGATGGTGATAAAGATTTGAATAGTCCAAGAAAACTGACAGCTGAAGCAGAAAAGGAACTGACAATGATTGAGGAAAAATTACAGGAGGCACATGTGGATAGGGTGAACCCAAATCTTAGCTGCATCCTAGTCATATTGCCTTCCAGAATTTTTCCTACAGGGATTCTAATGCAGAGGGAAGATATTATTTTAGAGTGGATATTTATACCTAAGAAACCAAGTAAAACATTAAAAACTTATGTGGAAAAAGTCTCTGAATTAATTATAAAAGGTAAGCTGAGACTTCGTCAACTAGCAGGTATAGACCCAGCAGAAATTACAGTGCCTTTTACGACTGAAGAAAAAAAAAGTTATGGGAAGACAATGAACCGTGGCTAAGAGCTTTTGCTAATTTTGGGGGAGAAATTAATAGCAACTATCCCAAAATGGTAGACTTAACCTTATTAAAAGAACTTCTTGGATTCTTCCTAGAATTGTATGTGATGCTCCCATAACTGGAGGCCTCACATTCTATACTGATGCAAATAAATCAGGGAAAGCAGGTTACAAGTTAGATGAATTGAGTAAGGTGGAACAAAGCCCTTATAATTCTGTCCAAAAGTTAGAATTATCTGCCATTCTTATGGTGCTAAGGGATTTTAAAGAAACTCTTACTATAGTTACAGATTCACAATATGCAGAAAGAGTTATCTTGCATATTGAAACCGCTGAATTTATATCATATTACACAGAGTTGACTTCATTGTTTATCCAGGTACAAGAGATAGTCAGGAATAGGCTTTGTCCGATGTACATAACACACATCCGGAAAAAAGAAATGACAACTCATCCACAATGATGATATTCGTACAGGTAGTAAGAAAAACATATAAAGTGGGGGCAGGGTTCTGTTCTTATCTCCACAGGAAGACACTCATCTTTGAAAAATTCAAGGGACCCTGGATATTTGGATACTGACAGATGGAAAAATACCTGCCCAATAGGAAATATCAAGAAAACTGAATGAGTAGTATAAGTAAAATATATTAAGCCATATTTCTAAATTTATAAAGCTGGTGTTGAAGTTGGACTCTGGCTCAGTCCCTCTCTATTTCCAAGCCTGTTAGTAAGAGAAAAACCCAGAATGTGTGGAGTTTCTGTCTCATATTAAGAGAAATGATGTGGGACAGAAAGAAATATGAGTTTAGAAAACATCTTTGCTTTTCTTCATATCTATCATACTTTTCAATGAATATTTCTATCAGGACTTTCAATGAATATATATATATATATATATATATATATATATATATATATATATATATATGTATGTATGACTAAATTTTAAGTTTTTCACAATGAACAATGAGTTTTTCCTGAAGTGACATTTGAAGTTTCCAGGAAGAAGATGGGGCCCCATAACAACAACTCCACCTGGTTGATATGACGTCATGATACTGATAGTGCTACTACAAGACCTGATTTGGGTACAAGCTGCTCAAGACAATTCCAACTTGGTTAGCTGAAATGGTGCACATCTTATACAATCTTTTGGCCAGACCAGCACAAAATACTCAGAGACTATTGGCAATTTTAAAAGACATTTATCTTGAAATTTAACCATCATTTTACTTTCACAGGATCCCCCAGAGAGAACGTCACCCCCATGACACCTGGAAGTAATTCTAGAGGACAACGCCCCTCTCCCAGTAAAGTTTGCCCTTGGGTTTAGGGACATCAGTTAGGGGTTGATTATAATTATTATACGATTGAAGGTTGGGGGAGGAATTTAATAAGCTCAGGAATCATTTTAAAAAAAGTGGATGATAGGATAATAGATTTGTAATGCTGAGTTACTTTTTTTAGACTAATATATTGCTATAGATACTTGTATATTGATACAATTTACAATAAATGTAAATTTTATTGACTATTGTATGCATGCATGTTTCTACCTCTGTTTAAAACAATTTTATGTATTGTCATACATTGTATTGATATATATACATATATGTATATATATATTGTATATATTTACCATATTGTAGTGTACATTCCTACCTCTGATTAAGACGTTTATATAATGTTTGTGTATTGATATATATTTACCTACTGCAAAGTATATTTGAACTTGCATTGCGACAAAAAATGCCCATACCTCAACCACTGACAGACATACAGAGCGTGCATCAATGGATAAAACAAGATGGTCATATCCTGCCTAGACAGGGTAAGATAGTTTTGAAAAGTTGCCTGCCTTTGAAATGGTATGTCAGTTATGTTAGGCCTTAGCCAAAGTTGGTTGCTTCAACGCTGCTACCGTGAATTTGGGTGATTGTCCAGGTAGCTAATTGTCTCTGTGATTTGTTGCATGTTTTGGAAGTTGTTTTACTCAACTTCCTAATTAACCAGATAACATTATTTCCCTTCTCAGATCTTTGATGGGGTTGAAGACTATATAAATGTAGTTACATTCTCTCATGACTTGGCCAAGTTATTTATTATACAAGACCTATCTAGTTAGAATAGTATGTTTGTACTTATTGTATATAATTTCATAGTAGGTTTAGAACTCTCTTATTTAAACGAAAGGGGGAGTTGTTGTGGGAGGTCCTCCCATTGCTCAACCTATAGCTGCTGAGATAGCAGCCAATTGGGGCTTGGTCTCTCTCACTTTAAAAAAGCGGCCACTTCCCTCTCCTCTCTCAATTCATTTTCTGTTCTGCCGGTGACTAGACTCCCTTGCTGTTTGCACAGAGGGCTGACAGTGATCTGTAAGTTATTTCCCCTTTAAGTAAATACCAGCCTATTAATCATAATTCCAAACTGGTGTGGCATTGTTTATGACTTATGCCTTCATAACCTGTGTGCTAGTTTCATCTCAAATCGCAGTTAACTGAAGCTAATTTTGAAGGTGTTCACAGCAACCTTTCAGGAGGGTGTGATCCATCATACCATATTGGGATAGCCGCAATCCACAGACTCTCACCCTGTGTGAAAACAAAATAAAAACCTCCTTTCCAAAGCATCATGTCCTTAGATCCAAATTTCAAGTCAAGGCACTTTCAAAATATCTATGTTGGATTAGTTCAGCAGCATTTATAAACAAATATCTTTTAGCAGCTATTGCTCCTTCCTCAGCATTCAAATGATGCAAACAAAGCACAATAGCATACAATATCAAAATTCTCTGTGTATTTTCCATCTTTGTTAGCTTCAATTTAAGCTCTAATTTATTTTTCCTTTTTATTTTTTGCCTCTTGAGACAGGTTCTCTGTATCTTTTGACCTGGAATAACTCTGTAGAACAGGCTGTCCTTGAAGTTTCAGAGATCCACATGTCTCTGCCTCCAAGCATTGGGATCAAAGGTGTATGGTACTACACCTGAATTCACAGAGACCTGTTTGTCTCTGCCTTCTCGGCACTGGGAAAAAAAGTGTGTGCCACCACACCTTGAAGTTACAGAAGTCAATCTCCCTCTGCCTCCCATGTGTTGGGATTAAAGGTGTGTACTACTGCAACCAAAAACTCTCTTTGTTTTTTTTAACTTTCAGAACATCAACTTTTAGCCTGCACATATTTTCAACACACTGTAAATCATTTAAAAATTCTCTTTTCTTTGAATCTCTCTTTACTATATATCTCTCTTTGTTTTTTTTGACCACATGAATCTTTAATTTACACAGCAATCTCAGTATGACGAAAAGGTGGCTTTGCCAGCAAGATGTAGCCCATTCCTTAGCTTTCTGCCATTCCAACCTTATGGCTGAGGTAACGGCCAGAGCAGCATTCAGTGCCACAAGTCTACAGTGTTTCAAGGTCCTTGCCATCAAACAAGCTGCAAAAGACAACATTCAAGCCCTCTCTTTGGAGCTGGCCCTCCTGACTCAAACAGTCAGAGTTTGCCCTGGCAGGATGGCCCAGAATTCCGGCAGTTTAAAACAACACAGTTTTTTTCCTGCTACTGCTGAAAACAAACAAGGATTCAGTTGGCTTTATCAACACCATTTAAATGTTTCGTGGCAGGACCACTTAACAGCTGCAGGGTTTTGCAGCTGAAGGTGAGTCAGGAGTCTTCTCTTAAATGAGTGTGCTTGCTTGCTATTAGCATGTAGAGCAGACCTGAGATATAGCTGCTAAAAAGAAAACATGCTTTACTCTTTCCAGAGCTTTCTCGGGCTTTCAGTGGATTCAGTTTTCCACATGTCTGAGTGCCATTCTGTAGTAATTTGAGCAGCGGGGCTGCGTCCCCAGCACCAGGGCAGCCTCACTAGCGAATGTCCAGAAATAATTACACACAAACGATTCTTTTAAATACAGCCTTGCCCATTAGTTTAGCCTCTTAACCTATTTCTAATAATCTATGTAGCATCACGAGTGTGCTCACCAGAAAAGATTCAACAGGTCTGACCTGGTTGCTGGCTGCATCGCCATCTGCCTCAAAGAGGAGAGATATCATGTCTTACCGCGAGAGGGTATCATGGTGTCTCTGAGCTCACTGCTTCTTCCTCCCAGCATTTTGTTCTCTTTCTCCTCCCACCTATGTTCTAAATTAACAGGGGAAGCAGTTACTTTATTTAATTAAGCAATGAAATACTACCATAACTTTATCCTTTTAAGAGCTTACCCATATAAATCTTCCATGTCGATTCTGTTGTATAATCTTTCATTTGTAAAGAACTTGCCTTTTCAGGGGAGGATTTTTTTGACATCTCTGTGGATGGAGATCATATGAAGAGGATCAGATGAGCAACCATGACAATTTCGATTGGATTAGGAGTGGAGAAGTTTGGAGGGGGAGCGAGAAGAAAGTGGGAGGAGGAAATAAAGTGGAAATTTTGGTATTCATTATTATGAAGTAATATAAAAATCAATAGAAGATAACCAATGAAGAGATTGGAGCTAGGAAAAAAAACATTCATGTGAGTTGTTGACTCAGATACCAAAGAATTTTTTACAGAAAAAAACACATAAAGGGATTGAGTTACTTGGCAAAATATGACTCATGTATTTGGGAAGATGAGTGGGGTTTTTATTTTGGGTCTGCAGGGAGCTGTGTGAGAAGCATTATAGGACCTGCATGCTGGATATTTCTGAGCATAAGTAGGGAAGAAAATTGCCTATGAGGGGTTTTATGACATAAATATAGCCTTGATGATGTGACAAAGCTGTGGTTGGGGTTGGCAACTCTCTCCCACATGAAGCACTATTCTTCTGTGAAGGTGTCCTTACTATCTTCATTGTGGCTGAGGAGGTGAGTTCAGCTCTTGGGCTCCACAACTGTTCAACAGGATTAGGCAGCTGAACATTTCCAGAAGATGGAATCTGGAGAGCCAAGACATTTTCTTTTGGTAAATATGTTTAGGAAGCAACTGGGACCTCTGTAGTCCCAGAGAGGTTTCCTTCTAATCTCCTGTGAGTCTAAAATTTATGTTGTTAACAGCTTCGATATTTAATAGCTGTGGGGACGGTGAATGCCAGGTATTCTTCCCACTTTATCTTTGCTATCAATGTCCAATTCATCATTCCACGAAAGTGGCAAAGATCCTCTTTGTCCATATGTGTTTTAAAAGATAATAATTATTTCTAAATGGTGCTGTTGCCCAGATTAATGAGTCTTTATTTTTGCAGTTTGTCTCACAAAACTCACTTCTCTAATGAAGACATGGAATGGCTTTATGTAATAAACCTGGGTCTGGAACAGGAGACACAATACATAGAACCAATGGACTGGAGTGCCATGACCTTGGGCAGGTGGTTTTGGATCAACCACCTATCCAACACCTTGAGTGTGAAGGAGAAAAGTGGCTGTCCTTTGAATTCTTTGCCATCTGTTCAGATTTTTCTTTCTCACTTTGGGCATCGGCATACAGTCTCCTCTCATTGACACAGTCAGTCCGGAATTAGGTTTCTCAGTAGAGGTCCATTGCCTTTGGGCAGCAGGAATGTGTCTCTGATACACATATACTGAGCTGTAGACAATAGTTTGATAATTTTCCTATGAATTTCTTAAGACCAAATTACATTTAGGCAGCCCAAATCTATTCAGCACTGCCTTTTCACCTTCCCCAAAGATCTTCCAGAAAAGAATCTTGACCTCCCATCCTCCCCTTCTTATCCTTGCATGCACTTAAGGTGGAGGAAACCTCTTTGTGTCTGATTGAAACTGAAGAATTCTCCCAATGCAGAGATTGGTAGCGATGAAGCCCAAGCACAGAAAGAGTGCCAAGAGACAGTGGAACAGGAGTGTTGTGGCCTATCTCAGTAAGTCTACCACCATGATAAAGATGCCTCTTAGTATGAGATGCATGCCACCTCTCCAGAAGAAGAATGGGCCAATTCTCCAGAAGCAAAAACTGAGTAAGCCTTTTGAGGCCCTGGAGAATATTGTTGGCCGCAGAATTTCTCATGGCTGGAAGGAAGCCAATGAAACAGTCCCACAGTGGAAAGCCATCATTCTAGATCAACTGCCAACATTTCCCTTTCTCTATTTGTTGAAATATGATGGGATTGATTGTGTCTATGGCTTGGAGCTTCACAGTGATTAAAGGATTTTAATCCTTAAGGTCCTGCCTAATAATGTGCCATTTCCTCAGGTGGCAGACACTCATCTGTCAAACACCATAGTTGGCAGAGCAGTGAAACATACATTCACGGGCACTAATGGCTCTAAGGAAGACTGGAATGGGATGGTCCTAGAGGAGGTGCCAATCATGATGACTTGGTTCTATATTACCTACAAGAAAGATCCGGTCTAGTACATTTACTACCTCCTGGATGACTACCTTGAAGGCAAGCTCCACATCATGCCAAGCTCTAAGGAGGAGTGCAGTGGCGTGGTCCCAGATGTGGAGCAGACCATGATGACCTGTTTCTACATTGTCAAGGAGAATGATCCAGTCCTGTACCTTTACCACCATCTTGATGACTCCATTGAAGGCAATCTCCACATCATGCCTGAATGTCCTCCAGTAGAGGTGACTTTTTAATTAGGCAAGGATTCCTTGGCAGGCAAAATTGTGCAGTACAACAAAAAAGATGGAACCCAAGAGATAGGTAAAATTATTTGCCAAGTTCCCACCAAACCTTCTGTGTGTTTCATCAAGTTTAATAATGACTTCCATATCTATGTCAATGAATTGGTGAAGAAATGTTAAAGTGAAATTCTCAAATTTTGAGGGGCACACTTAAAACGCTGTTTCTGGAATGTGTTTTTTTTTTCAGAGATACCTCAGTTCTTCTATTAATCCTGGTATTTTTTCCAATGGAATATTCTTGCTTGAAAAATAAAAATTTGTGAACATGTTGTGATCTTTGGTGAATGATGGATTGTGATTGGTGGATGGGACATCACAGAAATACATGCCTCAAAACAAAGCAGGATTTATGGTCTTTCCCCTTGGAGAGGATGGACTGGGAATGCTTGGTGTAGTAAAGGACAAGATGGCTGTCTAGGAAGTAGTGGAGAGGGGAGAAAAACTTGTAGGATCTCGGGGCGGGATAAAGCTTGAGGGAAAAACATGTCAAATGGAAAGATGTGACAGATATCAGAGTGAGATATTGGGAGTTTAGAGGATAAAGAGTAGATTAATCAGGAAGGGACACAAATGTATACTCAAAATCAGAGGAAATTAGGTTTCATTTGATGAATAGTTTAATTCGTACTGGCTGTAAGTCACTGGATGTTTGATCTCCACTGGAGCATGTTGAGTGACCAGGAGCTTCCTGCTTAGATAAAAGTGTCTACTCCCAGTTGCTCTTCTGCAGTGGGATGGATGTCAAGCTACCTACTTTCTTTTGTCAGAATTCTTTCTGCCACCTACTTTGTCATGCCTGGATTGGGTATGCCTTGAACTCGCATAGGTCCTTTGCATGCCATCCAACCCTTGTGAGTTCATTTAAATAATTGCCCTGCCATATCAGGAAAACAGTGTTCCCTTTCATTGATCATGTTCTGTAGGACTTGGGCTATAAAACTCATCGACAGACGCACCCACACACAGGATAAACATGTACACATTGATGCCCACTAACGTGTGACTTGCACACATATGATGAATGCACCAATCTCCATCAAATCAGTAAACGAGGGAATCCCTGATGCTAGGTGGAGTGTGGCAAAGACACCACAAACCCATCAGACCCCCAAATACCAGTATGGTGTTGATGTCTGACTCCCATCATGTAAGGATCCTGCCATCCTGTAATGGGGCAATTGTTTCTTCCTTCCTCTTCACAAACTTGGTTAAAATGTTAGAGTTGTCAAACTGCCAGTTAGGGCCCAGCATGTAGATCAGCTGTCCCAGGTCAGGTGATTTGGCTACAATTTGGGTGAGAACTTCTACCAGGGCATTCTGGTACACCCTCACCTCTTCTTCTCCCAGTCCTCATCATCACTCTTGTGGCTGGGATTGGAGCTCAAAGAAGGCAAAATTGGAAAAGCCTCCTCCTCAGTGGAAAACAATGTCCATCTTTCATATGACCTGACTCTCACAGGGAATGTAGCATATTTTATCCTTCTAGGTCTCCTCATTCATTGGTTCACTCATCTTTCCAATGAATGATTGAATTCATCCATTATTCCATCTCTCTCTCTCTCTCTTTTCTTCTTTCCGTTCTTGCATTTCCCCCTGTATAGTAGTAATTTGAGCAGCGGGGCTGCGTCCCAGCTCCATGGCCGCCTAGCTAGCTTATGCCCCAAAATAAGAACAAAAAACTGTATTCTTTTAAACAGACCCAGGCCCATTATTTTCAGCCTCTTAACCCATCTCTAATAATGTATGTTGCAGCACGAGGTGTGGTTACCAGGAAAGATTCAGCACGTCTGACCTGCTGGCTGGCTGCATTGCCATCTGCCTCAGAGAGCAGAGCTCCCGTGTCTGCCCGGGAGAGGGGTACATGGCATCTCTGAGATCACTTCCTCTTTCTCACAGCATTCTGTTCTCTTTACTTCTCCCACCTATGTTCTAACATATCAAGGGAAGCAGATTCTTTATTTAATTAAGCAATGACCTTCTTCCATCACTTTATTCTTTCAACAGCATGCCCAAAAAATCTTCCATGTCTCTTCTGTTGTATAATCTTTCATTTGTAAAGAACTTGCCCTCTCAGGGAAGGATATTTCTGACATCTCTGTGGATGGAGGTCATATGAGGAAGATCAGATGAGCAACCATGACAACTGTTATGCTGTAGAATTAGCTGGACCTGGGATTGATTGCTGACAATCCTGTGCTATGCGTCAGATGCCCATGAACTCTGCCCCTGTTGTCAGACAGGCAGACATCACGGTGGTCACACATACTTAACTCATTCAGTGTTCACAGATCATGCAGATTGAGTTCTAATTCTTCTCCTAAACTAATAGAGAAACCAAGATTAGGAGAAGAGAAGAGCCTGAAGTAAGGCCTCAAATGGGTCGTTGTGCAAAAGTAAGTTTACCTGCCTCCATTTATGCTGTCTCCCTTTCTTAGTCAAATCCATCCTTCCATAGAGTAGCTATAGGCAAACCAATTTCTCGCCAACAGCTAAGCATAGGTTTGAACCCTTTGATTTCTGAAATAAGAACTGTCCCCTTTAGGTCTCATAACAACACAGGAAGTTTTGTAAGACTGTCCCAGCAACAATTTAAAGCAATTCTAGGACACCAAAGATGCAGCAAGTTATGTTTAATGGTAATAAACATGGTTTGGATGGGACAAAAGAAAAACAGATTTGTGTACTCACGATGATTTCATGTCATTTGGCAAAGACAGGCTTCTGGTTCTGAATACTTCATGCTCAGTGGGTTTTTGAGATTGTGGTGACCCTGAACCTAGCTGGAGGCTTTGGGGCCTGAAAGGACAAGCCTTGATATTTTAGGACATCCTTGTCCTTGGTTTCCCTGTTTACTGATTTCCATTCAGAGAATGTGCAGCCATCTACTCCTGGTGCCATGTCTTCCCACATGAACAGAGAGAACAACATTCACACCCAGGTTGCTTGAATCACATATGAAGGCATAAGTCACAAACAATCTCCCAGAATAGTTTAGAATTGTGATTAATAGAATGATTATATCTTTAAAGGGCAAAAACTTACAGATGGCCGTCCCTGTCAAAAGCCCTCAGCGGGATCAGGAAAGGAGCATAGAAGCCAGAAGGGAAACTGGAAGCAAGAGATCAAGCTGAAGGTAAATGTTGGTTTTTGAATGAGAGAGAGACCACACCTCAATGGGCTGGTATATCAGTGGCTATTGCCTGAAAGAGTGGAAGAAACCCTTGCAACACACTTATTTGGATATAACAAAAAAAAAGGTTACTAGAATGTGAGAAAAAAAACTATTTTAGTTCATTTATTACAGTCCTTCCAGATACATCACAGAGATCGGATCTCTTTATGCATGAGAGTCACCAATGATTTCCCTTTAAGAAAAAACCCACAAAACTCCCAATAACATCATCAGCATTCAACAACGTGTCTATGATTGCTTTGCCTTGCCTTTGCTTGTCAGTAAATGATGCTGCTAGTTAATCTCTGCAAACAATGCAAATTTCCCTGTAACTAAATAGACAGAATTGACAGGTTATCTTAAACACAACAGGGAGTCACACTACGATCGAATGGGTTAATCATCACCAGTGTGACAGTGACATATTTAAGATCTTTCCTTTGTCTATAAATCTCAGAATTGTCAACATGATATGTTGTCATACAGATTGCTTAGGGTTTTGTCCCACTGGTGGTTTCCTTGGTATGCTTCCACAATTTTTGCCAGATCCAATCAGTTTTGCCATGCACTCTCAGCTCCACATCATTGTGTTCCCCTTAAGTTCTTGTCCAGGCATTTTTGACATCTTGAAACTGTTGCAAGAGTATCTCATGTTCCACCTAAATGATTTGGACTGTTATTTAGGCTGAGTTTTATCTTCCATCCATGAGGTCATTGACTTTCCTTGGGCGTAATTCCTGGGACACTAAGCCTAACTCCTGGGGGATTCCTCTAGTTACTTCTCCTTGCTGAGACAGCTTACACTCCTTGTACGACTATGACAGTATTTCTGTAGCAAACATTCTTCTCAAGATGAGAAGAAATTTTAATATTACAATCCATTTGTTTTTATTTTGATTTAAACACACACACAAATTAATGCAAATACACTGATGATATCAATTTATTGGGCCATTCTGGGGTTGTCAAGATCATTATCTCTCAAGGGGTTCTTAGAAAGCCATGGAATGACCCCCTCTAGGAACTTGGGCAGGTGAGGAGAGGTTGACTGCACTATGCCATGTCCATAGTCACTAAGGGTGCCTTGTCCTATAGTCAGACTGAGGACTATCTTGAATATCACCATGGAACTTTTGTATGGCAAATAATGGAGATCAAGTGGGTAAAAGTCAGAAAACTAGATGGAGCTTCCAAGCTCCAGTTGAATAGCCGACTGATGGAGAATAAGAGCAAGGATGTCAGGAATAAAATGGCTTGGTCCACTCACTGAGACACTGTGCTTGAACGAAGGGGATTTCAACTAAACCAGTGGCCTGGGAATGAAAGAACATGGGATCAAAGTGGAAGCTCTGAATGTGGCTGACAATTGGGGCAGACTGAAAAGCCAATGATATTGGCACTGGCATTTGTCGGCACTTCATATACAGGCATTTTGTGATCCTATTTTATGTGGATGCATACCTTCCTAAATCTCAATGGATGATGGTTGGGCTTGGACTTCAAACAGGTCAAGGTACCCCACCCTCAATTTGGATTGGCGTAGGAGTGGAGAGGTTTGGTGGGGGAGCGAGAAGAAAGTGGGAGGAGGAAATGAAGTGGAAATTTTGATATTCATTATTATGAAGTAATTTAAAAATCAATAGAAAATGACCAATGAAGAGATTGGAGCTTGGAAAAAAAACATTCATGTGAGTTGTTGACTCAGACACCAAAGACTTTTTTAGAGAAAATAAAAAACATAAAGGGCTTGAGTTACTTGGCAAAATGTGACTAATGTATTTGGGAAGATGAGTGGGGTTTTTATTTTGGGTCTCCAGGGGGCTGTGTGAGCAGCATTATCAGACCTGTATGCTGGATATTTCTGTGGGTTAGTAGGGAAGAAACCTGCCTATGAGGGGTTTAATAACATAAGTAGAGCCTTGGTGATGTCACAAAGCTGTGGTTGGGTGTGGCAACTCTGTTCCACATGAATCACTAGTCTTCTGTGAAGGTGGGCTTACTATCTTCACGGTGGCTGAGGAGGTGAGTTCAGCTCTTGGGCTCCACAACTGTTCAACAGGATTAGGCAGCTGAACATTTCCAGAAGATGGAATCTGGAGAGCCAAGACATTTTCTTTTGGTAAATATGGTTAGGAAGAAACAGGGACCTCTGTAGTCCCAGAGAGGTTTCCTTCAAATCTCCTGTGAGTCTAAAATTTATGTTGTTAACAGCTTCTATATTTGATAGCTGTGGGGACAGTGAATGCCAGGTATTCTTCCCACTTTATCTTTGCTATCAATGTCCAATTCATCAGTTCATGAAAGGGGCGAAGATCCTCTTTGTCCATATGTGTTTTAAAAGGTATTAATTATTTCTAAATGGTGCTGTTGCCCAGTTTAATGAGTCTTTATTTTTGCAGTTTGTCTCACAATACTCACTTCTCTAGTGAAGACATGGGATGGCTTTATGTAACAACCTGGGTCTGGATCAGGAGACATAATACATAGAACCAGTGGATTGGTGTAGGAGTGGAGAGGTTTGGTGGGGAAGCGAGAAGTATGTGGGAGGAGGAAATGAAGTGGAAATTTTGATATTCATTATTTTTTTATTAAGAAAAGAAGAAAAAAAACATAAACAAAAAACAAGTTTCCACCTCCTCCCAGCCTCCCATTTCCCTCCCCCTCCTCCCACCCTTCTCCCCCTCCCCCCACTCCTCTCCCCCTCCCTCTCCTGTCCACAGAGCACTCTGGGTTCCCTGCCCTGTGGTAAGTCGTAGGTCCTCCCCCCTCCGTCCATATCTAGGAAGGTGAACATCCAAACTGGCTAGGCTTCCACAAAGCCAGCACATTAAATAGAATCAAAACCCCGTGCCATTGTCCTTGGCGTCTCATCAGCCCTCATTGTTCGCCATGTTCAGAGAGTCCGGTTTTATCCCATGCTTTTTCGGTCACAGTCCAGCTGGCCTTGGTGAGCTCCCAGTAGATCAGCTCCACTGTCTCAGTGGGTGGGTGCATGCCTCATGGTCCCGACTTCTTTCCTCATGTTCTCCCTCCTTCTGCTCCTCATTGGGACCTTGGGAGTTCAGTCCAGTGCTCATGTGTGGGTCTCTGTCTCTATCTCTATCCATCACCAGATGAAGGTTCTATGATGATATGCAAGATATTCGTCAGTATTGCTCTAGGATAGGGTCATTTCAGGTTCCCAATCCTCAGCTGCCCAAGGAACTAACTGGGAACCTCATCTTGGGCACTTGGGAGCCCCTCTAGGGTCAAATCTCTTGCCCACCCTAAAGTGGCTCCCTTAACTAAGAATTGTGGTTCCGTGCTCCCCTATCCACCTTTCCTTTATCCCAATTCTCCTGATTCCCCAAGTCCCCCCTCCTTCCCTTCTATCTTTTCTCTCCCCATCTCCCCTTACCCCCATCCCACCCCACCCCCAAGATCCTAATTTTCTCCCCGGCAATTTGGTCTACTTCCCTTAGCCAAGAGGACAACTCTATGTTTTTCCTTGGGTTCACCTTCTTACTTAGCTTCTTTAGGTTCACCTATTGTAGACTCCGTGGCCCTTATTTATGGCTAGAAACCAATTATGAGCGAGTACATCCCATATTCAACTTTTTGGGTCTGGGACACCTCACTCAGTATAGTGTTTTCTATTTCCATCCATTTGCATGCATAATTCGAGAAGTCATTGTTTTTTACCGCAGTGTAGTACTCTAGCGTGTATATATTCCATACTTTCTTCATCCATTCTTCCATTGAAGGGCATCTAGGTTGTTTCCAGGTTCTGGCTATTAAAAATAATACTGCTATGAACATAGTTGAACAAATGCTTTTGTCATATGATAGAGCATCTCTTGGGTATATTCCCAGGAGTGGTATTGCTGGGTCCAGGGGTAAGTTGATCCCGAATTTCCTGAGAAACCGAAACACTGACTTCCACAGTGGTTGCACAAGATTGCATTCCCAACAGCAATGGATGAGGGTACCCGTTCCTCCACGGCCACTCCAGCAAAGGTTATCCTTGGTGTTTTTGACTTTAGCCATTCTGACAGGTGTAAGATGATATCTCAAAGTTGTTTTGATTTGCATTTCCCTGATTGCGAAGGAAGTTGAGCACGACTTTAAGTGTCTTTTGGCCATTTGAACTTCCTCTGCTGAGAATTCTCAGTTAAGTTCAGTGCCCCATTTTTTAATTGGGTTAATTAGCATTTTAAAGTCTAGTTTCTTGAGTTCTCTATATATTTTGGAGATCAGACCTTTGTCTGTTGTGGGGTTGGTGAAAATCTTCTCCCAGTCAGTAGGTTGCCTTTGTGTCTTAGTGACTATGTCCTTTGCTTTACAGAAGCTTCTCAGTTAAAGTAGGTCCCATTTATTCAATGTTGCCCTTAATGTCTGTGCTTCTGGGGCTATACATCGGAAGTGAACTCCTGTGCCCATCTCCTGTAGGGTACTTCCCACTTTCTCTTCTATCAGGTTCAGTGTGTTCGGGCTGATATTGAGTTTTTTTTTTTTTTTAATTTATTTATTTATTAAAGATTTCTGTCTCTTCCCAGCCACCGCCTCCCATTTCCCTCCCCCTCCCCTAATTAAGTCCCCCCCCCCCCCCTCAGCCCGAAAAGCAATCAGGGTTCCCTGTCCTGTGGGAAGTCCAAGGAACCCCCCACCTCCATCCAGGTCTAGTAAGTTGAGCATCCAAACTGCCTAGGCTCCCACAAAGCCAGTACGTGCAGTAGGATCAGAAACCCAGTGCCATTGTTCTTGAGTTCTCAGTAGTCCTCATTTTCCGTTATGTTCAGAGAGTCCGGTTTTATCCCAGGCTTTTCCAGACCCAGGCCAGCTGGTCTTGGTGAGTTCCCAGTAGAACATCCCCATTGTCTCAGTGTGTGGGTGCACCCCTCATGGTCCTGAGTTCCTTGCTCTTGCTCTCTCTCCTTCTGCTCCTGATTTGGACCTTGAGAATTCAGTCCTGTGCTCCAATGTGGGTCTCTGTCTCTGTCTCCTTTCATCGCTTGCTGAAGGTTAATATTCAGGAGGATGCCTATATGTTTTTCTTTGGGTTCTTCTTATTTAGCTTCTCTAGGATCACTAATTATAGGCTCAATGTCCTTGGTTTATGGCTAGAAACCAAATATGAGTGAGTACATCCCATGTTCCTCTTTTTGTGTCTGGCTTACCTCACTCAGGATAGTGTTTTCTATTTCCATCCATTTGTATGCAAAATTCAAGAAGTCCTTGTTTCTTACTGCTGAATAATACTCTAATATGTATATATTCCATACTTTCTTCATCCATTCTTCCATTGAAGGGCATCTAGGTTGTTTCCAGGTTCTGGCTATGACAAACAATGCTGCTATGAACATAGTAGAGCATATACTTTTGTTGTATGATAAGGCCTCTCTTGGGTATATTCCCAAGAGTGGTATTGCGGGGTCCAGGGGTAAGTTGATCCCAAATTTCCTGAGAAACCGCCACACTACTTTCCAAAGTGGTTGCACAAGTTTGCATTCCCACCAGCAATGGATGAGTGTACCCCTTTCTCCACAACCTCTCCAACAAAGGCTATCATTGGTGTTTTTGATTTTCGCCATTCTGACAGGTGTAAGATGGTATCTTAAAGTTGTCTTGATTTGCATTTCCCTGATCGCTAAGGAAGTTGAGCATGACCTTAAGTGTCTTTTGGCCATTTGAAGTTCTTCTGTTGAGAATTCTCTGTTCAGCTCAATGCCCCATTTTATAATTGGGTTGGTTAGCCTTTTACAGTCTAGTTTCCTCCTGAGACTGAGAAGCTTCTGTAAAGCAAAGGACACTGTCGCTAAGACACAAAGGCAACCCACTAACTGGGAGAAGATCTTCACCAACCCCACAACTGACAAAGGTCTGATCTCCAAAATATATAAAGAACCCACGAGAACTTTTATCTCTCAAGCTCTTCCAGAAAGTTATGAGCAAGCTGGCATAGCTGGCCACCAGATTTCTTCTGTCAGTCTACAGCCCCACAGTGCTGAGTGCTATGAATCATTTGGGAATGAACAAGTAACTCTTTTGTAACCCACGGCAACCAGGCTTGCATCTTCCTTACCCCTCAGTCACACAAGAGATATCCCTGGCCTCCTCTTTGCAGACAGTCCTTTATATCTCTCAAGAAATTCTTAGTCTTCTTCTGTATAGAAAGTTGTTCTGTATTCTAAGTTGTTCACTTGCAGTGTTTGAACAATAATTATATTTCTTAAGCCATTTGAACATCTTACATATGGATTTTGGGAACTGTTACTTAATAATGGTAGGAAAAATGTTAAGAAGCTGACAGTTGTTAAGAATTACTTTATGTCATGAATTAGAGGCCACCAATCAAGCTGGCAAGGGCAAAATCCAACCGTGTTCGCAGTTTTTATGACTCCAGCAGTTTCATTGATGCTGACAAAGATACCCAGAGAAGTCCAGCTACTAACACTGTGTGTACAGATAATAAATTGTGACACAAAGACTGGGCACAAACTTCACCTCAAAGTCATGATCTCATAGTGACAGTGTGCTTCCCACTGAGGACTCATCCCCTGGGGGCTTCATCCAAACACAAACTCCCATACAGAGGTTTGAACTGGGTCTGAGATTTTGCATAAGTGACACCCTTCCAGGTAAGAAGAGGATGCTGGTCTGCAGAGCTCACTCTGAATACAGTGCTCTGCTAAGCCTTGTTTCACAGATCGGGAGAGGGCAAGCCTTAGGCCATTGACTCCAAATGCCACAAATCTCATGAGGGAAGTTCTGTGTATAGATTTGATGAGAATATGCAATTAAAGCTGTCTTTTCTCCAAGTGTGTTCCTCAGATCGCTTGTACAGAAACCCTTGTAATGTCTTCTATGTGCCACGTCCTGAGCATCATCACAGCTCTATTGGACCAGACTAGGAGAGGGATGAAACTGCGAGGCTGCTGAAGGATGCTACTACAGGCTGCAGTAATGACAATCTCCCTGGAACCTTCTAATGCAATTTAAGTTTGAGACAAGCTACAGGTAACCTTTCCACTGGATGGGTAGAAAGGAAATGAATGATGTTAATGATGACAGAAACAATTTGGAAAAGGCCCACAAACAAAAGATTCCAGAGGCAAGAGGAAGCCTTTCCCTCTACTGTGTCAAATGTGAGATTAAAACTGAAGATCTGAGCCCATAAAGTTTTAGAGTTGGAAGGAATCCAACAGGCAAAGGAAATTGACAGGCGAAATTGCATTTGAGATCTCAAGAAGGAATCTATCTCTCTTCTTTGCAGGGGAAAAGTCTCACTCACCTATAAAATCTGATCAGACATTCCACATGGATTCTTTGCATGCTATCTTGGCAGTGTAGAAAAGGAATAGATAAAAAGCTCTTACTTTGAAGCATGCCATCTTGTGTTAATATTCATGACATAATCATTCTTATCCATTGGCAGAGAAGATATGCAAACATAAGCCCTGGCTTACTCCCACCTCTGAAGTGAGCATGCTCACCTCCAGGAAGTGGTTATTATGTCAAAGTCAACTGCTTATCTCCAACTTCATGACTATATTTGGCAACAAGTTTCAGATCTTTCAGATATAGCTTGCATCAACCCATTAACATGTCCCCACCCCAGGCCATTGAGTCAGAATCTTGAGGACTAGGCTTGGAAATCTGCATTTCCAAAATCAATATTTTTGGTGATTCTTCCACGATCAACCTAAGGAACCATGTTAGGAACTGTTCACCTAGCTTATGTGATTAACAAAAATGTATCTTCTTACTCCTCCAGGGGACATCTGTAAGTTAAAAAGTGATGGGAATGGGACCTGTGACCTTTCTGAAGATCATAATGGTGGTAAGTACAACTTAGGGCCTTTGCTGGGTTTCAAATGTTGCTTGAAATGGTGAGCTTCCCAGAGAGGCTCCCTGATTCCTGGAGGTAGGAAGCTTTCTGAGATTCTCTTTTAAGAAACTGAGGGAAAGAAGTCATCACTCAGAACCATGACAGCTTCATTATCAATCTTTTAAGGTTAATGGACAAATTCAAATTTCTATAATTACAAGACATGGACAAAGTCAAAGAGGTCAGTGCAGAGTTAGATTCCAAAATGGCTCCTGGTTTGAGTCTTTATTAGGTGGATGGCCTGGGCTAAGTCAGCTAACATCTGGGATGTACAGACTCCTTCAGAACATGCTAACATAGTCGGGGTGGTGATAGGAGAGAACAAGAATGGGAAAATAACACAAAATAGATGCTCTTTCCATCTTAGTTTGTATCAAAGCTGAGTTTCCTCAAAAGGTTTAAAACAGGAACAAAAATTTGAGATTCCCTGTTCCTACAGGCAAGATCCAAGCCGCTGAGCCTCTAGGATCTAGTCCTTCTGTCAGATGGCACAGCCTTCCTTCCACATCAACAGGGAGGGCATCAAACCAACGAGTGTGAATGCTAAGTTTCTGAAAAGTTCCTAAGTAGGGCACTGTCTTAAAATCTAATATTTAAGCATGTGGAGACTGTTCTTTCAAAAATGTAATGCTTCTCTTTGAGAAACAAGAAAGCTCCAATGACTTGACTTTGTTCTAACATTAACAGCCCGCTCTTGCCAGAGGAATGACAAGAACACGCTGTCAGCGAACAAATGCTTCTCTCTTCATCAAGAGAGAAGGGGACACAGGGAAGTAGGGTTCCAAAGCCGGGTTCCACTGGATTCACAGAAAACAGGTACATTATGTGAGAAGAGAAACTCAGGTGCTATGGTGAAGACAGGTGGCCATAAAAATGGAAAACCAAAGCTTTGCTACCCGGAGGAATCTATCTGCATCCACTCTCCTTAAGTGGAGCACGAAGGCCCTCTGTTAATGGAAGCCATTTTATGACGGCATTCGCTGAAGGAGACAGTCAACTTCCTTAGATTGGGGGGAAGTCTGTTTGGGCGAGAGGATAAAATGTGAAGTAGTCTCACTGATAAAAGCTTTGTTTCCTCATAAACAACTCTCAGAAAGTCTATTTCTGGCCTCAGGCTGAGTAATAAAAAGCACCCGATAGGGGCAGAAAGACACAGGGTGTGCTCAGGAGGAGCTGGTCACACTCATGCTGCCTGAGATGTTCCTTTGTAAGACTTCAGCTGTCCAGACGTACATAGTATCCCTCCATCTGCAGGGTCTTGGGACTAAAAAGCCACAGACACATTTCTTCTCTAGTCAGATGACCTAGGGAAGATGGACCACTTAGCAGAGCATTTGGAGAATATGAATGCTTATCAAGCAGAGCAGGCACTTTTGCTGTTTGATTATGATGGGATGGATTCCATCAGTTCTTACGGAGTCACAGAGGTTCATCTGTCTCTTGCCAACAGACAGGGACATCTGTCTTTTTCTTTGTCATATTTAGACTGTACAGTGGCCACTTGTTGTGTATGGAATTTGCTGAGCTAGCTCATCCATACCCTTTCATCTCCCGAGTTGCACATATCCTGCCAGAATGGCAGTGTAAGGATAGATTTAGCGCCTCTGGCGGCCCAGTATTGGCCCCACTGCCTTCAGCTTCCTCCTCTGAAGCTGTGGCTCTCCAATGTGCTTCCTTCATCAAGCAGGGTAAATTCTCTTTCAAAAGCAGCTTTCAGTCCTGGCAACATGACTCCTGTCACTATAGCTCCCTTGGCCATACTTAGGCCCAATACATTTACAGAATTCATTTTTTTTTTATTTTTTGCCATTCTCTGTTTCATTCTTCTGTATCAATCACCAGAGCCAACAGGCACTGTCGAGTACAGCACTCCACTAAAATTCAAGCTATTTCCAGCCCTAAGGGATTTTTGTTACCTTAAAAGAAGTTAGTCTCTCACCAGCACTGGCTCTAAGAATGGTGCAGTCTGAATGTTCTATGGTATAGGATACAGCAGAAGAAAAATTTAAGGACTGTTTAGGGGAGAATTGGGGAGCTTAACACTCACCCTACAGAGGAGAAACTGGCTGTACCATTATAGAATCCACTCCAACAATGCCAGCCTTGGAGTGGAGGTAGATATAAAGGCCAGCTCTGTGCAGTTGCTGAGAAGCAAAAGATAATAGCGTCTCTGGGAAGGATGCCAAAGCTTGTATGGGAAGCTGCTCACTGCGGTACCCATTCTCAGCTTACTGCAGGACAGAGAGCTCGTTTAGGAAAACAAGGCAGTTGCTCCGGCAGTCATAACAGGTGAAAAAGAACACTCACTTGCCTGACTTGGGCTTGAAAGATAAATTCCTTAATCCAGTAGGAAACTCTGTGCCACCTCTCCTAAGTCAGTCTTCTGCCTTCTCACAAAGGGGTCAAGACAGTGTCTACAAACAAGGCCCCACTAAAGCTCTCCTTTCATTTTATCTGCACCTGAGCTAGTTGACAACAATGAAATTACTTTAATCACTAAGTGAAACTACCTCATCTTGACCAGGAGAAAATGAGATGATGACTCATTTAATTAAGTTGAACCTCTAAAGAGAAATTCTCCAGTATGGTTAGGACTTAGTAGGTATTATGAACTTAAAGGAGACACACATCAAAACTAAGCAGCATGCCAGGCAGCCATGAACATGTATTCCTCAGACCTGCTGAAAAGCATTGCCCACCCCAGACCTTCCCTGAGGTACCTAGCCAGGGCTGCACAGGTCCATTCAAGACCCGTGTGAGAATTAGCATGATACAGTGTAACTCAGGCTAAAGGACATACCAACACAGCTTCTGTAAGGGCTCTTATGCCTGGGTCACAATCTGGAATATCGTGCACTCTCCTGAGCAAACATCAGACCTCCTGCCTGAGAGTATTTGCTGCCTCTGCTCCTCTTCTCTACGGATTTTCCCTTAAAAGCCCTTCTGCACCCTCCGGTTGCTATCCTGGTATGTGTGCAGAGCAGAGGGCCTCCACTGAGACAGATGCAATGTGTCAGCTGGCATTTTTATTGCTGAGACTAAATGCCTGAGATGAACAACTTAAGTGGCAAAATATTCATTTTGGCTTATGATTCTCATAGGATTTCAGCCAACGGTTTTCCAACTATTGTCATATGCTGGAGGCAAGGCACCACATCTTCCAGACAATGTGTGGAAGCAGAGACACTCACTCATCATGACTGCTGGAAAGCAGTAACAGCAAGGAGAGCTCGGTGGTGAAAGACACACCCTTCACAGGCACGTCGGTGATCTACTTTCTCCAGCCAGTTCTTTCCCACATGGGTTCAATGAATGAATACACTGAGAAGGTGAAAGGAAATTACAACCAGGATCCAATTATCTCCCAGAGCAAAGCTCATCAGCTAACAGCCAAGTGTACATCACACGAGCCCTTTGGAGGCATTTCATATCCAAAACCATAACATGAAACAAGACACTAGAAAAATTATCAATGTAAAAACCATAACCCAAGATCTTGGAAGACTACATTCAGATGACAAACACAATTGGCTTCAATGGTTTCTAATAGAATCAAAGCAATACACTGAGTAATGGGCACTGTTAATACAGCTTATCTGAAGACTGATTTGCATTTGGAGGATTTGAGAGAGTTGAAGTTGGAAAGGTACAGAGAACAGATGCAGATAGCACTAAGTACATTGTAGCTGAGCCCCAAGAAAGTTTATCATGGAGACACGTTAGGATTAGTCACTGCAGAGGTGAGACAGACATCTTCCAAAGTCTCCAAGATTAAAGCTGTCACATTCCTGCTTCAGAGCAGACAGTGTAAGCAGCACAGGAAACCGGGAATGGAAAGCCAGCCCCAGTTGCCTGAGGGCTGTGATAACTAAGCAGTCCTGGGAGAACTCAGCTGCCGAGTGCTAAGCTGCCAGGTATGCTTCTTGTGAGCTTTAGGTGCAATTAGGTTTCCTAACTTATCTCCAAAAACTATCTGTTAAATGACAGGATGCACAAATTTAAGAAATGACATTAACAGTCATCAAGTCTAAGCTTCAAAGTGATGAAAAACCTCAACTCTGTTGGCATATTAGCAGCCCAGACCAGCCAAATTAAAGGCTGCAATTTTATACTTTCTTTCAAAACCTGCATTATTATATTTTTAGAACTTAATATGAGAGTCTAGTCAGGATTTCTAGTGAGTCCATGTAGAAGAGGAGGAGGAGGAGGAGGAGGGAGAAAGAAAAGAGAGAACAGAGAGAAAGCCGAGGGGTGTCTCCTTAGCATGCCTTCTCTTGAAGCTTTGCTGATATTATAAATACATGCCTTGAAGATGGAGAGATGGCTTAGAAGTAAAAATGTTTGCTACTCTTCTGGAGACCTGACTTCAACTCTTCGCAGTCACATGGGGTGACTCCCAACAACCTGTGACTCAAGTTCCAGAGGATCCGATGCCCTTTTCACTTCCACAGGCATGATATAAACATGCTATATGTTCACACAGGCACATATGCCCGCACATAAATAAAAATAATAAAAAATAAATATTAAAAAATATGTCTGGCCACACAGAAATAAAGTACTAAGGAGTTAAAATATCACCACCATAATGGACTCTCTATATCCAGTCACATGCATAGCCCAGATGTAGTTCTTGGTTGAAGTAGAGTCCCCACTGTCACACTTCTTTAAAGATAATTGAGATTCTATACACTCAATATCTTGTGTTCCCAGAAGAGAAAGAGCTAATTGATAGTCATTGGCATCAACATTGTTCCTATCCTATACCAGGTAAAGCTGCATGTGGTCTAGCCCTTACCAAGAGCTAATAATGCTTTGATTACATTAAAGTGTGTATGTCGAATTGCAAACACTAGCATACACATGTTCATTATCTGAAATGAACTGAATAACACTTCTAATAAATTCATTTAATTATGCTCTGTATTCCAATGCTATACATTACAGCCCGTTATCATTGACTTTGAGAAATGTTGCAATCACTTCCTGGTGGATGGAGCACCCTGGATAATAAATATCAGACATCATACACACTATACAGCTGTTACCAACTCTCAAAGAATGGGATGACATGAATTTAACAGAAGAAAAGGTAAGCATAGGAAATGGGTCTCTTGCATTCATATTGCTCTGGTGATCTCCAGTCTTTGCCTCTTCCTATGAGCACGGCCATGATAGCTGTCTTGTGCTGTGTTGGGAACACATGGGTCTAGGGAAAACAGGAATGTTAAACACAAAGTTGTCTTTTCAAAGAAAAAGATGTTTAACCTGTTTTCCCACCCATAAGGTGAGGAATGGAAGTGGTTAATAGTCTGTTGATCAGCCTTATCTGTAGAGCCAGGCCATACCTAGCTTCCAGATGCAGGGGCAGAGGTGGTTAATAGTCTAGGTGACCTTTATATTACATATGGCCAGTGGCTCTCCCAATCTCCCACCACCAGGACTAGAGATATTTAATAGTCTAGGTGACCACTGTGTTATCTCGATGGGAAGTGGATTCCCCCAGCCCCCCATAAAGAGGACAGGAAGTAGCTAACAGCCCAAATCACCTCTGTACTATCTGAATGACCGAGACCACAAGAGCTCCTCTCCTAGGTCCTTAAGGTAACACATGTAGCCATCTCTAGAACCATCTTCATGAAAGAAGTGACAAGTGCTTTAAAAAGAGTTTTGATGTAGGTATGCCTTTTTGTGCACAGGGGATTATGATATACCAAAAACCTTTTTTTTCCAAATTGTAGTGTACTTAAATATGTGTACAAAAAACTACCCAGGGTCAGAGTCCAGAAGTTTGAACCAACACCAGCTAACTAAGTTGTGTGGAGCTGGATTTCCTTCTTGCTTCATGGAAGTCATTGCTCTGCCAGCTGTAGCATTTACAGAAACTCCCACAATGTTTTCTTATAGATGGATTTTGCCTAAGGCGACCAACTCACAAAAAAAATACATGGAGATTTATTGTTAATTATGAAAACACGGCCTATAGCTTAGGCTTGTCCCACTAGCTCTTGTAACTTAAATGTTTTACCTCATGGCCTTTTACCTTTTTCCATCTTGCACCTTCTATTTCCTCTCCATGACCTCTGGCATGTCTTCTCTCACTCTTTGCCTGGAAGTCTGACCTAACTTCTTCCTGCCTAGCTATTGACCATATATCTCTTTATTAAAGCAATCAGAAGGTGCCTCTGCAAAGATACATCTTCACAGAGTATGGAAAGATTACTCCACAACATTTTCATAGTAAATTTTTTTTTTCGAGACAGGGTTTCTCTGTAGCTTTTGGTTCCTGTCCTGGAACTAGCTCTTCTAGACCAGGCAGGCCTCGAACTCACAGAGATCCGCCTGCCTCTGCCTCCCGAGTGCAGAGCTTAAAGGCGTGCGCCACCACGGCCCGGCCTTTAGTAAAATATTTTTTTTTTAATAATTTTTTTATTAAGAAAAGAAGAAAAAAAAACATAAACAAAAAACAAGTTTCCACCTCCTCCCAGCCTCCCATCTCCCTCCCCCTCCTCCCACCCTTCTCCCCCTCCTCCCACCCTTCTACCCCTCCCCCCACTCCTCTCCCCCTCCCTCTCCAGTCCACAGAGCAGTCCAGGTTCCCTGCCCTGTGGCAAGTCCTAGGTCCTCCCCCCTCCGTCCATATCTAGGAAGGTGAACATCCAAACTGGCTAGGCTTCCACAAAGCCAGCACATTAAGTAGGATCAAAACCCCGTGCCATTGTCCTTGGCGTCTCATCAGCCCTCATTGTTCGCCATGTTCAGAGAGTCTGGCTTTATCCCATGCTTTTTCAGTCACAGTCCAGCTGGCCTTGGTGAGCTCCCAGTAGATCAGCTCCACTGTCTCAGTGGGTGGGTGCACGCCTCGTGGTCCCGACTTCTTTGCTCATGTTCTCCCTCCTTCTGCTCCTCATTGGGACCTTGGGAGCTCAGTCCAGTGCTCCAGTGTGGGTCTCTGTCTCTGTCTCCATCCATCACCAGATGAAGGTTCTATGATGATATGCAAGATATTCGTCAGTATTGCTCTCGGATAGGGTCATTTCAGGTTCCCAATCCTCAGCTACCCAAGGAACTAACTGGGAACCTCATGTTGGGCACTTGGGAGCCCCTCTAGGGTCAAATCTCTTGCTCACCCTAAAGTGGTTCCCTTAACTAAGAATTGTGGTTCCGTGCTCCCCTATCCACCTTTCCTTTATCCCAATTCTCCTGATTCCCCAAGTCCCCCCTCCTTCCCTTCTACCTTTTCTCTCCCCATCTCCCCTTACCCCCATCCCACCCCACCCCCAAAATCCTAATTTTCTCCCCGGCAATTGGGTCTACTTCCCTTAGCCAAGAGGATAACTATATGTTTTTCCTTGGGTTCACCTTCTTACTTAGCTTCTTTAGGTTCACCTATTGTAGACTCCGTGGCCATAAATTATGGCTAGAAACCAATTATGAGCGAGTACATCCCATGTTCATCTTTTTGGGTCTGGGACACCTCACTCAGGATAGTGTTTTCTATTTCCATCCATTTGCCTGCAAAATTCGAGAAGTCATTGTTTTTTACCGCAGCGTAGTACTCTAGCGTGTATATATTCCATACTTTCTTCATCCATTCTTCCATTGAAGGGCATCTAGGTTGTTTCCAGGTTCTGGCTATTACAAATAATACTGCTATGAACATAGTTGAACAAATGCTTTTGTCATATGATAGAGCATCTCTTGGGTATATTCCCAGGAGTGGTATTGCTGGGTCCAGGGGTAAGTTGATCCCGAATTTCCTGAGAAACCGAAACACTGACTTCCACAGTGGTTGCACAAGATGGCATTCCCACCAGCAATGGATGAGGGTACCCGTTCCTCCACAGCCTCTCCAGCAAAGGTTATCCTTGGTGTTTTTGACTTTAGCCATTCTGACAGGTGTAAGATGATATCTCAAAGTTGTTTTGATTTGCATTTCCCTGATTGCTAAGGAAGTTGAGCACGACTTTAAGTGTCTTTTGGCCATTTGAACTTCCTCTGCTGAGAATTCTCTGTTCAGTTCAGTGCCCCATTTTTTAATTGGGTTAATTAGCATTTTAAAGTCTAGTTTCTTGAGTTCTTTATATATTTTGGAGATCAGACCTTTGTCTGTTGTGGGGTTGGTGAAGATCTTCTCCCAATCAGTAGGTTGCCTTTGTGTCTTATTGACTATGTCCTTTGCTTTACACAAGCTTCTCAGTTTCAGTAGGTCCCATTTATTCAATGTTGCCCTTAATGTCTGTGCTTCTGGGGTTATACATAGGAAGCGATCTCCTGTGCCCAGCTCCTGTAGGGTACTTCCCACTTTCTCTTCTATCAGGTTCAGTGTGTTCGGGCTGATATTGAGGTCTTTAATCCATTTGGACTTGAGTTTTGTGCACGGTGATAGATAAGGGTCTATTTTCATTCTTCTACAAGATGACATCCAGTTGTGCCAGCACCATTTGTTGAAGATGCTTTCTTTCTTCCATTTTATACTTTTAGCTCCTTTATCGAAAATCAGGTGTTCATAGGTTTGTGGGATAAAATTCGGGTCTTCTATACGATTCCATTGGTCGACTTCTCTGTTTTTATGCCAGTACCACACTGTTTTCATTACTGTAGCTCTGTAATAGAGTTTGAAGTCAGGGATGGTAATGCCTCCAGAAGATCCTTTATTGTATAGGATTGTTTTGGCTATCCTGGGTTTTTTGTTTTTCCATATAAAGTTGATTATTGTCCTCTCCAGATCTGTGAAGAATTTTGATGGGATCTTGATGGGGATTGCATTGAATCTATAAATAGCCTTTGGTAGAATTGCCATTTTTACTATGTTGATCCTCCCAATCCAAGAGCAAGGGAGGTCCATCCATTTTTTGGTATCCTCTTCAATTTCTTTCTTCAATGCCTTAAAGTTCTTGTCAAATAGATCTTTCACTTCCTTGGTTAGATGTACCCCAAGATATTTTATGCTGTTTTTGGCTATTGTGAATGGTGAAGCTTCTCTGATTTCCCTCTCTGCTTCCATATCCTTTGTGTATAAGAGGGCGACTGATTTTTTGGAGTTGATCTTGTATCCTGCCACATTACTAAAGCTGTTTATCAGCTGTAGGAGTTCTTTGGTGGAGTTTTTGGGGTCGCTTATGTACACTATCATATCATCTGCAAATAACGAAAGTTTAACTTCTTCCTTTCCAATTCGAATCCCCTTGATTCCATTATGTTGTCTTATTGCTATTGCTAGAACTTCAAGCACTATATTGAAGAGGTATGGGGAGAGTGGACAGCCTTGTCGTGTTCCTGAGTTAAGTGGGATGGCTTTGAGTTTCTCTCCGTTTAATTTGATGTTAGCTGTCGGCTTGCTGTATATAGCTTTTATTATATTTAGGTATGACCCTTGTATCCCTAATCTCTCCAAGACTTTTAACATAAATGGATGTTGAATTTTGTCAAATGCTTTTTCAGCATCTAATGAAATGATCATATGGTTTTTTTCTTTCAGTTTATTTATATGCTGGATTACATTGATAGATTTTCGTATGTTGAACCAGCCCTGCATCTCAGGAATGAAGCCTACTTGATCATAATGGATAATTTTTCGGATGTGTTCTTGGATTCGATTTGCCAGTATTTTGTTGAGGATTTTTGCGTCGATATTCATGAGTGAGATTGGCCTGTAGTTCTCTTTCCTGGTTGAGTCTTTGAGTGGTTTTGGTATCAGAGTAATTGTGGCTTCATAAAAGGAGTTTGGTAATGACCCTTCTGTTTCTATCTTGTGGAATACATTAAGGAGTATAGGTATTAGATCTTCTTGGAAGATCTGGTAGAATTCCGCATTGAAACCATCTGGTCCTGGGCTTTTTTTGGTAGGGAGGTTTTTGATAACCTCTTCTAATTCTTCGCGACTAACAGGTCTATTTAGATTGTTCACCAGGTCCTGATTTAACTTTGGTATATGATATTTATCTAAAAAAGTATCCATTTCCTTTACATTTTCCAATTTTGTGGCATATAGGCTTTTGTAGTAAGATCTAATGATTCTCTGAATTTCCTCTGTGTCTGTGGTTATGTCCCCCTTTTCATTTCTGATCTTATTAATTTGCAAATTCTCTCTCTGCCGTTTGATTAGCTTGGATAGTGGTTTGTCAATCTTGTTGATTTTCTCCAGGAACCAGCTTTTTGTTTCATTGATTTTTTGTATTGTTTTTTTGTGTTTCTATTTTGTTGATTTCAGCCCTCATTTTGATTATTTCCAGTCTTCTACTCCTCCTAGGTGAGTCTGCTTCTTTTTTTTCTAGAGCTTTCAGGTGGGCTGTTAAGTCTCCAATGTGAGCTTTCTCTGTTTTCTTTAAGTGGGCACTTAGTGCTATGAACTTTCCTCTTAGGACTGCTTTCATAGTGTCCCATAAGTTTGAGTATGTTGTTTCTTTATTTTCATTGAATTCCAGGAAGACTTTAATTTCTTTCTTTATTTCTTCCTTAATCCAGCTATGGTTCAATAGTTGACTGTTCAGTTTCCATGACTTTGTATGCTTTCTGGGGGTAGCATTATTGTTGAATTCTAACTTTAATCCATGGTGATCTGATAAGACACAGGTGGTTACTAATATTTTTTTGTAACTGTGGATGTTTGCTTTGTTACCGACTATGTGGTCGATTTTCGAGAAGGTTCCATGAGCTGCAGAGAAGAAGGTATATTCTTTCCTATTTGGATGGAATGTTCTATAGATGTCTGTTAAGTCCATTTGATTCATTACCTCCACTAATTCTCTTATTTCTCTGTTAGGTTCCTGTCTGATTGACCTGTCCATTGGTGAGAGAGGAGTGTTGAAGTCTCCTACTATTAGTGTGTGCGGTTTGATGGCTGCCTTGAATTTTAGCAATGTTTCTTTTATGTACGTGGGTGCTTTTATATTAGGGGCATAGATGTTCAGGATTGAGACTTCATCCTGATGAACTGTTCCTGTTATGAGTATAAAATGCCCCTCTCCATCTCTTCTGATTGATTTAAGTTTAAAGTCAACTTTGTTAGAGATTAGTATGGCCACACCTGCCTGTTTCTTAGGACCATTTGCTTGATAGGCCTTTTCCCAGCCCTTTACTCTGAGTAGGTGCCTGTCTTTGTGGTTGAGGTGTGTTTCTTGTAAACAGCAGAATGTTGGATCCTGTTTTCTTATCCAATCTCTTAGCCTGTGCCTTTTTATAGGTGAGTTGAGTCCATTGACATTAAGTGATATTAATGACCAGTGGTTGTTAACTCCGGTCATTTTTTTTTTTTAGTCGTAGAGTTTGTGAGTTTCCCTTCTTTGTTTTGTGTTGGTGAAGGGTCTCTAGATGTCTGAGGTATTGTGGTCATTGTTGGACTCCTTGGTTAGTGATTTTCCTTCAATTACTTTCTGTAAGGCTGGATTTGTGGCTGCGTATTGTTTAAATTTGTTTTTATCCTGGAAAATTTTATTTTCTCCATTTATAGTGAATGAAAGCTTGGCTGGGTATAGTAATCTGGGCTTGCACCCATGGTCTCTCAGTTTCTGCAGTACATCTAACCAGGACCTTCTGGCTTTCATGGTTTCCATGGAGAAGTCAGGTGTAAGTCTGATAGGTTTACCTTTATAAGTAATTTGGCCTTTTTCCTTTGCAGCTCTTAATATTCTTTCCTTATTTTGTATGCTTTGTGTTTTGATAATTATATGGCGAGGGGATGTTTTTTTTTGATCCAGCCTATTCGGTGTTCTGTATGCTTCTTGCACCTTCATAGGAAAATCTTTCCTTAGGTTGGGAAAGTTTTCTTCTATAATTTTATTAAATAGATTTTCTGGACCATTGAGCTGCCCTTCTTCTCCTTCTTCTACTCCTATTATTCTTAGGTTTGGTCTTTTTATTGTGTCCCATATTTCCTGAATGTTTTGTGATGAGAGTTTGTTGGACTTGCTGTTTTCTTTGATCAGTGTGTTTATTTTCTCTATGGTATCTTCAGAATCTGAGAGTCTTTCTTCTATCTCTTGTATTCTGCTGGTTATGCTTGTTTCTGTAGTCTCTATTCGTTTACCTAGATTTTCCATGTCCAGACGGCCCTCTGTTTGTGTTTTCTTCTTTGCCTCCATTTCAGTTTTCAGGTCTTGAACTGTTTCCATTATCTGTTTGATTGTTTTTCCTTGGTTTTTTAGGGTATCATTCACTGATTTATTCAATTCTTCAAACTTTCTGTTATATTTCTCATCCATTTCTATAAGGGCGTTTTTTACATGCTGTTTAAGGGTGTCAATCACTTTCATGAAGTCAATCTTTTCTCCTTCCTCTTGATTAAGGGGTTCTTGTCCTCCCGTTGTGAGGTCGCTTGTTTCTGGTAGCTTCATGTTGCTTTTCAGCTTGTTGGGCGAATTCTTGCCTTGACGTCGGCCCATCTCTTCTTCCAAATGCTCCCTATGGATCTTCTTTTACCGGATTAGGTCTCCTTGCCTACCAAACGCTGTCTCTCCCCAATGTTGGCTCTCCCAATGCTGGGACTCCCCAATGCTGGGTCTCCCCAATGCTGGGTCTCCTGGCGCCGAAAGATCAGGCCTCCGTGCTGGTTGGGCAGCCCGCAGACAAAGCGCCTACCCCGCTTGGTGCAGGCAGGCCACAGAAACAAAGAAACTGCTGCCCGCCCGGGAGCCCCGGGTACTCGGACCCAGCGCCCAGATAGGCTGCGCTGGGCGATGCTACGCGCCAAAAGAGGGCAGTGGGGGCGAAGTGGGGAGGGGTCTGGACGGAAGCTGGTTGGGCCAGGAAGAAAGAGGCAGCAGAGAGCCCAAGCAGGACAGGGGGCCAAGAAACCCCCGAGCTCCCCGTCCCAGGCTGGCGCCGTGGGCCAGAAACTCACCCCAATGCTGGGTCTCCTGACGCCGAAAGATCAGGCCTCCGTGCTGGTTGGGCAGCCCGCAGACAAAGCGCCTACCCAGCTTGGTGCAGGCAGGCCACAGAAACAAAGGAACTGCTGCCCGCCCGGGAGCCCCGGGTACTCGGACCCAGCGCCCAGATAGGCTGCGCTGGGCGATGCTACGCGCCAAAAGAGGGCAGTGGGGGCGAAGTGGGGAGGGGTCTGGACGGAAGCTGGGTGGGCCAGGAAGAAAGAGGCAGCAGAGAGCCCAAGCAGGACAGGGGGCCAAGAAACCCCCAAGCTCCCCGTCCCAGGCTGGCGCCGTGGGCCAGAAACTCACCCCAATGCTGGGTCTCCTGGCGCCGAAAGATCAGGCCTCCGTGCTGGTTGGGCAGCCCGCAGACAAAGCGCCTACCCCGCTTGGTGCAGGCAGGCCACAGAAACAAAGGAACTGCTGCCCCCCCGGGAGCCCCGGCTACTCGGACCCAGCGCCCAGATAGGCTGCGCTGGGCGATGCTGCGCGCCAAAAGAGGGCAGTGGGGGCGAAGTGGGGAGGGGTCTGCTGATATTGAGGTCTTTAATCCATTTGGACTTGAGTTTTGTGCATGGTGATAGATAAGGGTCTATTTTCATTCTTCTACAGGATGACATCCAGTTGTGCCCGCACCATTTGTTGAAGATGCTTTCTTTCTTCCATTGTATACTTTTAGCTTCTTTATCAAAAATGAGGTGTTCATAGATTTGTGGGATAAAATCCGGGTCTTCTATACAATTCCATTGGTCGTCTTCTCTGTTTTTATGCCAGTACCACACTGTTTTCATTACTGTAGCTCTGTAATAGTCAGGGATGGTAATGCCTCCAGAAGATCCTTTATTGTATAGGATTGTTTTGGCTATCCTGGGTTTTTTTGTATTTCCATATAAAATTGATTATTGTCCTCTCCAGATCTGTGAAGAATTTTGATGGGATCTTGATGGGGATTGCATTGAATCTATAAATTGCCTTTGGTAGAATTGCCATTTTTACTATGTTGATCCTCCCAATCCAAGAGCAAGGGAGGTCCATCCATTTTTTGGTATCCTCTTCAATTTCTTTCTTCAATGCCTTAAAGTTCTTGTCAAATAGATCTTTCACTTCCTTGGTTAGATTTACCCCAAGATATTTTATGCTGTTTTTGGCTATTGTGAACGGTGAAGCTTCTCTGATTTCCCTCTTTGCTTCCATATCCTTTGTGTATAAGAGGGCAACTGATTTTTTGGAGTTGATCTTGTATCCTGCCACATTACTAAAGCTGTTTATCAGCTGTAAAAGTTCTTTGGTGGAGTTTTGGGGGTCACTTATATACACTATCATATCATCTGCAAATAACGAAAGTTTAACTTCTTCCTTTCTAATTCGAATCCCCTTGATTCCCTTATGTTGTCTTATTGCTATTGCTAGAACTTCAAGCACTATATTGAAGAGGTATGGCGAAAGTGGACAGCCTTGTCGTGTTCCTGAGTTAAGTGGGATGGCTTTGAGTTTCTCTCCGTTTAATTTGATGCTAGCTGTCGGCTTGCTGTATATAGCTTTTATTATATTTAGATATGACCCTTGTATCCCTAATCTCTCCAAGACTTTTAACATAAATGGATGTTGAATTTTGTCAAATGCTTTTTCAGCATCTAATGAAATGATCATATGGTTTTTTTCTTTCAGTTTATTTGTATGCTGGATTACATTGATAGATTTTCATATGTTGAACCAGCCCTGCATCTCAGGAATGAAGCCTACTTGATCATAATGGATAATTTTTTGGATGTGTTCTTGGATTCGATTTGCCAGTATTTTGTTGAGGATTTTTGTGTCGATATTCATGAGTGAGATTGGCCTTTAGTTCTCTTTCCTGGTTGAGTCTTTGAGTGGTTTTGGTATCAGAGTAATTGTGGCTTCATAAAAGGAGTTTGGTAATGACCCTTCTGTTTCTATATTGTGGAATACATTAAGGAGTATAGGTATTAGATCTTCTTGGAAGTTCTGGTAGAATTCCGCATTGAAACCATCTGGTCCTGGGCTTTTTTTGGTAGGGAGGTTTTTGATAACCTCTTCTAATTCTTCGCGAATAGCAGGTCTATTTAGATTGTTCACCAGGTCCTGATTTAACTTTGGTATATGGTATTTATCTAAAAAAGTATCCATTTTCTTTACATTTTCCAATTTTGTGGCATATAGGCTTTTGTAGTAAGATCTAATGATTCTCTGAATTTCCTCTGTGTCTGTGGTTATGTCCCCCTTTTCATTTCTGATCTTATTAATTTGCAAATTCTCTCTCTGCCATTTGATTAGCTTGGAAAGTGGTTTGTCAATCTTGTTGATTTTCTCCAGGAACCAGCTTTTTGTTTCATTGATTCTTTGTATTGTTTTCTGTGTTTCTATTTTGTTGATTACAGCCCTCATTTTGATTATTTCCAGTCTTCTACTCCTCCTAGGTGAGTCTGCTTCTTTTTTTTTCTAGAGCTTTCAGGTGGGCTGTTAAGTCTCCAATGTGAGCTTTCTCTGTTTTCTTTAAGTGGGCACTTAGTGCGATGAACTTTCCTCTTAGCACTGCTTTCATAGTGTCCCATAAGTTCGAGTATGTTGTTTCTTTATTTTCATTGAATTCCAGGAAGACTTTAATTTCTTTCTTTATTTCTTCCCTAATCCAGGTATGGTTCAATAGTTGACTGTTCAGTTTCCATGACTTTGTATGCTTTCTGGGGGTAGCATTATTGTTGAATTCTAACTTTAATCCATGGTGATCTGTTAAGACACAGGTGGATACTAATATTTTTTTTTAACTGTGGATGTTTGCTTTGTTACCGACTATGTGGTCGATTTTCGAGAAGGTTCCATGAGCGGCAGAGAAGAAGGTATATTCTTTCCTATTTGGATGGAATGTTGTATAGATGTCTGTTAAGTCCATTTGATTCATTACCTCCATTAATTCTCTTATTTCTCTGTTAGGTTTATGTCTGATTGACCTGTCCATTGGTGAGAGAGGAGTGTTGAAGTCTCCTACTATTAGTGTGTGCGGTTTGATGGCTGCCTTGAATTTTAGCAATGTTTCGTTTATGTACGTGGGTGATTTTATATTAGTGGCATAGATGTTCAGGATTGAGACTTCATCCTGATGAACTGTTCCTGTTATGAGTATAAAATGCCCCTCTCCATCTCTTCTGATTGATTTAAGTTTGAAGTCAACTTTGTTAGAGATTAGTATGGCCACACCTGCCTGTTTCTTAGGTCCATTTGCTTGATAGGCCTTTTCCCAGCCCTTTACTCTGAGTAGGTGCCTGTCTTTGTGGTTGAGGTGTGTTTCTTGTAAACAGCAGAATGTTGGATCCTGTTTTCTTATCCAATCTCTTAGCCTGTGCCTTTTTATAGGTGAGTTGAGTCCATTGACATTAAGTGATATTAATGACCAGTGGTTGTTAACTCCGGTCATTTTTTTTTTAGTCATAGAGTTTGTGTGTTTCCCTTCTTTGTTTTGTGTTGGTGAAGGGTCTCTAGATGTCTGAGTTATTGTGGTCATTGTTGGACTCCTTGGTTAGTGATTTTCCTCAATTACTTTCTGTAAGGTTGGATTTGTGGCTGCGTATTGTTTAAATTTGTTTTTATCCTGGAAAATGTTATTTTCTCCATTTATAGTGAATGAAAGCTTGGCTGGGTATAGTAATCTGGGCTTGCACCCATGGTCTCTCAGTTTCTGCAGTACATCTATCCAGGACCTTCTGGCTTTCATGGTTTCCATGGAGAAGTCAGGTGTAAGTCTGATAGGTTTACCTTTATAAGTAATTTGGCCTTTTTCCTTTGCAGCTCTTAATATTCTTTCCTTATTCTGTATGCTTTGTGTTTTGATAATTATATCGTGAGGGGATTTTTTTTTTTGATCCAGCCTATTCGGTGTTCTGTATGCTTCTTGCACCTTCATAGGTATATCTTTCTTTAGGTTGGGAAAGTTTTCTTCTATAATTTTGTTAAATATATTTTCTGGACAATTGAGCTGCCCTTCTTCTCCTTCTTCTACTCCTATTATTCTTAGGTTTTGTCTTTTTATTGTGTCCCATATTTCCTGAATGTTTTGTGATGAGAGTTTGTTGGACTTGCTGTTTTCTTTTATGAGTGTGTTTATTTTCTCTATGGTATCTTCAGAATCTGAGAGTCTTTCTTCTATCTCTTGTATTCTGCTGGTTATGCTTGTTTCTGTAGTCTCTATTCGTTTACCTAGATTTTCCATGTCCAGCCGGCCCTCTGTTTGTGTTTTCTTCTTTGCCTCCATGTCAGTTTTCAGGTCTTGCACCGTTTCCATCATCTGTTTGATTGTTTTTCCTTGGTTGTCTAGGGTATCATTCACTGATTTATTCAATTCTTCCAACTTTCTGTTATATTTCTCATCCATTTCTATAAGGGCGTATTTTACATGCTGTTTAAGGGTGTCAATCAGTTTCATGAAGTCAATCTTTTCTCCTTCTTCTTGATTAAGGGGTTCTTGTCCTCCCATTGTGAGGTCGCTTGTTTCTGGTGGCTCCATGTTGCTTTTCAGCTTGTTGGGCGAATTCTTACCTTGACGTCGGCCCATCTCTTCTTCCAAATGCTCCCTATGGATCTTCTTTTACCGGATCAGGTCTCCTTGCCTACCAAACGCTGGCTCTCCACAATGTTGGCTCTCCTGGCGCCGAGAGATCAGGCCTCCATGCTGGTTGGGCAGCTCACAAACAAAGCACCTACCCCGCTTGGTGCAGGCAGGCCACAGAAACAAAGGAACTGCTGCCCGCCCGGGAGCCCCGAGTACTCGGACACAGCGCCCAGATAGGCTGGGCTGGGCGATGCCACGCGCCAAAAGAGGGCTGTGGGGCTGAAGTGGGGAGGGCTCTGGATGGAAGCTGGGTGGGCCAGGAAGAAGGAGGCAGCACCCAGGGAGTAGAGGCCCTGCAGGGAGCCCAAGAAGGAAAGGGGGCCAAGGAACCCCCGAGCTCCCTGTCCCAGGCTGGCGCCAAGGGCCAGAAACTCATCCCAACGCTGGGTCACCTGGCGCCGAGAGATCAGGCCTCCATGCTGGTTGGGCAGCTCACAAACAAAGCACCTACCCCGCTTGGTGCAGGCAGGCCACAGAAACAAAGGAACTGCTGCTCGCCCGGGAGCCCCGAGTACTCGGACACAGCGCCCAGATAGGCTGGGCTGGGCGATGCCACACGCCAAAAGAGGGCTGTGGGGCTGAAGTGGGGAGGGCTCTGGATGGAAGCTGGGTGGGCGAGGAAGGAAGAGGCATCACCCAGGGAGTAGAGGCCCTGCAGAGAGAACAAGAAGGACAGGGGGCCAAGAAACCCCCGAGCTCCCCGTCCCAGGCTGGCGCCGAGGGCCAGAAACTCACCCCAATGCTGGGGCTCTTGGCGCCGAAAGATCAGGCCCTTGATATTCATTATTATGAAGAAATATAAAAATCAATAGAAAATAACCAATGAAGAGGTAGGATCTAGGAAAAAAAAACATTAATGTGATTTGTTGACTCAGACACCGAAGACTTTTTTACAGAAAAAAAAAAACAGACATAAAGGGATTGAGTTACTTGGCAAAATATGACTCATGTATTTGGGAAGATGAGTGGGGTGTTATTTTGGGTCTCCAGGCGGCTGTGTGAGCAGCATTATAGGACATGCATGCTGGATATTTCTGTGGGTAAGTAGAAAAGAAACCTGACTATGAGGGGTGTTATGACATAAGTATAGCCTTGGTGATGTCACAAAGCTATGGTTGGGGTTGGCAACTCTCTTCCACATGAATCACTAACTTCTGTGAAGGTGTGCTTACTATATTCACGGTGGCTGAGGAGGTGAGTTCAGCTCATGGGCTCCACAACTGTTCAACAGGATTAGGCAGCTGAACATTTCCAGAAGATGGAATCTGGAGAGCCAAGACATTTTCTTTTGGTAAATATGTTTTGGAAGAAACAGGGACCTCTGTAGTCCCAGAGAGGTTTCCTTCAAATCTCCTATGAGTCTAAAATTTATGTTGTTAACATCTTCTATATTTGATAGCTGTGGGGACGGTGAATGTCAGGTGTTCTTCCCACTTTATCTTTGCTATCAATGTCCAATTCATCAGTCCACGAAAGTGGCAAAGATCCTCTTTGTCCATATGTGTTTTAAAAGATATTAATTATTTATAACTGGTGCTGTTGCCCAGATTAATGAGTCTTTATTTTTGCAGTTTGTCTCACAAAACTCACTTCTCTAATGAAGACATGGAATGGCTTTATGTAATAAACCTGGGTCTGGCTTGAACTCTCATAGGTCATTTGCATACCATCCAACCCTTGTGAGTTCATTTAAATAATTGCCCTGCCATATCTGGAAAACAGTGTTCCCTTTCATTGATCATGTTCTGTAGGACTTGGGCTTTAAAACTCATCGACAGACGCACCCACACACAGGATAAACATGTACACATTGATGCCCAGTAATGTGTGACATGCACACATATGAAGAGTGCCATCAAATCAGTAAACGAGGGAATCCCTGATGGTAGGTGTAGTGTGGCAAAGACCCCACAAACCCATCAGACCCCAAATACCATTATGGTATTGATGTCTGACTCCAATCATGTAAGGATCCTGCCATCCTGTAACGGGGCAATTTTTTCTTCCTTCATCTTCACAAACTTGGTTAAAATGTTAGAGTTGTCAAACTGCCAGTTCGGGTCCAGCATGTAGATCAGCTGTCCCAGGTCAGGTGATTTGGCTACAATTTGTGTGAGAGCCTGTACCCGGGCATTCTGGTACACCCTCACCTCTTCTTCTCCCAGTCCTCATCATCACTCTTGTGGCTGGGCTTGGAGCACAAAGAATGCAAAATGGAAGAAGCCTCCTCCTCAGTGGAAATCAATGTCCATCTTTCATTTGACCTGACTCTCACAGGGAATGCAGCACATTGTATCCTTCTAGGTCTCTTCATTCATCACTACACTCATTTTTCCAATGAATGATTGAATTCATCCATTCTTCCTTATCTCTGTCTCTCTCTCTTCTTCCTTCCCTTCTTCCATTTCCCCGTTTATAGTAGTAATTTGAGCAGCGGGGCTGCGTTCCCAGCACCATGGACGCCTAGCTAGCTTATGCCCCGAAATAACAACACAAAAACTGTATTCTGTTAAACACTCCCTGGCCCATTATTTTCAGCCTCTTAACCCATTTCTAATAATATATGTTGCAGCACGTGGTGTGCTTACCAGGAAAGATTCAGCATGTCTGACCTGCTGGCTGGCTACATCGTCATCTGCCTCAGAGAGCAGAGCTACCCTGTCAGCCCGGGAGAGGGATAACCTGGCGTCTCTAAGCTCACTTCCTCTTCCTCCCATCACTCTGTTATATTTACTCCACCCACCTATGTTCTAACCTATCAGGGCAAACAGTTTCTTCATTTAATTAACCAATGACCATCATTTCCAATATTTCTGTTTAAACAAGAAAGGAATCTTTAACTTTAACATATAACACATAACAAAACAGAACAGTTATCAAGCTAGAATGTCAGTCACAATATTTATATCTATTTTATCTTTTATCATAATATTTGAAATATATAACTATCTATCTATTTTCAACTCCATCAAATTCTCCAGAAGAATACAATATTCCCGAAGCAAACAAAAAGTAAGCCATTATCAAAGTCTAGAAATGACAGAGACATCTCGCTCCCTGGTCAGTCACCGAGAGTTCCACTGTACTATTAGGGTATCCATCCTCAGCTTACAGGCCCACAGACATTTCCACAAAGCAGAAAATTTCAAAGGCAGTCATTATCTGCTTGTCTTGAAGAATGTCTTGCAGACTCTTTCATGAATCAGGAAAACCAAAAGACCATCTCACCTTTAGGCAAGTTCAGTAGTCCTCTCTCTGCGTGTTCTGTGTGTCCAGTTTATGCAATTGTCCAGGTAAGAGCAGTTTCTTGCCCAAATAGCTATCAAACTCCATAAGGATCCTCGTTGATGCCCACCTTCTTCCTGAAGTAGATTGTTGCTGCCAGGAGCAGAGTGTCTCATTGTCACAAAACCCTAAGGTATAAAAACATTAAATAGCATATTTCGTAGTCTAAGAAAGATATGAAGAATGCCTATCTAACTGAAATATATATCTATATAGCTAGAAATCTAACTAACATGACTACTAACGTGACAATTATTAATGATTATCCATGAACAACCTATATACATTACATTTTTAAGTGAACTACACAATCACAATACCTTAATAAAGATCAAATATGCATATACATATAAGAAAATTGACCTTAAATCTCTATCAATATTGCAAAATCTATACTAATGCAAATTATTCATATCTATATTACATCCCCCTTTAAATATAAAAGAACATTTATAAAGCATATTTGGGAACATTGGTCAGTTTTTTTCTCTCCAAACTCCTTCCTGTTGTATGGGGGCATCATTAATTAGATGTTTCATGGTATAACCTGTGTGCTAGTTTCATCTCAGTTGGCAGTTGAGCGAAGCAGTGTTTCGAAGATGTTCACAGCAACCTTTCAGGAGGGTGTGGTCCTTCATACCATGTTGGGATAGACGCAATCCACAGACTCTCACCCTCTGTGAAAACAAAATAAGAAACTCCTTTCCAACGCATCATGTCCTTAGATCTAAATTTCAAAGTCAAGGCATTTTCAAAGTATCTATGTTGGATTAGTTCAGAAGCATTTATAAACAAATATCTTTTAGCAGCTATTGCACCTTCCTCAGAATTCAGACGATTCAAACAGAGCATAATAGCATACAATATCAAAATTCTCTGTGTATTTTCCATCATTGTGAGCTTCAATTTAAGCTCTATTTTGTTTATTTTTCCATTGTCCTTGGCTTCTCAGCAGCCCTCATTGTCCGCCATATTCAGAGAGTCCGGATTTATCCCCTGCTTTTTCAGTCATAGTCCAGCTGGCCTTGGTGAGCTCCCAATAGATCAGCCCCACTGTCTCCGTGGGTGGGTGCACCCCTCTTGGTCCTGACTTCCTTGCTCATCTTCTCCCTCCTTCTGTTCCTCATTGGGACTTTGGGAGCTCAGTCCAGTACTCCAGTGTGGATCTCTGTCTCTATCTCCATCCATCGCCAGATGAAGGTTCTATGGTGATATGCAAAATATTCATCAGTATGGCTATAGGATACGATCATTTCAGGTTCCCTATCTTCAGCTGCCCCAGGAACTAACTGGGGACATTGCCTTGGGCACCTGGAAGCCCCTCTAGGTCCAAGTCTCTTCCCAACCGTAAGATGGCTCCCTTAATTAAGATATGTGCTTCCCTGCTCCCCTATCCAACCTTCCTTTATCCCAATCATCCTGTTGCCCCAAGTTCTCCCCATTTTACCCTTCTCACTTTTCTCTCCCCTCCCTTTATCCCCCTACCCCTCCACCCTTAAGATCACGATTTTTGCCTGGCAATCTTGTCTACTTCCCCTACACAAAGGATAGCTATATGTTTTCTTTGTGTTCACCTTCTTATTTAGATTTTTTTAGAATATCCAATTATAGACTCACTGACCTTTATTTAAGTCTAGAAACCAATTATGAGTGAGTACATCCCATGTTCATCAGGATACTCAGGATAGTATTTTCTATTTCCATCCAATAGCATGCAAAATTTAGAATTCATTGTTTTTTACCGCTGAGTAGTACTCTAATGTGTATATATTCCACACTTTCTTCATCCATTCTTCCATTGAAGGACATCTAGGTTGTTTCCAGGTTCTGGCTATTAAAATAATGCTGCTATGAACATCGTTGAACAAATGCCCTTTTCAGATGATCGGGCATCTCTTGGGTATATTCCCAAGAGTGGTTTAGCTGGGTCCAGGGGTAGGTTGATCCCGAATTTCCTTAGAAACCGAAACACTGCTTTCCAAAGTGGTTGCACAATTTTGCATTCCCACCAGCAATGGATGAGGGAACCCATTCCTCCACAACCTCTCCAGCAGAGGCTATCATTGGGGTTTTTGATTTTAGCCAATCTGACAGGTGTAAGATGATATCTCATAGTTGTTTTGATTTGCATTTCCCTGATCACTAAGGAGGTTGAGCATGACCTTAAGTGTCTCTTGGCCATTTGAACTTCTTCTGTTGAGAATTCTCAGTTCAGATCAGTGCCCCATATTTTAATTGGGTTAATTAGCATTTTAAAGTCTAGTTTCTTGAGTTCTTTATATATTTTGGAGATCATACCTTTGTCTGTTGCAGGGTTGGTGAAGATCTTCTCCCAGTCAGTAGGTTGCTTTTTTGTCCTAGTGACAGTATCCTTTGCTTTACAGAAGGTTCTCAGTTTCAGTAGGTACCATTTATTCAATGTTGCCCTTAATGTCTGTGCTTCTGTGGTTATACCTAGGAAGCGATCACCTGTGCCCATCTGTTGTAGGGTACCTCCCAATTTCTCTTCTATCAGGTTCAGTGTGCTTGGACTGATATTGAGGTCTTTGATCCATTTGGACTTGAGTTTGTGCATGGAAATAGATATGGGTCAATTTTCATTCCTCTACAGGTTGACATCCAGTTGTGCCAGCACCATTTGTTGAAGATGCTTTCTTTCTTCCATTGTATACTTTTAGCTCCTTTATCGAAAATGGTTCATAGGTTTGTGGTTTAAAATCTGAGTCTTCTATACGATTCCATTGGTCGACTTCTCTGTTTTTATACCAATACTAAGCTGTTTTCAATACTGTAGCTCTGTAGTAGAGTTTGAAGTGAGGGATGGTAATGCCTCCAGACAATCCTTTATTGTATATGATTGTTTTGGCTATCCCGGGTTTTTTGTTTTCCCATATAAAGTTGATTATTGTCCTCTCAAGATCTGTAAAGAATTTTGATGGGACCTTGATGGGGATTGCATTGAATCTATAAATTGCCTTTGGTAGAATTGCGATTTTTACTATGTTGATCCTCCCAATCCAAGATCAAGGGAGATCTTTCCACTTTCTGGTGTCCTCTTCAATTTCTTTCTTCAATTCCTTAAAGTTCTTGTCAAATAGATCTTTCACTTCCTTGGTTAGAGTTACCCCAAGATATTTTATGCTATTTTTGGCAATCAGGAAAGGTGATGCTTCTCTGATTTCCCTCTCTGCTTTCATATCCTTTGTGTATAGGAGGGCAACTGATTATTTGGAGTTGATCTTGTATCCTGCCACATTACTAAATGTGTTTATCAGCTGTAAAAGTTCTTTTGTGGATTTTTTGGGGTCGCTTATGTACACTATCATATCATCTGCAAATAATGAAAGTTTAATCTCTTCCTTCCCAATTCGAATCCCCTTGATCCCCTTATGTTGTCTTATTGCAATTGCTAAAACTTCAAGCACTATATTGAAGAGGTATGGAGAAAGTGGACAGCCTTGCCATGTTCCTGATTTTAGTGGGATGGGTTTGAGTTTCTCTCCAGTTAGTTTGATGTTAGCTGTCGGTTTGCTGTAAATAGTTTTTATTATATTTAGGTATGACCATTGTATCCCTAATCTCTCCAAGACTTTTATCATAAAGGGATGTTGAATTTTGTCAAAAGCTTTTTCAGCATCTAATGAAATGATCATATGTTTTTTTTTTCTTTAAGTTTCTTTATATGATGGATTACATTGATCGATTTTCATATGATGAACCAGCCCTGCATCTCTGGGATGAGGCCTACTTGATCAAAATGGGTAATTTTTCTAATATGTTCATGAATACAGTTAGCCGGTATTTTGTTGAGGATTTTTGCGTCGATGTTCATGAGTGAGATTGGCGTGTAATTCTCTTTCTTGGTTGAGTCTCTGTGTAGTTTTGGTATCAGGGTAACTGTAGCTTCATAAAAGGAATTTGGCAATGAGTCTTCTGTTTCTATATTGTGAAATACATTAAGGAGTATAGGTATCAGCTCTTCTAGGAAGTTTGTTTGGCAAATGATGGAGATCAAGTCAGGGTAAAAATCAGAAAACTAGATGTAGCTTCCAAGCTCCAGTTGAATAGCCGACTGATGGAGAATACGAGCAAGGATGTCAGGATTAAATGGCTTGGTCCACACACAGAGACACTGTGCCTGAACGAAGGGGATTTCAACTAAACCAGTGGGCTGGGAATGAAAGAACATGGGATCAAACTGGAAGCTCTGAATGAGGATGAAAATTGGGGCAGACTGAGAAGCCAATGATAATGGCACTGGCATTTGTCTGCACTTCATATACAGGCTTTTTTGTGATCCTGTTCTATGTGGATGCATACCTTCCTAAATCTCGATGGATGAAGGGTGGGCTTGGACTTCCCACAGCTAGGGCACCCTGCCCTCTATTTAGAATGGAGTTGGAGTGGAGCGGTTTGATGGAGGAGAGAGAAGAATGAGGGAGGAGGAAAGGTAATGGAAATTTTGATATTTACTATTTATGAAGTAAAAATCAATAGAAGATAACCAATGAAGAGATTGGAGCTAGGAAAAAAAAAACATTCATGTGAGATGTTGACTCAGACACCAAAGACATTTTACAGAATAAAACACATAAAAGGATTGAGTTACTTGGTAAAATATGACTCATGTATTTGGGAAGATGAGTGGGGTTTTTATTTTTTGGTCTCAGGGGTCTGTATGAGCAGCATTATAGGACCTGTATGCTAGGTATTTCCGTGGGTTAGTAGGGAAGAAACCTGCCTATGAGGGGTTTTATGTCATAAGTAGAGCCTTTTTCTACCGTGTTCCCTTTCATTCATCATGTTCTGTAGGACTTGGGCTAGAAAACTAATGAGCAGACTCATCCACACACAGGATAAACATAAACACATTGATGCATACTGGTTTGTGACATGTAAACATATGATGTATGCTCTGAACTCCATAAAATCAGTTAACTAGGGTATCTATGATGCGAAGTGGAGTGTGACAAAGACCCCACAATCCCATCAGAACCTAATATACCAGTATGGTATTGATATCTGACTTCCATCATGTAAGGATCCTGCCATACTGTAAAGAGGCGATTTTTGGTTGTTCGTCTTCCCAAAGTTAATTAAAATATTAGAGTTTTCAAACTGCCAGTTAGGGTCCAGCATGTAGATCAGCTGACCCAGTTCAGGTGATTTGGCTACAATTTGGGTGAAAACTTATACCAGGTTATGATGGTACACCCTCCCCCTTCTTCTCCCTGTCCTCATCGTCACTCTCATGTGTGGGCCTGGAGCACAAAGAAGGCAAAATGGAATAAGCCTCCTCTTTAGTGGAAAACCTTGTCAATCCTCAATTTGTCCTGACTCTCAAAAGGAATGCAGCACATATTATCCTACTAGGTCTCCTCATTCATTGGTTCACTCATTTATCCAATGAATGATTGAATTCATCCATTCTTCCATGTCTCTCTCTCTCTCTCTCTCTCTCTCTCTCTTCTTCCTTACCTTATTCCATTTCCCCCTTTATTGTAGTAACTTGAGCAGCGGGGCTGCATCCCCTGCACCATGGCCGCCTCGCTAGCTTATACCCTGAAATAACAACACAAAAACTGTTTTCTTTTAAACACTGTCTGGCCCATTATTTTCAGCCTCTCAACACATTTCTAATAATGTATGATGCACCACGAGGTGCTGGTAAAAATTAAGCATGTCTGACCTGTTGGCTGGCTGTATCGCCATCTGCCTCAGAGAGCAGAGCTATAGTGTCTGCCCGAGTAGGGGAGCATGGCGTCTCTGAGCTCACTGCCCATTGCAAGGTGATTTGTTGAGATTCCATCTCAATTGACATTGGCTCCATGAGATATGTGCTCAACAATTTAGAAAGCCCTGTCTGTGGTGATGACATTATTGGTGTCTTGAAGAGGAGGATACACTCATTGACATCTGCTGCTATCACCCATCTAAATGCATCTCACCTTTGCTGAGACTGATTTGTTTTATCATAAAAAGAATTCCACTTTACAGCCTTAAAGAAAAACTTAATGAAGGTCAGTCATAAAGAATGGGAAACAAGTCAAAGGTGGTTACCAGGTGGAGTGAATTTCTGAAAATAAACTGTATATTCAGAGAAACCCTTCAGAATCTCCTTTTTAATATCATCCTGCATCTGGAAGGCCACACAGCTCTCTATTAAGCCATATTTATATATATTTTCAGGGAAAAAGGTTGCATACAGAAAATATACACAGGATCTGGAATATGGTATCTTTCTTCTCTGTTATGCTTGAAAAACTCTTTTATGTTTCATTTTATTTGAAGCACAAAATATAAGATTAACTGTATTAAAATGAATACTTGATTGGTAACATAGAAAAGTTTTTCTTTATGTTTTTACAATATAATTCTTCTGTGGTTTGTTAGTGTCTGCTTATCATCTATTTCCCCAACATGATTAGTTAAAGTTTAACATCAGGATGTATGTAATGTAGAATGGTGTCTAATGGGGTTCAACCAGGTGGTGTCAATTGCCTTTTGTGGTCACAGAAGGTATTCGTGAGAAATAAGGACACTCTTTAACAATTCATTATGTGATTATATTTTTCATTTTCCAGAGAAAGTAAGCTTGACAACTCTAACAATTGTTGTCTAATATTTGCTTGTCCAATAAGAATATGACAATTTGGTGGTCACAGGAAGAAAATTTTAGACCTTCTGTGTCAAAGGTATGTTATACCAATATTCAGGCAAAGCTTGAAAATACCTGTGGAACCTTGGCTATCAGGGACTTTTTTTGAAATTCTCTTGGCAAAAAATGAGCTTCATGGGGCAGAATGGGAATGTCCAAGTATAATTACCACCTGGAAGTGTCTATGGGGCTCTTATAAACACAGAGGCAATATTGCTCAGAGGTGGCTTTCTGTATCACCCTTTATTAACATGGGAAAGATCGATGTTCCATATTTTCAAAGCCCACCCTTATCTGGAACACAACTCCTTTGAATTACTTTTTAAAATGGTTTACTTCAATAGACCTCTGTGTAGGACAGGACAAAAAAGAGGCTCCATAGATACAAAGTCTTTTATCCTCTCTTCTGGACAGCAAACAGTAGTCCATCCACCCTGGAGAGCCACTTCTTCCCTCTCCTCCGACAACTTTCATTATCAAATCATACTTTGGTTCTTCCTCATGATAACTGCATACAGTATCTCTGCCCCAGCAAATTCATTCTGCTTATCCCTTCTTAGATCCTGGTCAAAACTGCTCTTTCTCTCATGTAAGAACCTTCTACTTCACGCAGTGCTTCTCCTTCTAACTCTCTCTCTCTCCTTTGGTTCTGCTTAGTGTTTCTATGCCATCCTTGTTTCACTTGGTCTCAGAGCTGGCAAGCTCATTCTACCCCCATGAAGACTTAAGCCAGTTTTACCCTAAAGCAAATTTCCTTGCACAAAGGAATGTTTGAGTTGGGCGGTGGTGACACCCAATTTTAATCCCAGCACCCTGGGTGCAGAGGCAGGAGGATCTCTGGGAGTTCGAGGCAAGTCTGGTCTAGAAGAGCTAGTTCCGGGACAGGAACCAACACTAAAAAAAACCCTGTTTCAAAAAAAAAGATTAATGTTTAAATTCAGAGATGAAAGCGGTCCTCGGCTTTCCCAAGAATGAACCAGTGATTATCAGAAAGATTTTCTTAGTCATAAAATGTTGTCTGTGTTTTATTCATCTTATTTCTGAATAAGTCACCTATAGCATAATTCTTACCTCAGGGAAATTGCAGAAGAAAGGGTTAGCATATGTAAAACCTAGAAGATAACATAAAATGTTCTGAAATGTATTCTCTAGCTACATTGGAAGCTAGAGATGGAAGGGCCTATTTGAAGATAACTTGCAGAATGAGAAGATCTGAGGCTTTCTGGTAAATCATAGGCAGTAGAATGAAACTTCTTTGGTCACATCACAGGGGTATGTGGCCCAAGTATATTTACCTAGAGAGTGTAACCCTTTGTATGTTTTGGGCTGTACCTCTATATTAGAGCAGGCAGGTCTGAAACCGTTTATTCAGAAGACACTACCAGGGAGTATATTTGGGTGAGGGAATAATCTAAAAGCAACTTCAGGAAGAAAAAGAGGACACTCTCAAAATTTTCTAGGTAGGTAGACCATATCCATGTTTGTGGAGTTTCCTCTGTGTTCTGTGAATATGATAAATAAATAAAAATCAAAATTGTTTTGGACCTCTAGAAAGGCAGAACTTAGGTAGACACGGATAGCTTAAGTGGTCAGGAGAATTCCTGCTTCCACTTTAGGAGCAGGTGAAAGAGCTAAGCCTCTCTAGCTTAGAAGGAGGAGTCAGATGCTTCTTAGGATTGGGTGGAATAATCTCAGCCTCCCTTGGTCATATTTCTATGAGCTTATTGGCCAGAAGCTAAAACTTGAATGATACCCTGTGAAAGAGGGGAAATCCCAGGCCCTTCCTTCTTCATCAGCACCAAACTTGAAATCACAATCTATAATATATATTTTATGAATGTGCACGTCAGGCTTGTCAGAAGTCATAGAAGTCTGTGACTCAGTTTCTTCATCTGATTTAGGTCCATCCACAAATTCCTCTTCATGTAGGATAGGAAATTTCTGTCAAAGGGGCTAGAGTGAAGACATTATTCTGTGTTATACTCAGCTTGCGGTTGTGTTCAGGGACCTCGGTCCAGAGAGCTGAGATCTATTGAGTCAGAACAGCACTATATGGGCCACCCAAATTAGAAGTTATAGGTATGAAATCAACTGAAAATTACCTTGATCAAACATTGCAGGCCTGAGGCACTCTTTATTGATGTGAATCTAACTCTCACTAAGTAAGATAGAATGAAGCCTTGTTGATTTGGACAGAAATAAAAGGACAATTACAATCTTCATCAAAAATGTAATGTGGCTGAATTCATGGGAATAATGAGAAATATTAATGCACTCTGGCCAGAACTGGAACTTATGAGACATTTTGTGCACAGGTAAGGTCTACACCTTTTTGTCAGAGCTGTGAATTCTATGGCAATGTGCAATAAAACAGGAATGGCAATTTTCCATCAAGTGTAAAATAAGCACCTTGTAGAGCAGAGGAAGGTCTTGTTGGGGCTAATCAGCTTCCAAATGTTTTTCAGTATTGAGAATATCCATTGTGTGCTTGTGAAATGCTGGGAAGTAATCAATGCATATTTTCCAAGTGGATGGATGATGTTTTTCTGTGTAAGAAGCCATTGGTCAGATAAGATATTCCCATATATGTAGATGAAAGAAATTTTGAAGAATCCTAGAAAGTTGGATGTATACCAGATAAACATTGTCAAAAGAACAAGATCTATAGGCCGCATTGTAGAGGTGGTAGGCCTGAGTCATTTTTGTGCAAAATAGTGTATATTTCATACCATCTTGGTCTTGTGAGTAAGTTCTATTTCACCATAGATAGAGTTGAAACACAAGTATTTCCAAAGAGTGTATGATGCTATATTATTCTGAGTAAGACATTCTAAATCTCTATGAAAGGAAGGCATTTTCAGAATTCTGACAAGAGGACAGGAGTTTGAGGACCCTGGGGAAATACAAGGATAATGATGATGGTAACAGGTGATGTACTGGAGGGGAAACATATTTTAGTAAAAGGGGAGAAGGTCTTGCCATCCTTCATCAAGAAATAAATGATTGGATGCTTGTTAAGTGACAGTAAGTTTTGAATGCCTTTTTGATTGGAATTTGAATGTTTTGGGCCTTGAGAAGGTATAGACCATCCCTGGCCCCCTCAGTCAGGCAGGGTAAGTGTAAGGCTCTCTTGATTACCAAGTGTGCATTTGAGGTCTATTTGACTAAATAGATGGTGGTGATGAATGGAAGTCTTCGGCAGACATAAAGAGAAAACCAAAGTCACAAACCACTTAGGTAACAGGTAGTATCCTAGTAGACCTTGTGCAGTGGAGGAAGGACTGCATCACAGTCTAGAAGATTCACATCTTGAGGCAACTGTGGAAGGGCTGGCAGCAATTTGACATCATGTATCAGTCATTGGCAGGCTCCAGTTCTCATCAGCAACATTGATGTGTGAATGAAGGATGAGACCTCTTCATTCTGCTGACTTTAATGAAGCAAAGATGTCCTAATTTCAGACTCTGTCACTTCAAAGCAGAGCAAGATTAAATTTCTTTGGGTACTCATGTATTTTTAAAGTGGATGTAGTTAGAGGGGAAAGATCTCCATTATGGGGATATTTCTGAGGCCCACAAGCAAAGAGGGGATGATCTGAGGATCCTTTGATCCTGTTCACCTTGAGAAAAATGGAAATTCTGGGATGACTTTAGTAAAACCCACATATTTTTATGAATTTCCTTAAACACAGTGATAAAGCCTTGAGTGCTATTTGTAATTGCAGAAAGGCCAAACAGCTATTTTAATCATAAAGATCTTCAGTCATCAAAAATGCACAGTGTGAGATGCCTTGATAAAAGGAACATTTTGGGGAGATGATATTCATGGGGGAAACTTCTGAGGTCATTCTGAATAGTCTTGCTATGTGAGAAAATGCCTAACAATGTATGACCAAATATCAAGGTTTAATCACACCATTGTGTAGAAGGTAAAGAACAAGTTTAACTTGAGTAAGATTATTTTAGTCATCATTTGCTTCCTACTGTGTTTCCAACTTCCATGACCCATATATTACATCAAATATTGGGAAGATTACAAGAAACAATTACAATGCTCTTTCCTCATGATTAGTGGTTGTATAAACTTTCCTGCTTCCAAAGAGTTGTATTGGTCTGTGCATATCCATCAATGTAAGTGATGTAGGATGCCCTTGTATATGTGTTTTTCTTTCCCGGTTAATGAATAAATCTGCTTTGACCTATGGCAGTGTGGAATTTAGTCAGGCTGTAAGAGATATGGAAAGAGATTAGGTGGATTCCAGGAGAGGCCATGTGCCTGCTCAAGGAGAATTATACCAGAATTTTCCAGTAGGCCAGAGCCATACGGTGATACAAAGATGAACAGAAATGGGTTAATTTAAGATGTAAGAGTTAGCTAAAAAGAAGACTGTGTTAATTCCTTAAGTGATATTGTAATTTTCTCTGTAATTATTTGGGTGGGGGCAGTTGGGAAACATAAGGGCAGTCTTCATTTACATGAATGATATGAACCTTTTGCATTTCTGACTGGTACATTTTAGGCAGAGTCCATGATTATTAGTTTTAGCTTTTTATATTTTTCCCTCTACCTAAAGTCTTGTGAGGTCCCATGGTTACGAATGTGTTTCCCTAGCAGTCGTAGACCTGGGATTGGCACTGATTTAATATGAGTCCAATGGTCAAGTTAAATGTGTCCATGGAAGCAGGGGGATGCTCTATGGCCTACCAGGTTCATTGGCTAGATCTGAATCTCTATTTATACTAAGTGAATGGTTTGCAACCCCTTTGGTCATGGAAACCAATTCTGACATGTTATTCACCATTATGGACTATTCCAGACACCCTATGGAAAAAATGGGATCTTTGTAAATTTTGTGGTTGAAGTTTGTATTCATAGTACCCCTTTCACTACACTGGACTGAATATGGGCAAATCTGAATCTCACTTTTACAGTGTCAGTGGTGAAAGGATTATTTAATCTGGGCCCTTTGTATTCAAAGGTAAAGCTTGAGTGTTTTTGCCAAAAAATGAATCCTTGAGACGACCTTTGACAAATGGCGAAGTTCAGGAGTAATCTTTGTCCTAGGATGGATGTCTGACAGTTTCTTCAGTGAAATCAATGGAGGAAGCTAACTTGAGGAGATTTGAGGCATTGACTCTTCGTGAGACAGGGTAAATTTTGAGACCTCTGTAGGGCAAGTGATATAGATATGAATAATTTGCATTAATGTAGATTTTGCTTTATTGACAGAGATTTAAGGTCAATTTTGTTATATGTATAAGTGTTTCTGATTTTGATTAAGGTATTGTGATTGTGTAGTTCATTAAATACGTACTGTATAATTAAGAAATATTGGTTGTTAATGGATAATCATCGATAATAGTAAAGCTTGTAGTCATGTTAGTTAGATTTTCTAGACATATAGAGATATATTTCAGATAGGCATTCTTCATATCTCTCAAAGGCTGCAGAATATGGCATTTTAAATGTTTTAATAACTTAGGACTTTTCATGACAATGAGACACTCTGCTCCTGGCAGCACCAATGTACTTCAAGAGGAAGATGGACATCGAAGAGGCACCTTATGGTGTTTGATATCCGTTTGGGCAAGAAACTGCTCTTGCCTGGACTATTGCATAAACTGGACACAGAGAACCCACAGAGAGAGGACTACTGAACTTGCCTAAGGTGAGATGATCTTTCGGGGTTCCTGATTCATGAAAGAGTCTGCGAGACATTCTGCAGGACACAACAGATAGTGACTGAACTGATTTTGAATTTTCCTGCTTTATGGAAATGTCTGCTGGATACCATGGGCCTGAAGGCTGAAGATGGATGCCCCAACAGTACAGAGGAACTTTGGGTGACTGTCCAGGTAGCGAGATGTCTCTGTCATTTCTAGAGTTTTAAAAGTTGCTTTTTTCTTGTTTGCTTAGGTAGTATTGTATCTTTCTGGAGTCTTTGATGGAGTTAAGAATAGTTAGTTATAGTTACAGTTTTCCTTAGTTTTGATACAGATTATTGTAACTTTTACTTGATAACTGTTTTGTTATATGTAATTTTTCTATGTTAAAGTTAATGCCTTTTTTTTTGTTTAAACCGAAAAAGGGGAAATGATGGAGGAAGGTCATTGGCCAATAAAGAAACTGCTTGGCCCTGTGGGTGGAGTAAACCGAACAAAATGCTGGGAGGAAGAGGAAGTGAGGTCAGAGACTCCACTGCTCTGCTCTCGGGAGCAGACGCCTCAGGGAGACGCCATCCTTCCAGCTCCCAGGCAGACACACGCCATGAAGCTCGACCGAGGATGGACTAGCCTAGAATCTTCCCGGTAAGACTGGTGCTCACCGATTATTACAGATGGGTTGATCGGGATATCAGAATTAGCCAGTAAGGGCTAGGGCAGAAGGGCCAAGCAGTGATTAAATGAATACAGTTTGTGTGTTGTTATTTCAGGCATAAGCTAGCCGGGCAGGCGGCTGGGGTGTTGGGGACGCAGCCCCGCTGCTGCCCTTATTACTTCAGGCAAGTGTATAAGTTGGAAAACCATTGCACACAAGGGAGAAGTATTATTCACCATCCTGTTGTAGGTACATGTTCTTACTAACCCATTTAGAGAAGGAATGTCCCATTATTGCACTTCAACTTACAATATTTCCTTAGAGCTTTCTTATCTTTTTTTGTCTCTTGGAGAGTTAGGCATCAGCAAGAGCTTTCTTCATTATGCCTTGGTGCCCGTCAGCAGCTAGATGTTTTCTTCTTTCTCTGGTTGTTTACTTATTCCATGTATGGGCAGCTGTGATGGGGCCAGTTGATTTCTAGTGATTTGATTGAAAAACATAGCTTAGGATTCAGTTTCTAATTTTAAAGTTATGACAGGGACCCAAAACCTACAGGGAGCAATGCCTTTCACTAACTACCTGTACCAAACATTAAAGGTTTAAATCATTTTTATTTAGAGCAGCATATTTTTGAGTTAGTTTAAAACAGAATAAATTCTTGAGAGTTCTTGACAGAATCCTACAAGGTAGGATGCAGTATTATTCAAAATAACATCTCAAATGTCACCTTGTGAATAAAAGGAATGTATGAGTTTCCTTGAGTCAAAGACAATGCTTCCTAATCTTCCTGAGATAGGTGGATTAGGTGTAAGTACACATTCTTAATGGAGAAAAGGATGATGGCCCAGTTTTACACAGGGTAGTTCTCATGAAACCTTCATTAAACAAAGTATATATGAGGTCTCTTGGAAACAGGACTACAGAAAACCTCTTCTTAGAATGGAAAGTTATGAGACTATCTTCAGCAAATGAGAAATCCCAATTGTTTTTATTCAAAGAGAGGAGGGCTCCAGTTATATTTGGTAAAATAGTAATATGCAATTTATCCAGGATCAAAAGTGGAAGGTCGCAAGACATCATGGGTAATCAATAAGAGTATGGCTCTGCATTAGCATCCAGCTAATTTTCACAATGCAAACATACATACCCAATGAGAAATATTTGATAGTCTAAGGCAAATCTCATAACAATCTTCCAAGAGCCTAAGTAGTAATGCAAGAATTATTGTTTCCTCAAGGATGTGTTGAGCTGTACATATCTGTACACATAGAAACACTGCATTTTTTTGATTATGTCAGTTTATTTATTTATTAATAATTTCTGTCTCCTCCCGACCTCCTCCTCCTATTCCCTCCCCCTCCCCCTCCCCCAATCAAGTTCGTTTTCCTTGTCAGCCCATAGAACTCTCCCGGTTCCCTGCCCAGTGGAAGGTCCAAGGACCACCCACCTCCATCCAGGTCTATTAAGGTGAGCATCCATACTGCCTATGCTCCCACAAAGCCAGTACATGCAGTAGGATCAAAAAACCCACTGACATTGTTCTTGAGTTCTCAGTAGTCCTTATTGCCTGCTACGTTCAGTGAGTCCGGTTTGATCCCAGTTATTTTTCAGACCCAAGCCAGCTGGCCTTGGTGAGTGAACCATAGAACATCCCCATTATCTCAGTGTGTGGGTGCACCCCTCACGGTCCTGAGTTCCATGCTCGTTCTCTCTCTCTACTTCTGCTCCTGATTTGGACCTTGAGATTTCTTTGAATAGTCAAGAAGCATACAGAAAACCAAAAAGACTGGATCAAAGAAAATCATCCCCTCACCATTTAATAATCAAAACACTAAATACACAGGTTAAAGAAAGAATATTAAGAAACAGTGCATTTTTGAAAACATATTTGCAGACAGATGGCTTCAGAGCTAATTTTCTCTTTCCACCTTCTGTCCTGTGATCTAAAAGAAGAAAGTTGTAAGATCCCATAGATCACATATGTGTTTGTCTGATTATCTTTGTCAGAGGGGTTTCTTTGCCTTTTGGAGATGAAAAATGTCTAAATCCTCTTTGTGACAAAGAGAGATGATTACAGCCCCCATGTTCTTTATGGGAAGCATGAATATCTGCTTTGTTAGAGCTGGTTCTCATTTAGTTTTGATAGGTCTTGAATATTGATGACTGCCTTTGGGAGAAGCAGTACCTCTATCACACTTCTCATGTGATTGCAAGGATCTGCAGCCTCCCTTAGACATGGAAGGTTCTATGCACACTTGAGTAGTAGCTTTTTGTTTCTGGCTCACTTTGGAGGGTGAATCCTTGAACTCTATTTTGGACAAAGAGCATATTAGGCAGCCTTCATGTTCTGAATGGGAAACATGAACAACTTCCATGTTAGAGGGGACCTGTTCCAATTTGATTTTGGTAGATTTGAAATATCTAGGAATTCCTTGGGAAGAAGGAGAAAATCTGAGGCCCTCCTAATAAGGTTATGAGGATTTCAAACTCCCTTTGCAGAAGTAGTAGTGAGGCTCTCTTTAGGCTCAGTGTTAAGCCTTGCAGCAACATTGATAGAAACAAAATCTCTGCCCGTTTTTGGGAGAATGGTGAAATTTCAAGCCTTCACCTTCTGTTGGCACAGATTTGAGGCATGATTCTTTAGAATCAAGTTTTGATTTTGTTTTCTTTGATTACAAATGTTTTGACCAACCTAGTCGAGAGGGAGAACATCTTTGATATTTTGTAGGAGTGGAACTAGATTTGAAGTTCAATTTTGATGATACTTTGTTTGGAAACAATCCTGGGTGGTGTAGCGATAGAGCGTGAGTCCTTTCTGATATATATGCAAGTGCGAGCCTACTTTTGGCAGATGTGAATGATCTTAAGGCATTAAATTCCAAAAGTAAAAATCTGATTCTTCATTTAATAAATGAAGCATGCTTCACTATTTTTTGGTTGAATTGGAACTTCTATGGCTTTTATTTTGATAAGAGTAAGAGCTCAGACAGTCTCATGAGAAGGAATAGGAATGAACTGTCATGTGCACAAGTAGACATTCTTAAAGACTCCATTGAAAAGAAAGTTCCCACTACTTCTTGGGTAGATGGTATAGGTTCTAGAAGCCATTGGGATGGTGTGGTATTTCCAAGTGTAAAATAAATACGTCTTGGGGGCTCCATATTCTTGTGGTTATATACTGAAGGGCCTCGAGTACATTTTTCAGAATTACAATGTCTCAGAGCCTCTACAAAGAATGGTAAAGTTTCTAAAGCACCTGACACAGTATCTGAGGTCTTACAAACCTCTTTTGCTGTTGGCAAAGTTTCTGAGGTCTCTTGTGTAAGGGAAGGTTGCAGAGTCTACATTGGGGGAAGTTGATATTCTAAGGAATCTTGGGAAGTTGTTGAAGTTTTTGTAACCTTATTGTAAGAAGATGTTATTTCTAGAAAACTTTTGTGAAACGGTGGAGTTTAATTGTACCATAATGAGAGTAAGAAAGTTGAAGTGTTCCAGTATCAGATGATGACTGTCCTAAAGTCTCAAGTGTCAAAGGAGGGACGGAAGCCTCTTGGGAGAACAAAAATTATCTGGAGACTCTTGAGCAGATGATGCATGTCCAAGTGATTCCTATGCTGATATGGACAGTCCCAGAGCTTCTTGGGAATGCAATGAATTTCCTGTATAGCCTTGCTGAGAGGATAATCTACTTGTGCAACTTAAGATATTTCCTGACAATGTTGTGCTGAATGGGATAATGACCAAGTCCCAGATGCAGGTAGAGTGGGTCTTAGAAAACCTAGGTCCAGTGGAGGAGGTCCGAGAGATTCATCCAGAGATACTGATGGTCCAAAAATTTCTTTTGCACATACAGATGGTCCTATAGTACTTTGGCCAGAGAATGAAATTTTTAGAGTTTCTAGGGTAGACGGAAAAGTTTCTGAAATCCCTAGATAAGAGTCTGATATGTTACCAGCTTCTTGGGGGATGCCAAATTTCTTATGACTCTCGCATAAGGGGGGCCAGTTTTAGAGTCTGTACTGAAAGACCCATATGTGCTACAGCATTTTGGGCAGGTGCTGAAGTATCTATAATCCCCTGGGTAGAAGTTGCCTTTTCTAGAGTGCTATGCATAGATGGTGATGTTTCTCATGGTCCTTTGAGTATTCCCTAGTCCAAGATTTCTTAGATCAGATAATGAAAATGACTGTCCTTAATGCCAGTGTTCAAAACAAGTGCCTGAAGCCTATTTAGGTATAAGAAAATATCTGGAGACCCAAAAGCATTTATTGAATGTCTATCTGCTGAAATAGACAATCTCAGAGCCTTTTGTGAAATCATAAAACTCTGGCTTAGGTTTTCTGAGTTGGGGAATCCTCTTGTAAATATAACGATGTGTCCCGACAACATTTTTTTCTGAGAGGGAGAGTGACCCTCTTTCCAGATGCAGGTGGAGTGGAACCCATAGATGCTTGCTCGGGAGTAGAAGTTTTCAGGGATTCCTCCATAGATACTGATCCTCCTAAATTTCTTTCTCAGATATAGATGGTCCCACAGTACTTTGGCAGAGAATGAAATTTCCAGAGATCGTGAGGTAAATGGAAAAGTTTCTGAAGTTCTTGGGGAAGAGTCTGATATATTACAAGCCTCTTTGTTAGATGAAATATTCTGATGTCTCTGGCATACGGGAGCCTGTTTTAGAATCTGCACTGAATAAAGGAGATGTGCTAGAGTATTTTGGACAGGTGGTGTAGTTCTATATTCCTTTTGGTAGAAGATGGTATTTCTAGAGTGCTATGGGTAGATCATGGTGTTTCTAGTGCCCCCATGAATATTCAGATAGCCCAAGGTCTCCTCGATCAGATAATGCTAATGATAAGGACTGCCCTGGATGCCCTTGTTCCAAACAAGTGCCTGAAGCCTCTTCAAGTGACAGGGAAGTATCTGAAGAACTATGAAAATATGGTGAGTGTCAAAGAGATTCCTTTGCTGATATGGACAATCCTAGAGCCCCTTGTGCAGACAATGCATTTACTGGACAGTTTTGCTTCAGTGGTTTCATAAAGTAACCTGTTTGCATGAACACATTTTTTTTAAATCTTTGCCCTCCTAATAAGGTTGTGAGGATTTCAAACTCCCTTTGCAGAAGTAGTAGTGAGGCTCTCTTTAGGCTCAGTGTTAAGCCTTGCAGCAACATTGATAGAAACAAAATCTCTGCCCCGTTTTTGGGAGAATGGTGAAATTTCAAGCCTTCATCTTCTGTTGGCACAGATTTGAGGCATGATTCTTTAGAATCAAGTTTTGATTTTGTTTTCTTTGATTACAAATGTTTTGACCAACCTAGTCGAGAGGGAGAACATCTTTGATATTTTGTAGGAGTGGAACTAGATTTGAAGTTCAATTTTGATGATACTTTGTTTGGAAACAATCCTGGGTGGGGTAGCGGTAGAGCGTGAGTCCTTTCTGATATATATGCAAGTGCGAGCCTACTTTTGGCAGATGTGAATGATCTTAAGGCATTAAATTCTAAAAGTAAAAATCTGATTCTTCATTTAATAAATGAAGCATGCTTCACTATTTTTTGGTTGAATTGGAACTTCTATGGCTTTTATTGGGAAAAGAGTAAGAGCTCAGACAGTCTCATGAGAAGGAATAGGAATGAACTGTCATGTGCACAAGTAGACATTCTTAAAGACTCCATTGAAAAGAAAGTTCCCACTCCTTCTTGGGTAGATGGTATAGGTTCTAGAAGCCATTGGGATGGTGTGGTATTTCCAAATGTAAAATAAATACGTCTTGGGGGCTCCATATTCTTGTGGTTATATACTGAAGGGCCTCGAGTACATTTTTCAGAATTACAATGTCTCAGAGCCTCTACAAAGAATGGTAAAGTTTCTAAAGCACCTGACACAGTATCTGAGGTCTTACAAACCTCTTTTGCTGTTGGCAAAGTTTCTGAGGTCTCTTGTGTAAGGGAAGGTTGCAGAGTCTACATTGGGGGAAGTTGATATTCTAAGGAATCTTGGGAAGTTGTTGAAGTTTTTGTAACCTTATTGTAAGAAGATGTTATTTCTAGAAAACTTTTGTGAAATGGTGGAGTTTAATTGTACCATAATGAGAGTAAGAAAGTTGAAGCGTTCCAGTATCAGATGATGACTGTCCTAAAGTCTCAAGTGTCAAAGGAGGGACTGAAGCCCCTTGGGAGAAAAAAAATAATCTGGAGACTCTTGAGCAGATGATGCATGTCCAAGTGATTCCTATGCTGATATGGACAGTCCCAGAGCTTCTTGGGAATGCAAGGAATTTCCTGTATAGCCTTGCTGGGAGGATAATCTACTTGTGTCAATGTTTCAAGACTCACAGATGAAGACTCTGAACATTTAAAAACCATTAGGCGAGATGTTATAGTTTCTGATGACTTTGGAATCCATTGGGAATTTCCCAACTACTCTGTGAATCAGGTTGAAGTTGCCGAGCACCATGCACATCTAAAGAACTTCTACTTTCTGGAGAGAAGAAAATGTTTCTAGAATAACTTGAGAAGCTGAAACATATTACAATATTCCCTGGGCAGGAAATATGTGTTTCTTGTGGGAGAGATGGGAACTTTGCCACAAACCCTTGATTATAAGAAGTGTCTTGCACTTTGTGGGAAGGTCTGGAAGATTCTGTAGACCCTTGGGCAAATGGGCAATGTCCTAGAGACTCTTGTCCTGATATAGACTATCACAAAGTACCTTGGAGAGATAATGAACGTCCTTCATATGCCTTCTGATGTGTTGTTTATCCTAGAGTCACTTTTGTGTATACAGATATTTTCTACCACAACTGATCAAGTGGGGAATGTTCCAGAGTACCTGGTGTAGGTGGGGTAGGTCCCAGAGACTCTTGGGAAGATAGAGAATGTTTTAGATAAGTTTGGACATTTGGTGAAGAATCTAGATGCTTCTAGTAGGTGTGTACAGTTCTGATTTATTTTGGGAAGATAGAGAAAAGCTCCCAGTATGTTGGAGTGTAGAACTGAAAAGCCATTGTGTCCTTGAGGCAGATAGAAATTTTTCTACAGGCCCTGAAATAGACAGAGCCGTTTTAAACACCCCTTTGGCAGATGAACAGTCTTTTAATTTCCACTTTGAAAATTAAGAATTTGCATCAGTTCATAGGAAAGAGATCATCATTGGCATATGGAAAAGTCTCTGTTTTCCTCTGATTAACGATGCATTCCTATACCTCTTGGGAAGATGTAGGTGTTCTTGGAACACCCTGAATAGACACAGGAGGTCTGAGCATCCATGAAACAGATGGAGATATTCCTAACTCCACTTTGTTATGTGGAAATAATCCTAGAGTCATGAGAGTAGATAATGAAGATATCAAATCCACTCTTGAGGAATTGGATAACACTAGATTTCCATGTGCACAGGTAGTAACTTCCAGAGTGTTTTTTCCACATGAATAAAGGCAAGATTCCACAACTTCTAGTAAAGATAATGAATGTCTGGAACTCACTTGAACAGATAAGGAAATTTCCAAAGACTCTAGGAAAGAGGATAGAGTGCTTTGCCCAGATAAAGGAATCATCATTTGCCATTTTCAAGAAGTCAAAGTTCCTAAAGTGTCTGGAGCAGATGGATCTCTTTGGTGAACCCTTTGTGCAGAATTCCAATATCCAAGAGGTCCCATAGAATGAAACATAGGGCCCTAGATAGCCTTGCATAGATTTAGAGTAACGAAAAGTTTCTTCTTCTGACAGTTTAGATTTTAAAAGGCACTGGAAAGAATGGAAATAACTCAAGTTTTCTGGGGCATATACAGAATGTTCCCATGGCTCATCAGATTCCACATGTCATCTGGTAGTTGTAGAAGTTTTGCATATGCCTGATGAAAATGATGATTATCTTGGGGAGTCCCAGGGTGGTAGCAAAAGTTCTACAAAAATTTTTGAGACCCTGAAACAGATTTCAAAGTTTCTACCATTTTTGGCATGCTGGCTATATCCCTGAGACTCTGCAGTACATGATGCATATGCTAATGTACTTTGTGCAGAGGGGAACTTGATAATGTATGTTGTGTATATGAGGAAGTTCCTGGTAGCCCTTGAGCATGTATGTTGTCCTAGACTCCTTTGTGCAGCGTGGCTAGACCCTTGTGTAAATACACAGGAACCTAGTTTCTTGAGGACATTGAAAAGTTGATTAGCTCACCTGGGAAAAGAAGTAAAGTCCCAGAGTCTCCTGAGGACAAGGATCATATACTGAACTTCCTTCATGAGATGGAGAAGTTTCTAATGTCTCTCTTTTAAGTGACATTGCCCGTGATAACTATTTGTATTTTGGACTTTTACTTGGATGTCTGCAGAAGATAACAAAGGCCCCAGAGTTCCTTTTGAAGATGCTGATGGACTCAGTGATCAGATACACTAACTTCTAGAGCCAGATGAGCAGAGATTAGAAATGCTGGATTACTTGGGACATGTGATGAAAATCTTCTAGGCACTTTATTAAATGGTGAAGACTATGTAGGACCTGGGATAAATGGACAGATTACCACAGGCTCTCTGACAGAAGACAAATGGCTGAGATTCATTCGGACAAGTTGAGATAATTATAGATTAGCAAAAAAATGAGGTAAAGATAAAGTTCTCCATGAGGAAATGAAAAAAAAATCACAGAGTTCCTTGTGCATACAAAGAAATTTCCAGAGGTGATCCAAAATATAGAAAATGTTCAGGATATCCTGAACTCACAGAAATTTGGAATATTTCCTGAGAACCAGAGCTAGATATTCCAGTACCTCGAAGAGAGGACAAAGACCCTCGTGTGCTCTTTTCAGATTGAGAAGGTTTCAGAGATCTGGCGACAGATGGTGGATACTGTAAAGAATTTTGCACAGACAGGGAAGTTTTCTGAGGGATTTCGGATGAAGCAGGATACTTCCTAGTTCCTTGATTACACAGCAATGTCACTAGAGTTCCTTTTGCAGACACAGATAAGTCCAAAGACCCTTGTGGATACAGAAGGGGCCACAAGCCCTTCTGCACCCTGACACTCACAAATATACCTGACTAGATTGCAAAGATTCTAACAGTGTCTGGGTATTTTGTATAAACATCAGAGGTTCTGTCCTTGATGCAAAATGTCCTACTGTATTTCTTACAGATGTCAAATTTCCAATTGTGCCTTTGGCAGGTAAGAGACTCTCCACAGTGTCCTTTGAAGCATAGGAATACTCTAAGAGTCCCTGTGCAGATTTGGACAATTTCAGAGTTCCTTGTGATGGTGGGCATGTTCCCACAATCATTTCATCAGAGCAAGAAGATGCTGGAGTTGTTTATCTTGATGACAAAACACCCAGATGCCCTGGTACACATGGAATGTTCCCCTGGTCACTTGGGTAGATGGAGAATTTTTATATGGCACTGGAACTGCTTTGAAAAGTGTAGAAATTTGCAGAGTCTCTTCAGCTAATTATGCTAATTTCAGCATTTCCTCAGATGATATAACATGTTCCAGAGGCCCATATGCAGGTTTCAAAGCTCTTATATTCCCATAGCCAGAAGGGAAAAAAGAATCTGCAGATCTACGGCAGAACTTAGAAATCATCTAGGCATTAGAGTTTGTTACCAAGTGTCTATTATGCTTGCAGCAGACTGACAAGTTTCCACACCCTCTCTCACACCTGAAAAATGCCCCAAGGTATTCTGGGAATATTGCTATTGCCTCAAATTTTTTGAAGAATATACTGACTGTTTTGAAGTCCTTTGCATAAAAGACAAAGTACTTGGGCAAGCAAAGTTACCTCTGTAGCTGTTGAGACTCCATTAGGAAATTTCAAAATAGCAAATTTCCTGGAGACCATGAATTATATTAAGGATTTTCCTGAGCACATAGAGAAAATGATAAATATTCTATGTGTTCTAGTGAAGACAAAAATTTCCCTGATGTTTCTAGCTAGATTTGTCATGTTCTGTACTCCTTGTAAACCTTATAGTATGTTGGATAGATGAAGAAAAATTTTAGACTATTGGGAAGAAATTAGATGTTTCAAAGCCCTATTAGACGGTAGCAGAGTCCCTACAATTCATTGTGTTGATATAGATAGTGTTAGAGACCCTTGTTCACATAGGGAAGATCCTAGATTCTTGGGCAGATTCCCAAAATTCTACAGTTCCTTTTGTAGGTAAAGAAATTACCAGCAGTGTTTGAGCAGATGGAGAAACACTGAGTTACTTATGGGCACATTGATTAGTCTCTAACTTAGAAGGTGGATGTCTTTCTGTTCTGTGTGCCTGTGTGGGCTTTACCAAAGTAGGTTCTATATAAGGAATAGCTTTTTCAGGAATTTGAGCAGTTTTCAGCATCACCTGCCTGATGTGTTCACTTCCAGTTTTTTGTGAAGATGGTCAAAATTAACCATTTTTTTCAAAGATGTAGAAGGAGGCTCATTGGGCTACCAGCTGTCCTGTTTAGGTGCTGAGGAGATCCATCTGGAGGGGTGAGTGTGTGTGATCCAGGGGCGGATAATCCCGGAAGAGAGCACAAACCCCCATCCCCATGCTCCTTCTGAAGTGCTGTCTTTCTTACCGACAACCCCCCCAAGCCTGCTTGCTCTGAAATGTCCTTGCTCAGGAACAGGTTTCTGCTCCTACACTGAGGCTAGCCACCCAGAGATGTGAGTGCCTGCCTACCGGGCAGGCCTCAACAACCACAAAAGTAGCACGGGCACCTTCAGCTTGCAGGCAGAGTCTCCTGTGCTATTCTGGACCCTGCCCTGCCTGCCACGTTCTTCCTTTTATCCCAGGTTCATTGGGTTACCTGCTGTCCCTGTTTTGGTGCTGAGAAATTCCATCTGGACTGGTGAGTGTGTGTTATCCAGTGGAGGATTGTCCCAGAAGAGAGCACAAACCCTTCTCCCACAGCTCCTTCTGCAAGGCTATCTTTTTTTAACACTCCCCCAAAGCCGGTGTGGTCTGCAAGGTCCTTTGTGCAGAACAGGTTTCTGCTCCTACACTAAGGCTACCCACCCAGAGAGGTGAGTGCCTGCCTACCGGGCAGGCCTCAAGGACCCCAAATGTAGTATGGGAATCTTCAGCTTGGTGGCAGGGTCTCCTGTGCTCTACTGGACCTAGCCCTGCCCCACAAGTTTGCGCAGTTGTCTGTGGGTCATTGGATTACAAGGCATACATTTTTCGGTGCTGAGGAGTTTCATATGGAGTGGAATGATTCCTGCTTCTACACTGAGGAGATACACCCAGAGAGTCATCACAGCAAAGTCTGTACCAAGACACCAGGCCTCTCCTGGCTCCATTTGAAGGAAAAGATGGGAAAGTGCCAATGCAGGAATTCCTCCAGCAACCTGAAAGGCAACATGACATCACCAGAATCCAGGGATACTGAAATAAGTAGAACTGTCCAGCCTACTCCAGAAGAATTAGAAGAAATCGACTCAAAATGAATTATATGAAAATAATAGAGGACCTTAAAAAGGAGGTAAAAACTGCCATAAACAATTAGAGATTACAAACAAAAAGGTCAACTTCAAACTAAAATCAATCAGAGTAGATGGAGATGGACATTTTTACTCTTAACAGAAAGAATTCATGAGGACAAAGTCTCAATCCTGATTATCTATGCCCATAATATAAAAGCACCCACTTATGTAAAAGAAACATTACTAAAACTCAAGGCAGTCATCAAAGCACACATACTAACAGTAGGAGATTTCAACAATCCTCTCTCTCCAATGGACAGGTCAATCAGACAGAAAACTAACAGAGAAAGAAGAGGATTAAGGGAGGTAATGAATCAAATGGAATTAACAGACCTCTATCGATCATTCCACCCAAATAGGAAAGAATATACCTTCTTCTCTACAGCTCATGGAACCTTCTCGATAATTGACCACATAATTGTTAACAATGCAAACTTACACAGTTACAAGAAAATATTAGGAACAACCTGTATCTTATCGGATCACCATGGATTAAATTTAGAATTCAACAATGATGCTACCCCTAGAAAGCCTATGAACTCATGGAAACTGCACAGCCAACTACTGAACCACACCTGGATCAAGGAAGAAATAAAGAAAGATATTAAAGTCTTTCTTGAACTCAATGAAAATAAAGACTCAACATACTCAAACCTATGGGACACTATGAAAACTGTGCAAAAAGGAAAGTTCATAGCACTAAGTGCTCACTTAAAGTAAACAGAGAAAGCACACATTGGAGACTTAACAGCCCACCTGAAAGCTCTAGAAAAAAAGAAGCAGACTCACATAATAGGAGAAGACTGGAGAAAATCAAACTGAGGGATGAAATCAACAAAATAGAATCACAGAAAACAATGCAAAGAATCAATGAAACAAAAAGCTGGTTCCTGGAGAAAATAAACAAGACTGATAAATCCCTATTCACACTAAGCCAATGACCAGGAGTGAATACACAAATTAACAATTAACATGAACAGTAATGAAAAGGGAGACATAACCCCAGAGACAGAGGAAATTCAGAAAATCATTAGATCTTACTACAAAAGCCTATATGCCATAAAATTGAAAAATATTAAAGAAACAGATACTTTTTAGATAAGTTCCATATACAAAAGTTTGCCCAGAACCAGGTGAGCAATCTAAACAGACCTGTTAGTCGTGAAGAATTAGAAGTTGTTATACAAAAACTCCCTACCACAAAAAGCCCACGTCCAAATAATTTCAATGAAGAATTCTACCAGAACTTCCAAGAAGACCTAATACCTATACTCCTTAATATATTTTACAATAAAGAAACAGAAAAGTCATTGCCAAATTTCTTTATGAAGCTACAGTTACCCTGATAACAAAACCACACAAAGACTCAACCAAGAAAAATAATTACAGGCCAATCTCACTCATGAACATCAATGCGAAAATCCTCAATAAAATAGTTGCAATACGAATCCAAGAACACATTAGAAAAATTATCCATTGTTATCAGGTAGGCTACATCCCAGGGATACAGGGCTGGTTCAGCATACGCAAATCTATCAATGTAATCCATCATATAAATAAACTGAAAGAAAAAAAATATGATCATTTCATTAGATGCTGAAAAAACATTTGACAAAATTCAACATCCCTTTATGATAAAGGTCTTAGAGAGATTAAGGCTACAAGGGTCATACCTAACTATAATAAAAGCCATTTATAGCAAGCTGACAGCTTACATCAAATTAAATGCAGAGAATCTCAAAATTATCCCACTAAAATCAGAAGCACGACAAGGCTGTCCACTCTCTACATACATCTTCAATATAGTGCTTGAAGTTCTCACAATAGCAATAATGCAACACAAGTGGATCCAAAGGATTTGAATTGGAAAGGAAGAAGTTAAACTTTCATTATTTGCAGATGATATGATAGTGTACATGAGCGAGTCTAAAAACTCCAGCAAAGAACTCCTACAGCTGATAAACACCTTTAGTTGCATGGCAGGATACAAGACCAATTCCAAAAAAAATCCGTTGCCCTCCTATACACAAAGGATAAGGAAGCAGAGAAGGAAATCAGAGAAGCATCCTCTTTCATGATAGCCACAAATAGCATAAAATATCTTGGGGTAACTCTAACCAAGGATCTGAAGGACCTATTTGACAAGAACTTTAAGTCTTTGAAGAAAGAAATTGAGGAGGATAGCAGAAAATGGAAGGACCTCCCTTGATCATGGATTGGGAGGATCAACATAGTAAAAATGGCAATTCTACCAAGGGTAAATTATAAATTCAATGCTATTCCCATTTAAGTCCCATCAAAATTCTTCAAGATCTTGAGACGATATTAATCAACTTTATATGAAAAACAAAGAACCCAGGATTGTCAAAACAGTCTTATACAATAAAAAATCTTCTGAAGACATTACCATCCCTGACTTCAAATCTATTACAGAACTTCAGTAATGAAAACACTTTGGTATTGGCACAAAAACCGAGAAGTTGATCAATGGAATAGAGTAGAAGAGCTGGATTTTATCCCACAAATGTATGAACATCTGATATTTGATAAAGGAGCTAAAATTATTCAATGGAAGAAAGAAAGCGTCTTCAGCAAGTGGTGCTGGCAGATCTGGCCGTCAACCTATAGAAAAATGAAAATAGATCTATATCTATCGCCATGGACAAAAATCAAGTGAAAATGGATTAAAGACCTCAATATCAGGCTGAACACACTGAACCTGATAGAAGAGAAAGTGGGAAGTACTCTACCACATATGGGCACAGGAGATCACTTCCTAGGCATATCCCCAGCAGCACAAACATTAAGGACAACATTGAATAAATGGAACCTCCTGAAACTGAGAAGCTTCTGTAAAGCAAAGGACACTGTCACTAAGACAAGAAGGCAACCCACTGACTGGGAGAAGATCTTCACCAAATAGCAACAGACAAATATCAGATATCCAAAATATATAAAGAAACTGAATTTTAAAATGCTAATAAATACAATTCAAAAGTAGGGCACTGAACTGAAAGGAGAATTCCAAACAAAAGAAGTTCAAATAACCAAAAGACACTTAAGGTCATGCTCGTCCTCCATGGTGATCAGGGAAATGCAAATTACAACAAATTAGAGATATCACCTTACACCAGTCAGAGTGGCTAAAATCTAAAAGACAAATGATAGCATTTGCTGGAGAGGTTGTGGAGTAAGGGGCACACTCATTCATTGTTGGTGAGAAGGCAAACTTGTGCAACCACTTTAGAAATCTGTGTGGCAATTTCTCAGGAAATTTGGGATCAACCTACCCCAAGATCCAGTAATACCACACTTGGGAATATACCCAAGAGATGCCATATCATATGTCAAAAGCATTTCTTCAACTATGTTCATAGCAGCATTATTTGTAATAGCCAGAACCTGGAAACAACCTAGACGCCCTTCAATGGAAGAATGGATGATGAAAGTGTGGAGTATATACATATACTATTCAGCGGTTAAAAAAAAAAGAAAAAGAAAAGAATTCGCGAATTTTGCCTGAGAATGGATGGAAATATAGAACACTATCCTAAGTGAGGTATCCCTGACTGAAAAAGATGAGCATGGGATGTACTCACTCCTAATTGGTCTCTAGCCATAAATTAAGGACATTGATGATCCTAGAGAAGCTAAATAAGAACGTGAACACTGCCCCCCCAAAAAAAGACATATAGTCATCTGCCTGTATATGGGAAGTAGACAAGATTGCAGGGCAATACCTGGGATCTTGGGGGTGAGGTGGCTTGGGGCTATGGCAAAATGGAGTGAGAAATGTGAGAATGGGAGAATGGGAGCATTATGGGAGAATGGGATGTTTGGGATATAGGAAGGGTGGGCACGGGAGCAGAGAAATTTATATCCTAATTAAGGGAGCCATCTTAGAGTTGGCAAGAGACTTGACTCTAATGGGGCTCGCAGGTGTCCAGGGAGATGTCCCCAGCTAGTACCTTTAGCAACTGAGGAGAGGGAACCTGAAATGACCCTATCCTATAGCCATACTGATGAATATCTTTCATATCACCTTAGAGCCTTCATCTGGCGACGGATCGAGATATAGACAGAGACCCAAATTGGAGCACTTGACTTAGCTTAAGATCCCAAGGCCAGCTGAAATGTGACTGAAAAAAGCATGGGATAAAACCGCACTCTCTGAATCTGGCGGACAATGATGGGTGCTGGGAAGCCAAAGACAATGACACTGTCAATGATCCTACTTCATGTTCTGGCTTTGTGGGATCCTAGCCAGGTTGCATGTTCACCTTCCTAGGTTAGGATGGAGGCGGGAGCACTTTGGAATTTTCACAGGGCAGGGAACCCTGACTGCTCTTCAGTCTGGAGAAGGAGGGTAGAGCAGTGGGGGGAGGGGAAGAAGAGTGGGATGAGGAGGAGGGAAATGGGACGCTGGAAGAAGGCAGAATTTTTTTTTTCAATTAATAAATTAGATCCAAATGAGGAGCAGGAGGAGGGAGAACATGAGCAAGGAAGTCAGGACAATGAGTGGTGCATCCACCCACTATGATAGTGGAACTGATCTATTGGGATCTCAACATGGCCAGTGGGATTGGGACTGGATAGCATGGAATGATACCATACTTTCTGAAACTGGCGGAGAAAGATGGCTGATGAGAAACCAAGGAAAATGGCACTAGGTTTCGATGCTAATATATGAACTGGCTTTGTGGGAGCCTATCCTGTTTGGATGCTCACCTTCCTGGTCCTGGAAAGAAGTGGGAGAACCTTGGATTTCGGGGAGGGTAGAGAATCTGGACTGCTCTTCAGTCTTGAGAGAGAGGGGGAATGGAGTTGGGGGAGGGGAAAGGGTTACAGAAGTGAGGGAATGGGACACTGTGTGTGAGGATGGGGAGGGTAATGAGAAATGGGAATGAGGTGGAAATTGTTGGCAATAACTAAAAAATAAAATAAACAAAAAAAGATGGAGAAGAAACTAGACTTTCTTCTGTTAGAGAGGAAAGTCCTTGAGTCATTGGTGTTGGTGGCAATGTTCCTGTAATCATTGGGAAAAATGGAAACATTCCCAAATCATCTGGTATAGAAGACAGATGTGTGCACTGGTCAAACTTATATAGTCCCAACTATTCATGGAAAGATGCTGACAGTTGTAGTGTTTGTTGGCTATATGGTGAAGAAGGTAGAGTTTCAAAAGTAGATATGTAAAGTTGGTCATATAGAAAATGTGCTAGATCTTTGGATGTAGATGAAAAAGATTCATTGGATCTGGTGCCATGTTGTAAATGTTCTGTAGTTCCAGAAGGAAATCACCAAGGCCCTGTAGGCCCTTTTGAAAATGGTGATAAATCTGTGCAAAACAAGTGTCCTCGCTTATTTTGCAAAGATGCTGGTGGACACAGAATTGATGTGCAAGATGCTCAATATTCTTCATTCCCTGATCTTGATGAGAAAGAACTTACTGTACCTTGGAGAGACATAGAATTTTCCCAATGCCTTTGATAACACATGCAAGTTGGTTGATTCCTTAGAGTTGTTTGATGAGATAAATGAGCATCTGGTGAGTTCGTTTAAATATCTGCCCTACCATATCTGAGAAACATTGATCCATTGTCATTGAACATTTTCTGTGGGACTTGGGCTATAAAAACTCATGAACAGTCTCACAGGCACACAGGATAAATATGTACACATCGATGAACACTGCTGTGTGATATGAACACCTATGGTGAATGCACCGATCTCCATAAAATTACTTAACTAGGGAATCTGTGATGTTAGGTGGAGTGTGGGAAAGACACCACAAACTCATCATACCCCCAAATACCAGTGTTATATTGATACCTGACTCCTATCATGCAAGGATCCTGCAGTCTTGTAATGGGGCAATTTTTGGCTCCTTCATCTTCTCAAACTTGGTTAACAATTTGGAGGTATCAAACTGCCAGTCAGCATTCAGCATGTAGATCAGCTGTTCCTGGAAACGTGATTTGGCTAAAATGTGGGTGAGAACTTGTACCAGGAAACCCTGATGCATCATCACCCATTATCCTCGTCCTTATCGTTACTCTCCTGGGTGGGCCTGAAGCACAAAGAAGAAAAAATGCAATAAGCCTCCTCCTTAGTAGAAAAGCATGTAAATCCTCAATTTAGATTACTGTCAGAGGGAATGCAGCACATTTTATCTTACAAGGCATACTCATCCATTGGTTCACTCACTTATCCAATGAATGTTAAAATTCATCCATTTTCCCATGTCTCTCTCTCTCTTTCCTTCAATCCCTCTTCTATTACCTCGTGTATCCTGTCAACATCTTGCCTAGATAAATCTTCTATGTCTCTTCTGCTCTAGAACCTTTCATTTTTAAAGAACTTGCCCTCTCAGGGAAATTTTTTCTCTCTTCTCTATGGATGGAGACCATATGAGGAAGATCTGATGAGCAACCATGAAAACTAGTGTGCTGTAAAGATAGGCAGACCATATAATGATGGCTGACATTCCTATACAATGAGTCAGAGGTCCATGAGCTCTGCCCCTGTTAACAGATATGCAGGCATCACTGTGGCCACACATACTTAACTCACTCCGTGTTCACAAATCCTGGAGATTGAGGTTTAATTCTTGTCCTAATCTGATGAAGAAACCAAAATGAAGAGAACAGAGGAGCCTGAAGTAAGGCCTTCCATAGAGTACCAATGTCCAGCCAACTGCTAACCACACGTTGGAACCCAACTGCCTTTGATTTCTGAAACAATTGCTGTCTCTTTAAGGTCTCATAACAACACAAAAAGGTACATCAGACGTCTCCAGCACAAAATTAGACCAATTATAAGACCCAAAAGATGTAGCAAGTTATGTTTATTGGTAAGAAAGATGGTTCTAGTGGGACAAAATGATGTAGCATTAAAAAACAGATTGGCGTTATCAATATGATTGCATGTGATATGGCCCACACAGGCTTCTGGTTCTGAATACTTGGACCTCAGCAGGTTTTGGAGATTGTGGACTCCCAGAATTTAGCTGTAGGCATTGGGGTCTGAAAGGACAAGCCTTGATGTTTCAGGACATCCTTATACTTGATCTCCACTGTTTACTGATTCTCTTACAGGGAACAAGCAGCCTCCTATTACTGGTGCCATGATCCCCACTCTGTTCCCCAACAAGAACAGAGAGAACCCCCTCCACACCCTAGTTGCTTTCATCACATATGAAGGCATAAGTCAGAAACTGTCTCCCACACCAGTTTATAATTATGATTAATTGAATGGTTATTTCTTTAAAGGGGAAAAATTTACAGATCACCATCCAAGTCAAGAGCCTTCTGCAGTATCAGGAAAGGAGCCTAGTAGTTGGAAGTGAAGCTTTCTATCTATCTATCTATCTATCTATCTATCTATCTATCTATGTATCTATCTATCTATCTATCTATCTATCTATCTATCTATCTATCTATCTATCTATCTATCCTTCTATCTATCTATCTATCTATCTATCTATCTATCTATCTATCTATCTATCTATCTATCTATCTATGTATCTATTATTCATGTCCATAAAAGAATCCAGAAGTATACAATATTACGTAAGCAAAAAAAAAAGTAAGACATTTTCAAACTCTAGAAATGACAGAGTCATGTTGCTACGTGGAAAGGCATTGAAAGTTCCTCCATACTGTTGGGGTATCCATCATCAGCCTAGAGGCCCATAGTTTACAGCAGACATTTCCATGAAGCTGGAAATTTCAAAGACAGTCACTTTCTGCTTGTCTTGAAGAATGTCTTTCAGAATCTTTCATGAACCAGGAACATCAAAAGATCATCTCACCTTTAGGCAAGTTCAGGAGTCCTCTCTCTGTGTGTTCTCTGTGTCCATATTATGCAATATTCCAGGCAAGAGCAGTTTCTTGCCCAATTGGCTATCAAACTCCATAAAGATCCTTTTTGTTGTCCATCTTCTTTCTGAAGTAGATCGGTGCTGCCAAGAGCAGAGTGTCTCATTATCATGAAAAACACTAAGTTATTAAAATATTAAATAACATATTTTGTAGTTTTGAAAAATATGAAGAATGCCTGTGTAAATGAAATATATATCTATATGGCAAGAAAATCTAACTGACTACAAACTAGACTATTAAGGATTATCTATTGACAACATATATACATAACATTTTTAAATGAACTACACAATCACAATAACTTAATAAAGATCAAAAACGCAAATACTTATTACAAATTTGACCTTAAATCTCTATCAATAAGGCAAAATCTACACTAATGCAAATTATTCTTATCTATATCATATCCCCCTTTAAATGTAAAAGAATGTTTATAAACCATATTTGGGAACATGGGTGCAGTTTTTTTTTCTTTCTAAACTGTTTCCTGCTGAATGGGGGCATTGTTATTTTGGTCTTTCATGGTATAACCTGTGTGCTAGTTTCATCTCAGTTGGCAGTTGAGCGTAGCAATTTTTTGAAGGTGTGCACAGAAACCTTTCAGGAGGGCGTGGTCCATCATACCATATTGGACTAGAGGCAATCCACAGACTCTCACCCTTTGTGAAAACAAAATAAGAAACGCCTTTCCAAAGCATGTCCTTATATCCAAATTTCAAAGTCAAGGTATTTTCAAAATATCTATGTTGGATTAGTTCACAAGCATTTATAAAAAAAATATCTTTTAGCAGCTATTACTCCTTCCTCAGAATTCAAACGATTCAAACAGAGCATAATAGCATACAATACCAAATTCTCTGTGTATTGTCCATCATTGTGTGTTTTATTTTAACCTCTATTTTGTTTATTTTTCTTTTTTTTTTTGCCTTTTGAGACAGGTTCTCTATATCTTTGACCAGGACTAACTCTGTAGATCTCGAGATCCACCTGTCTCTGCCTCCCAGTCATTGGGAATAAAGCTGTATGCTACTACACCTTGAACTCACAGAGATATGTTTGTCTCTGCTTACTAGGCACTGGGATAAAGGATGTGTGCTACCACACCTTGAAGTTACAGAGGTCAATCTCCCTCTGCCTCCCAAGTGTTGGGATTAAAGGTGTATACTACCGCACCCAACAACTCTCTTCCTTATTTTAACTTTAAGAACTTCAACTTTTAGCCTGCACATATTTTTAACACACTGTAAATCATTTAAAAATTTTCTTTGTCTTTGAATCTCTCTTTTTATCACTCTCAGTTTTTCTGACCACATGAGTCATTAATTTTCCGAGCAATCACAGTAGAAATAAAGCCGTGGCTTTGCAGGCTAGATGTAGCCCCTTCATTACCTTTCTGCCATTCCAAACTTGTGGCTGAGGTACAGGCCAGAGCTGCATTCAGTGCCACAAGTCTACAGTGTTTCACGGTTCTTGCCATCAACCAATCTGCAACAGACAACACTCAAGCCCTCTCTCTGTAGCTGGACCTCCTGCCTCAAACAGTCAGAGTTTGCCCTGGCAGGATGGCTCAGGAACTGACATTTTAAAACAACACAGGTTTTTTTTTTCTGTTACTGCTGAAAACAAACAAGCATTCAGTTTGCTTTATCAACACCATTTAAATGTTTCGTGGCAGGACCTCTTAAGTGCTGTAGGGTTTTGTAGCTGAAGCTGAGTCAGGAAGCCTCTTTTAAATGAGTGTGCTTGCTTGCTTCTAGCAAGCAGAGCAGGCTCGAGAAATCTCTGTTACCAAGAAAACATGCTTTACTCTTTCCCGAGCTTTCTCAGGCTTTCTGTGGATTCAGTTGTCCACACGACTGAGTGCCATTCTGTAGTAATTTGAGCAGCAGGGCTGCATCCCCAGCACCATGATTGCCTTGGAGGCTTATGTCCTGAAATAATTACACACAAACAGTATTCTTTTAAACACTGCCTGGCCCAGTAGTTTAGCCTCTTAACCCATTTCTAATAATCTATGTATCACCACAAGCTGCGATTATCAGGAAAGATTCAGCATGTCTGACCTTGTGGCTGGCTGCATCGCCTTCTGTCTCAGAGCAGAGCTATCGTGTCTGCCCAGGAGAGGGGAGCATGGTGTCTCTGAGCTCACTTACTGTTCCTCCCAGCATTCTGTTCTTTTTACTCCACCCACATATGTTCAAACCTATCAGGGCAAGCAGTTTCTTTATTGAATTAACCAATGACCTCACTCCATCATTTCCCCTATTTCTGTTTAAACAAGAACGGAATCTTTAACTTTAATATAGCAAAATTACATATTACAAAACAGTTATCAAGCAAGAATTACAGTTACAATATTTATATCTATTTATCTTTTACATAATAATGGAAATCTATAACTACCAATCTATTCTTCAACTCCATCAAAGACTCTAGAAGAATACAATATTACATAAGCAAAAAAAAAGTAAGCAATATTCAATCTCTCGAAATGACAGAGACCTCTTGCTGCCTGTACAGTCAACCAACATTCCTCTGTACTGTTGGGCTATCCATCTTCAGTCAACAGGCCCATAATTTCCAGCAGACATTTCCATAAAGCAGAACATTTCAAAGACATTCACTATCTGCTTGTCTTGAAGAATGTCTTGCAGACTCTTTCATAAATCAGGAAACCCGAAAGATCATCTCAACTTTAGGCAAGTTCGGTAGTCCTCTCTCTACGTGTTCTCTGTGTCCTTTATGCAATCGTTTAGGCAAGAGCAGTTTCTTGCCCAAATGGCTATCACACTCCAGAAGGATCCTATTTGATGCTCATCTTCTTCCTGATGTAGATTGGTGCTGCCAGGAGCAGAGTGTCTCATTGTCACGAAAAACCCTAAGGTATTAAAACATTAAATAGCATATTTTGTAGTCTAAGAAAGATATGAAGAATGCCTATCTAACTGAAATATATATCTATAGAGCTAGAAAATCTAACTAACATAACTACAAACTTGACTATTATTAATGATTATCCATTAACAACCTATATACATTACATTTTTAAATGAACTACACAATCACAATACCTTAATAAAGATCAAAAATGCATATATATATATATATATCAAAATTGACCTTAAATCTCTATCAATAAAGCAAAATCTATACTAATGCAAATTATACATATCTATATCATATCCCAATTTAAATGTAAAAAAACGTTTATAAGCCATATTTGAGAACATGAGTTCAGAGTTTTATCAAAACTGCTTCCTGCTGAATTGGTGCCTCATTAATTATGTCTTTAATGGAATAACCTTGTTGCGGTAGGTCTCCCCTTTCTCCAGCCTATAGCTGCTGAGATACCAGCCAATTGGGGCATGGTCTCTCTCTCTTTTAAAAAGCCGCAACTTCCCTTGCCTCGCTCTCTTCACTTCCTGCTGACCAGCGACTAGACTCCCTTCCTGGTTGCGCAGAGGGCTGATGGTGATCTGTACGTTTTTTCCCCTTTAAATAAATACCACCCTATTAATCATAATTCCAAACTGGTGTGGCATTGTTTATGACTTCCGCCTTCAGTTGGCACCGAACGTTTGGTGTTAGGACCTCTCCTTCCCTTGCTCGGCCTCCGGGCGCGAGTTCAGCTTGGTGCGAGCCTCCCTTCCTCAGCTGCCGGGGCCGGCAGGTGGCCTTGTGGACTGTGTCTTGTATGTGGAGCCAGCAGATTAATATAAATCTTCATGCACTGGCTTTTATTGCTGTAGTTCTTTATATTTTCTATTTAGACACCTCAGATTGACTTCCAGTCCACATGCACCCTATCGTATCCACAGGCCTACTTAGTCACCGCCCGAATGGTTTGCTCTTTTCTGAGTCATTTTTAAATCTCACTTGCAAGCACAGCTCTTAAGTGGCACGAACCAGAGCACGTGGTTGCTGAAAGCTGCAACCCCTCAGGGTGACTCTGTCACGTGGAGGCATAAGGGGCTTCCAGGTTGGTCTTCTCTACCCTTGGATTCTGGGTTTCTGGTTCCATCTCTGGAAATGATTTAATTACATTTACTTTGTTGAGCAACTTACATTTTTCAGTTTTTATCAAATACTAGGCAGATTCTGAAAAAGGACCCTGTTTTCCTCGCGACTTGGCAACAGCGCCACCTGCTGGATAATAGGTAATATGACAGTTATCGTTTCCACCGCGAATTTTACTGTTCTGGTTACCAATACAATGGGTTATATCATGCAAGGTTTATATGACTATGGGGATAACTTAATTTACTGGTTACTGGGTTTCAGTATTCTTTTACATATTCTATCATTTCGGAAGAATATGGCACTCCTAAGAACCACAAATATTTACTAGAATCTCATGCAGGTCATGAGATTCAGGATTCAAAAGAGACAAAAATAAAGACAATAATAAAAAGACTTGAAATGATTGAAGAAATGATTGGAGCTGGTGAACAGAGTAATAAGGCACAAGGACAGGATATAATGCCAACACCGGCTATTAGTACTGGCTTACCAAGGATTTAGCAGCATAAACTATACTTAATTCTGACAAAGCGTCAACTTCTAAAGGCTCAAAGGGAGTCACAGAAGCTAGATGGACGCCAATAGCAATGAATGATCTAAAAGAAATTCAGCAAGCTATTGTTAATTTTGTCTTGCACTCTGCATATGTAAAGGAAAGGGTAAGGACTTGGGCTTCTAATGCTAGAGCTACCCCCCATGATTTCCATCCGTTAGTGTCTGCAGTTTTAGATAATGGAACTTCCTTGATGTTTGGAATTTATTTCAGTGAAGAATCCAAACATATGGAACAGCAAGGAAGAGCAAAAGGTGTGGAGGTTTCCCAAGATCAAATTCTTGGTGCAGGAGAATATGCTCATACACAGGTCCAAGTTCTTTAGGACGATGAAGAACTGTGTCTAAGTCACCAAGCAGCTTTAAATGCTTGGAATAGGATACAAGATCCAGCAAAAAGGGTAGAATCATATACCAGAATTAGGCAGGGACAGAGAGAACCCTTTCTTGACTTTTGCAAAGATTAATGAAGGCTCTGGACGTAGGGGTAACAGACCCAGAAGCTAGACGAATACTTCTTGAATCTCTAGCTTTTGAGAATGCAAACATAGAATGCAAAAAGATAACTGGGCCTTTAAAGTCTAGATCAGCACCTATGGATGAATGGATTCAGCATACGATGAATGTTGAGACGTTTAGCAATAACGATGAATCTTGGGTAGGAGAAGCGATTTCCACAGCAATGAGGAGACATCAAACTGCCAGGTGTTTTAATTGTGGTAAATTAGGACATCTGAGAAGTGATTGCAGGCACAGAATTTCTAGGAATAATATCTCCTCTAGGAATGGCATAAATAGGAGACCTAGGCCTTCAGGTATATGTAGGAGATGTGCTAAAGTCCTTAATTGGTCCAACGGATGCAGGTCAACAACCGACAAACAAGGCAACCTAATACCGTTGGGAAACTCCTTGAGGGGCCTCTCTCAGGCCCCCAAGCCAACAGTGGCCCAGTCATTCCCAGTCACAGTGGAAAACGTGCCTCACCAAGAAAATTAAAAGCTCCAATTTCTGCTGTAAAACGTAATACTGGTCTAAATGATGAATTACGTGTGGAGGATGAGTCAAAAAAAAAACCCAGTAGGACAGAGTAAACATATATTTTGGCAGACTTCTATTAACGATCAAAGACCAAAGTGAAGGGTCTGTATAAATGGCATTTTATTGAAGGCTTCTTAGACACAGGTGCGGATGTAAGTATCATTACTCCAGAATCTTGGCATCCGAATTGGCCACATCAAGGGGTAGATGTTCAGTTTCTGGGAATTTGAACCCTATCTCGTGTAAAACAAAACACAAGATGGGTTGAATGCATAGGGCCCGAAGGACAAATAGGAAGACTAAGGCAATATATAGCCAATATTGCCATAAATCTGTGGGGCTGTGACCTGCTACAGCAATGGAATACCCAGATTAACATTCCTGTAGTTCCAGGAACTCATAATTCTGGGACAATATGATGAGGTATTATGGAAAAAGGTCACCAGCCATTCAGGCTCTACAAGAACATACAGCAAATATCAAACCTTTAGAGGTCCCAACAGCCCTACCTTTAAAATGGCTAACTGAGAAGCCAGTATGGAACAAACAGTGGCCTCTAGCTGAAGATAAAATACAGGCATTGAACAGCTGTTGTAAGAGCAAATAGATGCTCACCATATTGAAGAATCAACCAGCCCTTGGAATTCTCCTGTGTTTGTTGTAAAAAAGAAATCTAGTAAATGGAGAATGGTGACAGATCTAAGAGCTGTCAACAAAGTAATTCAACCTATGGGCCCACTACAATCTGGAATTCCTTTGCTTTCTCTGTTACCAAAATGATGGCCTCTTATAGTTATTGATTTGAAAGGTTGTTTTTTCACTATACCGTTACAAGAAAAGGATAGAGAAAAAATTGCCTTCACAGTGCCTACTTATAATAATTCTCAGCCTAATAGGATATATCAATGGACTGTCCTCCCACAGGGTATGCTCAATAGTCCTACATTGTGCTAATATTTTGTAAGTAAGCCATTGGAAATAATTAGTAAACAATTCCCAAGGTCCATAATTTATCATTACATGGATGACATCTTGTTATCTGATTCAAAAATAAAGATACATTAGAAAGGATGTTTGAAGAAGTAAAGAAAGTCTTGCCTAGGTGGGGATACCAAATTGTCCCTGAAAAGATTCAAAGAGAAAATTCTATTAATTACCTTGGTTACAGAATAGGGTTAGAGAAAATTAAAATGCAAAAGGCACAAATTAGGAGAGACCAATTAAACACCCTTAATGACTTCCAAAGATTGTTAGGAGACATTTCCAGTCTACGACCAGCTGTTGGGATAACACATGATCATTTAAACAAAACCTTAGATGGTGATAAAGATTTGAATAGTCCAAGAAAACTGACAGCTGAAGCAGAAAAGGAACTGACAATGATTGAGGAAAAATTACAGGAGGCACATGTGGATAGGGTGAACCCAAATCTTAGCTGCATCCTAGTCATATTGCCTTCCAGAATTTTTCCTACAGGGATTCTAATGCAGAGGGAAGATATTATTTTAGAGTGGATATTTATACCTAAGAAACCAAGAAAACATTAAAAACTTATGTGGAAAAAGTCTCTGAATTAATTATAAAAGGTAAGCTGAGACTTCGTCAACTAGCAGGTATAGACCCAGCAGAAATTACAGTGCCTTTTACGACTGAAGAAAAAAAAAGTTATGGGAAGACAATGAACCGTGGCTAAGAGCTTTTGCTAATTTTGGGGGAGAAATTAATAGCAACTATCCCAAAATGGTAGACTTAACCTTATTAAAAGAACTTCTTGGATTCTTCCTAGAATTGTATGTGATGCTCCAATAACTGGAGGCCACACATTCTATACTGATGCAAATAAATCAGAGAAAGCAGGTTACAAGTCAGGTGAATTGAGTAAGGTGGAAAAAAGCCCTTATAATTCTGTTCAAAAGGCAGAATTATATGCCATTCTTATGGTGCTAAGGGATTTTAAATAAACTCTTACTATAGTTACAGATTCACAATATGCAGAAAGAGTTATCTTGCATATTGAAACCGCTGAATTTATACCAGATGACACAGAGTTGACTTCATTGTTTATCCAGGTACAAGAGATAGTCAGGAATAGGCTTTGTCCGATGTACATAACACACATCTGGCCCTATACAGGTCTGCCTGGTCCTCTAGGCCAAGGCAACACTGAGATTGATCAATTATTGATTGGAAGTGTGTTGCAGGCCTCAGAATTTCATAAGAAGCATCATGTCAATAGTAAAGGCCTAAAGAAAGAATTTCCCATTACTTGGCAACAAGCTAAGGACATTATCAAGAGATGTCCTACTTGTTCTTTCTATAATCAAACAGCGTTGCCTGCAGGGAGTAACCCAAAGGGCACTAAGAGAAATGAAATCTGGCAGATGGATGTGTTCCACTTTATGGAATTTGGTAAATCAAAATATGTACACTACACCATAGACACGTATTCAGGTTTTCAATGGGCAACTGCCCTGAACTCAGAAAAGGCTGATTCAGTAATCACACATTTATTGGAAGTTATGGCCATCATGGGTATACCAGCACAAATAAAGACAGATAATGGTCCAGCAAATGTATCTAAGAAAATGAAACACTTTTTTTGAGTATTATAGTATAAAACACATTACAGGTATACCAAATAATCCTACTGGTCAGGCAGTTATAGAAAGATCAAATCGTACTATAAAGCATATGCTGAACAAACAGAAAGGGACCATAAATACCCCCAGAAATAGATTACATAATGCTTTATCAACCTTGAATTTTCTTAACGCTAATGAGAAAGGAATGACAGCAGCAGAAAGACATTGGATAATGGAAAAGTCTGCCGAACTAAATCAACCAATTTATTTCAAAGATGTGCTGACCTCTAAGTGGAAGCCAGGAGATGTGCTACGTTGGGGAATGGGATTTGCTCTTGTTTCCACAGAGGAGAAAAAATTGTGGATACCATCAAAATTAATAAAGTTTCAATTTGAAGAGGAGAAACCTCTTGGAAAGGAGAAATGACAACTCATCCACAATGATGATATTCATACAGGTAGTAAGAAAAACATAAAATGGGGGCAGGGTTCTGTTCTTATCTCCACAGGAAAACACTCATCTTTGAAAAATTCAAGGGACCCTGAATGTTTGGATACTGACAGATGGAAAAATACCTGCCCAATAGGAAATATCAAGAAAACTGAATGAGTTGTATAAGTAAAATATACTAAACCATATTTCTAAATTTATAAAGCTGGTGTTGAAGTTGGACTCTGGCTCAGTCCCTCTCTATTTCCAAGCCCGTTAGTAAGAGAAAAACCCAGAATTTCTGGAGTTTCTGTCTCTTATTAAGAGCCATGATGTGGGACAGAAAGAAATATGAGTTTAGAAAACATCTTTGCTTTTCTTCATATCTATCATACTTATCATTGAATATATCTATCATGCCTTTCAATGAATATACATATATATATATATATATATATATATATATATGACTAAAGTTTAATTTTTTTCACAATGAACAATGAGTTTTTCCTGAAGTGACATTTGAAGTTTCCAGTAAGAAGATGGGGCCGCATAACAACAACTCCACCTGTTTGATATGACGTCATGATACTGATAGTGCTACTACAAGACCTGATTTGGGTACCAGCTGCACAAGACAATTCCAACTTGGTTAGCTGAAATGGTGCACATCTTATACAATCTTTTGGCCAGACCAGCACAAAATACTCAGAGACTATTGGCAATTTTAATAAACATTGACCTTGGAATTTAACCATCATTTTACTTTCACAGGATCCCCCAGAGAGCACGTCACCCCATGACAGCTGGAAGAAATTCTAGAGGACAACGCCCCTAACCCAGTAAAGTTTGCCCTTGGGTTTAGGGACATCATTTAGGGGTTGATTATAATTAGTATACGATTGAGGGTTGCGGGAGGAATTTTATAAGTGCAGGAATCATTTGAAAATAAAAGGGGATGATAGGATAATAGATTTGTAAATCTGAGTTTCTGTTTTTAGACAAATATATTGGTATAGATACTTGTATATTGATACAAAGTTAAATTGTATTGACTTTTGTATGCCTGCATGTTTCTACCTCAGTTTAAAACATTTTCATGTATTGACTTATATTGTATTGATATATATATATATATATATATATATATATATATATATATATTGTATATATTTACCATATTGTAGTGTACATTTCTACCTCTGATTAAGATACTTATATAATGTTTGTGTATTGATATATATTTAACTACTGCAATAAATATTTGTACACTGTTTATATTTGGAGGTCATTGTCCTCATTTGTTTCATAGTCATTTATTGTCAGTCTTTAAGTTAGATAGATATTGAGAATTATATAGACTAATAGTCATCTAAGTTTGTCATTTATAATTAGACTAATCAGGTTCTTTAGATATATAGAGATCATACTCAGTATAGATAGATAATCTTCAACTTCTTCAAAGAGCTGTAGAAAATGGCCTTTAATCTAACTCAGAGTTTAGTGGGAATGAGATACAATTGCTCCTGGCAACACCACTCTATTCCCGAGAGAATGTTGAGCACGAAGACACTCCACCTGTAGCCTTTCTTTTAGGCAGAACTTGCCTTGGGGCAAAGAAATGACCATACCTCAACCACTGACAGAGATACAGAGCGTGCATCAATGGATAAAACAAGACAGTCATGTCCTGCCTAGACAGGGTAAGATAGTTTCAAAAAGTTACCTGCCTTTGAAAATGATTTGTCAGTTATGTTAGGCCTTAGCCAAAGTTGGTTGCTTCAATGCTGCTAACGTGAATTTGGGTGATTGTCCAGGTAGCTAGTTGTCTCTGTGATTTGTTGCATGTTTTGGAAGTTGTTTTACTCAACTTCCTAATTAACCAGATAACATTATTTCGCTTCTAAGATTTTTGATGGGGTTGTAGACTATATAAATGTTGTTACTTTCTCTCATGACTTGGCCAAGTTATTTTTTTATACAAGACCTATCTAGTTAGAATAGGATATTTGTACTTATTGTATATAATTTCATAGTAGGTTTAGAACTCTCTTATTTAAACAAAAGGGGAGGTATAGTGGGAGGTCCTCCCGTTCCTCCAGCCTATAGCTGCTGAGATACCAGCCAATTGGGGCGTGGTCTCTCTCTCTTTAAAAAAGCGGCCACTTCCCTCTCCTCGCTCTATTCATTTTCTGCTCTGCAGGTGACTAGACTCCCTTCCTGGTTGCACAGAGGGCTGACGGTGATCTGTAAGTTATTTCCCCTTTAAGTAAATACCAGCGTATTAATCATAATTCCAAACTGGTGTGGCATTGTTTATGACATACGCCTTCATAACCTGTGGGCTAGTTTCATCTCAATTGGCAGTTGACCGAAGCTATTTTTTGAAGGTGTTCACAGCAACCTTTCAGGAGGTCGTGATCCGTACTACCATATTGGGATAGCGGCAGTCCACAGACTCTCACCCTCTGTGAAAACAAAATAAGAACCTCCTTTCCAAAGCATCATGTCCTTAGATCCAAATTTTAAAGTCAAGGCACTTTCAAAATATCTATGTGGGATTAGTTCAGCAGCATTTATAAACAAATATCTTTTAGCAGCTATTGCTCCTTCCTCAGCATTCAAATGATTCAAACAGAGCACAATAGCATACAGTATCAAAATTCTCTGTGTATTTTCCATCTTTGTTAGCTTCAATTTAAGCTCTAATTTATTTTTCCTTTTTATTTTTTTGCCTTTTGAGACAGGTTCTCTGTATCTTTGACCTGGAATAACTCTGTAGAACAGGCTGTCCTTGAAGTTTCAGAGATCCACATGTCTCTGCCTCCCAGCATTGGGATCAAAGGTGTATGGTACTACACCTGAATTCACAGAGACCTGTTTGTCTCTGCCTTCTCGGCACTGGGATTAAAGGTATGTGCTACCACACCTTGAAGTTACAGAGGTCAATCTCTCTCTGCCTCCCAAGTGTTGGGATTAAAGGTGTGTACTACTGCAACCAACAACTCTCTTCATTTTATTTTAACTTTAAGAACTTCAACTTTTAGCCTGCACATATTTTTAACACACGGTAAATCATTTAAAAGTTTTCTTTGTCATTGAATCTCACTTTACTCAATATCTCTCTTTGTTTTTTTGACCACATGAATCCTTAATTTACACAGCAATCTCAATATGACGAAAAGGTGGCTTTGCCAGCTAGATGTAGCCTATTCCTTAGCTTTCTGCCATTCCAACCTTATGGCTGAGGTACCGGCCAGAGCCGCATTCAGTGCCACAAGTCTACAGTGTTTCAAGGTCCTTGCCATCAAACAAGCTGCAAAAGACAACACTCAAGACCTCTATTTGTAGCTGGCCCTCCTGACTCAAACAGTCAGAGTTTGTTCTGGCAGGATGGCCCAGAATTCCGGCATTTTAAAACATCACAGTTTTTTTTTTCCTGCTACTGCTGAAAACAAACAAGCATTCAGCTGGCTTTTATCAACATCATTTAAATGTTTCGTGGCAGGACCACTTAACAGCAGCAGGGTTTTGCAGCTGAAGGTGAGTCAGGAATCTTTTCTTAAATGAGTGTGCTTGCTTGCTACTAGCAAGTAGTGCAGACCCGAGATATAGCTGCTAAAAAGAAAACATGCTTTACTCGTCCCCGGGCTTTCTCAGGCTTTCAGTGGATTCAGTTTTCCACATGTCTGAGTGCCATTCTGTAGTAATTTGAGCAGCGGAGCTGTGTAACCAGCACCAGGGCAGCCTCGCTAGCTAATGTCCAGAAATAATTACACACAAACGATTCTTGTAAACACTGCCTGGCCCATTAGTTTAGCCTATTAACCCATTTCTAATAATCTATGTAGCATCACGAGTGTGCTCACCAGGAAAGATTCAACAGGTCTATCCTGGTTGCTGGCTGCATTGCCCTCTGCCTCAGAGAGGAGAGCTATCACGTCTTCCCACGAGAGTGGATCATGGTGTCTCTGAGCACACTGCTTCTTGCTCCCAGCATTCTGTTCTCTTTCTCCTCCCACCTATGTTCTAAATTAACAGGGGAAGCAGTTGCTTTATTTAATTAAGCAATGAATTACTACAATCACTTTATCCTTTCAAGAGCTTGCCCTAATAAATCTTCCATGTCTCTCCTACTGTATAATCTTTCATTTGAAAAGAACTTGCCTTTTCAGGGGAGGATTTTTTTGACATCTCTGTGGATGGAGATCATATGAAGAGGATCAGATGAGCAACCATGACAGCTCTTATGCTGTAGAGTTAGGTGGACCAGAGATTGATTGCTGACAATCCTGTGCTATGCGTCAGATGCCCATGAACTCTGCCCCTGTTGTCAGACAGGCAGACATCAAGGTGGTCACACATACTTAACTCATTCAGTGTTCACAGACATTTATATTGAGTTTTAATCTTGTCCTAAACTAGTAAAAAAAAACAAGAATAGGAGAAGAGAGGAGCCTGAAGTAGGGCCTCCAAATGGGTCATTTGCAAAGGTAAGGTTTCCTGCCTATATGTATGCTTTCTCCTTTCCTTAGTCAAATAATCCCCCACACCAGTTTAGAATTGTGATTAATAGAATGATTATATCTTTAAAGGGCAAAAACTTACAGATGACCATCCCTGACAAAATCCCTCAGCGGGATCAGGAAAGAAGCATAGAGGCCGGAAGGGAAACTGGAAGCAAGAGATCAAGCTGAAGGTAAATGTTGGTTTTTGAAAGAGAGAGAGACCACACCTCAATGGGCTGGTATCTCAGTGGCTATTGGCTGAAGGAGTGGAAGAAACTCATGCAACACACTTATTTGGATATAGCAAAAAAAATGTTACTAGAAGGTGAGAAAAAAAACTATTTTAGTTTATTTATTTCAGTCCTTCCAGACACATCACAGAGATAGGATCTCTTCATGCATGAGAGTCACCGATGATTTCCCTTTAAGAAAATACCCACAAAACTCCCAATAACATCATCAGCATTCAACAACATGTCTATGATTGCTTTGCCTTGCCTTTGCTTCTCAGTAAATGATGCTGTTAGTTAATCTCTGCAAACAATGCAAATTTCCCTGTACCTAAATAGACAGAATTGACAGGTTATCTTAAACACAACAGGGAGTCACACTACGATGGAATGGGTTAATCATCACCAGTGTGGCAGTGACATATTTAGGATCTTTCCTTTGTCTAAAAATCACAGAATTGTAAACATGATATGTTGTCATACAGATTTCTTAGGGTTTTGTCCCCCTGGTGGTTTCCTTGGTATGATTCCATAATTTTTGCCAGATCCAATCAGTTTTGCCATGCACTCTCAGCTCCACATCATTGTGTTCCCCTTATGTTCTAGTACAGGCATTTTTGACATCTTGAAACTGTTGCAAGAGTATCTCATGTTCCACCTAAATGATTTGGAGTGTTATTTAGGCTGAGTTTTATCTTCCATCCATGAGTTCATTGACTTTCCTTGGGCGTAATTCCTGGGACACTGAGCCTAACTCCTGGGGGATTCCTCTAGTTACTTCTCCTTGCTGAGACAGCTTACACTCTCAGTACTACTATGACAGTATTTCTGTAGCAAACATTCTTCTCAAGATGAGAAGAAATTTCAATATTACAATCCATTTGTTTTTATTGTGATTTAAACACACACACACGCACACACACTCACACAAGTTAATGCACATACACTGATGATATTAATTGAGTAGGCCATTCTGGGGTTGTCAAGATCATTATCTCTCAAGGGGTTCTTAGAGGCATGAGGTGACCCCCTAGAGGAACTTGGGCAGGTGAGGAGAGGTTGACTGCACTGTGCCATGTCTATAGTCACAATGGGTGCCTTATCCTATAGTCAGACTGATGACTATCTTGAATATCACCATGGAACTTTTGTATGGCCAAGATGGAGATCAAGTCAGGGTAAAAATCAGAAAACTAGATGGAGCTTTCAAGCTCCAGTTGAATAGCCGACTGAGGGAGAATAAGAGCAAGGATGTCAGGAATAAAATGGCTTGGTCCACACACTGAGACACTGTGCCTGAACAAAGGGGGTTTCAACTAAACCAGTGGACTGGGAATGAAAGAACATGGAATCAAAGTGGAAGCTCTGAATGTGGCTGACAATTGGACCAGACTGAGAAGCCAATGATAATGGCACTGACATTTGTCTGCACTTCATATACAGGCTTTTTTGTGATCATATTCTATGTGGATGCTTGCCTTCCTAAATCTCGATGGATGATGGGTAGGCTTGGACTTTAAACAGGTCAAGGTACCGCGCCCTCAATTTACATTGGAGTAGGAGTGGAGAGGTTTGGTGGGGGAGCGAGAAGAAAGTGGGAGAAGGAAACGAAGTGGAAATTTTGATATTCATTTTTATGAAGTAATATAAAAATCAATAGTAGATAACCAATAAAGAGATTGGAGCTAGAAAAAAAAAACATTCATGTGAGTTTTTGACTCAGACACCAAAGACTTTTTTACAGAAAAGGCACAAAAAGAGATTGGGTTACCTGGCAAAAAATGACTCATGTATTTGGGAAGATGAGTGAGGTTTTATTTTGGGTCTCCAGGGGGCTGTGTGAGCAGCATTATAGGACATGTATGCTGGATATTTCTGTGGGTTAGTAGGGAAGAAAACTGCCTATGAGGGGTTTAATGACCTAAGTAGAGTCTTGATGATGTCACAAAGCTTTGGTTGGGGGTGGCAACACTGTTCCACATGAAGCACTAGTCTCCTGTGAAGGTGGGCTGACTATCTTCACGGTGGCTGAGGAGGTGAGTTCAGCTCTTGGGCTCCACAACTGTTCAACAGGATTAGGCAGCTGAACATTTCCAGAAGATGGAATCTGGAGAGCCAAGACATTTTCTTTTGGTAAATATGTTTAGGAAGAAACAGGGACCTCTGTAGTCCCAGAGAGGTTTCCTTCAAATCTCCTGTGAGTCTAAAATTTATGTTGTTAACAGCTTCTATATTTGTTCGCTGTGGGGACAGTGAATGCCAGGTATTCTTCCCACTTTATCTTTGCTATCAATGTCCAATTCATCAGTTCACGAAAGGGGCGAAGATCCTCTTTGTCCATATGTGTTTTAAAAGATAATAATTATTTCTAAATGGTGCTGTTGCCCAGATTAATGAGTCTTTATTTTTGCAGTTTGTCTCACAAAACTCACTTCTCTAGTGAAGACATGGAATGGCTTTATGTAATAAACCTGGGTCTGGATCAGGAGACACAATACATAGAACCAGTGGACTGGAGTGCCATGACCTTGGGCAGGTGGTTTTGGATCAACCACCTAACCAACAGCTTGAGTGGGAAGGAGAGAAGTGGCAGTCCTTCGAATTCTTTGCCATCTGTTCAGATTTTTCTTTCTCACTTTGGGTATAGGCATCCAGTCTCCTCTCATTGACACAGTCAGTCCGGAATTAGGTTTCTCAGTAGAGGTCCATTGCCTTTGGGCAGCAGGAATATGTCTCTGATACACATATACTGAGCTGTAGACAATAGTTTGATAATTTTCCTATGAATTTCTTAAGACCAAATTACATTTAGGCAGCCCAAATCTATTCAGCACTGCCTTTATCACCTTCCCCAAAGATCTTCCAGAAAAGAATCTTGACATCGCATCCTCCCCTTCTTAACCTTGCAGGCATTTATGGTGGAGGAAACCACTTTGTGTCTGATTGAAACTGAAGAATTCTTCCAATGCAGAGATTGGCAGCTATGAAGCCCAAGCACAGAAAGAGAGCCAAGAGACAGTGGAACAGGAGTGTTGTGGCCTATCTCAGTAAATCTACCACCATGATAAAGATGCCTCTTAGTATGAGATGCATGCCACCTCTCCAGAAGAAGAATGGGCCAACTCTCCAGAAGCAAAAACTGAGTAAGCCTTTTGAGGCCCTGGAGAATATTGTTGGCCGCCGAATTTCTCATGGCTGGAAGGAAGCCAATGAACCAGTCACCCAGTGGAAAGCCATCATTCTAGATCAACTGCCAACATACCCCTCTCTCTATTTGTTGAAATATGATGGGATTGATTGTGTCTATGGCTTGGAGCTTCACAGCGATGAAAGGATTTTAAACCTTAAGATCCTGCCTAATAATGTGCCATTTCCTCAGGTGACAGACACTCATCTGTCAAACACCATAGTTGGCAGAGCAGTGAAACATACATTCACGGGCACAAATGGCTCTAAGGAAGACTGGGATGGGATGGTCCTAGAGGAGGTGCCAATCATGAAGACCTGGTTCTATATTACGTACAAGAAAGATCCGGTCTTGTATATTTACCACCTCCTGGATGACTACCTTGAAGGCAACCTCCACATCATGCCAGGCTCTAAGGAGGAGTGCAGTGTCATGGTCCCAGATGAGGTGCAGACCAGGATGACATGTTTCTACATTGTCAAGGAGAATGATCCAGTCCTGTACCTTTACCACCAACTTGCTGACTCCTTTGAAGGCAACGTCCACATCATGCCTGAATGTCCTCCAGTAGAGGTGACTTTGGCATTAGGCAGGGTTTCCTTGGCAGGCAAAGGTGTGCAGTACAACAAAAAAGATGGAACCCAAGAGATAGGTAAAATTATTTGCCAAGTTCCCACCAAAGCTTCTGTGTATTTCATCAAGTTTAATAATGACTTCCATATCTATGTCTACGATTTGGTGAAGATCTGTTAAAGTGAAATTCTCAAAATTTGAGGGGCACACTTAAAACTGTGTTTGGGGAATGTGTTTTTTTCAGAGATACCGCAGGTCTTCTATTAATCCTGGTATTTTTTTTTCCAATGGAATATTCTTGCTCGAAAAATAAAAATTTGTGAACATGTTTTTTCTTTGGTGAATGATGGATTATGTTTGGTGGATGGGACATCACAGAAATACATGCCTCAAAACAAAGCAGGATTTATGGTCTTTCCCCTTGGAGAGGATGGACTGGGAATGCTTGGTGTGGTAAAGGACAAGATGGCTGTCTAGGGAGTAGTGGAGAGGGAACAAAAGTTGTAGGATCTCGGGGCGGGATAAAGCTTGAGGGAAAGACATGTCAACTGGAAAGATGTGACAGATATCAGAGTGAGGTATTGGGACTTAAGAGGATAAAGAGTAGATTAATCAGGAAGGGACACAAATGTATACTCAAAATCAGAGGAAATTAGGTTTCATTTGATGAATAGTTTAATTCGTACTGGCTGTAAGTCACTGGATGTTTGAACTCCACTGGAGCATGTTGAGTGACCAGGAGCCTCCTGCTTAGAGAAAAGTGTCTCTGCCCAGTTGCTCTTCTGCAGTGGGATGGACATCACGCTATCTACTTCCTTTTGTCAGAATTCTGTCTGCCACCTACTTTGTCATGCCTGGATTCGGTATTCCTTGAACTCTCATTGGTCCTTTGCATGCCATCCAACCCTTGTGAGTTCATTTAAATAATTGCCCTGTCATATCTGGAAAACAGTGTTCCCTTTCATTGATCATGTTCTGTAGGACTTGGGCTATAAATCTCATCGACAGACGCATCCACACACAGGATAAACATGTACACATTGATGCCCACTAATGTGTGACATGCACACATATGATGAATGCACCGATCTCCATCAAATCAGTAAACGAGGGAATCCCTGATGCTAGGTGGAGTGTGGCAAAGACCCCACAAACCCATCAGACCCCCAAATACCAGTATGGTATTGATGTCTGACTCCCATCATGTAAGGATCCTGCCATCCTGTAACGGGGCGATTTTTGCTTCCTTGATCTTCACAAACTTGGTTAAAATGTTAGAGTTGTCAAACTGCCAGTTAGGGTCCAGCATGTAGATCAGCTGTCTCAGGTCAGGTGATTTGGCTACAATTTGGGTGATAACTTATACCAGGGAATTCTGGTACACCCTCACCTCTTCTTCTCCCAGTCCTCATCATCACTCTTGTGGCTGGGCTTGGAGCACAAAGAAGGCAAAATGGAAAAATCCTCCTCCTCAGTGCAAAACAATGTCCATCTTTCATATGACCTGACTCTCACAGGGAATGCAGCACATTTTATCCTTCTAGGTCTCCTCATTCTTTGGTTCACTCATTTTTCCAATGAATGATTGAATTCATCCATTCTTCCATCTCTCTCTCTCTCTCTCTCTCTCTCTCTCTCTCTCTCTCTCTCTCTCTTCTTCCTTCCCTTCTTCAATTTCACCCTTTATAGTAGTAATTTGAGCAGCGGGGCTGCGTCCCCAGCACCATGGCCGCCTACCTAGCTTATGCCCCTAAATAAGAATACAAAAACTGTATTCTTTTAAACACTTCCTGGCCCAGTATTTTCAGCCTCTTAACCCATTTCTAATAATGTATGTTGCAGCATGAGGTGCGCTTACCAGGAAAGATTCAGCATGTCTGACCTGGTGGCTGGCTGCATTGCCATCTGCCTCAGGGAGCAGAGCTCCCGTGTCTGCCCGGGAGAGGGGTGCATGGCATCTCTGAGCTCACTTCCTCTTTCTAGCAGCATTCTGTTCTCTTTACTCCTCCCACCTATGTTCTAACCTATCAAGGGATGCAGATTCTTTATTTAATTAAGCAATGACCTTCTTCCATCACTTTATCCTTTCAACAGCTTGCCCAAATAAATCTTCCATGTCTCTTCTGTTGTATAATCTTTCATTTGTAAAGAACTTGCCCTCTTAGGGAAGGATTTTTCTGACATCTCTGTGGACGGAGGTCATATGAGGAAAGTCGTGATCCGTAATACTATATTGGGATAGCGGCAGTCCACAGACTCTCACCCTCTCTGAAAACAAAATAAGAACCTCCTATCCAAAGCATCATGTCCTTAGATCCAAATTTTAAAGTCAAGGCACTTTCAAAATATCTATGTGGGATTAGTTCAGCAGCATTTATAAACAAATATCTTTTAGCAGCCATTTCTCCTCCCTCAGCATTCAAATGATTCAAACAGAGCACAATAGCATACAGTATCAAAATTCTCTGTGTATTTTCCATCTTTGTTAGCTTCAATTTAAGCTCTAATTTATTTTTCCTTTTTATTTTTTGCCTTTTGAGACAGGTTCTCTGTATCTTTGACCTGGAATAACTCTGTAGAACAGGCTGTCCTTGAAGTTTCAGAGATCCACATGTCTCTGCCTCCCAGCATTGGGATCAAAGGTGTATGGTACTACACCTGTATTCACAGAGACCTGTTTGTCTCTGCCTTCTCGGCACTGGGATTAAAGGTATGTGCTACCACACCTTGAAGTTACAGAGGTCAATCTCTCTCTGCCTCCCAAGTGTTGGGATTAAAGGTGTGTACTACTGCAACCAACAACTCTCTTCATTTTATTTTAACTTTAAGAACTTCAACTTTTAGCCTGCACATATTTTTAACACACTGTAAATCATTTAAAAATTTTCTTTGTCTTTGAATCTCTCTTTACTCAATATCTCTCTTTGTTTTTGTGACCACATGAATCCTTAATTTACACAGCAATCTCAATATGACGAAAAGGTGGCTTTGCCAGCTAGATGTAGCCTATTCCTTAGCTTTCCATTCCAACCTTATGTCTGAGGTACCGGCCATAAGCGTTAAGAAAATTCAAGGTTGATAAAGCATTATGTAACCTATTTCTGGGGGTATTTATGGTCCCTTTCTGTTTGTTCAGCATATGCTTTATAGTACGATTTGATCTTTCTATAACTGCCTGACCAGTAGGATTATTTGGTATACCTGTAATGTGTTTTATACTATAATACTCAAAAAAAGTGTTTCATTTTCTTAGATACATATGCTGGACCATTATCTGTCTTTATTTGTGCTGGTATACCCATGATGGCCATAACTTCCAATAAATGTGTGATTACTGAATCAGCCTTTTCTGAGTTCAGGGCAGTTGCCCATTGAAAACCTGAATACATTTCTATGGTATAGTGTATATAATTTGATTTACCAAATTCCATAAAGTGGAACACATCCATCTGCCAGATTTCATTTCTCTTAGTGCCCTTTGGGTTACTCCCTGCAGGCAACACTGTTTGATTATAGAGAGAACATGTAGGACATCTCTTGATAATGTCCTTAGCATGTTGCCAAGTAATGGGAAATTCTTTCTTTAGGCCTTTATTATTGACATGATGCTTCTTATGAAATTCTGAGGCCTGCAACACACTTCCAATCAATAATTGATCAATCTCAGCGTTGCCTTGGCCTAGAGGACCAGGCAGACCTGTATAGGGCCAGATGTGTGTTATGTACATCGGACAAAGCCTATTCCTGACTATCTCTTGTACCTGGATAAACAATGAAGTCAACTCTGTGTCATCTGGTATAAATTCAGCGGTTTCAATATGCAAGATAACTCTTTCTGCATATTGTGAATCTGTAACTATAGTAAGAGTTTATTTAAAATCCCTTAGCACCATAAGAATGGCATATAATTCTGCCTTTTGAACAGAATTATAAGGGCTTTTTTCCACCTTACTCAATTCACCTGACTTGTAACCTGCTTTCTCTGATTTATTTGCATCAGTATAGAATGTGCGGCCTCCAGTTATTGGAGCATCACGTACAATTCTAGGAAGAATCCAAGAAGTTCTTTTAATAAGGTTAAGTCTACCATTTTGGGATAGTTGCTATTAATTTCTCCCCCAAAATTAGCAAAAGCTCTTAGCCACGGTTCATTGTCTTCCCATAACTTTTTTTTTCTTCAGTCGTAAAAGGCACTGTAATTTCTGCTGGGTCTATAAAATGCCATTTATACAGACCCTTCACTTTGGTCTTTGATCGTTAATAGAAGTCTGCCAAAATATATGTTTACTCTGTCCTACTGGGTTTTTTTGACTCATCCTCCACACGTAATTCATCATTTAGACCAGTATTACGTTTTACAGCAGAAATTGGAGCTTTTAATTTTCTTGGTGAGGCACGTTTTCCACTGTGACTGGGAATGACTGGGCCACTGTTGGCTTGGGGGCCTGTGAGAGGCCCCTCAAGGAGTTTCCCGACAGTATTGGGTTGCCTTGTTTGTCGGTTGTTGACCTGCATCCGTTGGACCAATTAAGGACTTTACCACATCTCCTACATATACCTGAAGGCCTAGGTCTCCTATTTATGCCATTCCTAGAGGAGATATTATTCCTAGAAATTCTGTGCCTGCAATCACTTCTCAGATGTCCTAATTTACCACAATTAAAACACCTGGCAGTTTGATGTCTCCTCATTGCTGTGGAAATCGCTTCTCCTACCCAAGATTCATCGTTATTGCTAAACGTCTCAACATTCATCGTATGCTGAATCCATTCATCCATAGGTGCTGATCTAGACTTTAAAGGCCCAGTTATCTTTTTGCATTCTATGTTTGCATTCTCAAAAGCTAGAGATTCAAGAAGTATTCGTCTAGCTTCTGGGTCTGTTACCCCTACGTCCAGAGCCTTCATTAATCTTTGCAAAAGTCAAGAAAGGGTTCTCTCTGTCCCTGCCTAATTCTGGTATATGATTCTACCCTTTTTGCTGGATCTTCTATCCTATTCCAAGCATTTAAAGCTGCTTGGCAACTTAGACACAGTACTTCATCGTCCTAAAGAACTTGGACCTGTGGATGAGCATATTCTCCTGCACCAAGAATTTGATCTTGGGAAACCTCCACACCTTTTGCTCTTCCTTGCTGTTCCATATGTTTGGATTCTTCACTGAAATAAATTCCAAACATCAAGGAAGTTCCATTATCTAAAACTGCAGACACTAACGGATGGAAATCATGGGGGGTAGCTCTAGCATTAGAAGCCCAAGTCCTTAACCTTTCCTTTACATATGCAGAGTGCAAGACAAAATTAACAATAGCTTGCTTAATTTCTTTTAGATCATTCATTGCTATTGGCGTCCATCTAGCTTCTGTGACTCCCTTTGAGCCTTTAGAGGTTGACACGTTGTCAGAATTAAGTATAGTTTATGCTGCTAAATCCTTGGTAAGCCAGTACTAATAGCCGGTGTTGGCATTATATCCTGTCCTTGTGCCTTATTACTCTGTTCACCAGCTCCAATCATTTCTTCAATCATTTCAAGTCTTTTTATTATTGTCTTTATTTTTGTCTCTTTTGAATCCTGAATCTCATGACCTGCATGAGATTCTAGTAAATATTTGTGGTCCTTAGGAGTGCCATATTCTTCCGAAATGATAGAATATGTAAAAGAATACTGAAACCCAGTAACCAGTAAATTAAGTTATCCCCATAGTCATAAAAACCTTGCATGATATAACCCATTGTATTATTGGTAACCAGAACAGTAAAATTCGCGGTGGAAACGATAACTGTCATATTACCTATTATCCAGCAGGTGGCGCTGTTGCCAAGTCGTGAGGAAAACAGGGTCCTTTTTCAGAATCTGCCTAGTATTTGATAAAAACTGAAAAATGTAAGTTGCTCAACAAAGTAAATGTAATTAAATCATTTCCAGAGATGGAACCAGAAACCCAGAATCCAAGGGTAGAGAAGACCAACCTGGAAGCCCCTTATGCCTCCACGTGACAGAGTCACCCTGAGGGGTTGCAGCTTTCAGCAACCACGTGCTTGGTTCGTGCCACTTAAGAGCTGTGCTTGCAAGTGAGATTTAAAAATGACTCAGAAAAGAGCAAACCATTCAGGCCCTGACTATGTAGGCCTGTGGATATAATAGGGTGCATGTGGACTAGAAGTCAACCTGAGGTGTCTAAAGAGAAAATATAAAGAACTACAGCAATAAAAGCCAGTGCATGAAGATTTATATTAATCTGCTGGCTCCACATACAAGACACAGGCCACAAGGCCACCTGCCGTCCCCGGCAGCTGAGGAAGTGAGGCTCGCACCAAGCTGAACTCGCGCCCGGAGGCCGAGCAAGGGAAGGAGAGGTCCTAACACCAAACGTTCGGTGCCAACTGAAGGCGGAAGTCATAAACAATGCCACACCAGTTTGGAATTATGATTAATAGGGTGGTATTTATTTAAAGGGGAAAAAACGTACAGATCACCATCAGCCCTCTGCGCAACCAGGAAGGGAGTCTAGTCGCTGGTCAGCAGGAAGTGAAGAGAGCGAGGAGAGGGAAGTTGTGGCTTTTTAAAAGAGAGAGAGACCATGCCCCAATTGGCTGGTATCTCAGCAGCTATAGGCTGGAGAAAGGGGAGACCTACCGCAACAAGGTTATTCCATTAAAGACATAATTAACGAGGCACCAATTCAGCAGGAAGCAGTTTGGAGATAAAAAACTGAACTCATGTTCTCAAATATGGCTTTTAAACGTTCTTTTACATTTAAATGGGGATATGATATAGATATGTATAATTTGCATTAGTATAGATTTTGCTTTATTGATAGAGATTTAAGGTCAATTTTGTTATATATATATATATATATATATATATATATATATATATATATATGCATTTTTGATCTTTATTAAGGTATTGTGATTGTGTAGTTCATTTAAAAATGTAATGTATATAGGTTGTTAATGGATAATCATTAATAATAGTCAAGTTTGTAGTCATGTTATTTAGATTTTCTAGCACTATAGATATATATTTCCTTTAGATAGGTATTCTTCATATCTTTCTTAGACTACAAAATATGCTATTTAATGTTTTAATACCTTAGGTTTTTTCGTGACAATGAGACACTCTGCTCCTGGCAGCACCAATCTACATCAGGAAGAAAATGGGCATCAAATAGGATCCTTCTGGAGTGTGATAGCCATTTGGGCAAGAAACTGCTCTTGCCTAAACGATTGCATAAAGGACACAGAGAACACGTAGAGAGAGGACTACCGAACTTGCCTAAAGTTGAGATGATCTTTCGGGTTTCCTGATTTATGAAAGAGTCTGCAAGACATTCTTCAAGACAAGCAGATAGTGACTGCCTTTGAAATGTCCTGCTTCATGGAAATGTCTGCTGGAAATTATGGGCCTGTTGACTGAAGATGGATACCCCAACAGTACAGAGGAATGTTGGTTGACTGTACAGGCAGCGAGAGGTCTCTGTCATTTCGAGAGATTGAATATTGCTTACTTTTTTTTGCTTATGTAATATTGTATTCTTCTAGAGTCTTTGATAGAGTTGAAAAATAGATTGATAGTTATAGTTTTCCATTATTATGTAAAAGATAAATAGATATAAATATTTCAACTGTAATTCTTGCTTGATAACTGTTTTGTTATATGTAATTTTGCTATATTAAAGTTAAAGATTCCGTTCTTGTTTAAACAGAAATAGGGGAAATGATGGAGTAAGGTCATTGGTTAATTCAATAAAGAAACTGCTTGCCCTGATAGGTTTGAACAGAATGCTGGGAGGAACAGTAAGTGAGCTCAGACACACCATGCTCCCCTCTCCCGGGCAGACACAATAGCTCTGCTCTGAGACAGAAGGCGATGCAGCCAGCCACAAGGTCAGACATGCTGAATCTTTCCTGATAATCGCAGCTTGTGGTGATACATAGATTATTAGAAATGGGTTAAGAGGCTAAACTACTGGGCCAGGCAGTGTTTAAAAGAATACTGTTTGTGTGTAATTATTTCAGGACATAAGCCTCCAAGGCAATCATGGTGCTGGGGATGCAGCCCTGCTGCTCAAATTACTACAGAATGGCACTCAGTCGTGTGGACAACTGAATCCACAGAAAGCCTGAGAAAGCTCGGGAAAGAGTAAAGCATGTTTTCTTGGTAACAGCGATTTCTCGAGCCTGCTCTGCTTGCTAGAAGCAAGCAAGCACACTCATTTAAAAGAGGCTTCCTGACTCAGCTTCAGCTGCAAAACCCTGCAGCACTTAAGAGGTCCTGCCACGAAACATTTAAATGGTGTTGATAAAGCCAACTGAATGCTTGTTTGTTTTCAGCAGTAGCAGGAAAAAAAAACCTGTGTTGTTTTAAAATGTCAGTTTCTGAGCCATCCTGCCAGGGCAAACTGCAGGGGAAATTGAAGAAGGGAAGGAAGAAGAGAGAGAGAGAGAGAGAGAGAGAGAGAGAGAGAGAGAGAGAGAGAGAGAGAGAGAGAGAGAGAGAGATGGAAGAATGGATGAATTCAATCATTCATTGGAAAAATGAGTGAACCAAAGAATGAGGAGACCTAGAAGGATAAAATATGCTGCATTCCCTGTGAGAGTCAGGTCATATGAAAGATGGACATTGTTTTGCACGGAGGAGTAGGATTTTTCCATTTTGCCTTCTTTGTGCTCCAAGCCCAGCCACAAGAGTGATGATGAGGACTGGGAGAAGAAGAGGTGAGGGTGTACCAGAATTCCCTGGTATAATTTATCACCCAAATTGTAGCCAAATCACCTTACCTGAGACAGCTGATCTACATGCTGGACCCTAACTGGCAGTTTGACAACTCTAACATTTTAACCAAGTTTGTGAAGATCAAGGAAGCAAAAATCGCCCCGTTACAGGATGGCAGGATCCTTACATGATGGGAGTCAGACATCAATACCATACTGGTATTTGGGGGTCTGATGGGTTTGTGGGGTCTTTGCCACACTCCACCTAGCATCAGGGATTCCCTCGTTTACTGATTTGATGGAGATCGGTGCATTCATCATATGTGTGCATGTCACACATTAGTGGGCATCAATGTGTACATGTTTATCCTGTGTGTGGATGCGTCTGTCGATGAGATTTATAGCCCAAGTCCTACAGAACATGATCAATGAAAGGGAACACTGTTTTCCAGATATGACAGGGCAATTATTTAAATGAACTCACAAGGGTTGGATGGCATGCAAAGGACCAATGAGAGTTCAAGGAATACCGAATCCAGGCATGACAAAGTAGGTGGCAGACAGAATTCTGACAAAAGGAAGTAGATAGCGTGATGTCCATCCCACTGCAGAAGAGCAACTGGGCAGAGACACTTTTCTCTAAGCAGGAGGCTCCTGGTCACTCAACATGCTCCAGTGGAGTTCAAACATCCAGTGACTTACAGCCAGTACGAATTAAACTATTCATCAAATGAAACCTAATTTCCTCTGATTTTGAGTATACATTTGTGTCCCTTCCTGATTAATCTACTCTTTATCCTCTTAAGTCCCAATACCTCACTCTGATATCTGTCACATCTTTCCAGTTGACATGTCTTTCCCTCAAGCTTTATCCCGCCCCGAGATCCTACAACTTTTGTTCCCTCTCCACTACTCCCTAGACAGCCATCTTGTCCTTTACCACACCAAGCATTCCCAGTCCATCCTCTCCAAGGGGAAAGACCATAAATCCTGCTTTGTTTTGAGGCATGTATTTCTGTGATGTCCCATCCACCAAACATAATCCATCATTCACCAAAGAACAAAACATGTTCACAAATTTTTATTTTTCGAGCAAGAATATTCCATTGGAAAAAAATACCAGGATTAATAGAAGACCTGCGGTATCTCTGAAAAAAAACACATTCCCCAAACACAGTTTTAAGTGTGCCCCTCAAATTTTGAGAATTTCACTTTAACAGATCTTCACCAAATCGTAGACATAGATATGGAAGTCATTATTAAACTTGATGAAATACACAGAAGGTTTGGTGGGAACTTGGCAAATAATTTTACCTATCTCTTGGGTTCCATCTTTTTTGTTGTACTGCACACCTTTGCCTGCCAAGGAATCCCTGCCTAATTCCAAAGTCACCTCTACTGGAGGACATTCAGGCATGATGTGGACGTTGCCTTCAATGGAGTCATCAAGATGGTGGTAAAGGTACAGGACTGGATCATTCTCCTTGACAATGTAGAAACAGGTCATCCTGGTCTGCACCTCATCTGGGACCATGACACTGCACTCCTTCTTAGAGCCTGGCATGATGTGGAGGTTGCCTTCAAGGTAGTCATCCAGGAGGTGGTAAATATACAAGACCGGATCTTTCTTGTAGGTAATATAGAACCAGGTCTTCATGATTGGCACCTCCTCTAGGCCCATCCCATTCCAGTCTTCCTTAGAGACATTTGTGCCCGTGAATGTATGTTTCACTGCTCTGCCAACTATGGTGTTTGACAGATGAGTGTCTGTCACCTGAGGAAATGGCACATTATTAGGCAGGATCTTAAGGTTTAAAATCCTTTCATCGCTGTGAAGCTCCAAGCCATAGACACAATCAATCCCATTATATTTCAACACATAGAGAGAACGATATGTTGGCAGTTGATCTAGAATGATGGCTTTCCACTGGGTGACTGGTTCATTGACTTCCTTCCAGCCATGAGAAATTCGGCGCCAACAATATTCTCCAGGGCCTCAAAAGGCTTACTCAGTTTTTGCTTCTGGAGAGTTGGCCCATTCTTCTTCTGGAGAGGTGGCATGCATCTCATACTAAGAGGCATCTTTATCATGGTGGTAGATTTACTGAGATAGGCCACAACACTCCTGTTCCACTGTCTCTTGGCTCTCTTTCTGTGCTTGGGCTTCATAGCTGCCAATCTCTGCATTGGAAGAATTCTTCAGTTTCAATCAGACACAAAGTGGTTTCCTCCACCATAAGTGCCTGCAAGGTTAAGAAGGGGAGGATGCGATGTCAAGATTCTTTTCTGGAAGATCTTTGGGGAAGGTGATAAAGGCAGTGCTGAATAGATTTGGGCTGCCTAAATGTAATTTGGTCTTAAGAAATTCATAGGAAAATTATCAAACTATTGTCTACAGCTCAGTATATGTGTATCAGAGACATATTCCTGCTGCCCAAAGGCAATGGACCTCTACTGAGAAACCTAATTCCGGACTGACTGTGTCAATGAGAGGAGACTGGATGCTTATGCCCAAAGTGAGAAAGAAAAATCTGAACAGATGGCAAAGAATTCGAAGGACAGCCACTTCTCTCCTTCCCACTCAAGCTGTTGGTTAGGTGGTTGATCCAAAACCACCTGCCCAAGGTCATGGCACTCAAGTCCACTGGTTTTATGTATTGTGTCTCCTGATCCAGACCCAGGTTTATTACATAAAGCCATTCCATGTCTTCACTAGAGAAGTGAGTTTTGTGAGACAAACTGCAAAAATAAAGACTCATTAATCTGGGCAACAGCACCATTTAGAAATAATTATTTACCGCAGCATAGTACTCTAGCGTGTATATATTCCATACTTTCTTCATCCATTCTTCCATTGAAGGGCATCTAGGTTGTTTCCAGGTTCTGGCTATTACAAATAATACTGCTATGAACATAGTTGAACAAATGCTTTTGTCATTTGATAGAGCATCTCTTGGGTATATTCCCAAGGGTGTTATTGCTGGGTCCAGGGGTAAGTTGATCCCGAATTTCCTGAGAAACCGAAACACTGACTTCCACAGTGGTTGCATAAGATTGCATTCCCACCAGCAATGGATGAGGTTCCCAGTTAGTTCCTTGGGCAGCTGAGGATTGGGAACCTGAAATGACCCTATCCTAGAGCAATACTGACGAATATCTTGCATATCATCATAGAATCTTCATCTGGTGATGGATAGAGCTCGAGACAGTGACCCACACAGGAGCACTGGACTGAGCTCCCAAGGTCCCAAGGAGGAGCAGAAGGAGGGAGAACATGAGCAAAGAATTCGGGACCACGAGGCGTGCATCCACCCACTGAGACAGAGGAGCTGATCTACGGGGAGCTCACCAAGGCCAGCTGGACAGTGACCGAAAAAGCATGGGATAAAACCGGACTCGCTGAACATGGCGAACAATGAGGGCTGATGAGACACCAAGGACAATGGCAGGGGGTTTTGATCCTACTTAATGTGCTGGCTTTGTGGGAACCTAGCCAGTTTGGATGTTCACCTTCCTAGATATGGACGGAGAGGACCTAGGACTTAACACAGGGCAGGGAACCCAGACTGCTCTGTGGACTGGAGAGGGAGGGGGAGAGGAGTGGGGGGAGGGGGAGATGGGTGGGTGGAGGGGGAGTAGGGTGGGAGGAAGGGGAGAAGGGTGGGAGGAGGGGAAGGGAAATGGGAGGCTGGGAGGAGGTGGAAACTTGTTTTTTGTTTATGTTTTTTTTTCTTCTTTTCGCAATAAAAAAAATTATTCTTACTTAGAAGTGAAAAAAAAAAGAAATAATTAATATCTTTTAAAACACATATGGACAAAGAGGATCTTCGCCCCTTTTGTGAATTGGACATTGATAGCAAAGATAAAGTGGGAAGAATACCTGGCATTCACTGTCCCCACAGCTATCAAATATAGAAGCTGTTAACAACATAAATTTTAGACTCACAGGAGATTTGAAAGAAACCTCTCTGGGACTACAGAGGTCCCTGTTTCTTCCTAAACATATTTACCGAAAGAAAATGTCTTGGCTCTCCAGATTCCATCTTCTGGAAATGTTCAGCTGCCTAATCCTGTTGAACAGTTGTGGAGCCCAAGAGCTGAACTCACCTCCTCAGCCACCGTGAAGATAGTCAGCCCACCTTCACAGAAGATTAGTGCTTCATGTGGAACAGTGTTGCCACCCCCAACCAAAGCTTTGTGACATCATCAAGACTCTACTTAGGTCATTAAACCCCTCATAGGCAGTTTTCTTCCCTACTAACCCACAGAAATATCCAGCATACATGTCCTATAATGCTGCTCACACAGCCCCCTGGAGACCCAAAATAAAACCTCACTCATCTTCCCAAATACATGAGTCATATTTTGCCAGGTAACCCAATCTCTTTTTGTGCCTTTTCTGTAAAAAAGTCTTTGGTGTCTGAGTCAACAACTCACATGAATGTTTTTTTTTCTAGCTCCAATCTCTTTATTGGTTATCTACTATTGATTTTTATATTACTTCATAATAATGAATATCAAAATTTTCACTTCGTTTCCTCCTCCCACTTTCTTCTCGCTCCCCCACCAAACCTCTCCACTCCTACTCCAATTTAAATTGAGGGCGGGGTACCTTGGCCTGTTTGACGTCCAAGCCTACCCTTCATCCATCGAGATTTAGGAAGGCAAGCATCCACATAGAATATGATCACAAAAAAGCCTGTATATGAAGTGCAGACAAATGTCAGTGCCATTATCATTGGCTTCTCAGTCTGGTCCAATTGTCAGCCACATTCAGAGCTTCCACTTTGATTCCATGTTCTTTCATTCCCAGGCCACTGGTTTAGTTGAAACCCCCTTTGTTCAGGCACAGTGTCTAGGTGTGTGGACCAAGCCATTTTATTCCTGACATCCTTGCTCTTATTCTCCATCAGTTGGCTATTCAACTGGAGCTTGAAAGCTCCATCTAGTTTTCTGATTTTTACCCTGACTTGATCTCCATCTTGGCCATACAAAAGTTCCATGGTGATATTCAAGATAGTCATCAGTCTGACTATAGGATAAGGCACCCATTGTGACTATAGACATGGCACAGTGCAGTCAACCTCTCCTCACCTGCCCAAGTTCCTCTAGGGGGTCACCCCATGCCTCTAAGAACCCCTCGAGAGATAATGATCTTGACAACCCCAGAATGGCCTACTCAATTAATATCATCAGTGTATGTGCATTAACTTGTGTGTGTGTGTGTGTGTGTGTGTGTGTTTAAATCACAATAAAAACAAATGGATTGTAATATTGAAATTTCTTCTCATCTTGAGGAGAATGTTTGCTACAGAAATACTGTCATAGTAGTACTGAGAGTGTAAGCTGTCTCAGCAAGGAGAAGTAACTAGAGGAATCCCCCAGGAGTTAGGCTCAGTGTCCCAGGAATTACGCCCAAGGAAAGTCAATGAACTCATGGATGGAAGATAAAACTCAGCCTAAATAACACTCCAAATCATTTAGGTGGAACATGAGATACTCTTGCAACAGTTTCAAGATGTCAAAAATGCCTGTACTAGAACATAAGGGGAACACAATGATGTGGAGCTGAGAGTGCATGGCAAAACTGATTGGATCTGGCAAAAATTATGGAAGCATACCAAGGAAACCTCCAGGGGGACAAAACCCTAAGAAATCTGTATGACAACATATCATGTTTACAATTCTGTGATTTTTAGACAAAGGAAAGATCCTAAATATGTCACTGCCACACTGGTGATGATTAACCCATTCCATCGTAGTGTGACTCCCTGTTGTGTTTAAGATAACCTGTCAATTCTGTCTATTTAGGTACAGGGAAATTTGCATTGTTTGCAGAGATTAACTAACAGCATCATTTACTGAGAAGCAAAGGCAAGGCAAAGCAATCATAGACATGTTGTTGAATGCTGATGATGTTATTGGGAGTTTTGTGGGTATTTTCTTAAAGGGAAATCATCGGTGACTCTCATGCATGAAGAGATCCTATCTCTGTGATGTGTCTGGAAGGACTGAAATAAATAAACTAAAATAGTTTTTTTTTCTCACCTTCTAGTAACATTTTTTTTGCTATATCCTAATAAGTGTGTTGCATGAGTTTCTTCCACTCCTTCAGCCAATAGCCACTGAGATACCAGCCCATTGAGGTGTGGTCTCTCTCTCTTTCAAAAACCAACATTTACCTTCAGCTTGATCTCTTGCTTCCAGTTTCCCTTCCGGCCTCTATGCTTCTTTCCTGATCCCGCTGAGGGCTTTTGTCAGGGATGGTCATCTGTAAGTTTTTGCCCTTTAAAGATATAATCATTCTATTAATCACAATTCTAAACTGGTGTGGGGGATTATTTGACTAAGGAAAGGAGAAAGCATACATAGAGGCAGGAAACCTTACCTTTGCAAATGACCCATTTGGAGGCCCTACTTCAGGATCCTCTCTTCTCCTATTCTTGTTTTTTTTATTAGTTTAGGACAAGATTAAAACTCAATATATATGTCTGTGAACACTGAATGAGTTAAGTATGTGTGACCACCTTGATGTCTGCCTGTCTGACAACAGGGGCAGAGTTCATGGGCATCTGACGCATAGCACAGGATTGTCAGCAATCAATCTCTGGTCCACCTAACTCTACAGCATAAGAGTTGTCATGGTTGCTCATCTGATCCTCTTCATATGATCTCCATCCACAGAGATGTCAAAAAAATCCTCCCCTGAAAAGGCAAGTTCTTTTCAAATGAAAGATTATACAGCAGAAGAGACATGGAAGATTTATTAGGGCAAGCTCTTGAAAGGATAAAGTGATGGTAGGAATTCATTGCTTAATTAAATAAAGAAACTGCTTCCCCTGTTAATTTAGAACATAGGTGGGAGGAGAAAGAGAACAGAATGCTGGGAGCAAGAAGCAGTGTGCTCAGAGACACCATGATCCACTCTCGTGGGAAGACGTGATAGCTCTCCTCTCTGAGGCAGAGGGCAATGCAGCCAGCAACCAGGTTAGACCTGTTGAATCTTTCCTGGTGAGCACACTCGTGATGCTACATAGATTATTAGAAATGCGTTAATAGGCTAAACTAATGGGGCAGGCAGTGTTTAAAAGAATCGTTTGTGTGTAATTATTTCTGGACATTAGCTAGCGAGGCTGCCCTGGTGCTGGTTACACAGCTCCGCTGCTCAAATTACTACAGAATGGCACTCAGACATGTGGAAAACTGTATCCACTGAAAGCCTGAGAAAGCCCGGGAACGAGTAAAGCATGTTTTCTTTTTAGCAGCTGTATCTCGGGTCTGCTCTGCTTGCTAGAAGCAAGCAAGCACACTCATTTAAAAGAGGCTTCCTGACTCAGCTTCAGCTGCAAAACCCTGCAGCACTTAAGAGGTCCTGCCACGAAACATTTAAATGGTGTTGATAAAGCCAACTGAATGCTTGTTTGTTTTCAGCAGTAGCAGGAAAAAAAAACCTGTGTTGTTTTAAAATGTCAGTTTCTGAGCCATCCTGCCAGGGCAAACTCTGACTGTTTGAGGCAGGAGGGCCAGCTACAGTGAGAGGGCTTGAATGTTTTCTGTTGCAGATTGTTTGATGGCAAGAACCGTGAAACACTGTATACTTGTGTCACTGAATGCAGCTCTGGTCTGTACCTCAGCCACAAGTTTGGAATGGCAGAAAGCTAAGGAAGAGGCTACATCTAGCCTGCAAAGCCACGGCTTTATTTCTACTGAGATTGCTTGGAAAATTAATGACTCATGTGGTCAGAAAAACTGAGAGTGATAAAAAGAGAGATTCAAAGACAAAAAAATTTTTTAAATGATTTACAGTGTGTTAAAAATATGTGCAGGCTAAAAGTTGAAGTTCTTAAAGTTAAAATAAGGAAGAGAGTTGTTGGGTGCGGTAGTATACACCTTTAATCCCAACACTTTGGGAGGCAGAGGGAGATTGACCTCTGTAACTTCAAGGTGTGGTAGCACACATCCTTAATCTCAGTGCCTAGTAAGCAGAGACAAACATATCTCTGTGAGTTCAAGGTGTAGTAGCATACAGCTTTAATCCCAATGACTGGGAGGCAGAGACAGGTGGATCTCCGAGATCTACAGAGTTAGTCCTGGTCAAAGATACAGAGAACCTGTCTCAAAAGGCAAAAAAAAAGAAAAATAAACAAAATAGAGGTTAAAATAAAACACACAATGATGGAAAATACACAGAGAATTTTGGTATTGTATGCTATTATGCTCTGTTTGAATCGTTTGAATTCTGAGGAAGGATTAATAGCTGCTAAAAGATATTTTTTTTTATAAATGCTTGTGAACTAATCCAACATAGATATTTTGAAAATACCTTGACTTTGAAATTTGGATCTAAGGACATGCTTTGGAAAGGAGTTTCTTATTGTGTTTTCACAAAGGGTGAGAGTCTGTGGATTGCCTCTAGTCCAAAATGGTATGATGGACCATGCCCTCCTGAAATGTTGCTGTGCACACCTTCAAAAAATTGCTATGCTCAACTGCCAACTGAGATGAAACTAGCACACAGCTAATACCATGAAAGAGCAAAATAATAATGCCCCCATTCAGCAGGAAGCTGTTTGGAAAGAAAAAAAAACTGCACCCATGTTCCCAAATATGGTTTATAAACGTTCTTTTACATTTAAAGGGGGATATGATATAGACAAGAATAATTTGCATTACTGTAGATTTTGCCTTATTGATAGAGATTTAAGGTCAAATTTGTAATATGTATCTGCATTTTTGATCTTTATTGAGTTATTGTGATTGTGTAGTTCATTTAAAAATGTAATGTATATACGTTGTCAATAGATAATCCTTAATAGTCTAGTTTGTAGTCAGTTAGATTTTCTAGCTATTTAGATATATATTTCATTTACATAGGCATTCTTCATATTTTTCAAAACTACAAAATATGCTATTTAATATTTTAATAACTTAGTGTTTTTCATGATAATGAGACACTCTGCTCTTGGCAGCACCGATCTACTTCAGAAAGAAGATGGACAACAAAAAGGATCTTTATGGAGTTTGATAGCCAATTGGGCAAGAAACTGCTCTTGCCTGGAATATTGCATAATATGGACACAGAGAACACATAGAGAGAGGACTACTGAACTTGCCTAAAGGTGAGATGATCTTTTGGTGTTCCTGATTCATGAAAGATTCTGCAAGACATTCTTCAAGACAAGCAGATAGTGACTGTCTTTGAAATTTCCAGCTTCATGGAAATGTCTGCTGTAAACTATGGGCCTGTAGGCTGATGATAGATACCCCAACAGTATGGAGGAACTTTCAATGCCTTTCCACGTAGCAACATGACTCTGTCATTTCTAGAGTTTGAAAAAGTCTTACTTTTTTTTTTGCTTATATAATATTGATTATTTCTGGACTCTTTTAAGGACATGAATAATAGATAGATAGAAAGATAGATAGATAGATAGATAGATAGATAGATAGATAGATAGCTTCACTTCCGACTACTAGGCTCCTTTCCTGATACTGCAGAAGGCTCTTGACTTGGATGGTGATCTGTAAATTTTTCCCCTTTAAAGAAATAACCATTCAATTAATCATAATTATAAACTGGTGTGGGAGACAGTTTCTGACTTATGCCTTCATATGTGATGAAAGCAACTAGGGTGTGGAGAGGATTCTCTCTGTTCTTGTTGTTCTTCCCAGGCATGGCACCAGTAATAGGAGGCTGCTTGTTCCCTGTAAGAGAATCAGTAAACAGTCGAGATCAAGTGAAAGGATGTCCTGAAACATCAAGGCTTGTCCTTTCAGACCCCAATGCCTACAGCTAAATTCTGGGAGTCCACAATCTCCAAAACCTGCTGAGATCCAAGTATTCAGAACCAGAAGCCTGTGTGGGCCATATCACATGCAATCATATTGATAACGCCAATCTGTTTTTTAATGCTACATCATTTTGTCCCACTAGAACCATCTTTCTTACCAATAAACATAACTTGCTGCATCTTTTGGGTCTTATAATTGGTCTAATTTTGTGCTGGAGACATCTGATGTACCTTTTTGTGTTGTTATGAGACCTTAAGGAGACAGCAATTCTTTCAGAAATCAAAGGCAGTTGGGTTCCAATGTGTGGTTAGCAGTTGGCTGGACATTGGTACTCTATGGAAGGCCTTACTTCAGGCTCCTCTGTTCTCTTCATTTTTGTTTCTTCATCAGATTAGGACAAGAATTAAACCTCAATCTCCAGGATTTGTGAACACGGAGTGAGTTAAGTATGTGTGGCCACAGTGATGCCTGCATATCTGTTAACAAGGGCAGAGCTCATGGACCTCTGACTCATTGTATAGGAATGTCTGCCATCATTATATGGTCTGCCTATCTTTACAGCACACTAGTTGTCATGGTTGATCATGGGATATTCCGCATATGGTCTCCTTCCATAGAGAAGAGAGAAAAAAATTCCCTGAGACGGCAAGTTCTTTACAAATGAAAGGTTCTAGAGCAGAAGAGACATAGAAGATTTATCTAGGCAAGATGTTGACAGGATACAGGGGGAAATAGAAGAGGGATTGAAAGAAAGAGAGAGAGACATGGGAAAATGGATGAATTTTAACATTCATTGGATAAGTGAGTGAACCAATGGATGAGTATGCCTTGTAAGATAAAATGTGCTGCATTCCCTCTGACAGTAATCTAAGTTGAGGATTTACATGCTTTTCTACTAAGGAGGAGGCTTATTGCATTTTTTCTTCTTTGTGCTTCAGGCCCACCCAGGAGAGTAACGATGAGGACGAGGATAATGGGTGATGATGTATCAGGGTTTCCTGGTACAAGTTCTCACCCACATTTTAGCCAAATCACGTTTCCAGGGACAGCTGATCTACATGCTGAATGCTGACTGGCAGTTTGATACCTCCAAATTGTTAACCAAGTTTGAGAAGAAGAAGGAGCCAAAAATTGCCCCTTTACAAGAGAGCAGGATACTTGCATGATAGGAGTCAGGCATCAATATAACACTGGTATTTGGGGGTATGATGAATTTTTGGTGTCTTTCCCACACTCCACCTAACATCACAGATTCCCTAGTTAAGTAATTTTATGGAGATCGGTGCATTCACCATAGGTGTTCATATCACACAGCAGTGTTCATCGATGTGTACATATTTATCCTGTGTGCCAGTGAGACTGTTCATGAGTTTTATAGCCCGAGTCCCACAGAACATGGTCAATGACAATGGAGCAATGTTTCTCAGATATGGTAGGGCAGATATTTAAACGAACTCACCAGATGCTCATATACTTCGTCAAACAACTCTAAGGAATCAACCAACTTGCATGTGTTATCAAAGGCATTGGGAAAATTCTATGTCTCTCCAAGGTACACTGAGTTCTTTCTCATCAAGATCAGGGAATGAAGAATATTGAGCATATTGCACATCAATTCTGGGTCCACCAGCATCTTTGCAAAATAAGCTAGGACACTTGATTTGCACATATTTATCACCATTTTTCAAAGGGCCTACAGGGCCTTGGTGATTTCCTTCTGGAACTACAGGACATTTACAACATGGCACCAGATCCAATGAATCTTTTTCATCTACATCCAAAGATCTAGCACATTTTATATATGACCAACTTTACATATCTACGTTTGAAACTCTACCTTCTTCACCATATAACCAACAATCACTACAACAGTCAGCATCTTTCCATAAATAGTTGGGACTATATAAGTTTGACCAGTGCACACATAGCCATCTGTCTTCTATACCAGATGATTTGGGAATGTCTCCATTTGTCCCAGTGATTACAGGAACATTGCCACCAACACCAATGACTCAAGGACTTTCCTCTCTAACAGAAGAAAGTCTAGTTCCTTCTCCATCTTTTTTTTGTTTATTTTATTTTTTAGTTATTGCAAAAAATTTCCACCTCATTCCCATTTCTCATTACCCTCCCCATCCTCACACACATTGTCCCATTCCCTCACTTCTGTAACCCTTTCACCTCCCCCAACTCCATTCCCCCTCTCTCTCAAGACTGAAGAGCAGTCCAGATTCTCTGCCCTCCCCGAAGTCCAAGGTTCTCCCACTTCTATCCAGGACCAGGAAGGTGGGCATCCAAACAGGATAGGCTCCCACAAAGCCAGTTCATGTATTAGGATCGAAACCTAGTGCCATTTTCCTTGGTTTCTCATCAGCCTTCTTTCTCCGCCAGTTTCAGAAAGTACGGTATCATTCCATGCTATTCAGTTCCAGTCACACTGGCCATGTTGAGATCCCAATAGATCAGTTCCGCTATCAGAGTGGGTGGATGCACCACTCATTGTCCTGACTTCCTTGCTCATGTTGTCCCTCCTCCTGCTCCTCATTTGGATCTAATTTTTTAATTGAAAAAAAAATTCTGCCTTCTTCCAGCCTCCCATTTCCCTCCTCCTCAACCCACTCTTCTTCCCCTCCCCCCACTGTTCTACCCTCCTTCTCCAGACTGAAGAGCAGTCAGGGTTCCTGCCCTGTGAAAAGTCCAAAGTGCTCCCGCCTTCATCCTAACCTAGGAAGGTGAACATCCAACCTGGCTAGGATCCCACAAAGCCAGAACATGAAGTAGGATCATTGACAGTGTCATTGTCCTTGGCTTCCCAGCACCCATCATTGTCCGCCAGATTCAGAGAGTCCAGTTTTATCCCATGCTTTTTCAGTCACATTCCAGCTGGCCTTGGGATCTTAAGCTAAGTCAAGTGCTCCAATTTGGGTCTCTGTCTATATCTCGATCCATCGCCAGATGAAGGCTCTAAGGTGATATGAAAGATATTCATCAGTATGGCTATAGGATAGGGTCATTTCAGGTTCCCTCTCCTCAGTTGCTAAAGGTACTAGCTGCGGACATCTCCCTGGACACCTGCGAGCCCCACTAGAGTCAAGTCTCTTGCCAACTCTAAGATGGCTCCCTTAATTAGGATATAAATTTCTCTGCTCCCGTGCCCACCCTTCCTATATCCCAAACATCCCATTCTCCCATGATGCTCCCATTCTCCCATTCTCCCATTTCTCACTCCATTTTCCCGTAGCCCCAAGCCACCTCACCTCCAAGATCCCAGGAATTGCCCTGCAATCTTGTCTACTTCCCATATCCAGGCAGATGACTATATGTCTTTTTTTTCGGGGGGGGGGGTTCACGTTCTTATTTAGCTTCTCTAGGATCATAAATTATATGCTCAATGTCCTTAATTTATGGCTAGAGACCAATTAGGAGTGAGTACATCCCATGCTCATCTTTTTCAGTCAGAGATACCTCACTTAGGATAGTGTTCTATATTTCCATCGATTCTCGGGCAAAATTCGCGAATTATTTTTTTCTTTTTTTTTTAACCGCTGAATAGTATATGTATATACTCCACACTTTCATCATCCATTCTTCCATTGAGGGGCATCTAGGTTGTTTCCAGGTTCTGGCTATTACAAATAATGCTGCTATGAACATAGTTGAAGAAATGCTTTTGACATATGATATGGCATCTCTTGGGTATATTCCCAAGTGTGGTATTACTGGATCTTGGGGTAGGTTGATCCCAAATTTCCTGAGAAATTGCGACACAGATTTCTAAAGTGGTTGCACAAGTTTGCCTTCCCACCAACAATGAATGAGTGTGCCCCTTACTCCACAACCTCTCCAGAAAAGGCTATCATTTGTCTTTTAGATTTTAGCCATTCTGACTGGTGTAAGGTGATATCTCTAATTTGTTGTAATTTGCATTTCCCTGATCACCATGGAGGACGAGCATGACCTTAAGTGTCTTTTGGTTATTTGAACTTCTTTTGTTTGGAATTCTCCTTTCAGTTCAGTGCCCTACTTTTGAATTGTATTTATTAGCATTTTAAAATTCAGTTTCTTTATATATTTTGGATATCAGATATTTGTCTGTTGCTATTTGGTGAAGATCTTCTCCCAGTCAGTGGGTTGCCTTCTTGTCTTAGTGACAGTGTCCTTTGCTTTACAGAAGCTTCTCAGTTTCAGGAGGTTCCATTTATTCAATGTTGTCCTTAATGTTTGTGCTGCTGGGGATATGCCTAGGAAGTGATCTCCTGTGCCCATATGTCGTAGAGTACTTCCCACTTTCTCTTCTATCAGGTTCAGTGTGTTCAGCCTGATATTGAGGTCTTTAATCCATTTTCACTTGATTTTTGTCCATGGCGATAGATATAGATCTATTTTCATTTTTCTATAGGTTGACGGCCAGATCTGCCAGCACCACTTGCTGAAGACGCTTTCTTTCTTCCATTGAATAATTTTAGCTCCTTTATCAAATATCAGATGTTCATACATTTGTGGGATAAAATCCAGCTCTTCTACTCTATTCCATTGATCAACTTCTCTGTTTTTGTGCCAATACCAAAGTGTTTTCATTACTGAAGTTCTGTAATAGATTTGAAGTCAGGGATGGTAATGTCTTCAGAAGATTTTTTATTGTATAAGACTGTTTTGACAATCCTGGGTTCTTTGTTTTTCATATAAAGTTGATTAATATCGTCTCAAGATCTTGAAGAATTTTGATGGGACTTAAATGGGAATAGCATTGAATTTATAAATTACCCTTGGTAGAATTGCCATTTTTACTATGTTGATCCTCCCAATCCATGATCAAGGGAGGTCCTTCCATTTTCTGGTATCCTCCTCAATTTCTTTCTTCAAAGATTTAAAGTTCTTGTCAAATAGGTCCTTCCTTCAGATCCTTGGTTAGAGTTACCCCAAGATATTTTATGCTATTTGTGGCTATCATGAAAGAGGATGCTTCTCTGATTTCCTTCTCTGCTTCCTTATCCTTTGTGTATAGGAGGGCAACTGATTTTTTTGGAATTGGTCTTGTATCCTGCCATGCAACTAAAGGTGTTTATCAGCTGTAGGAGTTCTTTGCTGGAGTTTTTAGACTCGCTCATGTAAACTATCATATCATCTGCAAATAATGAAAGTTTAACTTCTTCCTTTCCAATTCAAATCTTTTGGATCCCCTTGTGTTGCATTATTGCTATTGTGAGAACTTCAAGCACTATATTGAAGATGTATGTAGAGAGTGGACAGCCTTGTCGTGCTTCTGATTTTAGTGGGATAATTTTGAGTTTCTCTGCATTTAATTTGATGTAAGCTGTCAGCTTGCTATAAATGGCTTTTATTATAGTTAGGTATGACCCTTGTAGCCTTAATCTCTCTAAGACCTTTATCATAAAGGGATGTTGAATTTTGTCAAATGTTTTTTCAGCATCTAATGAAATGATCATATTTTTTTTCTTTCAGTTTATTTATATGATGGATTACATTGATAGATTTGCGTATGTTGAACCAGCCCTGTATCCCTGGGATGTAGCATACCTGATAACAATGGATAATTTTTCTAATGTGTTCTTGGATTCGTATTGCAACTATTTTATTGAGGATTTTCGCGTTGATGTTCATGAGTGAGATTGGCCTGTAATTATTTTTCTTGGTTGAGTCTTTGTGTGGTTTTGGTATCAGGGTAACTGTAGCTTCATAAAGAAATTTGGCAATGACTTTTCTGTTTCTTTATTGTAAAATATATTAAGGAGTATAGGTATTAGGTCTTCTTGGAAGTTCTGGTAGAATTCTTCATTGAAATTATTTGGACGTGGGCTTTTTGTGGTAGGGAGTTTTTGTATAACAACTTCTAATTCTTCACGACTAACAGGTCTGTTTAGATTGTTCACCTGGTGCTGGGCAAACTTTTGTATATGGAACTTATCTAAAAAGTGTCTGTTTCTTTAATATTTTCCAATTTTATGGCATATAGGCTTTTGTAGTAAGATCTAATGATTTTCTGAATTTCCTCTGTGTCTGGGGTGATGTCTCCCTTTTCATTACTGTTCATGTTAATTTGTGTATTCACTCCTGGTCATTTGCTTAGTGTGAATAGGGATTTATCATTCTTGTTTATTTTCTCCAGGAACCAGCTTTTTGTTTCATTGATTCTTTGGATTGTTTTCTGTGATTCTATTTTGTTGATTTCATCCCTCAGTTTGAATATTTCCAGTCTTCTACTCCTACTATGTGAGTCTGCTTCTTTTTTTCTAGAGCTTTCAGGTGGGCTGTTAAGTCTCCAATGTGTGCTTTCTCTGTTTACTTTAAGTGAGCACTTAGTGCTATGAACTTTCCTTTTTGCACAGTTTTCATAGTGTCCCATAGGTTTGAGTATGTTGAGTCTTTATTTTCATTGAGTTCAAGAAAGACTTTAATTTCTTTCTTTATTTCTTCCTTGATCCAGGTGTGGTTCAGTAGTTGGCTGTGCAGTTTCCATGAGTTCATAGGCTTTCTAGGGGTAGCATCATTGTTGAATTCTAAATTAAATCAATGGTGATCCAATAAGATACAGGTTGTTCCTAATATTTTCTTGTAACTGTGTAAGTTTGCATTGTTAACAATTATGTGGTCAATTATCGAGAAGGTTCCATGAGCTGTAGAGAAGAAGGTATATTCTTTCCTATTTGGGTGGAATGATCGATAGAGGTCTGTTAATACCATTTGATTCATTACCTCCCTTAATCCTCTTCTTTCTCTGTTAGTATTCTGTCTGATTGACCTGTCCATTGGAGAGAGAGGATTGTTGAAATCTCCTACTGTTAGTGTGTGTGGTTTGATGACTGCCTTGAGTTTTAGTAATGTTTCTTTTACATAAGTGGGTGCTTTTATATTATGGGCATAGATAATCAGGATTGAGACTTTGTCCTCATGAATTCTTTCTGTTAAGAGTAAAAATGTCCATCTCCATCTACTCTGATTGATTTTAGTTTGAAGTTGACCTTTTTGTTTGTAATCTCTAATTGTTTATGGCAGTTTTTACCTCCTTTTTAAGGTCCTCTATTATTTTTATATAATTCATTTTGAGTCGATTTCTTCTAATTCTTCTGGAATAGGCTGGACAGTTCAACTTATTTCGGGGTCCCTGGATTCTGGTGATGTCATGTTGCCTTTCAGGTTGCTGGAGGAATTCCTGCATTGGCACTTTCCCATCTTTTCCTTCAAATGGAGCCAGGAGAGGCCTGGTGTCTTGGTACAGACTTTGCTGTGATGAATCTCGGGGTGTATCTCCTCAGTGTAGAAGCAGGAATCATTCCACTCCATCTGAAACTCCTCAGCACCGAAAAATGTATGCCTTGTAATCCAATGACCCACAGACAACTGCGCAAACTTGTGGGGCAGGGCTAGGTCCAGTAGAGCACAGGAGACCCTGCCACCAAGCTGAAGATTCCCATACTACATTTGGGGTCCTTGAGGCCTGCCCAGTAGGCAGGCACCCATCTCTGGGTGGGTAGCCTTAGTGTAGGAGCAGAAACCTGTTCTGAGCAAAGGACCTTGCAGACCACACCGGCTTTGGGGGAGTGTTAAAAAAGATAGCCTTGCTGAAGGAGCTGTGGGAGAAGGGTTTGTGCTCTCTTCTGGGACAATCCTCCCCTGGATAACACACACTCACCAGTCCAGATGGAATTCCTCAGCACCAAAACAGGGACAGCAGGTAACCCAATGAACCTGGGATAAAAGGAAGAACGTGGCAGGCAGGGCAGGGTCCAGAATAGTACAGGAGACTCTGCCTGCAAGCTGAAGGTTTTTTTGGTTGTTGAGGCCTGCCCGGTAGGCAGGCACTCACATCTCTGGGTGGCTAGCCTCAGTGTAGGAGCAGAATCCTGTTCCTGAGCAAGGACATTTCAGAGCAAGCAGGCTTGGGGGGGTTGTCGGTAAGAAAGACAGCACTTCAGAAGGAGCATGGGGATGGGGGTTTGTGCTCTCTTCCGGGATTATCCACCCCTGGATCACACACACTCACCCCTCCAGATGGATCTCCTCAGCACCTAAACAGGACAGCTGGTAGCCCAATGAGCCTCCTTCTACATCTTTGAAAAAAGATGGTTAATTTTGACCATCTTCACAAAAAACTGGAAGTGAACACATCAGGCAGGTGATGCTGAAAACTGCTCAAATTCCTGAAAAAGCTATTCCTTATATAGAACCTACTTTGGTAAAGCCCACACAGGCACACAGAACAGAAAGACATCCACCTTCTAAGTTAGAGACTAATCAATGTGCCCATAAGTAACTCAGTGTTTCTCCATCTGCTCAAACACTGCTGGTAATTTCTTTTTTTTTTTTTTTTTTTTTTTTTATTTTTATTTTTTTTTTTTTATTTCTATTTTTTTTTTATTTATTTTTAATTTATTTATTTATTAAGGATTTCTGCCTCGTCCCCACAACCGCTTCCCATTTCCCTCCCCCTCCCCCGATCAATTCCCCCTCCCTCATCTGCTCGAAGAGCAATCAGGGTTCCCTGACCTGTGGGAAGCCCAAGGACTGCCCACCTCTATCCAGGTCTCGTAAGGTGAGCATCCAAACTGCCTAGGCTCCCACAAAGCCAGTACGTGCAGTAGGATCAAAAACCCACTGCAATTGTTCTTGAATTCTCAGTATTCCTCATTGTCCGCTATGTTCAGCTAGTCCGGATTTATCCCATGTTTTTTCAGACCTAGGCCAGCTGGCCTTGGTGAGATCCCAATAGAACATCCCCATTGTCTTAGTGTGTGGGTGCACCCCTCGTGGTCCTGAGTTCCTTGCTCGTGCTCCGTCTCCTTCTGCTCCTGATTTGGACCTTGAGATTTCTGTCCGGTGCTCCCGTGTGGGTCTCTGTCTCTGTCTCCTTTCATCGCCTGATGAAGGTTAATATTCCTGAGGATGCCTATGTGTTTGTCTTTGGATTCACCTTCTTATTTAGCTTCTCTAGGAACATGAATTATAAGCTCAATGTCCTTTATTTATGGCTAGAAACCAAATATGAGTGAGTACATCCCATGTTCCTCTTTTTGGGTCTGGCTTACCTCACTCAGGATAGTGTTTTCTATTTCCATCCATTTGTATGCAAAATTCAAGAAGTCCTTGTTTTTTACTGCTGAGTAATACTCTAATATGTATATATTCCATACTTTCTTCATCCATTCTTCCGTTGAAGGGCATCTAGGTTGTTTCCAGGTTCTGGCTATTACAAACAATGCTGCCATGAACATAGTTGAGCATATACTTTTGTTGTATGATAGGGCCTCTCTTGGGTATATTCCCAAGAGTGGTATTGCTGGATCCAGGGGTAGGTTGATCCCGAATTTCCTGAGAAACCGAAACACTGCTTTCCAGAGTGGTTGCACAAGTTTGCATTCCCACCAGCAATGGGTGAGTGTACCCCTTTCTCCACAACCTCTCCAGCAAAGGCTATCATTGGTGTTTTTTATTTTCGCCATTCTGACAGGTGTAAGGTGGTATCTTAAAGTTGTCTTGATTTGCATTTCCCTGATTGCTAAGGAAGTTGAGCATGACCTTAAGTGTCTTTTGGCCATTTGAAGTTCTTCTGTTGAGAATTCTCTGTTCAGATCAGTGCCCCACTTTATAATTGGGTTGATTAGCCTTTTACGGTCTAGTTTCTTGAGTTCTTTATATATTTTGGAGATCAAACCTTTGTCAGTAGCAGGGTTGGTGAAGATCTTCTCCCAGTCAGTGGGTTGTCTTTTTGTCTTAGTGACAGTGTCCTTTGCTTTACAGAAGCTTCTCAGCCTCAGGGAGTCCCATTTATTCAATGATGCCCTTAGTGTCTGTGCTGCTGGGGTTATACATAGGAAGTGGTCTCCTGTGCCCATGTGCTGTAGAGTACTTCCCACTTTCTCTTCTATCAGGTTCAGTGTGTTCGGACTGATATTGAGGTCTTTAATCCATTTGGATTTGAGTTTTGTGCATGGTGATAGATATGGATCTATTTTCATTCTTCTACAGATTGACATCCAGTTTTGCCAGCACCATTTGTTGAAGATGCTCTCTTTTTTCCATTGTATACTTTTAGCTCCTTTATCGAAGATCAGGTGTTCATAGGTTTGTGGGTTAATGTCAGGGTCTTCTATTCGATTCCATTGGTCGACTTCTCTGTTTTTATGCCAATACCAAGCTGTTTTCAATACTGTAGCTCTGTAATAGAGTTTGAAGTCAGGGATGGTAATGCCTCCAGACAATCCTTTATTGTATAAGATTGTTTTGGCTATCCTGGGTTTTTTGTTTTTCCATATAAAGTTGATTATTGTCTTCTCCAGATCTGTGAAGAATTTTGATGGGATTTTGATGGGGATTGCATTGAATCTATAGATTGCTTTTGGTAGAATTGCCATTTTTACTATGTTGATCCTCCCAATCCAAGAGCAAGGGAGGTCTTTCCATTTTCTGGTGTCTTCTTCAATTTCTTTCTTCAAAGACTTATAGTTCTTGTCAAGTAGATCTTTCACTTCCTTGGTCAGGGTTACCCCAAGGTATTTTATGCTATTTGTGGCTATCGTGAAAGGTGATGCTTCTCTGATTTCCCTCTCTGCTTCCTTATCCTTAGTGTATAGGAAGGCAACTGATTTTTTGGAGTTGATCTTGTATCCTGCCACATTACTAAAGCTGTTTATCAGCTGTAGGAGTTCTTTGGTAGAATTTTTGGGGTCGCTTATGTACACTATCATATCATCTGCAAATAACGAAAGCTTAACTTCTTCCTTTCCAATACTAATCCCCTTGATCTCCTTATGTTGTCTTATTGCTATTGCTAGAATTTCAAGCACTATATTGAAGAGGTATGGAGAAAGTGGACATCCTTGTCGTGTTCCTGATTTAAGTGGGATGGCTTTGAGTTTTTCTCCGTTTAATTTAATGTTAGCTGTTGGCTTGCTGTAAATAGCTTTTATTATATTTAGGTAGGACCCTTGTATCCCTATTCTCTCCAAGACCTTTATCATAAAGGGGTGTTGAATTTTGTCGAATGCTTTTTCAGCATCTAGTGAAATGATCATATGGTTTTTTTCTTTCAGTTTATTTATATGGTGGATTACATTGATAGATTTGCGTATGTTGAACCAGCCCTGCATCTCTGGGATGAAGCCTACTTGATCATAATGGATAATTTTTCTTATGTGTTCTTGGATTCGGTTTGTCAGTATTTTATTGAAAATTTTTGCGTCGATGTTCATGAGTGAGATCGGTCTGTAATTCTCTTTCTTGGTTGGGTCTTTTTGTGGTTTTGGTATCAGGGTAACTGTAGCTTCATAAAAGGAATTTGGCAATGACTCTTCTGATTCTATATTGTGAAATACATTAAGGAGTATAGGTATTAGTTCTTCTTGGAAGTTCTGGTAGAATTCTGCATTGAAACCATCTGGTCCTGGGCTTTTTTTCGAAGGGAGATTTTTGATAACCATTTCTAATTCTTCGCGAGAAACCGGTCTATTTAGATCATTCACCTGGTCTTGGTTTAGCTTTGGTATGTGGTACTTATTTAAAAAAATGTCCATTTCTTTTGTATTTTCCAGTTTTGTGGCATACAGGCTTTTGTAGTAAGATCTAATGATTCTCTGAATTTCCTCTGTGTCTGTGGTTATGTCCCCCTTTTCATTTCTGATCTTATTTATTTGCGTGTTCTCTCTCTGTCGTTTAATTAGTTTGGATAGGGGTTTGTCGATCTTATTGATTTTCTCCAAGAACCAGCTTTTTGTTTCATTGATTCTTTGGACTGTTTTCTGTGTTTCTATTTTGTTGATTTCAGCCCTCAGTTTTATTATTTCCAGTCTTCTACTTCTCCTGGGCGCGTCTGCTTCTTTTTTTTCTAGAGCTTTCAGGTGTGTTGTTAAGTCCCCAATGTATGCATTCTCCGTTTTCTTTAAGTGGGCACTTAGTGCTATGAACTTTCCTCTTAGCACTGCTTTCATTGTGTCCCATAGGTTTGAGTATGTTGTCCCTTTATTTTCATTAAATTCAAGGAAGACTTTAATTTCTTTCTTGATTTCTTCCTTGACCCAGGTGTGGTTCAGTAGTTGACTGTTCAGTTTCCATGAGTTTGTCGGTTTTTTGGGGGCAGCGTGGTTGTTGCCTTCTAATTTTAATCCGTGATGATCTGATAAGACACAGGTGGACACTGATATTTTTTTGTATCTGTGGAGGTTTCCTTTGTTTCCGAGTATGTGGTCAATTTTTGAGAAGGTTCCATGAGCTGCAGAGAAGAAGGTATATTCTTTCCTATTTGGGTGGAATGTTCTATAGATGTCTGTTAAGTCCATTTGCTTCATTACCTCCAATAATTCTCTTAATTCTCTATTAGGTTTCTGTCTGATTGACCTGTCCCTTGGAGAGAGCGGTGTGTTGAAGTCTCCTACTACTAGTGTGTGTGGTTTGATGTCTGCCTTGAGTTCTAGTAATATTTCTTTTACATAAGTAGGTGCTTTTATATTGGGGGCGTATATATTCAGGATTGAGACCTCCTCCTGATGAATTGTTCCTGTTATGAGTATAAAGTGACCGTCTCGGTCTCTTCTGATTGATTTTAGTTTGAAGTCAGTTTTGTTAGAAATTAGTATGGCCACACCTGCTTTTTTCTTAGGACCATTTGCTTGAAACACCTTTTCCCAACCCTTTACTCTGAGTAGGTGCCTGTCTTTGTGGTTGAGATGTGTTTCTTGCAAACAGCAGAATGTTGGATCCTGTTTTCGTATCCAATCTTTTAGCCTGTGCCTTTTTATAGGTGAATTGAGCCCATTAATATTAAGTGATATTAATGACCAGTGGTTGTTTACTCCGGTTATTCTTATTGCTTTTGGTAGTAGAGATTGTCTCCCTTCTTTGAGATGTGCTCGTGAAGGGTCATTAGATGCCTGGGTTATTGTAGGCAGTGTTGGCAGTGTTGGATTCCTTGGGTTGCGATTTTCCTTCTATTACTTTCTGTAGGGCTGGATTTGTGGCTACGTATTGTTTAAATTTGTTCTTATCCTGGAATGTCTTGTTTTCTCCATTGATAATGAACGATAGCTTGGCTGGGTATAGTAGTTTGGGTTTGCATCCATGGTCTCTTAGCTTCTGCAGAACCTCTATCCAGGACCTTCTGGCTTTCATAGTTTCCATCGAGAAGTCAGGTGTAAGTCTGATCGGTTTACCTTTATAAGTTACTTGCCCTTTTTCTTTTGCAGCTCTTAATATTTTTTCTTTAACCTGTATATTTTGTGTTTTGATTATTATATGGCGAGGAGATGTTTTTCTTTGATCCAGTCTGTTTGGTGTTCTGTATGCTTCTTGAATATTTAAGTGAATATCTTTCTTTAAGTTGGGAAAGTTTTCTTCCATAATTTTGTTGAAAATATTTTCTGGGCCTTTGAGCTGTGACTCTTCTCCTTCTTCTATTCCTATTATTCTTAGGTTTGGTTTTTTTATTGTGTCCCATAGTTCCTGAATGTTTTGTGTTGAGAATTTGTTGGCTTTGCTGTTTTCTTTGATCTGTTCGTTTATTTTCTCTATGGTGTCCTCAGCATCTGAGAGTCTTTCTTCTAGCTCTTGTATTCTATTGATTATGCTTGTTTCTGTAGACTCTGCTCGTTGGCCTAGATTTTCCATATCCTGCTGGTCCTCAGTTTGTATTATCTTCTTTGCCTTCATTTCAGTTTTCAATTCTTGAACTGTTTCCATTACCTGTTTGATGGTTTTTTCTTGGTTTCCCAGGGTATCATGTACGTATTTACTCATTTCTTCAAACTTTTTGTTATACTTCTCATCCATTTCTATAAGGGCATTTTTTACATGTTGTTTAAGGGACTCTATTATCTTCATAAAGTCGATTTTTTCCATTTCTTCTGTGTTAGGTTGTTCAAATACTTCTGTTGTAAGATCATTGGGTTCTGATGTTTTCATGTTGTTTTTCGGATTATTGGGAGAATTCTTGCCTTGGCGCCTGCCCATCTCCTCCTATTGATCCTATCCAATGGGTCCTTTAAAAACCGGATCAGGTTTCCCTGCTGGCCAAGGGCTCCGCTTACAAAATGCCCTCACTCTCTTTTGTGGTTCCTGCTGCAGGCCAAGAACCCTCTCACCCCTCTGAAGGATCTTCAGGACAGGACCAGGCTCCCCTTGTGCCAGTGACCTGGCCAACCAAAGGCCTACCTCTTTGATTCGATTGTAGTAGGGTGATCTGCTCTCCTTATTGCACGCCTGTTCCCGCCGCTTGGGTCTGTCTCTGCGCAGGTCCCCGAAAGCCTCTTCCTGTATGCGGTGTTGCTCCGCCGCGTCTGGCCGCCGCCGCTCCGCCGCGTCTGGCCGCCGCCGCTCCGCCGCGTCTGGCCGCCGCCGCTCCGCCGCGTCTGGCCGCCGCCGCTCCGCCGCGTCTGGCCGCCGCCGCTCCGCCGCGTCTTGCTGGTAATTTCTTTACCTACAAAAGGAACTGTAGAATTTTGGGAATCTGCCCAAGAATCTAGGATCTTCCCTATGTGAACAAGGGTCTCTAACACTATCTATATCAACACAATGAATTGTAGGGACTCTGCTACCGTCTAATAGGGCTTTGAAACATCTAATTTCTTCCCAATAGTCTAAAATTTTTCTTCATCTATCCAACATACTATAAGGTTTACAAGAAGTACAGAACATAACAAATCTAGCTAGAAACATCAGGGAAATTTTTGTCTTCACTAGAACACATAGAACATGTATCGTTTTCTCTAGGTGCTCAGGAAAATCCCTTATATAATCCATGGTCTCTAGGAAATTTGCTATTTTGAAATTTCCTAATGGAGTCTCGACAGCTACAGAGGTAACTTTGCTTGCCCAAGTACTTTGTCTTTTATGCAAAGGACTTCAAAACAGTCAGTATATTCTTCAAAAAATTTGAGGCAATAGCAATATTCCCAGAATACCTTGGGGCATTTTTCAGGTGTGAGAGAGGGTGTGGAAACTTGTCAGTCTGCTGCAAGCATAATAGACACTTGGTAACAAACTCTAATGCCTAGATGATTTCTAAGTTCTGCCGTAGATCTGCAGATTCTTTTTTCCCTTCTGGCTATGGGAATATAAGAGCTTTGAAACCTGCATATGGGCCTCTGGAACATGTTATATCATCTGAGGAAATGCTGAAATTAGCATAATTAGCTGAAGAGACTCTGCAAATTTCTACACTTTTCAAAGCAGTTCCAGTGCCATATAAAAATTCTCCATCTACCCAAGTGACCAGGGGAACATTCCATGTGTACCAGGGCATCTGGGTGTTTTGTCATCAAGATAAACAACTCCAGCATCTTCTTGTTCTGATGAAATGATTGTGGGAACATGCCCACCATCACAAGGAACTCTGAAAATGTCCAAATCTGCACAGGGACTCTTAGAGTATTCCTATGCTTCAAAGGACACTGTGGAGAGTCTCTTACCTGCCAAAGGCACAATTGGAAATTTGACATCTGTAAGAAATACAGTAGGACATTTCGCATCAAGGACAGAACCTCTGATGTTTATACAAAATACCCAGACACTGTTAGAATCTTTGCAATCTAGTCAGGTATATTTGTGAGTGTCAGGGTGCAGAAGGGCTTGTGGCCCCTTCTGTATCCCCAAAGGTCTTTGGACTTATCTGTGTCTGCAAAAGGAACTCTAGTGACATTGCTGTGTAATCAAGGAACTAGGAAGTATCCTGCTTCATCCGAAATCCCTCAGAAAACTTCCCTGTCTGTGCAAAATTCTTTACAGTATCCACCATCTGTCGCCAGATCTCTGAAACCTTCTCAATCTGAAAAGAGCACACGAGGGTCTTTGTCCTCTCTTCGAGGTACTGGAATATCTAGCTCTGGTTCTCAGGAAATATTCCAAATTTCTGTGAGTTCAGGATATCCTGAACATTTTCTATATTTTGGATCACCTCTGGAAATTTCTTTGTATGCACAAGGAACTCTGTGATTTTTTTTCATTTCCTCATGGAGAACTTTATCTTTACATCATTTTTTTGCTAATCTATAATCATCTCAACTTGTCCGAATGAATCTCAGCCATTTGTCTTCTGTCAGAGAGCCTGTGGTAATCTGTCCATTTATCCCAGGTCCTACATAGTCTTCACCATTTAATAAAGTGCCTAGAAGATTTTCATCACATGTCCCAAGTAATCCAGCATTTCTAATCTCTGCTCATCTGGCTCTAGAAGTTAGTGTATCTGATCACTGAGTCCATCAGCATCTTCAAAAGGAACTCTGGGGCCTTTGTTATCTTCTGCAGACATCCAAGTAAAAGTCCAAAATACAAATAGTTATCACGGGCAATGTCACTTAAAAGAGAGACATTAGAAACTTCTCCATCTCATGAAGGAAGTTCAGTATATGATCCTTGTCCTCAGGAGACTCTGGGACTTTACTCCTTTTCCCAGGTGAGCTAATCAACTTTTCAATGTCCTCAAGAAACTTTAGGTTCCTGTGTATTTACACAAGGGTCTAGCCACGCTGCACAAAGGAGTCTAGGACAACATACATGCTCAAGGGCTACCAGGAACTTCCTCATATACACAACATACATTATCAAGTTCACCTCTGCACAAAGTACATTAGCATATGCATCATGTACCGCAGAGTCTCAGGGATATAGCCAGCATGCCAAAAATGGTAGAAACTTTGAAATCTGTTCCAGGGTCTCCAAAATTTTTGTAGAACTTTTGCTACCACCCTGGGACTCCCCAAGATAATCATCATTTTCATCAGGTATATGCAAAACTTCTACAACTACCTGATGACATGTGGAATCTCATGAGCCATGGGAACATTCTGTATATGCCCCAGAAAACTTGAGTTATTTCCATTCTTTCCAGTGCCTTTTAAAATCTAAACTGTCAGAAGAAGAAACTTTTCATTACTCTAAATCTATGCAAGGCTATCTAGGGCCCTATGTTTCATTCTATGGGAACTCTTGGATATTGGAATTCTGCACAAAGGGTTCACCAAAGAGATCCATCTGCTCCAGACACTTTATGACCTTTGACTTCTTAAAAAGGGCAAATGATGATTCCTTTATCTGGGCAAAGCACTCTATCCTCTTTCCTAGAGTCTTTGGAAATGTCCTTATCTGTTCAAGTGAGTTCCAGACATTCATTATCTTTACTAGAAGTTGTGGAATCTTGCCTTTATTCATGTGGAAAAAACACTCTGGAAGTTACTACCTGTGCACATGGAAATCTAGTGTTATCCAATTCCTCAAGAGTGGATTTGATATCTTCATTATCTACTCCCATGACTCTAGGATTAATTCCACATAACAAAGTGGAGTTAGGAATATTTCCATCTGTTTCATGGATGCTCAGACCTCCTGTGTCTATACAGGGTGTTCCAAGAACACCTACACCTTCCCAAGAGGTATAGGAATCCATCGTTAATCAGAGGAGAACAGAGACTTTTCCATATGCCAATGATTATCTCTTTCCGATGAACTGATGCAAATTCTTAATTTTCAAAGTGGAAATTAAAAGACTGGTCATCTGCCAATGGGGTGTTTAAAACTGCTCTGTCTATTTCAGGGCCTGTAGAAAAATTTCTATCTGCCTCAAGGACAAAATGGCTTTTCAGTTCTACACTCCAACATACTGGGAGCTGTTCTCTATCTTCCCAAAATAAATCAGAACTGTACACACCTACTAGAAGCATCTAGATTCTTCACCAAATGTCCAGACTTATCTAAAACATTCTCTATCTTCCCAAGAGTCTCTGGGACCTACCCCACCTACCCCAGGTACTCTGGAACATTCCCCACTTGATCAGTTGTGGTAGAAAATATCTGTATTCACAAAAGTGACTCTAGGATAAACAACACATCAGAAGGCATATGAAGGATGTTCATTATCTCTCCAAGGTACTTTGTGATAGTCTATATCAGGACAAGAGTCTCTAGGACATTGCCCATTTGTCCAAGGGTCTACAGAATCATCCAGACCTTCCCACAAAGTGCAAGACACTTCTTATAATCAAGGGTTTGTGGCAAAGTTCCCATCTCTCCCACAAGAAACACATATTTCCTGCCCAGGGAATATTGTAATATTTTTCAGCTTCTCAAGTTATTCTAGAAACATCTTCTTCTCTCCAGAAAGTAGAAGTTCTTTAGATGTGCACGGTGCTCGGCAACTTTGGAGTGGCCTCTGCGTTCTTCCCAATATTGCTTAAGAGACAACAGATACTTTGACATTTTATATAGAGATTTGTAGTATTTTGAAATCTCTCTCAAGGTCTATAGACACTCTGACATCTATTATAGAGACAATGAGATTTTCAACAATTGCCAAAGGTGCACAGGCCTTCTATAACTGAACAAGTGACATTGAGATAACCAACAATTTCTTATAGAGCTCTGGGATTTTCTCCATCTAACCAACACTTTGTGAATACTGCCTCATCTCAAAGGGGGCCTGATAGAATTTCATTTATGGACAAAGATTTAAAACAAATGTGTTCATGCAAACAGGTTACTTTATGAAACCACTGAAGCAAAACTGTCCAGTAAATGCATTGTCTGCACAAGGGGCTCTAGGAATGTCCATATCAGCAAAGGAATCTCTTTGACACTCACCATATTTTCATAGTTCTTCAGATACTTCCCTGTCACTTGAAGAGGCTTCAGGCACTTGTTTGGAACAAGGGCATCCAGGGCAGTCCTTATCATTAGCATTATCTGATCGAGGAGACCTTGGGCTATCTGAATATTCATGGGGGCACTAGAAACACCATGATCTACCCATAGCACTCTAGAAATACCATCTTCTACCAAAAGGAATATAGAACTACACCACCTGTCCAAAATACTCTAGCACATCTCCTTTATTCAGTGCAGATTCTAAAACAGGCTCCCGTATGCCAGAGACATCAGAATATTTCATCTAACAAAGAGGCTTGTAATATATCAGACTCTTCCCCAAGAACTTCAGAAACTTTTCCATTTACCTCACGATCTCTGGAAATTTCATTCTCTGCCAAAGTACTGTGGGACCATCTATATCTGAGAAAGAAATTTAGGAGGATCAGTATTTATGGAGGAATCCCTGAAAACTTCTACTCCTGAGCAAGCATCTATGGGTTCCACTCCACCTTATCTGGAAAAAGGGTCACTCTCCCTCTCAGAAAAAATGTTGTCGGGACACATCTTTATATTTACAAGAGGATTCACCAACTCAGAAAACCTAAGCCAGAGTTCTATGATTTCACAAAAGGCTCTGAGATTGTCTATTTCAGCAGATAGACATTCAATAAATACTTTTGGGTCTCCAGATATTTTCTTATACCTAAATAGGCTTCAGGCACTTGTTTGGAACAATGGCATTAAGGACAGTCATTATCATTATCTGATCTAAGAAATCTTGGACTAGGGAATACTCAAAGGACCATGAGAAACATCACCATCTACGCATAGCACTCTAGAAGAGGCGTCTTCTACCCAGGGGATTATAGATACTTCAGCACCTGCCCAAAATGCTGTAGCACATATGGGTCTTTCAGTACAGAGTCTAAAACCGGCCCCCAATATGCGAGAGACATTAGAAATTTGGCATCGCCCAAGAAGCTGGTAATATATCAGACTCTTATCTAGGGATTTCATAAAATTCTCCGTCTACCCTAGAAACCCTCAAAATTTCATTCTCTGGCCAAAGTACTATAGGACCATCTGTATCTGCAAAAGAAATTTTTGGACCATCAGTATCTCTGGATGAATCTCTGGGACCTCCTCCGCTGGACCTAGGTTTTCTAAGACCCACTCTACCTGCATCTGGGACTTGGTCATTATCCCATTCAGCACAACATTGTCAGGAAATATCTTAACTTGTACAAGTAGATTTTCCTCTTAGCAAGGCTATACAGGAAATTCATTGCATTCCCAAGAAGCTCTGGGACTGTCCATATCAGCATAGGAATCACTTGGACATTCATCATCTACTCAAGAGTCTCCAGATAATTTTTTGTCCTCCCAAGGGGCTTTAGTCCCTCCTTTTACACTTGAGACTTTAGGACAGTCATCATCTGATACTGGAACGCTTCAACTTTCTTACTCTCATTATGGTACAATTAAACTCCACCATTTCACAAAAGTTTTCTAGAAATAACAACTTCTTACAATAAGGTTACAGAAACTTCAACAACTTCCCAAGATTCCTTAGAATATCAACTTCCCCCAATGTAGACTCTGCAACCTTCCCTTACACAAGAGACCTCAGAAACTTTGCCAACAGCAAAAGAGGTTTGTACGACCTCAAATAGTGTGTCAGGTGCTTTAGAAACTTTACCATTCTTTATAGAGGCTCTGAGACAATTTGTAATTCTGAAAAATGTACCTGAGGCCCTTCAGTATATAACCACAAGAATATGGAGCCCCCAAGACCTATTTATTTTACATTTGGAAATACCACACCATCCCAATGGCTTCTAGAACCTATACTATCTGCCCAAGAAGGAGTGGGAACTTTCTTTTCAATGGAGTCTTTAAGAATGTCTACTTGTGCACATGACAGTTCATTCCTATTCCTTCTCATGAGACTGTCTGAGCTCTTACTCTTATCACAATAAAAGCCATAGAAGTTCCAATTCAACCAAAAAATAGTGAAGCATGCTTCATTTATTAAATGAAGTATCAGATATTTACTTTTAGAAATGGATGCCTTAAGATCATTCACGTCTGCCAAAAGTAGGCTCGCACTTGCATATATATCAGAAAGGACTCACGCTCTACCGCTACCACTCCCAGGATTGTTTCCAAACAAAGTATCATCAGAATTGAACTGCATATCTAGTTCCACTCCTACAAAATATCAAAGATGTACTCCCTCTCAACTAGGTTGGTCAAAACATTTGTAATCAAAGAAAACAAAATCAAAACTTGATTCTAAAGAATCATGCCTCAAATCTGTGCCAACAGAAGATGAAGGCTTGAAATTTCACCATTCTCCCAAAAACGGGCAGAGATTTTGTTTCTATCAATGTTGCTGCAAGGCTTAACACTGAGCCTAAAGAGAGCCTCACTACTACTTCTGCAAAGGGAGTTTGAAATCCTCACAACCTTATTAGGAGGGCCTCAGATTTTCTCCTTCTTCCCAAGGAATTCCTAGATATTTCAAATCTACCAAAATCAAATTGGAACAGGTCCCTTCTAACATGGAATTTGTTCATGTTTCCCATTCAGAACATGAAGGCTGCCTAAATGCAATGTTTCTATATGTACAGATATGTACAGCTCAACACATCCTTGAGGAAACATTAATTCTTGCATTACTAATTAGGCTCTTGGAAGATTGTTATGATATTTGCCTTAGACTATCAAATATTTCTCATTGGGTATGTATGTTTGCATTGTGAAAATTAGCTGGAAGCTAGTGCAGAGCCAGACTCTTATTGATTACCCATAATACCTTGCGACCTTCCACTTTTGATCCTGGATGAATTGCATATTACTATTTTACCAAATATGACTGGAGCCCTCCTCTCTTTGAATAAAAACAATTGGGATTTCTCATTTGCTGAAGATAGTCTCATAAATTTCCATTCTAAGAAGAGGTTTTCTGTAGTCCTGTTTCCAAGAGACCTCATATATACTTTGTTTAATGAAGGTTTCATGAGAACTACCCTGTGTAAAACTGGACCATCACCCTTTTCTCCATTAAGAATGTGTACTTACACCTAATCCACCTATCTCAGGAAGATTAGGAAGCATTGTCTTTGACTCAAGGAAACTCATACATTCCTTTTATTCACAAGGTGACATTTGAGATGTTATTTTGAATAATACTGCATCCTACCTTGTAGGATTCTGTCAAGAACTCTCAAGAATTTTATTCTGTTTTAAACTAACTCAAAAATATGCTGCTCTAAATAAAAATGATTTAAACCTTTAATATTTGATACAGGTAGTTAGTGAAATGCATTGCTCCCTGTAGGTTTTGGGTCCCTGTCATAACTTTAAAATTAGAAACTGAATCCTAAGCTATGTTTTTCAATCGAATCACTAGAAATCAACTGGCCCCATCACTGCTGCCCATACATGGAATAAGTAAACAACCAGAGAAAGAAGAAAAAATCTAGCTGCTGACGGGCACCAAGGCATAATGAAGAAAGCTCTTCCTGATGCATAACTCTCCAAGAGACAAAAAAAAGATAAGAAAGCTCTAAAGAAGTATTGGAAGTTAAAGTGCAATAATGTGACCTTCCTTCTCTAAATGGGTTAGTAAGAACATGTACCTACAACAGGATGTTGAATAATACTTCTCCCTTGTGTGCAAGGGTTTTCCAACTTATACACTTGCCCTACAGAGGTCTCAAAATTTACCCTTTCTCATGAGGAGCCAATGCCTGGACTCTCCTCAAGTTAGCTTCCTCCATTGATTTCACTGAAGAAACTGTCAGACATCCCTCCTAGGACAAAGCCTACTCCTGACTTTCGCCATTTGCCAAAGGTGGTATGAAGGATTCATTTTTTGGCAAAATCCCTCAAGCTTTACCTTTGTATATAAAGGGCCCAGATTAAATAATCCTTTCACCACTGACACTGTAAAAGTGAGATTCAGATTTGCCCATATTCAGTCCAGTATAGTGAAAGGGGTACTATGAATACAAACTTCAACCACAAAATTTACTAAGATCCCATTTTTTCCATAGGGTGTCTGGAATAGTCCATAATGGTGAATAACATGTCAGAATTGGTTTCCATGACCAAAGGGATTGCAAATAATTCACTTAGTATAAATAGAGATTCAGATCTAGCCAATGACCCTGGGAGGCCTTAGAGCATCCCCCTGCTTCCATTGACACATTTAACTTGACCATTGGACTCATATTACCTTAGTGCCAATCCCAGGGTCTACGACTGCTAGGGAAACACTTTCGTAACCATGGGACCTCAGAAGACTTTTGGTAGAGGGAAAAATATAAAAAGCTAAAACTAATAATCATGGACTCTGCCTAAAATGTACCAGTCAGAAATGCAAAATGTTCATATCATTCATGTAAATGAAGACTGCCCTTATGTTTCCCAACTGCCCCCACCCAAATAATTACAGAGAAAATTACAATATCACTTAATGAATTAACTCAGTCTTCTTTTTAGCTAACTCTTACGTCTTAAATTAACCCATTTCTGTTCATCTTTGTATCACCGTATGGCTCTGGCCTACTGGAAAATTTTGGTATACTTCTCCGTGAGCAGGCACATGGCCTCTCCTGGAATCCACCTATTCTCTTTCTATATCTCTTCCAGCCTGACTAAATTCCACACTGCCATAGGTCAAAGCAGATTTATTCATTAACTGGGAAGGAAAAACATATATACAAGGGCATCCTACATCACTTACATTGGTGGATATGCACAGACCAATACAACTCTTCGGAAGCAGGAAAGTTTATACCACCACTAATCATGAGGAAAGAGCATTGTAATTGTTTCTTGTAATCTTCCCAATATTTGATGTAATATATGGGTCATGGAAGTTGGAAACACAGTAGGAAGCAAATGATGACTAAAATAATCTTACTCAAGTTAAACTTGTTCTTTCCCTTCTACACAATGGTGTGATTAAACCTTGATATTTGGTCATACATTGTCAGGCATTTTCTCACATAGCAAGACTATTCAGAATGACCTCAGAAGTTTCCCCCATGAATATCATCTCCCCAAAATGTTCCTTTTATCAAGGCATCTCACACTGTGCATTTTTGATGACTGGTTATCTGAAGATCTTTATGATTAAAATAGCTGTTTGGCCTTTCTGCAATTACAAATAGCACTCAAGGCTTTATCACTCTGTTTAAGGAAATTCATAAAAATATGTGGGTTTTACTAAAGTCATCCCAGAATTTCCATTTTTCTCAAGGTGAACAGGATCAAAGGATCCTCAGATCATCCCCTCTTTGCTTGTGGGCCTCAGAAATATCCCCATAATGGAGATATTTCCCCTCTACCTACATCCACTTTAAAAATACATGAGTACCCAAAGAAATTTAATCTTGCTCTGCTTTGAAGTGACAGAGTCTGAAATTAGGACATCTTTGCTTCATTAAAGTCACCAGATTGAAGAGGTCTCATCCTTCATTCACACATCAATGTCGCTGATGAGAACTGGAGCCTGCCAATGACTGATACATGATGTTCAGATTGCTGCCAGCCCTTCCAGAGTTGCCTCAAGATGTGAATCTTCTAGTCTGTGATGAAGTCCTTCCTCCACTGCACAAGGTCGACTAGGATACTACCTGTTACCTAAGTGGTTTGTGACTTTGGTTTTCTCTTTATGTCTGCCAAAGTCTTGCATTCATCACCACCATCTATTTAGTCAAATTGACCTCAAATGCACACTTGGTAATCAAGAGAGCCTTACACTTACCCTGCCTGAATGAGGTGGCCAGGGAAGGTCTTTACCTTCTCAAGGCCCAAAACATTCAAATTCCAATCAAAAAGGCATTCAAAACTTACTGTCACTTAACATGCATCCAATCATTTATTTCTTGATGAAGGATGGCAAGACCTTCTCCCCTTTTACTAAAATATGTTTCACCTCCAGTACATCACCTGTTACCATCATCATTATCCTTGTTATTTTTCCCAGGGTCCTCAAACTCCTGTCCTCTTGTCAGAAGTCTGAAAATGCCTTGCTTTCATAGAGATTAAGAATGTCTTACTCAGAATATTATAGCATCATACACTCTTTGGAAATACGTGTGTTTCCACTCTATCTATGGTGAAATAGAGCTTACTCACAAAGACCAAGTTGGCATGAAATATACACTATTTTGCACAAAAATGACTCAGGCCTACCACCTCTACAATGCGGCCTATAGATCTTGTTCTCTTGATAATGTATGTCTGGTATATATTCAACTTTCTAGGATTCTTCAAACTTTCTTTCATCTACATATATGGGAATATCTTATCTGACCAATGGCTTCTTACACAGAAAAACATCATCCATCCACTTGGAAAATATGCATTGATTACTTCCCAGCATTTCACAAGTGCACAATGGATATTCTCAATACTGAAAAACATTTGGAAGCTGATTAGCCCCGACAAGACCTTCCTCTGATCTACAAGGTGCTTATTTTACACTTGATGGAAAATTGCCATTCCTGTTTAATTGCACATTGCCATAGACTTCACATCTCTGACAAAAAGGTGTAGACCTTACCTGTGCACAAAATATCTCATAAGTTCCAGTTCTGGCCAGAGTGCATTAATATTTCTCATTATTCCCATGAATTCAGCCACATTACATTTTTGAGGAAGATTGTAATTGTCCTTTTATTTCTGTCCAAATCACCAAGGCTTCATTCTATCTTACTTAGTGAGAGTTAGATTCACATCAATAAAGAGTGCCTCAGGCCTGCAATGTTTGATCAAGGTAATTTTCATTTGATTTCATACCTATAACTTCTAATTTGGGTGGCCTATATAGTGCTGTTCTGACTCAGTAGATCTCAGCTCTCTGGACCGAGGTCCCTGAACACAACCGCAAGCTGAGTATAACATAGAATAATGTCTTCACTCTAGCCCCTTTGACAGAAATTTCCTATCCTACATGAAGAGGAATTTGTGGATGGACCTAAATCAGATGAAGAAACTGAGTCACAGACTTCTACGACTTCTGACAAGCCTGACGTGCACATTCAGAAAATATGTATTATAGATTGTGATTTCAAGTTTGCTGCCGATGAAGAAGGTAGGGCCTGGGACTTCCTCTCTTTCACAGGGTATCATTCAAGTTTTAGCTTCTGGCCAATAAGCTCATAGAAATATGACCAAAGGAGGCTGAGATTATTCTACCCATTCCTAAGAAGCATCTGACTCCTCCTTCTAAGCTAGAGAGGCTTAGCTCTTTCACCTGCTCCTAAAGTGGAAGCAGGAATTCTTCTGACCATTTAAGCTTTCCGTGTCTACCTAAGTTCTGCCTTTCTAGAGGTCCAAAACAGTATAGATTTTTATTTATTTATCATATTCACAGAACACAGAGGAAACTCCACAATCATGGATATGGTCCACCTACCTAGAGAAATTTGAGAGTGTCCTCTTTTTCTTCCTGAAGTTGCTTTTAGATTATTCCCTCACCCAAATATACTCCCTGGTAGTGTCGTCTGAAAAACGGTTTCAGACCTGCCTGCTCTTATATAGAGGTACAGCCCACCCACATAAAAAGGGTTCCCAGATCTTCTGAATATATGGGAGTACACTCTCTATGTAAATATACTTGGGCCACATACCACTGTGATGTGACCAAAGAAGTTTCATTCTACTGCCTATGATTTACCAGAAAGCCTCAGATCTTCTCATTCTGAAAGTTATCTTCAAATAGGCCCTTCCATCTCTAGCTTCCAATGTAGCTAGAGAATACTTTTCAGAACATTTTATGTTATCTTCTAGGTTTTACATATGCTAACCCTTTCTTCTGCAATTTCCCTGAGGTAAGAATTATCCTATAGGTGACTTATTCAGAAATAAGATGAATAAAACACAGACAACATTTTATGACTAAGAAAATCTTTCTGATACTCCCTGGTTCATTCTTGGGAAAGCCAAGGACAGCTTTCATCTCTGAATTTAAACATTACTTTTTTTTTTTTTTTTTGAAACAGGGTTTTTTTTTTTTTTTTTTAGCTTTGGTTCCTGTACCGGAACTAGCTCTTGTAGACCAGACATGCCTTGAACTCCCAGAGAGTTCTGTATGCAACCTTTTTCCCTGAAAATAAATATAAATATGGCTTAATAGAGGGCTGTGTGGCCTTCCAGATGCAGAATGATATTAAAAAGGAGATTCTGAAGGGATACTCTGAATATACAGTTTATTTTCAGAAATCCACTCCACCTGGTAACCACCTTTGACTTGTTTCCCATTCTTTTTGACTGATCTTCATTAAGTTTTTCCTAAGGCAGTAAAGTGGAATTCTTTTTATGATAAAACAAAATCAGTCTCTGCTAAGGTGAGATGCATTTAGATGGGTGATAGCAGCAGATGACCATGAGTGTGTCGTCCTCTTCAAGACACAAGTAATGTCATCACCACAGACAGGGCTTTCTAAATTGTTGACCACATATCTAATGGAGCCAATGGCAATTGAGATGGAATCTCAACAAATCACCTTGCATGGGCAGTGAGCTCAGAGACGCCATGCTCCCCTACTCGGGCAGATGTTATAGCTCTGCTCTCTGAGGCAGATGGCGATACAGCCAGCCAACAGGTCAGACATGCTGAATTTTTACCAGCACCTCGTGGTGCTTCATACATTATTAGAAATGCATTGAGAGGCTGAAAATAATGGGCCAGGCAGTGTTTAAAAGAATACAGTTTTTGTGTTGTTATTTCAGGGCATTAGCTAGCGAAGCGGCCATGGTGCTGGGGATGCAGCCCCACTGCTCAAGTTACTACAATAAAGGGGGAAATGGAAGAAGGTAAGGAAGAAGAGAGAGAGAGAGACATGGAAGAATGGATGAATTCAATCATTCATTGGATAAATGAGTGAACCAATGAATGAGGAGACCTAGTAGGATAAAATGTGCTGCATTCCCTTTGAGAGTCAGGCCAAATTGAGGATTGACAAGGTTTTCCACTAAAGAAGAGGCTTATTCAATTTTGCCTTCTTTGTGCCCCAGGCCCACACATGAGAGTGACGATGAGGACAGGGAGAAGAAGGGAGAGGGTGTACCATCATAACCTGGTATAAGTTTTCACCCAAATTGTAGCCAAATCACCTGACGTGGGAAAGCTGATCTACATGCTGGACCCTAACTGGCAGCTTGAAAACTCTAATATTTTAATTAACTTTGTGAAGACGAACAACGAAAAATCGCCACTTTACAGTATGGCAGGATCCTTACATGATGGAAGTCAGATATCAATACCATACTGGTATATTAGGGTCTAATGGGTTTGTGGGGTTTTTGTCACACTCCACTTCACATCATAGATTCCCTAGTTAACCGATTTTATGGAGTTCAGAGCATACATCATATGTTTACATGTCACAAACCAGTATGCACCATGTGTTTATGTTTATCCTGTGTGTGGTTGAGTCTGTTCATTAGCTTTCTAGACCAAGTCCTACAGAACACGATCAATGAAAGGGAACACGGTACAAAAAGGCTCTACTTATGACATAAAACCCCTCATAAGCAGGTTTCTTCCCTACTAACCCATAGAAATACCCAGCATACAGGTCCTATAATGCTGCTCACACAGCCCCCTGAGACCCAGAATAAAAACCCCACTCATCTTCCCAAATACATGAGTCATATTTTACCAAGTAACTCAATCCTTTTATGTGTTTTATTCTGTAAAATGTCTTTGGTGTCTGAGTCAACATCTCACATGAATGTTTTTTTTTCCAAGCTCCAATCTCTTCATTGGTTATCTTCTATTGATTTTTACTTCATAAATAATAAATATCAAAATTTCCATTACCTTTCCTCCTCCCACATTTTTCTCTCTCCTCCATCAAACCGCTCCACTCCAACTCCATTCTAAATAGAGGGCAGAGTGCCCTAGCTGTGGGAAGTCCAAGCCCACCCTTCATCCATCAAGATTTAGGAAGGTATGCATCCACATAGAATAGGATCACAAAAAAGCCTGTATATGAAGTGCAGACAAATGCCAGTGCCATTATCATTGGCTTCTCAGTCTGCCCCAATTTTCATCCTCATTCACAGCTTCCAGTTTGATCCCATGTTCTTTCATTCCCAGCCCACTGGTTTAGTTGAAATCCCCTTCGTTCAGGCACAGTGTCTCAGTGTGTGGACCAAGCCATTTAATCCTGACATCCTTGCTCGTATTCTCCCTCAGTCGGCTATTCAACTGGAGCTTGGAAGCTACATCTAGTTTTCTGATTTTTACCCTGACTTGATCTCCATCATTTGCCAAACAAACTTCCTAGAAGAGCTGATACCTATACTCCTTAATGTATTTCACAATATAGAAACAGAAGACTCATTGCCAAATTCCTTTTATGAAGCTACAGTTACCCTGATACCAAAATTACACAGAGACTCAACCAAGAAAGAGAATTACACGCCAATCTCACTCATGAACATCGACACAAAAATACTCTAAAAATTCTGGCAAACTGTATCCATGAACATATGAGAAAAATTACCCATTTTGATCAAGTAGGCCTCATCCCAGAGATGCAGGGCTGGTTCAACATACGAAAATCTATCAATGTAATCCATCATATAAAGAAACGTAAAGAAAAAAAAACATATGATCATTTCATTAGATGCTGAAAAAGCTTTTGACAATTTCAACATCCCTTTATGATAAAAGTCTTGGAGAGATTAGGGATACAAGGGTCATACCTAAATATAATAAAAGCTATTTACAGCAAACCGACAGCTAACATCAAACTAACTGGAGAGAAACTCAAACCCATCCCACTAAAATCAGGAACATGGCAAGGCTGTCCACTTTCTCCATACCTCTTCAATATAGTGCTTGAAATTTTAGCAATTGCAATAAGACAACATAAGGGGATCAAGGGGATTCGAATTGAAAAGGAAGAGATTAAACTTTCATTATTTGCAGATGATATGATAGTGTACATAAGCGACCCCAAAAACTCCACAAAAGAACTTTTTACAGCTGATAAACACATTTAGTAATGTGGCAGGATACAAGATCAACTCCAAATAATCAGTTGCCCTCCTATACACAAAGGATATGGAAGCATAGATTCCCTCTATCAGAGAAGCTTCAACTTTCACGATAGGCACAAACAGCATAAAATATCTTGGGGTAACTCTAACCAAGGAAGTGAAAGATCTATTTGAGAAGAACTTTAAGGAATTGAAGAAAGAATTTGAAGAGGACACCAGAAAGTGGAAGTATCTCCCTTGCTCTTGGAATGGGAGGATCAACATAGTAAAAATGGCAATTCTACCAAAGGCAATTTATAGATTCAATGCAATCCCCATCAAGGTCCCATCAAAATTCTTCACAGATCTTGAGAGGACAATAATCAACTTTATATGGAAAAACAAAAAACCCAGGATAGCCAAAACAATCCGATACAATAAAGGATTGTAGGGAGGCATTACCATCCCTCACTTCAAACTCTACTACAGAGCTACAGTATTGAAAACAGCTTGGTATTGGTATAAAAACAGAGAAGTCGACCAATGGAATCGTATAGAAGACTCAGATTTTAAACCACAAACCTATGAACCATTTTCGATAAAGGAGCTAAAAGTATACAATGGAAGAAAGAAAGCATCTTCAACAAATGGTGCTGGCACAACTGGATGTCAACCTGTAGAAGAATGAAAATTGACCCATATTTATTTCCATGCACAAAACTCAAGTCCAAATGGATCAAAGACCTCAATATCAGTCCAAGCACACTGAACCTGATAGAAGAGAAATTGGGATGTACCCTACAACAGATGTGCACAGGTGATCGCTTCCTAGGAATAGCCACAGAAGTACAGACATTAAGGGCAACATTGAATAAATGGTACCTACTGAAACTGAGAAGCTTCTGTAAAGCAAAGGATACTGTCACTAGGACAAAAAAGCAACCTACTGACTGGGAGAAGATCTTCACCAACCCTGCAACAGACAAAGGTATGATCTCCAAAATATATAAAGAACTCAAGAAACTAGACTTTAAAATGCTAATTAACCCAATTAAAAAATGGCGCACTGATCTGAACAAAGAATTCTCAACAGAAGAAGTTCAAATGGCCAAGAGACACTTAACGTCATGCTAAACCTCCTTAGCGATCAGGGAAATGCAAATCAAAACAACTATGAGATATCATCTTACACCTGTCAGATTGGCTAAAATCAAAAACCCCAATGATAGCCTCTGCTGGAGAGGTTGTGGAGTAATGGGTTCCCTAATCCATTGCTGGTGGGAATGCAAAATTGTGCAACCACTTTGGAAAGCAGTGTTTCAGTTTCTCAGGAAATTCGGGATCAACCTATCCCTGGACCCCGCAATGCCACTCTTGGGAATATACCCAAGAGATGCCCGATCATCTGAAAAGGGCATTTGTTCAACTATGTTCATAGCAGCATTATTTTTATAGCCAGAACCTGGAAACAACCTAGATGTCCTTCAATGGAAGAATGGATGAAGAAAGTGTGGAATATCTACACATTAGAGTACTACTCAGCGGTAAAAAACAATGAATTCTAAATTTTCCATGCAATTGGATGGAAATAGAAAATAATATCCTGAGTATCCTGATGAACATGGGATGTACTCACTCATAATTGGTTTCTAGACTTAAATAAAGGTCAGTGAGGCTATAATTGGATATTCTAAAGAATCTAAATAAGAAGGTGAACACAAAGAAAAACATATAGCTATCCTTTGGGTAGGGGAATTAGACAAGATTGCCAGGCAAAAATCGGGATCTTAAGGGTGGAGGGGTAGGGGGATAAAGGGAGGGGAGAGAAAAGTGAGAAGGGTAGGATGGGGAGAACTTGGGGCAACAGGATGATTGGGATAAAGGAAAGTTGGATAGGGGAGCAGGGAAGCACATATCTTAATTAAGGGAGCCATCTTACGGTTGGGAAGAGACTTGGACCTAGAGGGGCTTCCAGGTGCCCAAGGCGAGGTCCCCAGTTAGTTCCTGGGGCAGCTGAAGCTAGGGAACCTGAAATGATCCTATCCTATAGCCATACTGATGAATATTTTGCATATCACCATAGAATCTTCATCTGGCGATGGATGGAGATAGAGACAGAGATCCACACTGGAGTACTGGACTGAGCTCCCAAAGTCCCAATGAGGAACAGAAGGAGGGAGAAGATGAGCAAGGAAGTCAAGACCAAGAGGGGTGCACCCACCCACGGAGACAGTGGGGCTGATCTATTGGGAGCTCACCAAGGCCAGCTGGACTGTGACTGAAAAAGCAGGGGATAAAACCGGACTCTCTGAATATGGCGGACAATGAGGGCTGCTGAAAAGCCAAGGACAATGGAAAAAAAAAAACAAAATAGAGCTTAAATTGAAGCTCACAATGATGGAAAATACACAGAGAATTTTGATATTGTATGCTATTATGCTCTGTTTGAATCATCTGAATTCTGAGGAAGGAGCAATAGCTGCTAAAAGATATTTGTTTATAAATGCTTCTGAACTAATCCAACATAGATATTTTGAAAATGCCTCGACTTTGAAATTTAGATCTAAGGACATGATGCATTGGAAAGGAGATTCTTATTTTGTTTTCACAGAGGGTGAGAGTCTGTGGATTCCATCTCTCCCAACATGGAATGAAGGACCATGCCCTCCTGAAAGGTTGCTGTGAACATCTTCGAAACACTTCTTCGCTCAACTTCCAACTGAGATGAAACTAGCACACAGGTTATACCATGAAACACCTACTTACTGACGCCCCCATTCAACAGGAAGGAGTTTGGAGAGAAAAAAACTGACCCATGTTCCCAAATATGCTTTATAAATGTTCTTTTATATTTAAAGGGGGATGTAATATAGATATGAATAATTTGCATTAGTATAGATTTTGCAATATTGATAGAGATTTAAGGTCAATTTTCTTATATGTATATGCATATTTGCTCTTTATTAAGGTATTGTGATTGTGTAGTTCACTTAAAAATGTAATGTATATAGGTTGTTCATGGATAATCATTAATAATTGTCATGTTTGTAGTCATGTTAGTTAGATTTCTAGCTATATAGATATATATTTCAGTTAGATAGGCATTCTTCATATCTTTCTTAGACTATGAATTATGCTATTTAATGTTTTTATACCTTAGGGTTTTGTGACAATGAGACACTCTGCTCCTGGCAGCAACAATCTACTTCAGGAAGAAGGTGGGCATCGACAAGGATCCTTATGGAGTTTGATAGCTATTTGGGCAAGAAACTGCTCTTACCTGGACGATTGCATAAAATGGACACACAGAACACGCAGAGAGAGGACTACTGAACTTGCCAAAAGGTGAGATGGTCTTTTGGTATTCCTGATTCATGAAAGATTCTGCAAGACATTCTTCAAGACAAGCAGATAGTGACTGCCTTTGAAATTTTCTGTTTTTGGAAACGTCTGTGGGCCTGTAGGCTGAGGATGGATACCCTAATGGTACAGTGGAACTTAGGGTGACTGACCAGGCAGCGAGATGTCTCTGTCATTTCTAGACTTTGATAATGGCTTACTTTTTGTTAGCTTAGGGAATATTGTATTCTTCTGGAGACTTTGATGGAGTTGAAAATAGATAGATAGTTATAGATTTCAAATATTATGATACAAGATAAAATAGATATAAATATTGTGACTGACATTCTTGCTTGATATCTGTTCTGTTTTGTTATGTGTTATGTTCCTATGTTAAAGTTAAAGATTCCTTTCTTGTTTAAACAGAAATAGGGGAAATGATGGAGGATAGGTCATTGGTTAATTAAAAGAATAAACTGTTTGCCCTGATAGGTTAGAACATAGGTGGGTGGAGTAAACATAACAGAATGCTGGGAGGAAGAGGAAGTGAGTTTAGAGACGCCAGGTTATCCCTCTCCCGGGCTGACAGGGTAGCTCTGCTCTCTGAGGCAGATGACGATGCAGCCAGCCACCAGGTCAGACATGCTGAATCTTTCCTGGTAAGCACACCACGTGCTGCAACATATATTATTAGAAATGGGTTAAGAGGCTGAAAATAAGGGGCCAGGGAGTGTTTAAAAGAATACAGTTTTTGTGTTGTCATTTCGGGGCATAAGCTAGCTAGGCGTCCATGGTGCTGGGAATGCAGCCACGCTGCTCAAATTACTACTATAAAGGGGGAAATGGAAGAAGGGAAGGAAGAAGAGAGAGAGAGAGAGAGAGAGAGATAAGGAAGAATGGATGAATTCAATCATTCATTGGAAAAATGAGTGTAACCATGAATGAGGAGACCTAGAAGGATAAAATGTGCTGCATTCCCTGTGAGAGTCAGGTCAAAGGAAAGATGGACATTGTTTTGCACTGAGGAGGAGGCTTCTTCCATTTTGCCTTCTTTGTGCTCCAAGCCTAGCCACAAGAGTGATGATGAGGACTGGGAGAAGAAGAGGTGAGGGTGTACCAGAATTCCCTGGTATAAGTTATCACCCAAATTGTAGCCAAATCACCTGACATGGGACAGCTGATCTAAATGATGGACCCGAACTGGCAGTTTGACAACTCTAACAATTTAACCAAGTTTGTGAAGATGAAGGAAGCAAAAATCGCCCCGTTACAGGATGTCAGGATCCTTACATGATGGGAGTCAGACATCAACCATACTGGTATTTTCAGGTCTGATGGGTTTGTGGGTTCTTTGCCACACTACACCTAGCATCAGGGATTCCCTAGTTTACTGATTTGATGGCACTCATCATATGTGTGCAGGTCACATATTAGTGGGCATCAATGTGTACATGTTTATCACTGCTCTGCCAACTATGGTGTTTGACAGATGAGTGTCTGTCACCTGACGAAATGGCACATTATTAGCCAGGATCTTAAGGTTTAAAATCCCTTCATCGCTGTGAATCTCCAAGCCATAGACACAATCAATCCCATCATATTTCAACAAATAGAGAGAGGGAAATGTTGGCAGTTGATCTAGAATGATGGCTTTCCAATGGGTGACTGTTTCATTGGCTTCCTTCCAGCCATGAGAAATTCTGCTGCCAACAATATTCTCCTGGGCCTCAAAGGGCTTACTCAGTTTTTGCTTCTGGAGAGTTGGCCCATTCTTCTTCTGGAGAGGTGGCATGCATCTCATACTAAGAGGCATCTTTATCATGGTGGTAGACTTACTGAGATAGGCCACAACACTCCTGTTCCACTGTCTCTTGGCACTCTTTTTGTGCTTGGGCTTCATAGCTGCCAATCTGTGCCTTGGAAGTATTCTTCAGTTTCAATCAGACACAAAGTGGTTTCTTCCACCATAAGTGCCTGCAAGGATAAGAAGGGGAGGATGCGAGGTCAAGACTCTTTTCTGGAATATCTTTGGGGAAGGTGACAAAGGCAGTGCTGAATAGATTTGGGCTGCCTAAATGTAATTTGGTCTTAAGAAATTCATAGAAAATTATTAAACTATTGTCTACAGCTCAGTATATGTGTATCAGAGACATATTCCTGCTGCCCAAAGGCAATGGACCTCTACTGAGAAACCTGATTCCAGACTGACTGTGTCAATGAGAGGAGAATATATGCCTATGCCCAAAGAGAGAAAGAAAGATCTGAACAGATGGCAAAGAATTTGAAAGACAGCCACTTCTCCCCTTGCCACTCAATCTTTTGGTTAGGTGGTTGATCCAAAACCACCTGCCCAGGGTCATGGCACTCCAGTCCTCTGGCTCTCTGTATTGTGTCTCCTGATCCAGACCCAGGTTTATTACATAAAGCCATTCCATGTCTTCATTAGAGAAGTGAGTTTTGTGAGACAAACTGCATTAATAAGACTCATTAATCTGGGCAACAGCACCATTTAGAAATAAATGATATCTTTTAAAACACATATGGACAAAGTGGATCTTTGCCACTTTCGTGGACTGATGAATTGGACATTGATAGCAAAGATAAAGTGGGAAGAATACCTGGCATTCACCGTCCCCACAGCTATTAAATATCGAAGCTGTTAACAACATAAATTTTAGACTCAGAGGAGATTTGACGGAAACCTCTCTGGGACTACAGAGGTCTCAGTTGCTTCCTAAACATATTTACCAAAAGAAAATGTCTTGGCTCTCCAGATTCCATCTTCTGGAAATGTTCAGCTGCCTAATCCTGTTGAACAGATGTGGAGCCCAAGAGCTGAACTCACCTCCTCAGCCACCGTGAAGATAGTAAGCACACCATCACAGAAGACTAGTGCTTCATGTGGAAAAGAGTTGCCAACCCCAATCACAGCTTTGTGACATCACCAAGGCTCTACTTATGTCATAAAAACCCTCATAGGCAGGTTTCTTCCCTTCTATCCCACAGAAATATCCAGCATGCAGGTCCTATAATGCTGCTCACCCAGCCCCCTGGAGACCCAAAATAAAATCCCCAATCATCTTCCCAAATACATGAGTCATATTTTGCCAAGTAACTCAATCAGTATATGTATTTTTTTTTATTTTTTTTTCTGTAAAAAGTCTTTGGTGTCTGAGTCAACAACTCACATGAATGTTTTTATTTCCTAGCTCCAATCTCCTCATTGGTTATTTTCTATTGATTTTTATATTACTTCATAATAATGAATATCAAAATTTCTACTTTGTTTCCTCCTCCCAATTTCTTCTCGCTCCCCCACCAAACATCTCCACTTCTTCTCCAATCCAAATTGAGGGTGGGGTACCTTGACCTGTTTGAAGTCCAAGCCCAAACTTCATCTATCGAGATTTAGGAAGGTATGCATCCACATCAAATAGGATCACATAAAAGCCTGTATATGAAGTGCAGACAAATGCCAGTGCCAATATCATTGGCTTTTCAGTCTGCCCCAATTGTCAGCCACATTCAGAGCTTCCACTTTGATCTCATGTTCTTTCATTCCCAGGCGAATGGTTTAGTTGAAATCCCCTTCATACAGGCACAGTGTCTCAGTGTCACAGTGTGTGGACCAAGCCATTTTATTCCTGACATCCTTGCTCTTATTCTCCATCAGTCGGCTATTCAACTAGAGCTTGGAAGCATCATCTAGTTTTCTTATTTTTACACACTTGATTTCCATCATTTGTCATACAAATGTTCCATGGTGATATTCAAGATAGTCCTCTGTCTGACTATAGGAAAAGGCACCCATGGTGACTATGGACATGTCATAGTGCAGTCAATCTCTCCTCACCTGCCCAAGTTCCTAGATGGGGTCAGCCCATGGCTTTCTAAGAACCCCTCGAGTGGTAATGAACTTGACAACCCCAGAATGGCCTACTCAATTAATATCATCAGTTCATTTGCATTAATTTGTATGTGTGTGTGTGTATAAATCACAATAAAAACAAATGGATTGTAATATTGAAATTTTTTTCTCATCTTGAGAAGAATGTTTGCTACAGAAATACTGTCATAGTAGTACTGAGAGTGTAAGCTGTCTCAGCAAGGAGAAGTAACTAGAGGAATCCCCCAGGAGTTAGGCTCAGTGTCCCAGGAATTATGCCCAAGGAAAATCAATGAACTCATGGATGGAAGATAAAACTCAGCATAAATAACACTCCAAATCAATTAGGTGGAACATGAGATACTCTTGCAACAGTTTCAAGATCTCTAAAATGTCTGGACTAGAACATAAGGGGAACACAATGATGTGGAGCTGAAAGTGCATGGCAAAACTGATTGGATCTGGCAAAAATTATGGAAGCATACCCAGGAAACCACCAGTGGAACAATACCCTAAGTAATCTCTATGACAATATATCATGTTGACAATTCTGAGGTTTATAGACAAAGGAAAGATCTTAAATATGTCAGTGTCACACTGGTGATGATTAACCCATTCCATCGTAGTGTGACTCCCTGATGTGTTTAAGATAACCTGTCAATTCTGTCTATTTAGTTACAGGGAAATTTGCATTGTTTGCAGAGATTAACTAGCAGCACCATTTACTGACAAGCAAAGTCAAGGCAAAGCAATCATAGACATGTTGTTGAATGCTGATGATGTTATTGGGAGTTTTGTGGGTTTTTTTTTCTTTTTTTTATTTTTTTATTTTTTTTGTGGGTTTTTTTCTTAAAGGGAAATCATCGGTGACTCTCATGCATGAAGAGATCCTATCTCTGTGATGTGTCTGGAAGCACTGTAATAAATAAACTAAAATAGTTTTTGTTTTCTCACATTCTAGTAACCTTTTTTTTTGTTATATCCAAATAAGTGTGTTGCATGAGTTTCTTCTACTCTTTCAACCAATAGCCACTGACATACCAGCCCATTGAGGGGTGGTCTCTCTCTCATTCAAAAACCAACATTTACCTTCAGCTTGATCTTTTGCTTCCAGTTTCCCTTCTGGTTTCTAGGCTCCTTTCCTGATCCTGCTGAGGGCTTTTGTCAGGGCTGGTCATCTGTAAGTTTTTGCCCTTTAACGAAATAATCATTCTATTAATGACAATTCTAAACTGGTGTGGGAGATTGTTTGTGACTTATGCCTTCATTTGTGATTCAAGCAACCTGGGTGTGAATGGTGTTCTCTCTGTTCATGTGGGAAGGCATGGCACCAGGAGTAGATGGCTGCTCATTCTCTGAATGGAAATCAGTAAACAGTGGAAACCAAGGACAAGGATGTCCTGAAATATCAAGGCTTGTCCTTTCAGGCCCCAAAGCCTCCTGCTAGGTTCAGGGTCACAACAATCTCCAAAACCCACTGAGCATGAAGTATTCAGAACCAGAAGCCTGTGTGTGCCAAATCACATGAAAACATCGTGAGTACGCCAATCTGCTTTTTAATGCTACATTCTTTTATCCCATCAGAACCATGTCTATTACCAATAAACATAACTTGCTGCATCTTGGGTGTCCTAGAATTGCTTTAAATTGTTGCTGGGACACTCTTACAAAGCTTCCTGTGTTGTTATGAGACCTTAAGGGGACAGCACTTATTTCAGAAATCAAAGGCTGTTGGGTTCAAACCTATGCTTAGCTGTTGGTGAAAAATCGGTTGCCTATAGCTACTCTATGGAAGGATGGATTTGACTAAGAAAGGGAGAGAGCATTAATGGAGGCAGGTAACCTTGCTTTTGCACAACGACCCATTTTGAGGCCTTACTTCAGCTCCTCTCTTCTCCTAATCTTGGTTTCTTTATTAGTTTAGGAGAAGAATTAGAACTCAATCTACACGATCTGTGAAGACTGAATGAGTTAAGTATGTGTGACTACCTTGTTGTCTGCCTGTCTGACAACAGGGGCAGAGTTCATGGGCATCTGACACATAGCACAGGATAGTCAGCAATCAATCTCTGGTCCACCAAACTCTAAAGCATAAGAGTTGTCATGGTTGGTCATCTAATCTTCCTCATATGACCTCCATCCACAGAGATGTCAGAAAAATCCTTCCCTAAGAGGGCAAGTTCTTTACAAATGAAAGATTATACAACAGAAGAGACATGGACGATTTATTTGGGCAAGCTGTGAAAGGATAAAGTGATGGAAGAAGGTCATTGCTTAATTAAATAAAGAATCTGCTTCCCTTGATATGTTAGAACATAGGTGGGAGGAGTAAAGAGAACAGAATCCTGCTAGAAAGAGGAAGTGAGCTCAGAGATGCCATGCACCCCTCTCCCGGGCAGACACGGGAGCTCTGCTCCCTGAGGCAGATGGCAATGCAGCCAGCCACCAGGTCAGACGTGATGAATCTTTCCTGGTAAGCGCACCTCATGCTGCAACATACATTATTAGAAATGGGTTAAGAGGCTGAAAATACTGGGCCAGGAAGTGTTTAAAAGAATACAGTTTTTGTGTTCTTATTTAGGGGCATAAGCTAGGTAGGCGGCCATGGTGCTGGGGACGCAGCCCCGCTGCTCAAATTACTACTATAAAGGGCGGAATTGAAGAAGGGAATGAAGAAGAGAGAGAGAGAGAGAGAGAGAGAGAGAGAGAGAGAGAGAGAGAGAGAGAGAGAGAGAAAGAGAGAGAGATGGAAGAATGGATGAATTCAATCATTCATTGGAAAAATGAGTGAACCAAAGAATGAGGAGACCTAGAAGGATAAAATGTGCTGGATTCCCTGTGAGAGTCAGGTCATATGAAAGATGGACATTGTTTTGCACTGAGGAGGAGGATTTTTCCATTTTGCCTTCTTTGTGCTCCAAGCCCAGCCACAAGAGTGATGATGAGGACTGGGAGAAGAAGAGGTGAGGGTGTACCAGAATTCCCTGGTATAAGTTATCACCCAAATTGTAGCCAAATCACCTGACCTGAGACAGCTGATCTACATGCTGGACCCTAACTGGCAGTTTGACAACTCTAACATTTTAACCAAGTTTGTGAAGATCAAGGAAGCAAAACTCGCCCCGTTACAGTATGGCAGGATCCTTACATGATGGGAGTCAGACATCAATACCATACTGGTATTTGGGGGTCTGATGGGTTTGTGGGGTCTTTGCCACACTCCACCTAGCATCAGGGATTCCCTCGTTTACTGATTTGATGGAGATCGGTGCATTCATCATATGTGTGCATGTCACACAATAGTGGGCATCAATGTCTACATGTATATCCTGTGTGTGGATGGGTCTGTCGATGAGATTTATAGCCCAAGTCCTACAGAACATGATCAATGAAAGGGAACACTGTTTTACAGATATGACAGCGCAATTATTTAAATGAACTCACAAGGGTTGGATGGCATGCAAAGGACCAATGAGAGTTCAAGGATTACCGAATCCAGGCATGACAAAGTAGGTGGCAGAAAGAATTCTAACAAAAGGAAGTAGATAGCGTGACGTCCATCCCACTGCAGAAGAGCAACTGGGCGGAGACACTTTCCTCTAAGCAGGAGGCTCCTGGTCACTCAACATGCTCCAGTGGAGTTCAAACATCCAGTGACTTACAGCCAGTACGAATTAAACTATTCATCAAATGAAACCTAATTTCCTCTGATTTTGAGTATACATTTGTGTCCCTTCCTGATTAATCTACTCTTTATCCTCTTAAGTCCCAATACCTCACTCTGATATCTGTCACATCTTTCCAGTTGACATGTTTTTCCCTCAAGCTTTATCCCGCCCCGAGATCCTACAACTTTTGTCCCCTCTCCACTACTCCCTTGACAGCCATCTTGTCCTTTACCACACCAAGCATTCCCAGTCCATCCTCTCCAAGGGGAAAGACCATAAATCCTGCTTTGTTTTGAGGCATGTATTTCTGTGATGTCCCATCCACCAAACATAATCCATCATTCACCAAAGAACAAAACATGTTCACAAATTTTTATTTTTCGAGCAAGAATATTCCAAAAAATAAAATACCAGGATTAATAGAAGACCTGCGGTATCTCTGAAAAAAACACATTCCCCAAACACAGTTTTAAGTGTGCCCCTCCAATTTTTAGAATTTCACTTTAACAGATCTTCACCAAATCGTAGACATAGATATGGAAGTCATTATTAATCTTGATGAAATACACAGAAGGTTTGGTGGGAACTTGGCAAATAATTTTACCTATCTCTTGGGTTCCATCTTTTTTGTTGTACTGCACACCTTTGCCTGCCAAGGAATCCCTGCCTAATGCCAAAGTCACCTCTACTGGAGGACATTCAGGCATGATGTGGACGTTGCCTTCAATGGAGTCATCATGATGGTGGTAAAGGTACAGGACTGGATCATTCTCCTTGACAATGTAGAAACAGGTCATCCTGGTCTGCACCTCATCTGCGACCATGACACTGCACTCCTCCTTAGAGCCTGGCATGATGTGGAGGTTGCCTTCAAGGTAGTCATCCAGGAGGCGGTAAATATACAAGACCAGATCTTTCTTGTAGGTAATATAGAACCAGGTCTTCATGATTGGCACCTCCTTTAGGACCATCCCATTCCAGTCTTCCTTAGAGCCATTTGTGCCCGTGAATGTATGTTTCACTGCTCTGCCAACTATGGTGTTTGACAGATGAGTGTCTGTCACCTGAGGAAATGGCACATTATTAGGCAGGATCTTAAGGTTTAAAATCCTTTCATCGCTGTGAAGCTCCAAGCCATAGACACAATCAATCCCATCATATTTCAACAAATAGAGAGAGGGATATGTTGGCAGTTGATCTAGAATGATGGCTTTCCACTGGGTGACTGGTTCATTGGCTTCCTTCCAGCCATGAGAAATTCGGCGCCAACAATATTCTCCAGGGCCTCAAAAGGCTTACTCAGTTTTTGCTTCTGGAGAGTTGGCCCATTCTTCTTCTGGAGAGGTGGCATGCATCTCATACTAAGAGGCATCTTTATCATGGTGGTAGATTTACTGAGATAGGCCACAACACTCCTGTTCCACTGTCTCTTGGCTCTCTTTCTGTGCTTGGGCTTCATAGCTGCCAATCTCTGCATTGGAAGAATTCTTCAGTTTCAATCAGACACAAAGTGGTTTCCGCCACCATAAGTGCCTGCAAGGTTAAGAAGGGGAGGATGTGATGTCAAGATTCTTTTCTGGAAGATCTTTGGGGAGGTGATAAAGGCAGTGCTGAATAGATTTGGCCTGCCTAAATGTAATTTGGTCTTAAGAAATTCATAGGAAAATTATCAAACTATTGTCTACAGCTCAGTATATGTGTATCAGAGACATATTCCTGCTGCCCAAAGGTAATGGACCTCTACTGAGAAACCTAATTCCGGACTGACTGTGTCAATGAGAGGAGACTGAATGCCTATGCCCAAAGTGAGAAAGAAAAATCTGAACAGATGGCAAAGAATTCGAAGGACAGCCACTTCTCTCCTTCCCACTCAAGCTGTTGGTTAGGTGGTTGATCCAAAACCACCTGCCCAAGTCATGGCACTCCAGTCCACTGGTTCTATGTATTGTGTCTCCTGATCCAGACCCAGGTTTATTACATAAAGCCATTCCATGTCTTCACTAGAGAAGTGAGTTTTGTGAGACAAACTGCAAAAATAAAGGCTCATTAATCTGGGCAACAGCACCATTTAGAAATAATTAATATCTTTTAAAACACATATGGACAAAGAGGATCTTCGCCCCTTTCGTGAACTGATGAATTGGACATTGATAGCAAAGATAAAGTGGGAAGAATACCTGGCATTCACTGTCCCCACAGCTATCAAATATAGAAGCTGTTAACAACATAAATTTTAGACTCACAGGAGATTTGAAGGAAACCTCTCTGGGACTACAGAGGTCCCTGTTTCTTCCTAAACATATTTACCAAAAGAAAATGTCTTGGCTCTCCAGATTCCATCTTCTGGAAATGTTCAGCTGCCTAATCCTGTTGAACAGTTGTGGAGCCCAAGAGCTGAACTCACCTCCTCAGCCACCGTGAAGATAGTCAGCCCACCTTCACAGAAGACTAGTGCTTCATGTGGAACAGTGTTGCCACCCCCAACCAAAGCTTTGTGACATCATCAAGACTCTACTTAGGTCATTAAACCCCTCATAGGCAGTTTTCTTCCCTAATAACCCACAGAAATATCCAGCATACATGTCCTATAATGCTGCTCACACAGCCCCCTGGAGACCCAAAATAAAACCTCACTCATCTTCCCAAATACATGAGTCATATTTTGCCAGGTAACCCAACCTCTTTTTGTACCTTTTCTGTAAAAAAGTCTTTGGTGTCTGATTCAACAACTCACATGAATGTTTTTTTTTCTAGCTCCAATCTCTTTATTGGTTATCTACTATTGATTTTTATATTACTTCATAATAATGAATATCAAAATTTTCACTTCGTTTCCTCCTCCCAATTTCTTCTCGCTCCCCCACCAAACCTCTCCACTCCTACTCCAATTTAAATTGAGGGCGGGGTACCTTGACCTGTTTGAAGTCCAAGCCTACCCTTCATCCATCGAGATTTAGGAAGGCAAGCATCCACATAGAATATGATCACAAAAAAGCCTGTATATGAAGTGCAGACAAATGTCAGTGCCATTATCATTGGCTTCTCAGTCTGGTCCAATTGTCAGCCACATTCAGAGCTTCCACTTTGATTCCATGTTCTTTCATTCCCAGGCCACTGGTTTAGTTGAAACCCCCTTTGTTCAGGCACAGTGTCTCAGTGTGTGGACCAAGCCATTTTATTCCTGACATCCTTGCTCTTATTCTCCATCAGTCGGCTATTCAACTGGAGCTTGGAAGCTCCATCTAGTTTTCTGATTTTTACCCTGACTTGATCTCCATCTTGGCCATACAAAAGTTCCATGGTGATATTCAAGATAGTTATCAGTCTGACTATAGGATAAGGCACCCATTGTGACTATAGACATGGCACAGTGCAGTCAACCTCTCCTCACCTGCCCAAGTTCCTCTAGGGGGTCAGCCCATGCCTCTAAGAAGCCCTCGAGAGATAATGATCTTGACAACCCCAGAATGGCCTACTCAATTAATATCATCAGTGTATGTGCATTAACTTGTGTGTGTGTGTGTGTGTGTGCGTGTGTGTGTTTAAATCACAATAAAAACAAATGGATTGTAATATTGAAATTTCTTCTCATCTTGAGAAGAATGTTTGCTACAGAAATACTGTCATAGTAGTACTGAGAGTGTAAGCTGTCTCAGCAAGGAGAACTAACTAGAGGAATCCCCCAGGAGTTAGGCTCAGTGTCCCAGGAATTACGCCCAAGGAAAGTCAATGAACTCATGGATGGAAGATAAAACTCAGCCTAAATAACACTCCAAATCATTTAGGTGGAACATGAGATACTCTTGCAACAGTTTCAAGATGTCAAAAATGCCTGGACTAGAACATAAGGGGAACACAATGATGTGGAGCTGAGAGTGCATGGCAAAACTGATTGGATCTGGCAAAAATTATGGAAGCATACCAAGGAAACCACCAGGGGGACAAAACCCTAAGAAATCTGTATGACAACATATCATGTTTACAATTCTGTGATTTTTAGACAAAGGAAAGATCCTAAATATGTCACTGCCACACTGGTGATGATTAACCCATTCCATCATAGTGTGACTTCCTGTTGTGTTTAAGATAACCTGTCAATTCTGTCTATTTAGGTACAGGGAAATTTGCATTGTTTGCAGAGATTAACTAAGAGCATCATTTACTGAGAAGCAAAGGCAAGGCAAAGCAATCATAGACATGTTGTTGAATGCTGATGATGTTATTGGGAGTTTTGTGGGTATTTTCTTAAAGGGAAATCATCGGTGACTCTCATGCATGAAGAGATTGTATCTCTGTGATGTGTCTGGAAGGACTGAAATAAATAAAATAAAATAGTTTTTTTTCTCATCTTCTACTAACATTTTTTTGCTATATCCAAATAAGTGTGTTGCATGAGTTTCTTCCACTCCTTCAGCCAATAGCCACTGAGATACCAGCCCATTGAGGTGTGGTCTCTCTCTCTTTCAAAAACCAACATTTACCTTCAGCTTGATCTCTTGCTTCCAGTTTCCCTTCCGGACTCTATGCTTCTTTCCTGATCCCGCTGAGGGCTTTTGTCAGGGATGGTCATCTGTAAGTTTTTGCCCTTTAAAGATATAATCATTCTATTAATCACAATTCTAAACTGGTGTGGGGGATTATTTGACTAAGGAAAGGAGAAAGCATACATATAGGCAGGAAACCTTACCTTTGCAAATGACCCATTTGGAGGCCCTACTTCAGGCTCCTCTCTTCTCCTATTCTTGTTTTTTTTATTAGGTTAGCACAAGATTAAAACTCAATATAAATGTCTGTGAACACTGAATGAGTTAAGTATGTGTGACCACCTTGATGTCTGCCTGTCTGACAACAGGGGCACAGGATTGTCAGCAATCAATCTCTGGTCCACCTAACTCTACAGCATAAGAGTTGTCATGGTTGCTCATCTGATCCTCTTCATATGATCTCCATCCACAGGGATGTCAAAAAATCCTCCCCTGAAAAGGCAAGTTCTTTTCAAATGAAAGATTATACAGCAGAAGAGACATGGAAGATTTATTAGGGCAAGCTCTTGAAAGGATAAAGTGATGGTAGCAATTCATTGCTTAATTAAATAAAGAAACTGTTTCCCCTGTTAATTTAGAACATAGGTGGGAGGAGAAAGAGAACAGAATGCTGGGAGCAAGAAGCAGTGTGCTCAGAGACACCATGATCCACTCTCATGGGAAGACGTGATAGCTCTCCTCTCTGAGGCAGAGGGCAATGCAGCCAGCAACCAGGTTAGACCTGTTGAATCTTTCCTGGTGAGCACACTCGTGATGCTACATAGATTATTAGAAATGGGGTTAATAGGCTAAACTAATGGGCCAGGCAGTGTTTAAAAGAATCGTTTGTGTGTAATTATTTCTGGACATTAGCTAGCGAGGCTGCCCTGGTGCTGGTTACACAGCTCCGCTGCTCAAATTACTACAGAATGGCACTCAGACATGTGGAAAACTGAATCCACTGAAAGCCTGAGAAAGCCCGGGAACGAGTAAAGCATGTTTTCTTTTTAGCAGCTATATCTCGTGTCTGCACTACTTGCTAGTAGCAAGCAAGCACACTCAATTAAGAGAAGAATCCTGACTCACTTTCAGCTGCAAAACCCTGCAGCTGTTAAGTGGTCCTGCCACGAAACATTTAAATGGTGTTGATAAAAGCCAGCTAAATGCTTGTTTGTTTTCAACAGTAGCAGGAAAAAAAAAGAAAACTGTGATGTTTTAAAATGCCGGAATTCTTGGCCATCCTGCCAGAACAAACTCTGACTGTTTGAGTCAGGAGGGCCAGCTACAAAGAGAGGGCTTGAGTGTTGTCTTTTGCAGCTTGTTTGATGGCAAGGACCTTGAAACACTCTAGACTTGTGGCACTGAATGCGGCTCTGGCCGGTACCTCAGCCATAAGGTTGGAATGGCAGTAAGCTAAGGAATGGGCTACATCTAGCTGGCAAAGCCACCTTTTCGTCATATTGAGATTGCTGTGTAAATTAAGGATTCATGTGGTCAAAAAAACAAAGAGAGATATTGAGTAAAGACAGATTCAAAGACAAAGAAAATTTTTAAATGATTTACAGTGTGTTAAAAATATGTGCAGGCTAAAAGTTGAAGTTCTTAATGTTAAAATAAAATTAAGAGAGCTGTTGGTTGCAGTAGTACACACCTTTAATCCCAACACTTGGGAGGCAGAGAGAGATTGACCTCTGTAACTTCAAGGTGTGGTAGCACATACCTTTAATCCCAGTGCCGAGAAGGCAGAGACAAACAGGTCTCTGTGAATTCAGGTGTAGTACCATACACCTTTGATCCCAATGCTGGGAGGCAGAGACATGTGGATCTCTGAAACTTCAAGGACAGCCTGTTCTACAGAGTTATTCCAGGTCAAAGATACAGAGAACATGTCTCAAAAGGCAAAAAATAAAAAGGAAAACTAAATTAGAGCTTAAATTGAAGCTAACAAAGATGGAAAATACACAGAGAATTTTGATACTGTATGCTATTGTGCTCTGTTTGAATCATTTGAATGCTGAGGAAGGAGCAATAGCTGCTAAAAGATATTTGTTTATAAATGCTGCTGAACTAATCCCACATAGATATTTTGAAAGTGCCTTGACTTTAAAATTTGGATCTAAGGACATGATGCTTTGGAAAGGAGGTTCTTATTTTGTTTTCAGAGAGGGTGAGAGTCTGTGGACTGCCGCTATCCCAATATGGTATTACGGATCATGACCTCCTGAAAGGTTGCTGTGAACACCTTCAAAAAATAGCTTCGGTCAACTGCCAATTGAGATGAAACTAGCCCACAGGTTATGAAGGCGGATGTCATAATCAATGCCACACCAGTTTGGAATTATGATTAATACGCTGGTATTTACTTAAAGGGCAAATAACTTACAGATCACCGTCAGCCCTCTGTGCAACTAGGAAGGGAGTCTAGTCACCTGCAGAGCAGAAAATGAATAGAGCAAGGAGAGGGAAGTGGCCGCTTTTTTAAAGAGAGAGAGACCACGCCCCAATTGGCTGGTATCTCAGCAGCTATAGGCTGGAGGAACGGGAGGACCTCCCACAATACCTCCCCTTTTGTTTAAATAAGAGAGTTCTAAACCTACTATGAAATTATATACAATAAGTACAAATATCCTATTCTAACTAGATAGGTCTTGTATAAAAAATAACTTGGCCAAGTCATGAGAGAAAGTAACTACATTTATATAGTCTACAACCCCATCAAAAATCTGAGAAGGGAAATAATGTTATCTGGTTAATTAGGAAGTTGAGTAAAACAACTTCCAAAACATGCAACAAATCACAGAGACAACTAGCTACCTGGACAATCACCCAAATTCACGTTAGCAGCATTGAAGCAACCAACTTTGGCTAAGGCCTAACATAACTGACAAATCATTTTCAAAGGCAGGTAACTTTTTGAAACTATCTTACCCTGTCTAGGCAGGACATGACTGTCTTGTTTTATGCATTGATGCACGCTCTGTATCTCTGTTAGTGGTTGAGATATGGTCATTTCTTTGCCCCAAGGCAAGTTCTGCCTAAAAGAAAGGCTACAGGTGGAGTGTCTTCGTGCTCAACATTCTCTCGGGAATAGAGTGGTGTTGCCAGGAGCAATTGTATCTCATTCCCACTAAACTCTGAGTTAGATTAAAGGCCATTTTCTACAGCTCTTTGAAGAAGTTGAAGATTATCTATCTATACTGAGTATGATCTCTATATATATAAAGAACCTGATTAGTCTAATTATAAATGACAAACTTAGATGACTATTAGTCTATATAATTCTCAATATCTATCTAACTTAAAGACTGACAATAAATGACTATGAAACAAATGAGGACAATGACCTCCAAATATAAACAGTGTACAAATATTTATTGCAGTAGTTAAATATATATCAATACACAAACATTATATAAGTATCTTAATCAGAGGTAGAAATGTACACTACAATATGGTAAATATATACAATATATATATATATATATATATATATATATATATATCAATACAATATATGTCAATACATAAAAATGTTTTAAACTGAGGTAGAAACATGCAGGCATACAAAAGTCAATACAATTTAACTTTGTATCAATATACAAGTATCTATACCAATATATTTGTCTAAAAACAGAAACTCAGATTTACAAATCTATTATCCTATCATCCCCTTTTTTTCAAATGATTCCTGCAGTTATAAAATTCCTCCCCCAACCCTCAATCGTATACTAATTATAATCAACCCCTAAATGATGTCCCTAAACCCAAGGGCAAACTTTACTGGGAGAGGGGCGTTGTCCTCTAGAATTTCTTCCAGATGTCATGGGGTGACGTGCTCTCTGGGGGATCCTGTGAAAGTAAAATGATGGTTAAATTTCAAGATCAATGTTTATTAAAATTGCCAATAGTCTCTGAGTATTTTGTGCTGGTCTGGCCAAAATATTGTATAAGATGTGCACCATTTCAGCTAACCAAGTTGGAATTGTCTTGTGCAGCTGGTACCCAAATCAGGTCTTGTAGTAGCACTATCAGTATCATGACGTCATATCAACCAGGTGGAGTTGTTGTTATGGGGCCCCATCTTCTTACTGGAAACTTCAAATGTAACTTCAGGAAAAACTCATTGTTCATTGTGAAAAAAATTAAACTTTAGTCATATATATATATATATATATATATATATATGTATATTCATTGAAAGGCATGATAGATATATTCAATGATAAGTATGAAGAAAAGCAAAGATGTTTTCTAAACTCATATTTCTTTCTGTCCCACATCATGGCTCTTAATAAGAGACAGAAACTCCAGAAATTCTGGGTTTTTCTCTTACTAACGGGCTTGGAAATAGAGAGGGACTGAGCCAGAGTCCAACTTCAACACCAGCTTTATAAATTTAGAAATATGGTTTAATATATTTTACTTATACAACTCATTCAGTTTTCTTGATATTTCCTATTGGGCAGGTATTTTTCCATCTGTCAGTATCCAAACATCCAGGGTCCCTTGAATTTTTCAAAGATGAGTGTTTTCCTGTGGAGATAAGAACAGAACCCTGCCCCCATTTTATATGTTTTTCTTACTACCTGTATGAATATCATCATTGTGGATGAGTTGTCATTTCTCCTTTCCAAGAGGTTTCTCCTCTTCAAATTGAAACTTTATTAATTTTGATGGTATCCACAATTTTTCCTCCTCTGTGGAAACAAGAGCAAATCCCATTCCCCAACTTAGCACATCTCCTGGCTTCCACTTAGAGGTCAGCACATCTTTGAAATAAATTGGTTGATTTAGTTCAGCAGACTTTTCCATTATCCAATGTCTTTCTGCTGCTGTCATTCCTTTCTCATTAGCGTTAAGAAAATTCAAGGTTGATAAAGCATTATGTAATCTATTTCTGGGGGTATTTATGGTCCCTTTCTGTTTGTTCAGCATATGCTTTATAGTACGATTTGATCTTTCTATAACTGCCTGACCAGTAGGATTATTTGGTATACCTGTAATGTGTTTTATACTATAATACTCAAAAAAAGTGTTTCATTTTCTTAGATACATATGCTGGACCATTATCTGTCTTTATTTGTGCTGGTATACCCATGATGGCCATAACTTCCAATAAATGTGTGATTACTGAATCAGCCTTTTCTGAGTTCAGGGCAGTTGCCCATTGAAAACCTGAATACGTGTCTATGGTGTAGTGTACATATTTTGATTTACCAAATTCCATAAAGTGGAACACATCCATCTGCCAGATTTCATTTCTCTTAGTGCCCTTTGGGTTACTCCCTGCAGGCAACGCTGTTTGATTATAGAAAGAACAAGTAGGACATCTCTTGATAATGTCCTTAGCTTGTTGCCAAGTAATGGGAAATTCTTTCTTTAGGCCTTTACTATTGACATGATGCTTCTTATGAAATTCTGAGGCCTGCAACACACTTCCAATCAATAATTGATCAATCTCAGCGTTGCCTTGGCCTAGAGGACCAGGCAGACCTGTATAGGGCCAGATGTGTGTTATGTACATCGGACAAAGCCTATTCCTGACTATCTCTTGTACCTGGATAAACAATGAAGTCAACTCTGTGTCATCTGGTATAAATTCAGCGGTTTCAATATGCAAGATAACTCTTTCTGCATATTGTGAATCTGTAACTATAGTAAGAGTTTCTTTAAAATCCCTTAGCACCATAAGAATGGCATATAATTCTGCCTTTTGAACAGAATTATAAGGGCTTTTTTCCACCTTACTCAATTCACCTGACTTGTAACCTGCTTTCTCTGATTTATTTGCATCAGTATAGAATGTGCGGCCTCCAGTTATTGGAGCAGCACGTACAATTCTAGGAAGAATCCAAGAAGTTCTTTTAATAAGGTTAAGTCTACCATTTTGGGATAGTTGCTATTAATTTCTCCCCCAAAATTAGCAAAAGCTCTTAGCCACGGTTCATTGTCTTCCCATAACTTTTTTTTTCTTCAGTCGTAAAAGGCACTGTAATTTCTGCTGGGTCTATACCTGCTAGTTGACGAAGTCTCAGCTTACCTTTTATAATTAATTCAGAGACTTTTTCCACATAAGTTTTTAATGTTTTACTTGGTTTCTTAGGTATAAATATCCACTCTAAAATAATATCTTCCCTCTGCATTAGAATTCCTGTAGGAAAAATTCTGGAAGGCAATATGACTAGGATGCAGCTAAGATTTGGGTTCACCCTATCCACATGTGCCTCCTGTAATTTTTCCTCAATCATTGTCAGTTCCTTTTCTGCTTCAGCTGTCAGTTTTCTTGGACTATTCAAATCTTTATCACCATCTAAGGTTTTGTTTAATTGATCATGTGTTATCCCAACAGCTGGTCGTAGACTGGAAATGTCTCCTAACAGTCTTTGGAAGTCATTAAGGGTGTTTAACTGGTCTCTCCTAATTTGTGCCTTTTGCATTTTAATTTTCTCTAACCCTATTCTGTAACCTAGGTAATTAATAGAATTTTCTCTTTGAATCTTTTCAGGGACAATTTGGTATCCCCACCTAGGCAAGACTTTCTTTACTTCTTCAAACATCCTTTCTAATGTATCTTTTTTTTTTGAATCAGATAACAAGATGTCATCCATGTAATGATAAATTATGGACCTTGGGAATTGTTTACAAATTATTTCCAATGGCTTACTTACAAAATATTAGCACGATGTAGGACTATTGAGCATACCCTGTGGGAGGACAGTCCATTGATATATCCTATTAGGCTGAGAATTATTATAAGTAGGCACTGTGAAGGCAATTTTTTCTCTATCCTCTTCTTGTAACGCTATAGTGAAAAAACAATCTTTCAAATCAATAACTATAAGAGGCCATCATTTTGGTAACAGAGAAGGCAAAGGAATTCCAGATTTTAGTGGGCCCATAGGTTGAATTACTTTGTTGACAGCTCTTAGATCTGTCACCATTCTCCATTTACCAGATTTCTTTTTTACAACAAACACAGGAGAATTCCAAGGGCTGGTTGATTCTTCAATATGGTGAGCATCTATTTGCTCTTACAACAGCTGTTCAATGCCTGTATTTTATCTTCAGCTAGAGGCCACTGTTTGTTCCATACTGGCTTCTCAGTTAGCCATTTTAAAGGTAGGGCTGTTGGGACCTCTAAAGGTTTGATATTTGCTGTATATTCTTGTAGAGCCTGAATGGCTGGTGACCTTTTTCCATAATACCTCATCATATTGTCCCAGAATTATGAGTTCCTGGAACTACAGGAATGTTAATCTGGGTATTCCATTGCTGTAGCAGGTCACGGCCCCACAGATTTATGGCAATGTTGGCTATATATTGCCTTAGTCTTCCTATTTGTCCTTCGGGCCCTATGCATTCAACCCATCTTGTGCTTTGTTTTACACGAGATAGGGTTCAAATTCCCAGAAACTGAACATCTACCCCTTGATGTGGCCAATTTGGATGCCAAGATTCTGGGGTAATGATACTTACATCCGCACCTGTGTCTAAGAAGCCTTCAATAAAATGCCATTTATACAGACCCTTCACTTTGGTCTTTGATCGTTAATAGAAGTCTGCCAAAATATATGTTTACTCTGTCCTACTGGGTTTTTTTTGACTCATCCTCCACACGTAATTCATCATTTAGACCAGTATTACGTTTTACAGCAGAAATTGGAGCTTTTAATTTTCTTGGTGAGGCACGTTTTCCACTGTGACTGGGAATGACTGGGCCACTGTTGGCTTGGGGGCCTGTGAGAGGCCCCTCAAGGAGTTTCCCGACGGTATTGGGTTGCCTTGTTTGTCGGTTGTTGACCTGCATCCGTTGGACCAATTAAGGACTTTACCACATCTCCTACATATACCTGAAGGCCTAGGTCTCCTATTTATGCCATTCCTAGAGGAGATATTATTCCTAGAAATTCTGTGCCTGCAATCACTTCTCAGATGTCCTAATTTACCACAATTAAAACACCTGGCAGTTTGATGTCTCCTCATTGCTGTGGAAATCGCTTCTCCTACCCAAGATTCATCGTTATTGCTAAACGTCTCAACATTCATCGTATGCTGAATCCATTCATCCATAGGTGCTGATCTAGACTTTAAAGGCCCAGTTATCTTTTTGCATTCTATGTTTGCATTCTCAAAAGCTAGAGATTCAAGAAGTATTCGTCTAGCTTCTGGGTCTGTTACCCCTACGTCCAGAGCCTTCATTAATCTTTGCAAAAGTCAAGAAAGGGTTCTCTCTGTCCCTGCCTAATTCTGGTATATGATTCTACCCTTTTTGCTGGATCTTGTATCCTATTCCAAGCATTTAAAGCTGCTTGGCGACTTAGACACAGTACTTCATCGTCCTAAAGAACTTGGACCTGTGGATGAGCATATTCTCCTGCACCAAGAATTTGATCTTGGGAAACCTCCACACCTTTTGCTCTTCCTTGCTGTTCCATATGTTTGGATTCTTCACTGAAATAAATTCCAAACATCAAGGAAGTTCCATTATCTAAAACTGCAGACACTAACGGATGGAAATCATGGGGGGTAGCTCTAGCATTAGAAGCCCAAGTCCTTACCCTTTCCTTTACATATGCAGAGTGCAAGACAAAATTAACAATAGCTTGCTGAATTTCTTTTAGATCATTCATTGCTATTGGCGTCCATCTAGCTTCTGTGACTCCCTTTGAGCCTTTAGAAGTTGATGCTTTGTCAGAATTAAGTATAGTTTATGCTGCTAAATCCTTGGTAAGCCAGTACTAATAGCCGGTGTTGGCATTATATCCTGTCCTTGTGCCTTATTACTCTGTTCACCAGCTCCAATCATTTCTTCAATCATTTCAAGTCTTTTTATTATTGTCTTTATTTTTGTCTCTTTTGAATCCTGAATCTCATGACCTGCATGAGATTCTAGTAAAGATTTGTGGTTCTTAGGAGTGCCATATTCTTCCAAAATGATAGAATATGTAAAAGAATACTGAAACCCTGTAACCAGTAAATTAAGTTATCCCCATAGTCATAAAAACCTTGCATGATATAACCCATTGTATTGGTAACCAGAACAGTAAAATTCGCGGTGGAAACGATAACTGTCATATTACCTATTATCCAGAAGGTGGCGCTGTTGCCAAGTCGCGAGGAAACCAGGGTCCTTTTTCAGAATCTGCCTAGTATTTGATAAAAACTGAAAAATGTAAGTTGCTCAACAAAGTAAATGTAATTAAATCATTTCCAGACATGGAACCAGAAACCAAGAATCCAAGGGTAGAGAAGACCAACCTGGAAGCCCCTTATGCCTCCACGTGACAGAGTCACCCTGAGGGGTTGCAGCTTTCAGCAACCACGTGCTCTGGTTAATGCCACTTAAGAGCTGTGCTTGCAAGTGAGATTTAAAAAAGACTCAGAAAAGAGCAAACCATGCGGGCGGTGACTATGCAGGCCTGTGGATATGATAGGTTGCATGTGGACTGGAAGTCAATCTGAGGTGTCTAAAGAGAAAATATAAAAAAAACTACAGCAATAAAAGCCAGTGCATGAAGATTTATATTAATCTGCTGGCTCCACATACAAGACACAGGCCACAAGGCCACCTGCCGGCCCCGGCAGCTGAGGAAGGGAGGCTTGCACCAAGCTGAACCCACTCCCGGAGGCCGAGCAAGGGAAGGAGAGGTCCTAACACCAAACGTTCGTTACCAACTGAAGGCGGAAGTCATAAACAATGCCACACCAGTTTGGAATTATGATTAATAGGGTGGTATTTATTTAAAGGGGAAAAAACGTACAGATCACCATCAGACCTCTGCGCAACAAGGAAGGGAGTCTAGTCGCTGGTCAGCAGGAAGTGAAGAGAGCGAGGAGAGGGAAGTTGCGGCTTTTTAAAAGAGAGAGAGACCATGCCCCAATTGGCTGGTATCTCAGCAGCTATAGGCTGGAGAAAGGGGAGACCTACCGCAACAAGGTTATTCCATTAAAGACATAATTAACGAGGCACCAATTCAGCAGGAAGCAGTTTGGAGATAAAACTCTGAACTCATGTTCTCAAATATGGCTTATAAACGTTCTTTTACATTTAAATGGGGATATGATATAGATATGTATAATTTGCATTAGTATAGATTTTGCTTTATTGATAGAGATTTAAGGTCAATTTTGAAATATATATATATATATATATATATATATATATATATATATGCATTTTTGATCTTTATTAAGGTATTGTGATTGTGTAGTTCATTTAAAAATGTAATGTATATAGGTTGTTAATGGATAATCATTAATAATAGTCAAGTTTGTAGTCATGTTAGTTAGATTTTCTAGCTCTATAGATATATATTTCAATTAGATAGGCATTCTTCATATCTTTCTTAGACTACAAAACATGCTATTTAATGTATTAATACCTTAGGGTTTTTCGTGACAATGAGACACTCTGCTCCTGGCAGCTCAAATCTACATCAGGAAGAAGATGGGCATCAAATAGGATCCTTCTGGAGTATGATAGACATTTGGGCAAGAAACTGCTCTTGCCTAAACGATTGCATAAAGGACACAGAGAACACATAGAGTGAGGACTACCGAACTTGCCTAAAGTTGAGATGATCTTTCGGCTTTCCTGATTTATGAAAGAGTCTGCAAGACATTCTTCAAGACAAGCAGATAGTGACTGCCTTTGAAATGTCCTGCTTCATGAAAATGTCTGCTGGAAATTATGGGCCTGTTGACTGAAGATGGATACCCCAACAGTACAGAGGAATGTTGGTTGACTGTACAGGCAGCGAGAGGTCTCTGTCATTTCGAGAGATTGAATGTTGCTTACTTTTTTTTGCTTATGTAATATTGTATTCTTCTAGAGTCTTTGATGGAGTTGAAGAATAGATTGATAGTTATAGTTTTCCATTATTATGTAAAAGATAAATAGATATAAATATTGTAACTGTAATTCTTGCTTGATAACTGTTTTGTTATATGTAATTTTGCTATATTAAAGTTAAAGATTCCGTTCTTGTTTAAACAGAAATAGGGGAAATGATGGAGTAAGGTCATTGGTTAATTCAATAAAGAAACTGCTTGCCCTGATAGGTTTGAACATATGTGGGTGGAGTAAAAAGAACAGAATGCTGGGAGGAACAGTAAGTGAGCTCAGAGACACCATGCTCCCCTCTCCCGGACAGACACGATAGCTCTGCTCTGAGACAGAAGGCGATGCAGCCAGCCACAAGGTCAGGCATGCTGAATCTTTCCTGAAATTCGCAGCTTGTGGTGATACATAGATTATTAGAAATGGGTTAAGAGGCTAAACTACTGGGCAAGGCAGTGTTTAAAAGAATACTGTTTGTGTGTAATTATTTCAGGACATAAGCCTCCAAGGCAATCGTGGTGCTGGGGATGCAGCCCTGCTGCTCAAATTACTACAGAATGGCTCTCAGTCGTGTGGACACCTGAATCCACAGAAAGCCTGAGAAAGCTCGGGAAAGAGTAAAGTATGTTTTCTAGGTAACAGCGATTTCTCGAGCCTGCTCTGCTTGCAAGAAGCAAGCAAGCACACTCATTTAAAAGAGGCTTCTTGACTCAGCTTCAGCTGCAAAACCCTGCAGCACTTAAGAGGTCCTGCCACGAAACATTTAAATGGTGTTGATAAAGCCAACTGAATGCTTGTTTGTTTTCAGCAGTAGCAGGAAAAAAAAAACCTGTGTTGTTTTAAAATGTCAGTTTCTGAGCCATCCTGCCAGGGCAAACTCTGACTGTTTGAGGCAGGAGGTCCAGCTACAGAGAGAGGGCTTGAGTGTTGTCTGTTGCAGATTGTTTGATGGCAAGAACCGTAAAACACTGTAGACTTGTGGCACTGAATGCGGCTCTGGCCGGTACCTCAGCCATAAGGTTGGAATGGCAGAAAGCTAAGTAATAGGCTACATCTAGCTGGCAAAGCCACCTTTTCGTCATATTGAGATTGCTGTGTAAATTACGGATTCATGTGGTCAAAAAAAACAAAGAGAGATATTGAGTAAAGAGAGATTCAAAGATAAAGAAAATTTTTAAATGATTTACAGTGTGTTAAAAATATGTGCAGGCTAAAAGTTGAAGTTCTTAAAGTTAAAATTAAATGAAGAGAGTTGTTGGTTGCAGTAGTACACACCTTTAATCCCAACACTTGGGAGGCAGAGAGAGATTGACCTCTGTAACTTCAAGGTGTGGTAGCACATACCTTTAATCCCAGTGCCGAGAAGGCAGAGACAAACAGGTCTCTGTGAATTCAGGTGTAGTACCATACACCTTTGATCCCAATGCTGGGAGGCAGAGACATGTGGATCTCTGAAACTTCAAGGACAGCCTGTTCTACAGAGTTATTCCAGGTCAAAGATACAGAGAACCTGTCTCAAAAGGCAAAAAATAAATTAGAGCATAAATTGAAGCTAACAAAGATGGAAAATACACAGAGAATTTTGATACTGTATGCTATTGTGCTCTGTTTGAATCATTTGAATGCTGATGAAGGAGCAATAGCTGCTAAAAGATATTTGTTTATAAATGCTGCTGAACTAATCCCACATAGATATTTTGAAAGTGCCTTGACTTTAAAATTTGGATCTAAGGACATGATGCTTTGGAAAGGAGGTTCTTATTTTGTTTTCACAGAGGGTGAGAGTCTGTGGACTGCCGCTATCCCAATATGGTATTACGGATCACGACTTTCCTCATATGACCTCCGTCCACAGAGATGTCAGAAAAATCCTTCCCTAAGAGGGCAAGTTCTTTACAAATGAAAGATTATACAACAGAAGAGACATGGAAGATTTATTTGGGCAAGCTGTTGAAAGGATAAAGTGATGGAAGAAGGTCATTGCTTAATTAAATAAAGAATCTGCTTCCCTTGATAGGTTAGAACATAGGTGGGAGGAGTAAAGAGAACAGAATGCTGCTAGAAAGAGGAAGTGAGCTCAGAGATGCCATGCACCCCTCTCCCGGGCAGACACGGGAGCTCTGCTCCCTGAGGCAGATGGCAATGCAGCCAGCCACCAGGTCAGACATGCTGAATCTTTCCTGGTAAGCGCACCTCATGCTGCAACATACATTATTAGAAATGGGTTAAGAGGCTGAAAATACTGGGCCAGGAAGTGTTTAAAAGAATACAGTTTTTGTGTTCTTATTTAGGGGCATAAGCTAGGTAGGTGGCCATGGTGCTTGGGACGCAGCCCCGCTGCTCAAATTATGACTATAAAGGGGGAAATTGAAGAAGGGAAGGAAGAAGAGAGAGAGAGAGAGAGAGAGAGAGAGAGAGAGAGAGAGAGAGAGAGAGAGAGAGAGATGGAAGAATGGATGTATTCAATCATTCATTGGAAAAATGAGTGAACCAAAGAATGAGGAGACCTAGAAGGATAAAATGTGCTGCATTCCCTGTGAGAGTCAGGTCATATGAAAGATGGACATTGTTTTGCACTGAGGAGGAGGATTTTTCCATTTTGCCTTCTTTGTGCTCCAAGCCCAGCCACAAGAGTGATGATGAGGACTGGGAGAAGAAGAGGTGAGGGTGTACCAGAATTCCCTGGTATAAGTTATCACCCAAATTGTAGCCAAATCACCTGACCTGAGACAGCTGATCTACATGCTGGACCCTAACTGGCAGTTGGACAACTCTAACATTTTAACCAAGTTTGTGAAGATCAAGGAAGCAAAAATCGCCCCGTTACAGGATGGCAGGATACTTACATGATGGGAGTCGGACATCAATACCATACTGGTATTTGGGGGTCGGATGAGTTTGTGGGGTCTTTGCCACACTCCACCTAGCATCAGGGATTCCCTCATTTACTGACTTGATGGAGATCGGTGCATTCATCATATGTGTGCATGTCACACATTATTGGGCATCAATGTGTACATGTTTATCCTGTGTGTGGATGCGTCTGTCGATGAGATTTATAGCCCAAGTCCTACAGAACATGATCAACGAAAGGGAACACTGTTTTCCAGATATGACAGGGCAATTATTTAAATGAACTCACAAGGGTTGGATGGCATGCAAAGGACCAATGAGAGTTCAAGGAATACCGAATCCAGGCATGACAAAGTAGGTGGCAGACAGAATTCTGACAAAAGGAAGTAGATAGCGTGATGTCCATCCCACTGCAGAAGAGCAACTGTGCGGAGACACTTTTCTCTAAGCAGGAGGCTCCTGGTCACTCAACATGCTCCAGTGGAGTTCAAACATCCAGTGACTTACAGCCAGTACGAATTAAACTATTCATCAAATGAAACCTAATTTTCTCTGATTTTCAGTATACATTTGTGTCCCTTCCTGATTAATCTACTCTTTATCCTCTTAAGTCCCAATACCTCACTCTGATATCTGTCACATCTTTCCAGTTGACATGTTTTTCCCTCAAGCTTTATCCCGCCCCGAGATCCTACAACTTTTGTCCCCTCTCCACTACTCCCTAGACAGCCATCTTGTCCTTTACCACACCAAGCATTCCCAGTCCATCCTCTCCAAGGGGAAAGACCATAAATCCTGCTTTGTTTTGAGGCATGTATTTCTGTGATGTCCCATCCACCAAACATAATCCATCATTCACCAAAGAACAAAACATGTTCACAAATTTTTATTTTTCGAGCAAGAATATTCCATTGGAAAAAAAATACCAGGATTAATAGAAGACCTGCGGTATCTCTGAAAAAAACACATTCCCCAAACACAGTTTTAAGTGTGCCCCTCAAATTTTGAGAATTTCACTTTAACAGATCTTCACCAAATCGTAGACATAGATATGGAAGTCATTATTAAACTTGATGAAATACACAGAAGGTTTGGTGGGAACTTGGCAAATAATTTTACCTATCTCTTGGGTTCCATCTTTTTTGTTGTACTGCACACCTTTCCCTGCCAAGGAATCCCTGCCTAATGCCAAAGTCACCTCTACTGGAGGACATTCAGGTATGATGTGGACGTTGCCTTCAATGGAGTCATCAAGATGGTGATAAAGGTACAGGACTGGATCATTCTCCTTGACAATGTAGAAACAGGTCATCCTGGTCTGCACCTCATCTGGGACCATGACACTGCACTCCTCCTTAGAGCCTGGCATGATGTGGAGGTTGCCTTCAAGGTAGTCATCCAGGAGGTGGTAAATATACAAGACCGGATCTTTCTTGTAGGTAATATACAACCAGGTCTTCATGATTGGCACCTCCTCTAGGACCATCCCATTCCAGTCTTCCTTAGAGCAATTTGTGCCCGTGAATGTATGTTTCACTGCTCTGCCAACTATGGTGTTTGACAGATGAGTGTCTGTCACCTGAGGAAATGGCACATTATTAGGCAGGATCTTAAGGTTTAAAATCCTTTCATCGCTGTGAAGCTCCAAGCCACAGACACAATCAATCCCATCATATTTCAACAAATAGAGAGAGGGATATGTTGGCAGTTGATCTAGAATGATGGCTTTCTACTGGGTGACTGGTTCATTGGATTCCTTCCAGCCATGAGAAATTCGGCGGCCAACAATATTCTCCAGGGCCTCAAAAGGCTTACTCAGTTTTTGCTTCTGGAGAGTTGGCCCATTCTTCTTCTGGAGAGGTGGCATGCATCTCATACTAAGAGGCATCTTTATCATGGTGGTAGATTTACTGAGATAGGCCACAACACTCCTGTTCCACTGTCTCTTGGCTCTCTTTCTGTGCTTGGGCTTCATAGCTGCCAATCTCTGCATTGGAAGAATTCTTCAGTTTCAATCAGACACAAAGTGGTTTCCTCCACCATAAGTGCCTGCAAGGTTAAGAAGGGGAGGATGCGATGTCAAGATTCTTTTCTGGAAGATCTTTGGGGAAGGTGATAAAGGCAGTGCTGAATAGATTTGGGCTGCCTAAATGTAATTTGGTCTTAAGAAATTCATAGGAAAATTATCAAACTATTGTCTACAGCTCAGTATATGTGTATCAGAGACATATTCCTGCTACCCAAAGGCAATGGACCTCTACTGAGAAACCTAATTCCGGACTGACTGTGTCAATGAGAAGAGACTGGATACCTATGCCCAAAGTGAGAAAGAAAAATCTGAACAGATGGCAAAGAATTCGAAGGACAGCCACTTCTCTCCTTCCCACTCAAGCTGTTGGTTAGGTGGTTGATCCAAAACCACCTGCCCAAGGTCATGGCACTCCAGTCCACTGGTTCTATGTATTGTGTCTCCTGATCCAGACCCAGGTTTTTTACATAAAGCCATTCCATGTCTTCACTAGAGAAGTGAGCTTTGTGAGACAAACTGCAAAAATAAAGACTCATTAATCTGGGCAACAGCACCATTTAGAAATAATTAATATCTTTTAAAACACATATGGACAAAGAGGATCTCCGCCCCTTTCGTGAACTGATGAATTGGACATTGATAGCAAAGATAAAGTGGGAAGAATACCTGGCATTCACTGTCCCCACAGCTATCAAATATAGAAGCTGTTAACAACATAAATTTTAGACTCACAGGAGATTTGAAGGAAATCTCTCTGGGACTACAGAGGTCCCTGTTTCTTCCAAAACATATTTACCAAAAGAAAATGTCTTGGCGCTCCAGATTCCATCTTCTGGAAATGTTCAGCTGCCTAATCCTGTTGAACAGTTGTGGAGCCCAAGAGCTGAACTCACCTCCTCAGCCACCGTGAAGATAGTCAGCCCACCTTCACAGAAGACTAGTGCTTCATGTGGAACAGTGTTGCCACCCCCAACCAAAGCTTTGTGACATCATCAAGACTCTACTTAGGTCATTAAACCCGTCATAGGCAGATTTATTCCCTACTAACCCACAGAAATATCCAGCATACATGTCCTATTATGCTGCTCACACAGCCCCCTGGAGACCCAAAATAAAACCTCACTCATCTTCCCAAATACATGAGTCATATTTTGCCAGGTAACCCAATCTCTTTTTGTGCCTTTTCTGTAAAAAAGTCTTTGGTGTCTGAGTCAACAACTCACATGAATGTTTTTTTTTCTAGCTCCAATCTCTGTATTGGTTATCTACTATTGATTTTTATATTACTTCATAATAATGAATGTCAAAATTTTCACTTCGTTTCCTCCTCCCACTTTCTTCTCGCTCCCCCACCAAACCTCTCCACTCCTACTCCAATTTAAATTGATGGCGGGATACCTTGACCTGTTTGAAGTCCAAGCCTACCCTTCATCCATCGAGATTTAGGAAGGCAAGCATCCACATAGAATCTGATCACAAAAAAGCCTGTATATGAAGTGCAGACAAATGTCAGTGCCATTATCATTGGCTTCTCAGTCTGGTCCAATTGTCAGCCACATTCAGAGCTTCCACTTTGATTCCATGTTCTTTCATTCCCAGGCCACTGGTTTAGTTGAAACCCCCTTTGTTCAGGCACAGTGTCTCAGTGTGTGGACCAAGCCATTTTATTCCTGACATCCTTGCTCTTATTCTCCATCAGTCGGCTATTCAACTGGAGCTTGGAAGCTCCATCTAGTTTTCTGATTTTTACCCTGACTTGATCTCGATCTTGGCCATACAAAAGTTCCATGGTGATATTCAAGATAGTCATCAGTCTGACTATAGGATAAGGCACCCATTGTGACTATAGACATGGCACAGTGCAGTCAACCTCTCCTCACCTGCCCAAGTTCCTCTAGGGGGTCACCCCATGCCTCTAAGAACCCCTCGAGAGATAATGATCTTGACAACCCCAGAATGGCCTACTCAATTAATATCATCAGTGTATGTGCATTAACTTGTGTGTGTGTGCGTGTGTGTGTTTAAATCACAATAAAAACAAATGGATTGTAATATTGAAATTTCTTCTCATCTTGAGAAGAATGTTTGCTACAGAAATACTGTCATAGTAGTACTGAGAGTGTAAGCTGTCTCATCAAGGAGAAGTAACTAGAGGAATCCCCCAGGAGTTAGGCTCAGTGTCCCAGGAATTACGCCCAAGGAAAGTCAATGAACTCATGGATGGAACATAAAACTCAGCCTAAATAACACTCCAAATCATTTAGGTGGAACATGAGATACTCTTGCAACAGTTTCAAGATGTCAAAAATGCCTGGACTAGAACATAAGGGGAACACAATGATGTGGAGCTGAGAGTGCATGGCAAAACTGATTGGATCTGGCAAAAATTATGGAAGCATACCAAGGAAACCACCAGGGGGACAAAACCCTAAGAAATCTGTATGACAACATATCATGTTTACAATTCTGTGATTTTTAGACAAAGGAAAGATCCTAAATATGTCACTGCCACACTGGTGATGATTAACCCATTCCATCGTAGTGTGACTCCCTGTTGTGTTTAAGATAACCTGTCAATTCTGTCTATTTAGGTACAGGGAAATTTGCATTGTTTGCAGAGATTAACTAACAGCATCATTTACTGAGAAGCAAAGGCAAGGCAAAGCAATCATAGACATGTTGTTGAATGCTGATGATGTTATTGGGAGTTTTGTGGGTATTTTCTTAAAGGGAAATCATCGGTGACTCTCATGCATGAAGAGATCCTATCTCTGTGATGTGTCTGGAAGGACTGAAATAAATAAACTAAAATAGTTTTTTTTCTCACCTTCTAGTAACATTTTTTTTGCTATATCAAATAATTGTGTTGCATGAGTTTCTTCCACTCCTTCAGCCAATAGCCACTGAGATACCAGCCCATTGAGGTGTGGTCTCTCTCTCTTTCAAAAACCAACATTTACCTTCAGCTTGATCTCTTGCTTCCAGTTTCCCTTCCGGCCTCTATGCTTCTTTCCTGATCCCGCTGAGGGCTTTTGTCAGGGATGGTCATCTGTAAGTTTTTGCCCTTTAAAGATATAATCATTCTATTAATCACAATTCTAAACTGGTGTGGGGATTATTTGACTAAGGAAAGGAGAAAGCATACATAGAGGCAGGAAACCTTACCTTTGCAAATGACCCATTTGGAGGCCCTACTTCAGGCTCCTCTCTTCTCCTATTCTTGTTATTTTTTATTAGTTTAGGACAAGATAAAACTCAATATAAATGTCTGTGAACACTGAATGAGTTAAGTATGTGTGACCACCTTGATGTCTGCCTGTCTGACAACAGGGGCAGAGTTCATGGGCATCTGACGCATAGCACAGGATTGTCAGCAATCAATCTCTGGTCCACCTAACTCTACAGCATAAGAGTTGTCATGGTTGCTCATCTGATCCTCTTCATATGATCTCCATCCACAGAGATGTCAAAAAAAATCCTCCCCTGAAAAGGCAAGTTCTTTTCAAATGAAAGATTATACAGCAGAAGAGACATGGAAGATTTATTAGGGCAAGCTCTTGAAAGGATAAATTGATGGTAGTAATTCATTGCTTAATTAAATAAAGAAACTGCTTCCCCTGTTAATTTAGAACATAGGTGGGAGGAGAAAGAGAACAGAATGCTGGGAGCAAGAAGCAGTGTGCTCAGAGACACCATGATCCACTCTCGTGGGAAGACGTGATAGCTCTCCTCTCTGAGGCAGAGGGCAATGCAGCCAGCAACCAGGTTAGACCTGTTGAATCTTTCCTGGTGAGCACACTCGTGATGCTACATAGATTATTAGAAATGGGTTAATAGGCTAAACTAATGGGCCAGGCAGTGTTTAAAAGAATCGTTTGTGTGTAATTATTTCTGGACATTAGCTAGCGAGGCTGCCCTGGTGCTGGTTACACAGCTCCGCTGCTCAAATTACTACAGAATGGCACTCAGACATGTGGAAAACTGAATCCACTGAAAGCCTGAGAAAGCCCGGGAACGAGTAAAGCATGTTTTCTTTTTAGCAGCTATATCTCGGGTCTGCACTAATTGCTAGTAGCAAGCAAGCACACTCATGTAAGAGAAGATTCCTGACTCACCTTCAGCTGCAAAACCCTGCTGCTGTTAAGTGGTCCTGCCACGAAACATTTAAATGGTGTTGACAAAAGCCAGCTGAATGCTTGTTTGTTTTCAGCAGTAGCAGGAAAAAAAAACTGTGATGTTTTAAAATGCCGGAATTCTGGGCCATCCTGCCAGAACAAACTCTGACTGTTTGAGTCAGGAGGGCCAGCTACAAAGAGAGGGCTTGAGTGTTGTCTTTTGCAGCTTGTTTGATGGCAAGGACCTTGAAACACTGTAGACTTGTGGCACTGAATGCTGCTCTGGCCGGTACCTCGGCCATAAGGTTGGAATGGCAGAAAGCTAAGGAATAGGCTACATCTAGCTGGCAAAGCCACCTTTTCGTCATATTGAGATTGCTGTGTAAATTAAGGATTCATGTGGTCAAAAAAACAAAGAGAGATATTGAGTAAAGAGAGATTCAAAGACAAAGAAAATTTTTAAATGATTTACAGTGTGTTAAAAATATGTGCAGGCTAAAAGTTGAAGTTCTTAAAGTTAAAATAAAATGCAGAGAGTTGTTGGTTGCAGTAGTACACACCTTTAATCCCAACACTTGGGAGGCAGAGAGAGATTGACCTCTGTAACTTCAAGGTGTGGTAGCACATACCTTTAATCCCAGTGCCGAGAAGGCAGAGACAAACAGGTCTCTGTGAATTCAGGTGTAGTACCATACACCTTTGCTCCCAATGCTGGGAGGCAGAGACATGTGGATCTCTGAAACTTCAAGGACAGCCTGTTCTACAGAGTTATTCCAGGTCAAAGATACAGAGAACCTGTCTCAAAAGGCAAAAAATAAAAAGGAAAAATAAATTAGAGCTTAAATTGAAGCTAACAAAGATGGAAAATACACAGAGAATTTTGATACTGTATGCTATTGTGCTCTGTTTGAATCATTTGAATGCTGAGGAAGGAGCAATAGCTGCTAAAAGATATTTGTTTATAAATGCTGCTGAACTAATCCCACATAGATATTTTGAAAGTGCCTTGACTTTAAAATTTGGATCTAAGGACATGATGCTTTGGAAAGGAGGTTCTTATTTTGTTTTCAGAGAGGGTGAGAGTCTGTGGACTGCCGCTATCCCAATATGGTAGTACGGATCACGACCTCCTGAAAGGCTGCTGTGAACACCTTCAAAAAATAGCTTCGGTCAACTGCCAATTGAGATGAAACTAGCCCACAGGTTAAGAAGGCGTATGTCATAAACAATGCCACACCAGTTTGGAATTATGATTAATACGCTGGTATTTACTTAAAGGGGAAATAACTTACAGATCACTGTCAGCCCTCTGTGCAACCAGGAAGGGAGTCTAGTCACCTGCAGAGCAGAAAATGAATAGAGCGAGGAGAGGGAAGTGGCCACTTTTTTAAAGAGAGAGAGACCACGCCCCAATTGGCTGGTATCTCAGCAGCTATAGGCTAGAGGAACGGGAGGACCTCCCACAATACCTCCCCTTTTGTTTAAATAAGAGATTTCTAAACCTACTATGAAATTATTTACAATAAGTACAAATATCCTATTCTAACTAGATAGGTCTTGTATAAAAAATAACTTGGCCAAGTCATGAGAGAAAGTAACTACATTTATATAGTCTACAACCCCATCAAAAATCTGAGAAGGGAAATAATGTTATCTGGTTAATTAGGAAGTTGATTAAAACAACTTCCAAAACATGCAACAAATCACAGAGACAACTAGCTACCTGGACAATCACCCAAATTCACGTTAGCAGCATTGAAGCAACCAACTTTGGCTAAGGCCTAACATAACTGACAAATCATTTTCAAAGGCAGGTAACTTTTTGAAACTATCTTACCCTGTCTACGCAGGACATGACTGTCTTGTTTTATCCATTGATGCACGCTCTGTATCTCTGTCAGTGGTTGAGGTATGGTCATTTCTTTGCCCCAAGGCAAGTTCTGCCTAAAAGAAAGGCTACAGGTGGAGTGTCTTCGTGCTCAACATTCTCTCAGGAATAGATTGGTGTTGCCAGGAGCAATTGTATCTCATTCCCACTAAACTCTGAGTTAGATTAAAGGCCATTTTCTACAGCTCTTTGAAGAAGTTGAAGATTATCTATCTATACTGAGTATGATCTCTATATATCTAAAGAACCTGATTAGTCTAATTATAAATGACAAACTTAGATGACTATTAGTCTATATGATTCTCAATATCTATCTAACTTAAAGACTGACAATAAATGACTATGAAACAAATGAGGACAATGACCTCCAAATATAAACAGTGTACAAATATTTATTGCAGTAGTTAAATATATATCAATACACAAACATTATATAAGTATCTTAATCAGAGGTAGAAATGTACACTACAATATGGTAAATATATATATATATATATATATATATATATATATATCAATACAATATATGTCAATACATAAAAATGTTTTAAACTGAGGTAGAAACATGCAGGCATACAAAAGTCAATACAATTTAACTTTGTATCAATATACAAGTATCTATACCAATATATTTGTCTAAAAACAGAAACTCAGATTTACAAATCTATTATCCTATCATCCCCTTTTTTTCAAAGGATTCCTGCACTTATAAAATTCCTCCCCCAACCCTCAATCGTATACTAATTATAATCAACCCCTAAATGATGTCCCTAAACCCAAGGGCAAACTTTACTGGGAGAGGGGCGTTGTCCTCTAGAATTTCTTCCAGCTGTCATGGGGTGACGTGCTCTCTGGGGGATCCTGTGAAAGTAAATTGATGGTTAAATTTCAAGATCAATGTTTATTAAAATTGCCAATAGTCTCTGAGTATTTTGTGCTGGTCTGGCCAAAATATTGTATAAGATGTGCACCATTTCAGCTAACCAAGTTGGAATTGTCTTGTGCAGCTGGTACCCAAATCAGGTCTTGTAGTAGCACTATCAGTATCATGACGTCATATCAACCAGGTGGAGTTGTTGTTATGGGGCCCCATCTTCTTACTGGAAACTTCAAATGTAACTTCAGGAAAAACTCATTGTTCATTGTGAAAAAAATTAAACTTTAGTCATATATATATATGTATATTCATTGAAAGGCATGATAGATATATTCAATGATAAGTATGATAGATATGAAGAAAAGCAAAGATGTTTTCTAAACTCATATTTCTTTCTGTCCCACATCATGGCTCTTAATAAGAGACAGAAACTCCAGAAATTCTGGGTTTTTCTCTTACTAACGGGCTTGGAAATAGAGAGGGACTGAGCCAGAGTCCAACTTCAACACCAGCTTTATAAATTTAGAAATATGGTTTAATATATTTTACTTATACAACTCATTCAGTTTTCTTGATATTTCCTATTGGGCAGGTATTTTTCCATCTGTCAGTATCCAAACATCCAGGGTCCCTTGAATTTTTCAAAGATGAGTGTTTTCCTGTGGAGATAAGAACAGAACCCTGCCCCCATTTTATATGTTTTTCTTACTACCTGTATGAATATCATCATTGTGGATGAGTTGTCATTTCTCCTTTCCAAGAGGTTTCTCCTCTTCAAATTGAAACTTTATTAATTTTGATGGTATCCACAATTTTTCCTCCTCTGTGGAAACAAGAGCAAATCCCATTCCCCAATGTAGCACATCTCCTGGCTTCCACTTAGAGGTCAGCACATCTTTGAAATAAATTGGTTGATTTAGTTCGGCAGACTTTTCCATTATCCAATGTCTTTCTGCTGCTGTCATTCCTTTCTCATTAGCGTTAAGAGAATTCAAGGTTGATAAAGCATTATGTAATCTATTTCTGGGGGTATTTATGGTCCCTTTCTGTTTGTTCAGCATATGCTTTATAGTACGATTTGATCTTTCTATAACTGCCTGACCAGTAGGATTATTTGGTATACCTGTAATGTGTTTTATACTATAATACTCAAAAAAAGTGTTTCATTTGCTGGACCATTATCTGTCTTTATTTGTGCTGGTATACCCATGATGGCCATAACTTCCAATAAATGTGTGATTACTGAATCAGCCTTTTCTGAGTTCAGGGCAGTTGCCCATTGAAAACCTGAATACGTGTCTATGGTGTAGTGTACATATATTGATTTACCAAATTCCATAAAGTGGAACACATCCATCTGCCAGATTTCATTTCTCTTAGTGCCCTTTGGGTTACTCCCTGCAGGCAACGCTGTTTGATTATAGAATGAACAAGTAGGACATCTCTTGATAATGTCCTTAGCTTGTTGCCAAGTAATGGGAAATTCTTTCTTTAGGCCTTTACTATTGACATGATGCTTCTTATGAAATTCTGAGGCCTGCAACACACTTCCAATCAATAATTGATCAATCTCAGCGTTGCCTTGGCCTAGAGGACCAGGCAGACCTGTATAGGGCCAGATGTGTGTTATGTACATCAGACAAAGCCTATTCCTGACTATCTCTTGTACCTGGATAAACAATGAAGTCAACTCTGTGTCATCTGGTATAAATTCAGCGGTTTCAATATGCAAGATAACTCTTTCTGCATATTGTGAATCTGTAACTATAGTAAGAGTTTCTTTAAAATCCCTTAGCACCATAAGAATGGCATATAATTCTGCCTTTTGAACAGAATTATAAGGGCTTTTTCCACCTTACTCAATTCACCTGATTTGTAACCTGCTTTCTGTGATTTATTTGCATCAGTATAGAATGTGCGGCCTCCAGTTATTGGAGCATCACGTACAATTCTAGGAAGAATCCAAGAAGTTCTTTTAATAAGGTTAAATCTACCATTTTGGGATAGTTGCTATTAATTTCTCCCCCAAAATTAGCAAAAGCTCTTAGCCACGGTTCATTGTCTTCCCATAACTTTTTTTTTCTTCAGTCATAAAAGGCACTGTAATTTCTGCTGGGTCTATACCTGCTAGTAGACGAAGTCTCAGCTTACTTTTTATAATTAATTCAGAGACTTTTTCCACATAAGTTTTTAATGTTTTACTTGGTTTCTTAGGTATAATTATCCACTCTAAAATAATATCTTCCCTCTGCATTAGAATCCATGTAGGAAAAATTCCGGAAGGCAATATGACTAGGATGCAGCTAAGATTTGGGTTCACCCTATCCACATGTGCCTCCTGTAATTTTTCCTCAATCATTGTCAGTTCCTTTTCTGCTTCAGCTCTCAGTTTTCTTGGACTATTCAAATCTTTATCACCATCTAAGGTTTTGTTTAAATGATCATGTGTTATCCCAACAGCTGGTCGTAGACTGGAAATGTCTCCTAACAATCTTTGGAAGTCATTAAGGGTGTTTAACTGGTCTCTCCTAATTTGTGCCTTTTGCATTTTAAATTTCTCTAACCCTATTCTGTAACCTAGGTAATTAATAGAATTTTCTCTTTGAATCTTTTCAGGGACAATTTGGTATCCCCACCTAGGCAAGACTTTCTTTACTTCTTCAAACATCCTTTCTAATGTATCTTTTTTTTTTGAATCAGATAACAAGATGTCATCCATGTAATGATAAATTATGGACCTTGGGAATTGTTTACAAATTATTTCCAATGGCTTACTTACAAAATATTAGCACGATGTAGGACTATTGAGCATACCCTGTGGGAGGACAGTCCATTGATATATCCTATTAGGCTGAGAATTATTATAAGTAGGCACTGTGAAGGCAATTTTTTCTCTATCCTCTTCTTGTAACGCTATAGTGAAAAAACAATCTTTCAAATCAATAACTATAAGAGGCCATCATTTTGGTAACAGAGAAGGCAAAGGAATTACAGATTGTAGTGGGCCCATAGGTTGAATTACTTTGTTGACAGCTCTTAGATCTGTCACCATTCTCCACTTACCAGATTTCTTTTTTACAACAAACACAGGAGAATTCCAAGGGCTGGTTGATTCTTCAATATGGTGAGCATCTATTTGCTCTTACAATAGCTGTTCAATGCCTGTATTTTATCTTCAGCTAGAGGCCACTGTTTGTTCCATACTGGCTTCTCAGTTAGCCATTTTAAAGGTAGGGCTGTTGGGACCTCTAAAGGTTTGATATTTGCTGTATGTTCTTGTAGAGCCTGAATGGCTGGTGACCTTTTTCAATAATACCTCATCATATTGTCCCAGAATTATGAGTTCCTGGAACTACAGGAATGTTAATCTGGGTATTCCATTGCTGTAGCAGGTCACGGCCCCACAGATTTATGGCAATATTGGCTATATATTGCCTTAGTCTTCCTATTTGTCCTTCGGGCCCTATGCATTCAACCCATCTTGTGCTTTGTTTTACACGAGATATGGTTCAAATTCCCAGAAACTGAACATCTACCCCTTGATGTGGCCAATTCGGATGCCAAGATTCTGGGGTAATGATACTTACATCCGCACCGGTGTCTAAGAAGCCTTCAATAAAATGCCATTTATAGAGACCCTTCACTTTGGTCTTTGATCGTTAATAGAAGTCTGCCAAAATATATGTTTACTCTGTCCTACTGGGTTTTTTTTGACTCATCCTCCACACGTAATTCATCATTTAGACCAGTATTACGTTTTACAGCAGAAATTGGAGCTTTTAATTTTCTTGGTGAGGCACGTTTTCCACTGTGACTGGGAATGACTGGGCCACTGTTGGCTTGGGGGCCTGTGAGAGGCCCCTCAAGGAGTTTCCCGATGGTATTGGGTTGCCTTGTTTGTCGGTTGTTGACCTGCATCCGTTGGACCAATTAAGGACTTTACCACATCTCCTACATATACCTGAAGGCCTAGGTCTCCTATTTATGCCATTCCTAGAGGAGATATTATTCCTAGAAATTCTGTGCCTGCAATCACTTCTCAGATGTCCTAATTTACCACAATTAAAACACCTGGCAGTTTGATGTCTCCTCATTGCTGTGGAAATCGCTTCTCCTACCCAAGATTCATCGTTATTGCTAAACGTCTCAACATTCATCGTATGTTGAATCCATTCATCCATAGGTGCTGATCTAGACTTTAAAGGCCCAGTTATCTTTTTGCATTCTATGTTTGCATTCTCAAAAGCTAGAGATTCAAGAAGTATTCGTCTAGCTTCTGGGTCTGTTACCCCTACGTCCAGAGCCTTCATTAATCTTTGCAAAAGTCAAGAAAGGGTTCTCTCTGTCCCTGCCTAATTCTGGTATATGATTCTACCCTTTTGCTGGATCTTGTATCCTATTCCAAGCATTTAAAGCCGCTTGGTTACTTAGACACAGTACTTCATCGTCCTAAAGAACTTGGACCTGAGGATGAGCATATTCTCCTGCACCAAGAATTTGATCTTGGGAAACCTCCACACCTTTTGCTCTTCCTTGCTGTTCCATATGTTTGGATTCTTCACTGAAATAAATTCCAAACATCAAGGAAGTTCCATTATCTAAAACTGCAGACACTAAAGGATGGAAATCATGGGGGGTAGCTCTAGCCTTAGAAGCCCAATCCTTACCCTTTCCTTTACATATGCAGAGTGCAAGACAAAATTAACAATAGCTTGCTTAATTTCTTTTAGATCATTCATTGCTATTGGCGTCCATCTAGCTTCTGTGACTCCCTTTGAGCCTTTAGAAGTTGACGCTCTGTCAGAATTAAGTATAGTTTATGCTGCTAAATTCTTGGTAAGCCAGTACTAAAAGCCGGTGTTGGCATTATATCCTGTCCTTGTGCCTTATTACTCTGTTCACCAGCTCCAATCATTTCTTCAATCATTTCAATTCTTTTTATTATTGTCTTTATTTTTGTCTCTTTTGAATCCTGAATCTCATGACCTGCATGAGATTCTAGTAAAGATTTGTGGTTCTTAGGAGTGCCATATTCTTCCGAAATGATAGAATATGTAAAAGAATACTGAAACCCAGTAACCAGTAAATTAAGTTATCCCCATAGTCATATAAACCTTGCATGATATAACCCATTGTATTGGTAACCAGAACAGTAAAATTCGCGGTGGAAACGATAACTGTCATATTACCTATTATCCAGCAGGTGGCGCTATTGCCAAGTCGCGAGGAAAACAGGGTCCTTTTTCAGAATCTGCCTAGTATTTGATAAAAACTGAAAAATGTAATTTGCTTAACAAAGTAAATGTAATTAAATCATTTCCAGAGATGGAACCAGAAACCCACAATCCAAGGGTAGAGAAGACCAACCTGGAAGCCCCTTATGCCTCCACGTGACAGAGTCACCCTGAGGGGTTGCAGCTTTCAGCAACCACGTGCTCTGGTTCGTGCTACTTAAGAGCTGTGCTTGCAAGTGAGTTTTAAAAATGACTCAGAAAAGAGCAAACCATTCGGGCGGTGACTATGTAGGCCTGTGGATATGATAGGGTGCATGTGGACTGGAAGTCAATCTGAGGTGTCTAAAGAGAAAATATAAAGAACTACAGCAATAAAAGCCAGTGTATGAAGATTTATATTAATCTGCTGGCTCCACATACAAGACACAGGCCACAAGGCCACCTACCGGCCCCGGCAGCTGAGGAAGGGAGGCTCGCACCAAGCTGAACTCGCGCCCGGAGGCCGAGCAAGGGAAGGAGAGGTCCTAACACCAAACGTTCGGTGCCAACTGAAGGAGGAAGTCATAAACAATGCCACACCAGTTTGGAATTATGATTGATAGGGTGGTATTTATTTAAAGGGGAAAAAACGTACAGATCACCATCAGCCCTCTGCGCAACCAGGAAGGGAGTCTAGTCGCTGGTCAGCAGGAAGTGAAGAGAGCGAGGAGAGGGAAGTTGCGGCTTTTGAAAAGAGAGAGAGACCATGCCCCAATTGGCTGGTATCTCAGCAGCTATAGGCTGGAGAAAGGGGAGACCTACCGCAACAAGGTTATTCCATTAAAGACATAATTAACGAGGCACCAATTCAGCAGGAAGCAGTTTGGAGATAAAAAACTGAACTCATGTTCTCAAATATGGCTTATAAACGTTCTTTTACATTTAAATGGGGATATGATATAGATATGTATAATTTGCATTAGTATAGATTTTGCTTTATTGATAGAGATTTAAGGTCAATATATATATGCATTTTTGATCTTTATTAAGGTATTGTGATTGTGTAGTTCATTTAAAAATGTAATGTATATAGGTTGTTAATGGATAATCATTAATAATAGTCAAGTTTGTAGTCATGTTAGTTAGATTTTCTAGCTCTATAGGTATATATTTCAGTTAGATAGGCATTCTTCATATCTTTCTTAGACTACAAAATATGCTATTTAATGTTTTAATACCTTAGGGTTTTTCGTGACAATGAGACACTCTGCTCCTGGCAGCACCAATCTACATCAGGAAGAAGATGGGCATCAAATAGGATCCTTCTGGAGTGTGATAGACATTTGGGCAAGAAACTGCTCTTGCCTAAATGATTGCATAAAGGACACAGAGAACACGTAGTGAGAGGACTACCGAACTTGCCCAAAGTTGAGATGATCTTTCGGGTTTCCTGATTTATGAAAGAGTCTGCAAGACATTCTTCAAGACAAGCAGATAGTGACTGCCTTTGAAGTGTCCTGCTTCATGGAAAAGTCTGCTGGAAATTATGGGCCTGTTGACTGAAGATGGATACCACAACAGTACAGAGGAATGTTGGTACAGGCAGCTAGAGGTCTCTGTCATTTCGAGAGATTGAATATTGCTTACTTTTTTTTTGCTTATGTAATATTGTATTCTTCTAGAGTCTTTGATGGAGTTGAAGAATAGATTGATAGTTATAGTTTTCCATTATTATGTAAAAGATAAATAGATATAAATATTGTAACTGTAATTCTTGCTTGATAACTGTTTTGTTATATGTAATTTTGCTATATTAAAGTTAAAGATTCTGTTCTTGTTTAAACAGAAATAGGAGAAATGATGGAGTAAGGTCATTGGTTAATTCAATAAAGAAACTGCTTGCCCTGATAGGTTTGAACACATGTGGGTGGAGTAAAAAGAACAGAATGCTGGGAGGAACAGTACGTGAGCTCAGAGACACAATGCTCCCCTCTCCCGGGCATACACGATAGCTCTGCTATGAGACAGAAGGCGATGCAGCCAGCCAGAAAGTCAGACATGCTTAATCTTTCCTGATTATCGCAGCTTGTGGTGATACATAGATTATTAGAAATGGGTTAAGAGGCTAAACTACTGGGCCAGGCAGTGTTTAAAAGAATACTGTTTGTGTGTAATTATTTCAGGACATAAGCCTCCAAGGCAATCGTGGTGCTGGGGATGCAGCCCTGCTGCTCAAATTACTACAGAATGGCACTCAGTCGTGTGGACAACTGAATCCACAGAAAGCCTGAGAAAGCTCAGGAAAGAGTAAAGCATGTTTTCTTGGTAACAGCGATTTCTCGAGCCTGCTCTGCTTGCTAGAAGCAAGAAAGCAAACTCATTTAAAAGAGGCTTCCTGACTCAGCTTCAGCTGCAAAACCCTGCAGCACTTAAGTGGTCCTGCCACGAAACATTTAAATGGAGTTGATAAAGCCAACTGAATGCTTGTTTGTTTTCAGCATTACCAGGAAAAAAAAAACTGTGATGTTTTAAAATGCCAGAATTCTGGGCCATCCTGCCAGAACAAACTGTGCCTGTTTGAGTCAGGAGGGCCAGCTACAAAGAGAGGGCTTGAGTGTTGTCTTTTGCAGCTTGTTTGATGGCAAGGACCTTGAAACACTGTAGACTTGTGGCACTGAATGTGGCTCTGGCCGGTACCTCAGCCATAAGGTTGGAATGGCAGAAAGCTAAGGAATGGGCTACATCTAGCTGGCAAAGCCACCTTTTCGTCATATTGAGATTGCTGTGTAAATTAAGGATTCATGTGGTCAAAAAAACAAAGAGCGATATTGAGTAAAGAGAGATTCAAAGACAAAGAAAATTTTTAAATGATTTACAGTGTGTTAAAAATATGTGCAGGCTAAAAGTTGAAGTTCTTAAAGTTAAAATAAAATGAAGAGAGTTGTTGGTTGCAGTAGTACACACCTTTAATCCCAACACTTGGGAGGCAGAGGGAGATTGACCTCTGTAACTTCAAGGTGTGGTAGCACATACCTTTAATCCCAGTGCCGAGAAGGCAGAGACAAACAGGTCTCTGTGAATTCAGGTGTAGTACCATACACCTTTGATCCCAATGCTGGGAGGCAGAGACATGTGGATCTCTGAAACTTCAAGGACAGCCTGTTCTACAGAGTTATTCCAGGTCAAAGACACAGCGAACCTGTCTCAAAAGGCAAAAAATAAAAAGGAAAAATAAATTAGAGCTTAAATTGAAGCTAACAAAGATGGAAAATACACAGAGAATTTTGATACTGTATGCTATTGTGCTCTGTTTGAATCATTTGAATGCTGAGGAAGGAGCAATAGCTGCTAAAAGATATTTGTTTATAAATGCTGCTGAACTAATCTCACATAGATATTTTGAAAGTGCCTTGACTTTAAAATTTGGATCTAAGGACATGATGCTTTGGAAAGGAGGTTCTTATTTTGTTTTCAGAGAGGGTGAGAGTCTGTGGACTGCCGCTATCCCAATATGGTATTATGGATCACGACTTTCCTCATATGACCTCCGTCCACAGAGATGTCAGAAAAATCCTTTCCAAAGAGGGCAAGTTCTTTACAAATGAAAGATTATACAACAGAAGAGACATGGAAGATTTATTTGGGCAAGCTGTTGAAAGGATAAAGTGATGGAAGAAGGTCATTGCTTAATTAAATAAAGAATCTGCTTCCCTTGATAGGTTAGAACATAGGTGGGAGGAGTAAAGAGAACAGAATGCTGCTAGAAAGAGGAAGTGAGCTCAGAGATGACATGCACCCCTCTCCCGGGCAGACACGGGAGCTCTGCTCCCTGAGGCAGATGGCAATGCAGCCAGCCACCAGGTCAGACATGCTGAATCTTTCCTGGTAAGCGCACCTCATGCTGCAACATACATTATTAGAAATGGGTTAAGAGGCTGAAAATACTGGGCCAGGAAGTGTTTAAAAGAATACAGTTTTTGTGTTCTTATTTAGGGGCATAAGCTAGGTAGGCGGCCATGTTGCTGGGGACGCAGCCCCGCTGCTCAAATTACTACTATAAAGGGGGGAATTGAAGAAGTGAAGGAAGAAGAGAGAGAGAGAGAGAGAGAGAGAGAGAGATGGAAGAATGGATGAATTCAATCATTCATTGGAAAAATGAGTGAACCAAAGAATGAGGAGACCTAGAAGGATAAAATGTGCTGCATTCCCTGTGAGAGTCAGGTCATATGAAAGATGGACATTGTTTTGCACTGAGGAGGAGGATTTTTCCATTTTGCCTTCTTTGTGCTCCAAGCCCAGCCACAAGAGTGATGATGAGGACTGGGAGAAGAAGAGGTGAGGGTGTACCAGAATACCCTGGTATAAGTTATCACCCAAATTGTAGCCAAATCACCTGACCTGAGACAGCTGATCTACATGCTGGACCCTAACTGGCAGTTTGACAACTCTAACATTTTAACCAAGTTTGTGAAGATCAAGGAAGCAATAATCGCCCCGTTACAGGATGGCAGGATCCTTACATGATGGGAGTCAGACATCAATACCATACTGGTATTTGGGGGTCTGATGGGTTTGTGGGCTCTTTGCCACACTCCACCTAGCATCAGGGATTCCCTCGTTTACTGATTTGATGGAGATCGGTGCATTCATCATATGTGTGCATGGCACACATTAGTGGGCATCAATGTGTACATGTTTATCCTGTGTGTGGATGCGTCTGTCGATGAGATTTATAGCCCAAGTCCTACAGAACATGACCAATGAAAGGGAACACTGTTTTCCAGATATGACAGGGCAATTATTTAAATGAACTCACAAGGGTTGGATGGCATGCAAAGGACCAATGAGAGTTCAAGGAATACCGAATCCAGGCATGACAAATTAGGTGGCAGACAGAATTCTGACAAAAGGAAGTAGATAGCATGACGTCCATCCCACTGCAGAAGAGCAACTGGGCGGAGACACTTTTCTCTAAGCTGGAGGCTCCTGGTCACTCAACATGCTCCAGTGGAGTTGAAACATCCAGTGACTTACAGCCAGTACGAATCAAACTATTCATCAAATGAAACCTAATTTCCTCTGATTTTGAGTATACATTTATGTCCCTTCCTGATTAATCTACTCTTTATCCTCTTAAGTCCCAATACCTCACTCTGATATCTGTCCCATCTTTCCAGTTGACATGTTTTTCCCTCAAGCTTTATCCCGCCCCGAGATCCTACAACTTTTGTCCCCTCTCCACTACTCCCTAGACAGCCATCTTGTCCTTTACCACACCAAGCATTCCCAGTCCATCCTCTCCAAGGGTAAAAACCATAAATCCTGCTTTGTTTTGAGGCATGTATTTCTGTGATGTCCCATCCACCAAACATAATCCATCATTCACCAAAGAACAAAACATGTTCACAAATTTTTATTTTTCGAGCAAGAATATTCCATTGGAAAAAAATACCAGGATTAATAGTAGACCTGCGGTATCTCTGTAAAAAAACACATTCCCCAAACACAGTTTTAAGTGTGCCCCTCAAATTTTGAGAATTTCACTTTAACAGATCTTCACCAAATCGTAGACATAGATATGGAAGTCATTATTAAACTTGATGAAATACACAGAAAGTTTGGTGGGAACTTGGCAAATAATTTTACCTATCTCTTGGGTTCCATCTTTTTTGTTGTACTGCACACCTTTGCCTGCCAAGGAAACCCTGCCTAATGCCAAAGTCACCTCTACTGGAGGACATTCAGGCATGATGTGGACGTTGCCTTGAATGGAGTCATCAAGATGGTGGTAAAGGTACAGGACTGGATCATTCTCCTTGACAATGTAGAAACAGGTCATCCTGGTCTGCACCTCATCTGGGACCATGACACTGCACTCCTCCTTAGAGCCTGGCATGATGTGGAGGTTGCCTTCAAGGTAGTCATCCAGGAGGTGGTAAATATGCGAGACCGGATCTTTCTTGTAGTTAATATAGAACCAGGTCTTCATGATTGGCACCTCCTCTAGGACCATCCCATTCCAGTCTTCCTTAGAGCCATTTGTGCCCGTAAATGTATGTTTCAGTGCTCTGCCAACTATGGTGTTTGACAGATGAGTGTCTGTCACCTGAGGAAATGGCACATTATTAGGCAGGATCTTAAGGTTTAAAATCCTTTCATCGCTGTGAAGCTCCAAGCCATAGACACAATCAATCCCATCATATTTCAACAAATAGAGAGAGGGATATGTTGGCAGTTGATCTAGAATGATGGCTTTCCACTGGGTGACTGGTTCATTGGCTTCCTTCCAGCCATGAGAAATTCGGCGCCAACAATATTCTCCAGGGCCTCAAAAGGCTTACTCAGTTTTTGCTTCTGGAGAGGTGGCATGCATCTCATACTAAGAGGCATCTTTATCATGGTGGTAGATTTACTGAGATAGGCCACAACACTCCTGTTCCACTGTCTCTTGGCTCTCTTTCTGTGCTTGGGCTTCATAGCTGCCAATCTCTGCATTGGAAGAATTCTTCAGTTTCAATCAGACACAAAGTGGTTTCCTCCACCATAAGTGCCTGCAAGGTTAAGAAGGGGAGGATGCGATGTCAAGATTCTTTTCTGGAAGATCTTTGGGGAAGGTGATAAAGGCAGTGCTGAATAGATTTGGGCTGCCTAAATGTAACTTGTTCTTAAGAAATTCATAGGAAAATTATCAAACTATTGTCTACAGCTCAGTATATGTGTATCAGAGACATATTCCTGCTGCCCAAAGGCAATGGACCTCTACTGAGAAACCTAATTCCGGACTGACAGTGTCAATGAGAGGAGACTGGATGCCTATGCCCAAAGTGAGAAAGAAAAATCTGAACAGATGCTAAAGAATTCGAAGGACAGCCACTTCTCTCCTTCCCACTCAAGCTGTTGGTTAGGTGGTTGATCCAAAACCACCTGCCCAAGGTCATGGCACTCCAGTCCACTGGTTCTATGTATTGTGCCTCCTGATCCAGACCCAGGTTGATTACATAAAGCCATTCCATGTCTTCACTAGAGAAGTGAGTTTTGTGAGACAAACTGCAGAAATAAAGACTCATTAATCTGGGCAACAGCACCATTTAGAAATAATTAATATCTTTTAAAACACATATGGACAAAGAGGATCTTCGCCCCTTTCGTGAACTGATGAATTGGACATTGATAGCAAAGATAAAGTGGGAAGAATACCTGGCATTCACTGTCCCCACAGCTATCAAATATAGAAGCTGTTAACAACATAAATTTTAGACTCACAGGAGATTTGAAGGAAACCTCTCTGGGACTACAGAGGTCCCTGTTTCTTCCTAAACATATTTACCAAAAGAAAATGTCTTGGCTCTCCAGATTCCATCTTCTGGAAATGTTCAGCTGCCTAATCCTGTTGAACAGTTGTGGAGCCCAAGAGCTGAACTCACCTCCTCAGCCACCGTGAAGATAGTCAGCCCACCTTCACAGAAGACTAGTGCTTCATGTGGAACAGTGTTGCCACCCCCAACCAAAGCTTTGTGACATCATCAAGACTCTACTTAGGTCATTAAACCCCTCATAGGCAGTTTTCTTCCCTACTAACCCACAGAAATATCCAGCATACATGTCCGATAATGCTGCTCACACAGCCCCCTGGAGACCCAAAATAAAACCTCACTCATCTTCCCAAATACATGAGTCATATTTTGCCAGGTAACCCAATCTCTTTTTGTGCCTTTTCTGTAAAAAAGTCTTTGGTGTCTGAGTCAACAACTCACATGAATGTTTTTTTTTTCTAGCTCCAATCTCTTTATTGGTTATCTACTATTGATTTTTATATTACTTCATAATAATGAATATCAAAATTTCCACTTCGTTTCCTCCTCCCACTTTCTTCTCGCTCCCCCACCAAACCTCTCCACTCCTACTCCAATTTATTTATTTATTTATTTTTTTAATTTTTTTTATTGCGAAAAGAAGAAAAAGAAACATAAAAAAAACAAGTTTCCACCTCCTCCCAGCCTCCCATTTCCCTTCCCCTCCTCCCACCCTTCTCCCCTCCTCCCACCCTTCTCCCCCTTCCCCCCACTCCTCTCCCCCCATCCCTCTCCAGTCCACAGAGCAGTCCGGGTTCCCTGCCCTTTGGTAAGTCCTAGGTCCTCCCCCCTCCGTCCATAACTAGGAAGGTGAACATCCAAACTGGCTAGGCTCCCACAAAGCCAGCACATTAAGTAGGATCAAAACCCCCTGCCATTGTCTTTGGTGTCTCATCAGCCCTCATTGTTCGCCATGTTCAGAGAGTCCGGTTTTATCCCATACTTTTTCGGTCACAGTCCAGCTGGCCTTGGTGAGCTCCCCGTAGATCAGCTCCACTGTCTCAGTGGGTGGATGCACGCCTCGTGGTCCCGAATTCTTTGCTCATGTTCTCCCTCCTTCTGCTCCTCCTTGGGACCTTGGGAGCTCAGTCCAGTGCTCCTGTGTGGGTCTCTGTCTCTATCTCTATCCATCACCAGATGAAGATTCTATGATGATATGCAAGATATTCGTCAGTATTGCTCTAGGATTGGGTCATTTCAGGTTCCCAATCCTCAGCTGCCCAAGGAACTAACTGGGAACCTCATCTTGGGCACTAGGGAGCCCCTCTAGGGTCAAGTCTCTTGTCCACCGTAAACTGGCTCCCTTAACTAAGAATTGTGGTTCCGTGCTCCCCTATCCACCTTTCCTTTATCCCAATTCTCCTGTTTCCCAGGTCCCCCCTCCTTCCCTTCTACCTTTTCTCTCCCCATCTCCCTTTACCCCCATCCCACCCCATCCCCAAGATCCCATTTTCTCCCCGGAAATTTGGTCTACTTCCCTTAGCCAAGAGGACAACTATATGTTTTTCCTTGGGTTCACCTTTTTACTTAGCTTCTTTAGGTTCACCTCTTGTAGACTCCGTGGTCCTTATTTATGTCTAGAAACCAATTATGAGTGAGTACATCCCATATTCATCTTTTTGGGTCTGGGACACCCCACTCAGGATAGTGTTTTCTATTTCCATCCATTTGCATGCAAAATTCGAGAAGTCATTGTTTTTTACCGCAGCTTAGTACTCTAGCGTGTATATATTCCATACTTTCTTCATCCATTCTTCCATTGAAGGGCATCTAGGTTGTTTCCAGGTTCTGGCTATTACAAATAATACTGCTATGAACATAGTTGAACAAATGCTTTTGTCATTTGATAAAGCATCGCTTGGGTATATTCCCAAGAGTGGTATTGCTGGGTCCAGGGGTAAGTTGATCCCGAATTTCCTGAGAAACCGAAACACTGACTTCCACAGTGGTTGCACAAGATTGCATTCCCACCAGCAATGGATGAGGGTACCCGTTCCTCCACAGCCTCTCCAGCAAAGGTTATCCTTGGTGTTTTTGACTTTAGCCATTCTGACAGGTGTAAGATGATATCTCAAAGTTGTTTTGATTTGCATTTCCCTGATTGCTAAGGAAGTTGAACACGACCTTAAGAGTCTTTTGGCCATTTGAACTTCTTCTGTTGAGAATTCTCTGTTCAGTTCAGTGCCCCATTTTTTAATTGGGTTAATTAGCATTTTAAAGTCTAGTTTCTTGAGTTCTCTATATATTTTGGAGATCAGACCTTTGTCTGTTGTGGGGTTGGTGAAAATCTTCTCCCAGTCAGTAGGTTGCCTTTGTGTCTTAGTGACCATGCCCTTTGCTTTACAGAAGCTTCTCAGTTTAAGTAGGTCCCATTTATTCAATGTTGCCCTTAATGTCTGTGCTTCTGGGGTTATACATAGGAAGCGATCTCCTGTGCCCATCTGTTGTAGGGTATTTCCCACTTTCTCTTCTATCCTTTTCAGTGTGTTCAGGCTGATATTGAGGTCTTTAATGCATTTGGACTTGAGTTTTGTGCACGGTGAGAGATATGGGTCTATTTTCATTCTTCTACAGGTTGACATCCAGTTGTGCCAGCACCATTTGTTGAAGATGCTTTCTATCTTCCATTGTATACTTTTAGCTCCTTTATCAAAAATGAGGTGTTCATAGGTTTGTGGGATAAAATCCGGGTCTTCTATACGATTCCATTGGTCGACTTCTCTGTTTTTATGCCAGTACCACACTGTTTTCATTACTGTAGCTCTGTAATAGAGTTTGAAGTCAGGGATGGTAATGCCTCCAGAAGATCCTTTATTGTATAGGATTGTTTTGGCTATCCTGGGTTTTTTGTTTATCCATATAAAGTTGATTATTGTCTTCTCCAGATCTGTGAAGAATTTTGATGGGATCTTGATGGGGATTGCATTGAATCTATAAATTGCCTTAGGTAGAATTGCCATTTTTACTATGTTGATCCTCCCAATCCACGAGCAAGGGAGGTCCATCCATTTTTTGGTATCCTCTTCAATTTCTTTCTTCAATGCCTTAAAGTTCTTGTCAAATAAATCTTTCACTTCCTTGGTTAGATTTACCCCAAGATATTTTATGCTGTTTGTGGCTATCGTGAATGGTGAAGCTTCTCTGATTTCCCTCTCTGCTTCCATATCCTTTGTGTATAAGAGGGCAACTGATTTTTTGGAGTTGATCTTGTATCCTGCCACATGACTAAAGCTGTTTATCAGCTGTATAAGTTCTTTGGTGGAGTTTTGGGGGTCGCTTATGTACACTATCATATCATCTGCAAATAACGAAAGTTTAACTTCTTCCTTTCCAATTCGAATCCCCTTGATCCCATTATGTTGTCTTATTGCTATTGCTAGAAATTCAAGCACTATATTGAAGAGGTATGGCGAGAGTTGACAGCCTTGCCGTGTTCCTGAGTTAAGTGGGATGGCTTTGAGTTTCTCTCCGTTTAATTTGATGTTAGCTGTCGGCTTGCTGTATATAGCTTTTATTATATTTAGGTATGACCCTTGTATCCCTAATATCTCCAAGACTTTTAACATAAATGGATGTTGAATTTTGTCAAATGCTTTTTCAGCATCTAATGAAATGATCATATGGTTTTTTTCTTTCAGTTTATTTATATGCTGGATTACATTGATAGATTTTCGTATGTTGAACCAGCCCTGCATCTGAGGAATGAAGCCTACTTGATCATAATGGATAATTTTTCGGATGTGTTCTTGGATTCGATTTGCCAGTACTTTGTTGAGGATTTTTGCGTCGATATTCATGAGTGAGATTGGCCTGTAGTTCTCTTTCCTGGTTGAGTCTTTGAGTGGTTTTGGTATCAGAGTAATTGTGGCTTCATAAAAGGAATTTGGTAATGACCCTTCTGTTTCTATATTGTGGAATACATTAAGGAGTATAGGTATTAGGTCTTTTTGGAAGTTCTGGTAGAATTCTGCATTGAAACCATCTGGTCCTGGGCTTTTTTTGGTAGGGAGGTTTTTGATAACAGCTTCTAATTCTTCGCGACTTACAGGTCTGTTTAGATTGTTCTCCTGGTCCTGGTTTAGTTTTGGTAAATGGTATTTGTCTAAAAAAGCGTCCATTTCTTTTACATTTTCCAGTTTTGTGGCATACAGGCTTTTGTAGTAAGATCTAATGACTCTCTGAATTTCCTCTGTGTCTGTGGTTATGTCCCCCTTTTCATTTCTGATCTTATTAATTTGCGTGTTCTCTCTCTGTCGTTTGATTAGTTTGGATAGGGGTTTATCAATCTTGTTGATTTTCTCCAGGAACCAGCTTTTTGTTTCATTGATTCTTTGGATTGTTTTCTGTGTTTCTATTTTTTTTATTTCAGCCCTCAATTTGATTATTTCCAGTCTTCTACTCCTCCTAGGTGAGTCTGCTTCTTTTTTTTCTAGAGCTTTCAAGTGGGCTGTTAAGTCTCCAGTATGTGCTTTCTCTGTTTTCTTTAGGTGGGCACTTAGTGCTATGAACTTTCCTCTCAGGACTGCTTTCATAGTGTCCCATAAGTTCGAGTATGTTGTTTCTTTATTTTCATTGAATTCAAGGAAGACTTTAATTTCTTTCTTTATTTCTTCCTTAATCCAGGTATGGTTCAGTAGTTGACTGTTCAGTTTCCATGAGTTTGTAGGCTTTCTGGGGGTAGCATTGTTGTTGAATTCTAACTTTACTCCATGGTGATCTGATAAGACACAGGTGGTTACTAATATTTTTTTGTAACTGTGTAAGTTAGCTTTGTTACCAAGTATATGGTCAATTTTCTAGAAGGTTCCATGAGCTGCAGAGAAGAAGGTATATTCTTTCCTCTTTGGGTGGAATAATCTATAGATGTCTGTTAAGTCCATTTGCTTCATTGCCTCCATTAATTCTCTAATTTCTCTGTTAGGTTTCTGTCTGATTGACCTGTCCATTGGTGAGAGAGGAGTGTTGAAGTCTCCTACTATTAGTGTGTGTGGTTTGATGTCTGCCTTGATTTTTAGTAATGTTTCTTTTACGTACGTGGGTGCTTTTATATTAGGGGCATAGATATTCAGGATTGAGACTTCTTCCTGATGAATTGTTCCTGTTATGAGTATAAAATGTCCCTCTCCATCTCTTCTGATTGATTTAAGTTTGAAGTCAACTTTGTTAGAAATTAGTATGGCCACAACTGCTTGTTTCTTAGGTACATTTGCTTGATAAGCTTTTTCCTAGCCCTTTACTCTGAGTAGGTGCCTGTCTTTGTGGTTGAGGTGTGTTTCTTGTAGACAGCAGAATTTTGGATCCTGTTTTCTTATCCAATCTCTTAGCCTGTGCCTTTTTATAGGTGAGTTGAGCCCATTGATATTAAGTGATATTAATGACCAGTGGTTGTTGACTCTGATCATTTTTTTTAGTAGTATAGTTTGTGTGTTTCCCTTCTTTGAGTTGTGCTTGTGAAGGGTCTCTAGATGTCTGAGTTATTGTGGTCATTGTTGGACTCCTTGGTTAGTGATTTTCCTTCTATTACTTTCTGTAAGGCTGGATTTGTGGCTACGTATTGTTTAAATTTGTTTTTATCCTGGAAAATTTTGTTTTCTCCATTTATAGTGAATGAAAGTTTGGCTGGATATAGTAGTCTGGGCTTGCATCCGTGGTCTCTTAGTTTTTGGAGAACATCTATACAGGACCTTCTGGCTTTCATGGTTTCCATAGAGAAGTCAGGTGTAAGTCTGATAGGTTTACCTTTATAAGTAACTTGGCCTTTTTCCTTTGCGGCTCTTAATATTCTTTCTTTATTCTGTATATTTTGTGTTTTGATTATTATATGGCGAGGGGATGTTTTCTTTTGATCCAGCCTATTTGGTGTTCTGTATGCTTCTTGAACCTTCATAGGTACATCTGTCTTCAGGTTGGGAAAGTTTTCTTCTATAATTTTATTAAGTATATTTTCTGTACCGTTGAGCTGCACTTCTTCTCCTTCTTCTACTTCAATTATTCTTAGGTTTGGTCTTTTTATTGTGTCCCATATTTCCTGAATGTTTTGTGATGAGAGTTTGTTGGACTTGCTGTTTTCTTTGATCAGCGTGTTTATTTTCTCTATGTTATCCTCAGAATCTGAGATTCTTTCTTCTATCTCTTGTATTCTGCTGGTTATAATTGATTCTGTAGTCACTATTTGTTTACCTAGATTTTCCATGTCCAGACGGCCCTCTGTTTGTGTTTTATTCTTTGCCTCCATTTCAGTTTTCAAGTCATGAACTGTTTCCTTTATCTGCTTGATTGTTTTTCCTTGGTTTCCTAGGGTATCATTCACTGATTTACTCAATTCCTCGAACTTTCTATTATACTTCTCATCCATTTCCATAAGGGCGTTTTTTATATGCTGTTTAAGGGTGTCAATCACTTTCATGAAGTCCGTTTTTTCTACTTCTTCTTGATTAGGGCAAGCTCTTGAAAGGATAAAGTGATGGTAGTAATTCATTGCTTAATTAAATAAAGAAACTGCTTCCCCTGTTAATTTAGAACATAGGTGGGAGGAGAAAGAGAACAGAATGCTGGGAGCAAGAAGCAGTGTGCTCAGAGACACCATGATCCACTCTCGTGGGAAGATGTGATAGCTCTCCTCTCTGAGGCAGAGGGCAATGCAGCCAGCAACCAGGTTAGACCTGTTGAATCTTTCCTGGTGAGCACACTCGTGATGCTACATAGATTATTAGAAATGGTTTAATAGGCTAAACTTATGGGCCAGGCAGTGTTTAAAAGAATCGTTTGTGTGTAATTATTTCTGGACATTAGCTAGCGAGGCTGCCCTGGTGCTGGTTACACAGCTCCGCTGCTCAAATTACTACAGAATGGCACTCAGACATGTGGAAAACTGAATCCACTGAAAGCCTGAGAAAGCCCGGGAACGAGTAAAGCATGTTTTCTTTTTAGCAGCTATTTCTCGGGTCTGCACTACTTGCTAGTAGCAAGCAAGCACACTCATTTAAGAGAAGATTCCTGACTCACCTTCAGCTGCAAAACCCTGCTGCTGTTAAGTGGTCCTGCCACGAAACATTTAAATGGTGTTGATAAAAGCCAGCTGAATGCTTGTTTGTTTTCAGCAGTCGCAGGAAAAAAAAAACCGTGATGTTTTAAAATGCCGGAATTCTGGGCCATCCTGCCAGAACAAACTCTGACTGTTTGAGTCAGGAGGGCCAGCTACAAAGAGAGGGCTTGAGTGTTGTCTTTTGCAGCTTGTTTGATGGCAAGGACCTTGAAACACTGTAGACTTGTGGCACTGAATGCGGCTCTGGCCGGTACCTCAGCCATAAGGTTGGAATGGCAGAAAGCTAAGGAATAGGCTACATCTAGCTGGCAAAGCCACCTCTTAATCCTACTGAGATTGCTGTGTAAATTAAAGACTCATGTGGTAAAAAAAAAAGAGAGATATATAGAGTAAAGAGAGATTCAAAGACAAAGAAAATTTTTAAATGATTTACAGTGTGTTAAAAATATGTGCAGGCTAAAAGTTGAAGTTCTTAAAGTTAAAAAAAGGGAGAGAGTTGTTGGTTGCAGTAGTACACACATTTAATCCCAACACTTGGAGGCAGAGAGAGATTGACCTCTGTAACTTCAAGGTGTGGTAGCATATACCTTTAATCCCAGTGCCGAGAAGGCAGAGACAAACAGGTCTCTGTGAGTTCACGGTGTAGTACCATACACCTTTGATCCCAATGCTGGGAGGCAGAGACATGTGGATCTCTGAAACTTCAAGGACAGCCTCTTCTACAGAGTTATTCCAGGTCAAAGATACAGAGAACCTGTCTCAAAAGGCAAAAAAATAAAAAGGAAAAATAAATTAGAGCTTAAATTGAAGCTAACAAAGATGGAAAATACACAGAGAATTTTGATACTGTATGCTATTGTGCTCTGTTTGAATCATTTGAATGCTGAGGAAGGAGCAATAGCTGCTAAAAGATATTTGTTTATAAATGCTGGTGAACTAATCCCACATAGATATTTTGAAAGTGCCTTGACTTTAAAATTTGGATCTAAGGACATGATGCTTTGGAAAGGAGGTTCTTATTTTGTTTTCAGAGAGGGTGAGAGTCTGTGGACTGCCGCTATCCCAATATGGTAGTACGGATCACGACCTCCTGAAAGGTTGCTGTGAACACCTTCAAAAAATATCTTCGGTCAACTCCAATTGAGATGAAACTAGCCCACAGGTTATGAAGGCTTATGTCATAAACAATGCCACACCAGTTTGGAATTATGATTAATACGCTGGTATTTACTTAAAGGGGAAATAACTTACAGATCACTGTCAGCCCTCTGTGCAGCCAGGAAGGGAGTCTAGTCACCTGCAGAGCAGAAAATGAATAGAGCTAGGAGAGGGAAGTGTCTGCTTTTTTTAAGAGAGAGATACCATGCCCCAATTGGCTGGTATCTCAGCAGCTATAGGCTGGAGGAACGGGAAGACCTCCCACAATACCTCCCCTTTTGTTTAAATAAGAGAGTTCTAAACCTACTATGAAATTATATACAATAAGTACAAATATCCTATTCTAACTAGATAGGTCTTGTATAAAAAATAACTTGGCCAAGTCATGAGAGAAAGTAACTACATTTATATAGTCTACAACCCCATCAAAAATCTGAGAAGGGAAATAATGTTATCTGGTTAATTAGGAAGTTGAGTAAAACAACTTCCAAAACATGCAACAAATCACAGAGATAACTAGCTACCTGGACAATCACCCAAATTCACGTTAGCAGCATTGAAGCAACCAACTTTGGCTAAGGCCTAACATAACTGACAAATCATTTTCAAAGGCAGGTAACTTTTTGAAACTATCTTACCCTGTCTAGGCAGGACATGACTGTCTTGTTTTATCCATTGATGCACGCTCTGTATCTCTGTCAGTGGTTGAGGTATGGTCATTTCTTTGCCCCAAGGCAAGTTCTGCCTAAAAGAAAGGCTACAGGTGGAGTGTCTTCGTGCTCAACATTCTCTCGGGAATAGAGTGGTGTTGCCAGGAGCAATTGTATCTCATTCCCACTAAACTCTGGGTTAGATTAAAGGCCATTTTCTACAGCTTTTTGAAGAAGTTGAAGATTATCTATCTATACTGAGTATGATCTCTATATATCTAAAGAACCTGATTAGTCTAATTATAAATGACAAACTTAGATGACTGTTAGTCTATATAATTCTCAATATCTATCTAACTTAAAGACTGACAATAAATGACTATGAAACAAATGAGGACAATGACCTCCAAATATAAACAGTGTACAAATATTTATTGCAGTAGTTAAATATATATCAATACACAAACATTATATAAGTATCTTAATCAGAGGTAGAAATGTACACTACAATATGGTAAACATATACAATATATATATCAATACAATATATGTCAATACATAAAAATGTTTTAAACTGAGGTAGAAACATGCAGGCATACAAAAGTCAATACAATTTAACTTTGTATCAATATACAAGTATCTATACCAATATATTTGTCTAAAAACAGAAACTCAGATTTACAAATCTATTATCCTATCATCCCCTTTTTTTTCAAATGATTCCTGCACTTATAAAATTCCTCCCCCAACCCTCAATCGTATACTAATTATAATCAACCCCTAAATGATGTCCCTAAACCCAAGGGCAAACTTTACTGGGAGAGGGGCGTTGTCCTCTAGAATTTCTTCCAGCTGTCATGGGGTGACATGCTCTCTGGGGGATCCTGTGAAAGTAAAATGATGGTTAAATTCCAAGGTCAATGTTTATTAAAATTGCCAATAGTCTCTGAGTATTTTGTGCTGGTCTGGCCAAAATATTGTATAAGATGTGCACCATTTCAGCTAACCAAGTTGGAATTGTCTTGTGCAGCTGGTACCCAAATCAGGTCTTGTAGTAGCACTATCAGTATCATGACATCATATCAACCAGGTGGAGTTGTTGTTATGGGGCCCCATTTTCTTACTGGAAACTTCAAATATCACTTGAGGAAAAACTCATTGTTCATTGTGAAAAAAATTAAACTTTAGTCATATATATATGTATATTCATTGAAAGGCATGATAGATATATTCAATGATAAGTATGATAGATATGAAGAAAAGCAAAGATGTTTTCTAAACTCATATTTCTTTCTGTCCCACATCATGGCTCTTAATAAGAGACAGAAACTCCAGAAATTCTGGGTTTTTCTCTTACTAACGGGCTTGGAAATAGATAGGGACTGAGCCAGAGTCCAACTTCAACACCAGCTTTATAAATTTAGAAATATGGTTTAATATATTTTACTTATACAACTCATTCAGTTTTCTTGATATTTCCTATTGGGCAGGTATTTTTCCATCTGTCAGTATCCAAACATCCAGGGTCCCTTGAATTTTTCAAAGATGAGTGTTTTCCTGTGGAGATAAGAACAGAACCCTGCCCCCATTTTATATGTTTTTCTTACTACCTGTATGAATATCATCATTGTGGATGAGTTGTCATTTCTCCTTTCCAAGAGGTTTCTCCTCTTCAAATTGAAACTTTATTAATTTTGATGGTATCCACAATTTTTCCTCCTCTGTGGAAACAAGAGCAAATCCCATTCCCCAACGTAGTACATCTCCTGGCTTCCACTTAGAGGTCAGCACATCTTTGAAATAAATTGGTTGATTTAGTTCGGCAGACTTTTCCATTATCCAATGTCTTTCTGCTGCTGTCATTCCTTTCTCATTAGCGTTAAGAAAATTCAAGGTTGATAAAGCATTATGTAATCTATTTCTGGGGGTATTTATGGTCCCTTTCTGTTTGTTCAGCATATGCTTTATAGTACGATTTGATCTTTCTATAACTGCCTGACCAGTAGGATTATTTGGTATACCTGTAAAGTGTTTTATACTATAATACTCAAAAAAAGTGTTTCATTTTCTTAGATACATATGCTGGACCATTATCTGTCTTTATTTGTGCTGGTATACCCATGATGGCCATAACTTCCAATAAATGTGTGATTACTGAATCAGCCTTTTCTGAGTTCAGGGCAGTTGCCCATTGAAAACCTGAATACGTGTCTATGGTGTAGTGTACATATTTTGATTTACCAAATTCCATAAAGTGGAACACATCCATCTGCCAGATTTCATTTCTCTTAGTGCCCTTTGGGTTACTCCCTGCAGGCAACGCTGTTTGATTATAGAAAGAACAAGTAGGACATCTCTTGATAATGTCCTTAGCTTGTTGCCAAGTAATGGGAAATTCTTTCTTTAGGCCTTTACTATTGACATGATGCTTCTTATGAAATTCTGAGGCCTGCAACACACTTCCAATCAATAATTGATCAATCTCAGCGTTGCCTTGGCCTAGAGGACCAGGCAGACCTGTATAGGGCCAGATGTGTGTTATGTACATCAGACAAAGCCTATTCCTGACTATCTCTTGTACCTGGATAAACAATGAAGTCAACTCTGTGTCATCTGGTATAAATTCAGCGGTTTCAATATGCAAGATAACTCTTTCTGCATATTGTGAATCTGTAACTATAGTAAGAGTTTATTTAAAATCCCTTAGCACCATAAGAATGGCATATAATTCTGCCTTTTGAACAGAATTATAAGGGCTTTTTCCACCTTACTCAATTCACCTGATTTGTAACCTGCTTTCTGTGATTTATTTGCATCAGTATAGAATGTGCGGCCTCCAGTTATTGGAGCATCACGTACAATTCTAGGAAGAATCCAAGAAGTTCTTTTAATAAGGTTAAGTCTACCATTTTGGGATAGTTGCTATTAATTTCTCCCCCAAAATTAGCAAAAGCTCTTAGCCACGGTTCATTGTCTTCCCATAACTTTTTTTTTCTTCAGTCATAAAAGGCACTGTAATTTCTGCTGGGTCTATACCTGCTAGTAGACGAAGTCTCAGCTTACTTTTTATAATTAATTCAGAGACTTTTTCCACATAAGTTTTTAATGTTTTACTTGGTTTCTTAGGTATAATTATCCACTCTAAAATAATATCTTCCCTCTGCATTAGAATCCATGTAGGAAAAATTCCGGAAGGCAATATGACTAGGATGCAGCTAAGATTTGGGTTCACCCTATCCACATGTGCCTCCTGTAATTTTTCCTCAATCATTGTCAGTTCCTTTTCTGCTTCAGCTCTCAGTTTTCTTGGACTATTCAAATCTTTATCACCATCTAAGTTTTTGTTTAAATGATCATGTGTTATCCCAACAGCTGGTCGTAGACTGGAAATGTCTCCTAACAATCTTTGGAAGTCATTAAGGGTGTTTAACTGGTCTCTCCTAATTTGTGCCTTTTGCATTTTAATTTTCTCTAACCCTATTCTGTAACCTAGGTAATTAATAGAATTTTCTCTTTGAATCTTTTCAGGGACAATTTGGTATCCCCACCTAGGCAAGACATTCTTTACTTCTTCAAACATCCTTTCTAATGTATCTTTTTTTTGAATCAGATAACAAGATGTCATCCATGTAATGATAAATTATGGACCTTGGGAATTGTTTACGAATTATTTCCAATGGCTTACTTACAAAATATTAGCACGATGTAGGACTATTGAGCATACCCTGTGGGAGGACAGTCCATTGATATATCCTATTAGGCTGAGAATTATTATAAGTAGGCACTGTGAAGGCAATTTTTTCTCTATCCTCTTCTTGTAACGGTATAGTGAAAAAACAATCTTTCAAATCCATAACTATAAGAGGCCATCATTTTGGTAACAGAGAAGGCAAAGGAATTCCAGATTGTAGTGGGCCCATAGGTTGAATTACTTTGTTGACAGCTCTTAGATATCTGTCACCATTCTCCATTTACCAGATTTCTTTTTACAACAAACACAGGAGAATTCCAAGTGCTGGTTGATTCTTCAATATGGTGAGCATCTATTTGCTCTTACAACAGCTGTTCAATGCCTGTATTTTATCTTCAGCTAGAGGCCACTGTTTGTTCCATACTGGCTTCTAAGTTAGCCATTTTAAAGGTAGGGCTGTTGGGACCTCTAAAGGTTTGATATTTGCTGTATGTTCTTGTAGAGCCTGAATGGCTGGTGACCTTTTTCCATAATACCTCATCATATTGTCCCAGAATTATGAGTTCCTAGAACTACAGGAATGTTAATCTGGGTATTCCATTGCTGTAGCAGGTCACGGCCCCACAGATTTATGGCAATATTGGCTATATATTGCCTTAGTCTTCCTATTTGTCCTTCGGGCCCTATGCATTCAACCCATCTTGTGCTTTGTTTTACACGAGATAGGGTTCAAATTCCCAGAAACTGAACATCTACCCCTTGATGTGGCCAATTCGGATGCCAAGATTCTGGGGTAATGATACTTACATCCGCACCTGTGTCTAAGAAGCCTTCAATAAAATGCCATTTATACAGACCCTTCACTTTGGTCTTTGATCGTTAATAGAAGTCTGCCAAAATATATGTTTACTCTGTCCTAATGGGTTTTTTTGACTCATCCTCCACACGTAATTCATCATTTAGACCAGTATTACGTTTTACAGCAGAAATTGGAGCTTTTTATTTTCTTGGTGAGGCACGTTTTCCACTGTGACTGGGGAATGACTGGGCCACTGTTGGCTTGGGGGCCTGTGAGAGGCCCCACAAGGAGTTTCCCGACGGTATTGGGGTTGCCTTTTTTGTCGGTTGTTGACCTGCATCCGTTGGACCAATTAAGGACTTTACCACATCTCCTACATATACCTGAAGGCCTAGGTCTCCTATTTATGCCATTCCTAGAGGAGATATTATTCCTAGAAATTCTGTGCCTGCAATCACTTCTCAGATGTCCTAATTTACCACAATTAAAACACCCTGGCAGTTTGATGTCTCCTCATTGCTATGGAAATCGCTTCTCCTACCCATGGTTCATCGTTATTGGTAAACGTCTCAACATTCATCGTATGCTGAATCCATTCATCCATAGGTGCTGATCTAGACTTTAAAGGCCCAGTTATCTTTTTGCATTCTATGTTTGCATTCTTTTTTTTTTTTTGGTTTTTCGAAACAGGGTTTCTCTGTGGCTTTGGAGCCTGTCCTGGAGCTAGCTCGGTAGACCAGGCTGGTCTCGAACTCACAGAGATCCGCCTGCCTCTGCCTCCCGAGTGCTGGGATTAAAGGCGTGCGCCACCATCGCCCGGGAGGTGGCATGCATCTCATACTAAGAAGTATTCGTCTAGCTTCTGGGTCTGTTACCCCTACGTGAGAGCCACAACAACCTTTCCACTGTCTCTGGCTTCTTTCTGTGCTTGCCTTCATGCTGGAATCTCTGCATTGGAAGAATTCTTGTTTCAATTAGACACAAAGTGCTTTCCTCCACATAAGTACCTGCAAGGTTAAGGAGGGGAGGATGCGATGTCAAGATTCTTTTCTGGAAGATCTTTGGGGAAGGTGATAAAGGCAGTGCTGAATAGATTTGGGCTGCCTAAATGTAATTTGGTCTTAAGAAATTCATAGGAAAATTATCAAACTATTGTCTACAGCTCAGTATATGTGTATCAGAGACATATTCCTGCTGCCCAAAGGCAATGGACCTCTACTGAGAAACCTAATTCCGGACTGACTGTGTCAATGAGAGGAGACTGGATGCCTATGCCCAAAGTGAGAAAGAAAAATCTGAACAGATGGCAAAGAATTCGAAGGACAGCCACTTCTCTCCTTCCCACTCAAGCTGTTGGTTAGGTGGTTGATCCAAAACCACCTGCCCAAGGTCATGGCACTCCAGTCCACTGGTTCTATGTATTGTGTCTCCTGATCCAGACCCAGGTTTATTACATAAAGCCATTCCATGTCTTCACTAGAGAAGTGAGTTTTGTCGAGACAAACTGCAAAAATAAAGACTCATTAATCTGGGCAACAGCACCATTTAGAAATAATTAATATCTTTTAAAACACATATAGACAAAGAGGATCTTCGCCCCTTTCGTGAACTGATGAATTGGACATTGATAGCAAAGATAAAGTGGGAAGAATACCTGGCATTCACTGTCCCCACAGCTATCAAATATAGAAGCTGTTAACAACATAAATTTTAGACTCACAGGAGATTTGAAGGAAACCTCTCTGGGACTACAGAGGTCCCTGTTTCTTCCTAAACATATTTACCAAAAGAAAATGTCTTGGCGCTCCAGATTCCATCTTCTGGAAATGTTCAGCTGCTAATCCTGTTGAACAGTTGTGGAGCCCAAGAGCTGAACTCACCTCCTCAGCCACCGTGAAGATAGTCAGCCCACCTTCACAGAAGACTAGTGCTTCATGTGGAACAGTGTTGCCACCCCCAACCAAAGCTTTGTGACATCATCAAGGCTCTACTTAGGTCATTAAACCCCTCATAGGCAGTTTTCTTCCTACTAACCCACAGAAATATCCAGCATACATGTCCTATAATGCTGCTCACACAGCCCCCTGGAGACCCAAAATAAAACCTCACTCATCTTCCCAAATACATGAGTCATATTTTGCCAGGTAACCCAATCTCTTTTTGTGCCTCTTCTGAAAAAAAATGTCCTTGGTGTCTGAGTCAACAACTCACATGAATGTTTTTTTTTCTAGCTCCAATCTCTTTATTGGTTATCTAATATTGATTTTTATATTACTCCATAATAATGAATATCAAAATTTTCACTTCGTTTCCTCCTCCCACTTTCTTCTTGCTCCCCCACCAAACGTCTCCACTCCTACTCCAATTTAAATTGAGGGTGGGGTACCTTGACCTGTTTGAAGTCCAAGCCTACCCTTCATCCATCGAGATTTAGGAAGGCAAGCATCCACATAGAATATGATCACAAAAAAGCCTGTATATGAAAGTGCAGACAAATGTCAGTGCCATTATCATTGGCTTCTCCGTCTGGTCCAATTGTCAGCCACATTCAGAGCTTCCACTTTGATTCCATGTTCTTTCATTCCCAGGCCACTGGTTTAGTTGAAACCCCCTTTGTTCAGGCACAGTGTCTCAGTGTGTGGACCAAGCCATTTTATTCCTGACATCCTTGCTCTTATTCTCCATCAGTCGGCTATTCAACTGGAGCTTGGAAGCTCCATCTAGTTTTCTGATTTTTACCCTGACTTGATCTCCATCTTGGCCATACAAAAGTTCCATGGTGATATTCAAGATAGTCATCAGTCTGACTATAGGATAAGGCACCCATTGTGACTATAGACATGGCACAGTGCAGTCAACCTCTCCTCACCTGCCCAAGTTCCTCTAGGGGGTCACCCCATGCCTCTAAGAACCCCTCGAGAGATAATGATCTTGACAACCCCAGAATGGCCTACTCAATTAATATCATCAGTGTATGTGCATTAACGTGTGTGTGTGTGTGTTTAAATCACAATAAAAACAAAGGGATTGTAATATTGAAATTTCTTCTCATCTTGAGAAGAATGTTTGCTACAGAAATACTGTCATAGTAGTACTGAGAGTGTAAGCTGTCTCAGCAAGGAGAAGTAACTAGAGGAATCCCCCAGGAGTTAGGCTCAGTGTCCCAGGAATTACGCCCAAGGAAAGTCAATGAACTCATGGATGGAAGATAAAAACTCAGCCTAAATAACACTCCAAATCATTTAGGTGGAACATGAGATACTCTTGCAACAGTTTCAAGATGTCAAAAATGCCAGGACTAGAACATAAGGGGAACACAATGATGTGGAGCTGAGAGTGCATGGCAAAACTGATTGGATCTGGCAAAAATTATGGAAGCATACCAAGGAAACCACCAGGGGGACAAAACCCTAAGAAATCTGTATGACAACATATCATGTTTACAATTCTGTGATTTTTAGACAAAGGAAAGATCCTAAATATGTCACTGCCACACTGGTGATGATTAACCCATTCCATCGTAGTGTGACTCCCTGTTGTGTTTAAGATAACCTGTCAATTCTGTCTATTTAGGTACAGGGAAATTTGCATTGTTTGCAGAGATTAACTAACAGCATCATTTACTGAGAAGCAAAGGCAAGGCAAAGCAATCATAGACATGTTGTTGAATGCTGATGATGTTATTAGGAGTTTTGTGGGTATTTTCTTAAGGGAAATCATCGGTGACTCTCATGCATGAAGAGATCCTATCTCTGTGATGTGTCTGGAAGGATTGAAATAAATAAACTAAAATAGTTTTTTTTTCTCACCTTCTAGTAACATTTTTTTTTTGCTATATCGAAATAAGTGAGTTGCATGAGTTTCTTCCACTCCTTCAGCCAATAGCCACTGAGATACCAGCCCATTGAGGTGTGGTCTCTCTCTCTTTCAAAAACCAACATTTACCTTCAGCTTGATCTCTTGCTTCCAGTTTCCCTTCGGCCTCTATGCTTCTTTCCTGATCCCGCTGAGGGCTTTTGTCAGGGATGGTCATCTGTAAGTTTTTGCCCTTTAAAGATATAATCATTCTTTTAATCACAATTCTAAACTGGTGTGGGGGATTATTTGACTAAGGAAAGGAGAAAACATACATAGAGGCAGGAAACCTTACCTTTGCAAATGACCCATTTGGAGGCCCTACTTCAGGCTCCTCTCTTCTCCTATTCTTGTTTTTTTTTATTAGTTTAGGACAAGATTAAAACTCAATATAAATGTCTGTGAACACTGAATGAGTTAATTATGTGTGACCACCTTGATGTCTGCCTGTCTGACAACAGGGGCAGAGTTCATGGGCATCTGACGCATAGCACAGGATTGTCAGCAATCAATCTCTCGTCCACCGAACTCTACAGCATAAGAGTTGTCCTGGTTGCTCATCTGATCCTCTTCATATGATCTCCATCCACAGAGATGTCAAAAAAATCCTCCCCTGAAAAGGCAAGTTCTTTTCAAATGAAAGATTATACAGCAGAAGAGACATGGAAGATTTATTAGGGCAAGCAGAAATAGGGGAAATGATGGAGTAAGGTCATTGGTTAATTCAATAAAGAAACTGCTTTCCCTGATAGGTTTGAACATATGTGGGTGGAGTAAAAAGAACAGAATGCTGGGAGGAACAGTAAGTGAGCTCAGAGACACCATGCTCCCCTCTCCCGGGCAGACACGATAGCTCTGCTCTGAGACAGAAGGCGATGCAGCCAGCCACAAGGTCAGACATGCTGAATCTTTCCTGATAATCGCAGCTTGTGGTGATACATAGATTATTAGAAATGGGTTAAGAGGCTAAACTACTGGGCCAGGCAATGTTTAAAAGAATCGTTTGTGTGTAATTATTTCTGGACATTAGCTAGCGAGGCTGCCCTGGTGCTGGTTACACAGCTCCGCTGCTCAAATTACTACAGAATGGCACTCAGACATGTGGAAAACTGAATCCACTGAAAGCCTGAGAAAGCCCGGGAACGAGTAAAGCGTGTTTTCTTTTTAGCAGCTATATCTCGGGTCTGCACTACTTGCTAGTAGCAAGCAAGCACACTCATTTAAGAGAAGATTCCTGACTCACCTTCAGCTGCAAAACCCTGCTGCTGTTAAGTGGTCCTGCCACGAAACATTTAAATGGTGTTGATAAAAGCCAGCTGAATGCTTGTTTGTTTTCAGCAGTAGCAGGAAAAAAAAAACTGTGATGTTTTAAAATGCCGGAATTCTGGGCCATCCTGCCAGAACAAACTCTGACTGTTTGAGTCAGGAGGGCCAGCTACAAAGAGAGGGCTTGAGTGTTGTCTTTTGCAGCTTGTTTGATGGCAAGGACCTTGAAACACTGTAGACTTGTGGCACTGAATGTGGCTCTGGCCGGTACCTCAGCCATAAGGTTGGAATGGCAGAAAGCTAAGGAATAGGCTACATCTAGCTGGCAAAGCCACCTTTTCGTCATATTGAGATTGCTGTGTAAATCAAGGATTCATGTGGTCAAAAAAACAAAGAGAGATATTGAGTAAAGAGAGATTCAAAGACAAAGAAAATTTTTTATATGATTTACAGTGTGTTAAAAATATGTGCAGGCTAAAAGTTGAAGTTCTTAAAGTTAAAATAAAATGAAGAGAGTTTTTGGTTGCAGTAGTACACACCTTTAATCCCAACACTTGGGAGGCAGAGAGAGATTGACCTCTGTAACTTCAAGGTGTGGTAGCACATACCTTTAATCCCAGTGCCGAGAAGGCAGAGACAAACAGGTCTCTGTGAATTCAGGTGTAGTACCATACACCTTTGATCCCAATGCTGGGAGGCAGAGACATGTGGATCTCTGAAACTTCAAGGACAGCCTGTTCTACAGAGTTATTTCAGGTCAAAGATACAGAGAACCTGTCTAAAAAGGCAAAAAATAAAAAGGAAAAATAAATTAGAGCTTAAATTGAAGCTAACAAAGATGGAAAATACACAGAGAATTTTGATACTGTATGCTATTGTGCTCTGTTTGAATCATTTGAATGCTGAGCAATAAGCAATAGCTGCTAAAAGATATTTGTTTATAAATGCTGCTGAACTAATCCCACGTAGATATTTTGAAAGTGCCTTGACTTTAAAATTTGGATCTAAGGACATGATGCTTTGGAAAGGAGGTTCTTATTTTGTTTTCAGAGAGGGTGAGAGTCTGTGGACTGCCGCTATCCCAATATGGTATTACGGATCACGACTTTCCTCATATGACCTCCGTCCACAGAGATGTCAGAAAAATCCTTCCCTAAGAGGGCAAGTTCTTTAGAAATGAAAGATTATACAACAGAAGAGACATGGAAGATTTATTTGGGCAAGCTGTTGAAAAGATAAAGTGATGGAATTAGGTCATTGCTTAATTAAATAAAGAATCTGCTTCCCTTGATAGGTTAGAACATAGGTGGGAGGAGTAAAGAGAACAGAATGCTGCTAGAAAGAGGAAGTGAGCTCAGAGATGCCATGCACCCCTCTCCCGGGCAGACACGGGAGCTCTGCTCCCTGAGGCAGATGGCAATGCAGCCAGCCACCAGGTCAGACATGCTGAATCTTTCCTGGTAAGCGCACCTTATGCTGCAACATACATTATTAGAAATGGGTTAAGAGGCTGAAAATACTGGGCCAGGAAGTGTTTAAAAGAATACAGTTTTTGTGTTCTTATTTAGGGGCATAAGCTAGGTAGGCGGCCATGGTGCTGGTGACCCAACCCCGCTGCTCAAATTACTACTATAAAGGGGGAAATTGAAGAAGGGAAGGAAGAAGAAGAAGAGAGACAGAGAGAGAGAGAGACAGAGAGAGAGAGAGAGAGAGAGAGAGATGGAAGAATGGATGAATTCAATCATGCATTGGAAAAATGAGTGAACAAAAGAATGAGGAGACCTAGAAGGATAAAATGTGCTGCATTCCCTGTGAGAGTCAGGTCATATGAAAGATGGACATTGTTTTGCACTGAGGAGGAGGATTTTTCCATTTTGCCTTCTTTGTGCTCCAAGCCCAGCCACAAGAGTGATGATGAGGACTGGGAGAAGAAGAGGTGAGGGTGTACCAGAATTCCCTGGTATAAGTTATCACCCAAATTGTAGCCAAATCACCTGACCTGAGACAGCTGATCTACATGCTGGACCCTAACTGGCAGTTTGACAACTCTAACATTTTAACCAAGTTTGTGAAGATCAAGGAAGCAAAAATCGCCCCGTTACAGGATGGCAGGATCCTTACATGATGGAAGTCAGACATCAATACCATACTGGTATTTGGGGGTCTGATGGGTTTGTGGGGTCTTTGCCACACTCCGCCTAGCATCAGGGATTCCCTCGTTTACTGATTTGATGGAGATCGGTGCATTCATCATATGTGTGCATGGCACACATTAGTGGGCATCAATGTGTACATGTTTATCCTGTGTGTGGATGCGTCTGTCGATGAGATTTATAGCCCAAGTCCTACAGAACATGACCAATGAAAGGGAACAGTGTTTTCCAGATATGACAGGGCAATTATTTAAATGAACTCACAAGGGTTGGATGGCATGCAAAGGACCAATGAGAGTTCAAGGAATACCGAATCCAGGCATGACAAATTAGGTGGCAGACAGAATTCTGACAAAAGGAAGTAGATAGCATGACGTCCATCCCACTGCAGAAGAGCAACTGGGCGGAGACACTTTTCTCTAAGCAGGAGGCTCCTGGTCACTCAACATGCTCCAGTGGAGTTCAAACATCCAGTGACTTACAGCCAGTACGAATTAAACTATTCAACAAATGAAACCTAATTTCCTCTGATTTTGAGTATACATTTCTGTCCCTTCCTGATTAATCTACTCTTTATCCTCTTAAGTCCAAATACCTCACTCTGATATCTGTCACATCTTTCCAGTTGACATGTTTTTCCCTCAAGCTTTATCCCGCCCCGAGATCCTACAACTTTTGTCCCCTCTCCACTACTCCCTAGACAGCCATCTTGTCCTATACCACACCAAGCATTCCCAGTCCATCCTCTCCAAGGGGAAAGACCATAAATCCTGCTTTGTTTTGAGGCATGTATTTCTGTGATGTCCCACCCACCAAGCATAATCCATCATTCACCAAAGAACAAAACATGTTCACAAATTTTTATTTTTCGAGCAAGAATATTCCATTGGAAAAAAAAACAGGATTAATAGAAGACCTGCGGTATCTCTGAAAAGAACACATTCCCCAAACACAGTTTTAGGTGTGCCCCTCAAATTTTGAGAATTTCACTTTAACAGATCTTCACCAAATCGTAGACATAGATATGGAAGTCATTATTAAACTTGATGAAATACACAGAAGGTTTGGTGGGAACTTGGCAAATAATTTTACCTATCTCTTGGGTTCCATCTTTTTTGTTGTACTGCACACCTTTGCCTGCCAAGGAATCCCTGCCTAATTCCAAAGTCACCTCTACTGGAGGACATTCAGGCATGATGTGGACGTTGCCTTCAATGGAGTCATCAAGATGGTGGTAAAGGTACAGGACTGGATCATTCCTCTTGACAATGTAGAAACAGGTCATCCTGGTCTGCACCTCATCTGGGACCATGACACTGCACTCCTCCTTAGAGCCTGGCATGATGTGGAGGTTGCCTTCAAGGTAGTCATCCAAGAGGTGGTAAATATACAAGACCGGATCTTTCTTGTAGTTAATATGGAACCAGGTCTTCATGATTGGCACCTCCTCTAGGACCATCCCATTCCAGTCTTCCTTAGAGCCATTTGTGCCCGTGAATGTATGTTTCACTGCTCTGCCAACTATGGTGTTTGACAGATGAGTGTCTGTCACCTGAGGAAATGGCACATTATTAGGCAGGATCTTAAGGTTTATAATCCTTTCATCGCTGTGAAGCTCCAAGCCACAGACACAATCAATCCCATCATATTTCAAGAAATAGAGAGAGGGATATGTTGGCAGTTGATCTAGAATGATGGCTTTCCACTGGGTGACTGGTTCATTGGCTTCCTTCCAGCCATGAGAAATTCGGCGGCCAACAATATTCTCCAGGGCCTCAAAAGGCTTACTCAGTTTTTGCTTCTGGAGAGTTGGCCCATTCTTCTTCTGGAGAGGTGGCATGCATCTCATACTAAGAGGCATCTTTATCATGGTGGTAGATTTACTGAGATAGGCCACAACACTCCTGTTCCACTGTCTCTTGGCTCTCTTTCTGTGCTTGGGCTTCATAGCTGCCAATCTCTGCATTGGAAGAATTCTTCAGTTTCAATCAGACACAAAGTGGTTTCCTCCACCATAAGTGCCTGCAAGGTTAAGAAGGGGAGGATGCGATGTCAAGATTCTTTTCTGGAAGATCTTTGGGGAAGGTGATAAAGGCAGTGCTGAATAGATTTGGGCTGCCTAAATGTAATTTGGTCTTAAGAAATTCATAGGAAAATTATCAAACTATTGTCTACAGCTCAGTATATGTGTATCAGAGACATATTCCTGCTGCCCAAAGGCAATGGACCTCTACTGAGAAACCTAATTCCGGACTGACAGTGTCAATGAGAGGAGACTGGATGCCTATGCCCAAAGTGAGAAAGAAAAATCTGAACAGATGGCAAAGAATTCGAAGGACAGCCACTTCTCTCCTTCCCACTCAAGCTGTTGGTTAGGTGGTTGATCCAAAACCACCTGCCCAAGGTCATGGCACTCCAGTCCACTGGTTCTATGTATTGTGTCTCCTGATCCAGACCCAGGTTTATTACATAAAGCCATTCCATGTCTTCACTAGAGAAGTGAGTTTTGTGAGACAAACTGCAAAAATAAAGACTCATTAATCTGGGCAACAGCACCATTTAGAAATAATTAATATCTTTTAAAACACATATGGACAAAGAGGATCTTCGCCCCTTTCGTGAACTGATGAATTGGACATTGATAGCAAAGATAAAGTGGGAAGAATACCTGGCATTCAATGTCCCCACAGCTATAAAATATAGAAGCTGTTAACAACATAAATTTTAGACTCACAGGAGATTTGAAGGAAACCTCGCTGGGACTACAGAGGTCCCTGTTTCTTCCGAAACATATTTACCAAAAGAAAATGTCTTGGCTCTCCAGATTCCATCTTCTGGAAATGTTCAGCTGCCTAATCCTGTTGTACAGTTGTAGAGCCCAAGAGCTGAACTCACCTCCTCAGCCACCGTGAAGATAGTCAGCCCACCTTCACAGAAGACTAGTGCTTCATGTGGAACAGTGTTGCCACCCCCAACCAAAGCTTTGTGACATCATCAAGACTCTACTTAGGTCATTAAACCCCTAATAGGCAGTTTTCTTCCCTACTAAACCACAGAAATATCCAGCATACATGTCCTATAATGCTGCTCACACAGCCCCCTGGAGACCCAAAATAAAACCTCACTCATCTTCCCAAATACATGAGTCCTATTTCGCCTGGTAACCCAATCTCTTTTTGTGCCTTTTTTGTAAAAAAGTCTTTGGTGTCTGAGTCAACAACTCACATGAATGTTTTTTTTCTAGCTCCAATCTCTTTATTGGTTATCTACTATTGATTTTTATATTACTTCATAATAATGAATATCAAAATTTTCACTTCGTTTCCTCCTCCCACTTTCTTCTCGCTCCCCCACCAAACCTCTCCACTCCTACTCCAATTTAAATTGAGGGCGGGGTACCTTGACCTGTTTGAAGTCCAAGCCTACCCTTCATCCATCGAGATTTAGGAAGGCAAGCATCCACATAGAATATGATCACAAAAAGGCCTGTATATGAAGTGCAGACAAATGTCAGTGCCATTATCATTGGCTTCTCAGTCTGGTCCAATTGTCAGCCACATTCAGAGCTTCCACTTTGATTCCATGGTCTTTCATTCCCAGGCCACCGGTTAAGTTGAAACCCCCTTTGTTCAGGCACAGTGTCTCAGTGTGTGGACCAAGCCATTTTATTCCTGACATCTTTGCTCTTATTCCCCATCAGTCGGCTATTCAACTGGAGCTTGGAAGCTCCATCTAGTTTTCTGATTTTTACCCTGACTTGATCTCCATCTTGGCCATACAAAAGTTCCATGGTGATATTCAAGATAGTCATCAGTCTGACTATAGGATAAGGCACCCATTGTGACTATAGACATGGCACAGTGCAGTCAACCTCTCCTCACCTGCCCAAGTTCCTCTAGGGGGTCAACCCATGCCTCTAAGAACCCCTCGAGAGATAATGATCTTGACAACCCCAGAATGGCCAACTCAATTAATATCATCAGTGTATGTGCATTAACTTGTGTGTTTGTGTGTGTGTGTGTGTGTGTGTGTGCGTGTGTGTGTTTAAATCACAATAAAAACAAATGGATTGTAATATTGAAATTTCTTCTCATCTTGAGAAGAATGTTTGCTACAGAAATACTGTCATAGTAGTACTGAGAGTGTAAGCTGTCTCAGCAAGGAGAAGTAACTAGATGAATCCCCCAGGAGTTAGGCTCAGTGTCCCAGGAATTACGCCCAAGGAAAGTCAATGAACTCATGGATGGAAGATAAAACTCAGCCTAAATAACACTCCAAATCATTTAGGTGGAACATGAGATACTCTTGCAACAGTTTCAAGATGTCAAAAATGCCTGGACTAGAACATAAGGGGAACACAACGAGGTGGAGCTGAGAGTGCATGGCAAAACTGATTAGATCTGGCAAAAATTATGGAAGCATACCAAGGAAACCACCAGGGGGACAAAACCCTAATAAATCTGTATGACAACATATCATGTTTACAATTCTGTGATTTTTAGACAAAGGAAAGATCCTAAATATGTCACTGCCACACTGGTTATGATTAACCCATTCCATCGTAGTGTGACTCCCTGTTGTGTTTAAGATAACCTGTCAATTCTGTCTATTTAGGTACAGGGAAATTTGCATTGTTTGCAGAGATTAACTAACAGCATCATTTACTGAGAAGCAAAGGCAAGGCAAAGCAATCATAGACATGTTGTTGAATGCTGATGATGTTATTGGGAGTTTTGTGGGTATTTTCTTAAAGGGAAATCATCGGTGACTCTCATGCATGAAGAGATCCTATCTCTGTGATGTGTCTGGAAGGACTGAAATAAATAAACTAAAATAGTTTTTTTTTCTCACCTTCTAGTAACATTTTTTTTGCTATATCCAAATAAGTGAGTTGCATGAGTTTCTTCCTCTTCTTCAGCCAATAGCCACTGAGATACCAGCCCGTTGAGGTGTGGTCTCTCTCTCTTTCAAAAACCAACATTTACGTTCAGCTTGATCTCTTGCTTCCAGTTTCCCTTCCGGCCTCTATGCTTCTTTCCTGATCCCGCTGAGGGCTTTTGTCAGGGATGGTCATCTGTAAGTTTTTGCCCTTTAAAGATATAATCATTCTTTTAATCACAATTCTAAACTGATATGGGGGATTATTTGACTAAGGAAAGGAGAAAGCATACATAGAGGCAGGAAACCTTACCTTTGCAAATGACCCATTTGGAGGCCCTTCTTCAGGCTCCTCTCTTCTCCTATTCTTGTTTTTTTTATTAGTTTAGGACAAGATTAATACTTAATATAAATGTCTGTGAACACTGAATGAGTTAAGTATGTGTGACCACCTTGATGTCTGCCTGTCTGACAACAGGGGCAGAATTCATGGGCATCTGACGCATAGCACAGGATTGTCAGCAATCAATCTCTGGTCCACCTAACTCTACAGCATAAGAGTTGTCATGGTTGCTCATCTGATCCTCTTCATATGATCTCCATCCACAGAGATGTCAAAAAAATCCTCCCCTGAAAAGGCAAGTTCTTTTCAAATGAAAGATTATACAGCAGAAGAGACATGGAAGATTTATTAGGGCAAGCTCTTGAAAGGATAAAGTGATGGTAGTAATTCATTGCTTAATTAAATAAAGAAACTGCTTCCCCTGTTAATTTAGAACATAGGTGGGAGGAGAAAGAGAACAGAATGCTGAGAGCAAGAAGCAGTGTGCTCAGAGACACCATGATCCACTCTCGTGGGAAGATGTGATAGCTCTCCTCTCTGAGGCAGAGGGCAATGCAGCCAGCAACCAGGTTAGACCTGTTGAATCTTTCCTGGTGAGCACACTCGTGATGCTACATAGATTATTAGAAATGGGTTAATAGGCTAAACTAATGGGCCAGGCAGTGTATAAAAGAATCGTTTGTGTGTAATTATTTCTGGACATTAGCTAGCGAGGCTGCCCTGGTGCTGGTTACACAGCTCCGCTGCTCAAATTACTACAGAATGGCACTCAGACATGTGGAAAACTGAATCCACTGAAAGCCTGAGAAAGCCCGGGAACGAGTAAAGCATGTTTTCTTTTTAGCAGCTATATCTCGGGTCTGCACTACTTGCTAGTAGCAAGCAAGCACACTCATTTAAGAGAAGATTCCTGACTCACCTTCAGCTGCAAAACCCTGCTGCTGTTAAGTGGTCCTGCCACGAAACATTTAAATGGTGTTGATAAAAGCCAGCTGAATGCTTGTTTGTTTTCAGCAGTAGCAGGAAAAAAAATGTGATATTTTAAAATGCCGGAATTCTGGGCCATCCTTCCAGAACAAACTCTGACTGTTTGAGTCAGGAGGGCCAGCTACAAAGAGAGGGCTTGAGTGTTGTCTTTTGAAGCTTGTTTGATGGCAAGGACCTTGAAACACTGTAGACTTGTGGCACTGAATGCATCTCTGGCCGGTACCTCAGCCATAAGGTTGGAATGGCAGAAAGCTAAGGAATAGGCTACATCTAGCTGGCAAAGCCACCTTTTCATCATATTGAGATTGCTGTGTAAATTAAGGATTCATGTGGTCACAAAAACAAAGAGAGATATTGAGTAAAGAGAGATTCAAAGACAAAGAAAATTTTTAAATGATTTACAATGTGTTAAAAATATGTGCAGGCTAAAAGTTGAAGTTCTTAAAGTTAAAATAAAATGAAGAGAGTTGTTGGTTGCAGTAGTACACACCTTTAATCCCAACACTTGGGAGGCAGAGAGAGATTGTCCTCTGTAACTTCAAGGTGTGGTAGCACATACCTTTAATCCCAGTGCCAAGAAGGCAGAGACAAACAGGTCTCTGTGAATTCAGGTGTAGTACCATACACCTTTGATCCCAATGCTGGGAGGCAGAGACATGTGGATCTCTGAAACTTCAAGGACAGCCTGTTCTACAGAGTTATTCCAGGTCAAAGATACAGAGAACCTGTCTCAAAAGGCAAAAAAAATAAAAAGGAAAAATAAATTAGAGCTTAAATTGTAGCTAACAAAGATGGAAAATACACATAGAATTTTGATACTGTATACTATTGTGCTCTGTTTGAATCATTTGAATGCTGAGGAAGGAGCAATAGCTGCTAAAAGATATTTGTTTATAAATGCTGCTGAACTAATCCCACATAGATATTTTGAAAGTGCCTTGACTTTAAAATTTGGATCTAAGGACATGATGCTTTGGAAAGGAGGTTCTTATTTTGTTTTCAGAGAGGGTGAGAGTCTGTGGACTGCCGCTATCCCAATATGGTATTACGGATCACGACTTTCCTCATATGACCTCCGTCCACAGAGATGTCAGAAAAATCCTTCCCTAAGAGGGCAAGTTCTTTACAAATGAAAGATTATACAACAGAAGAGACATGGAAGATTTATTTGGGCAAGCTGTTGAAAGGATAAAGTGATGGAAAAGGTCATTGCTTAATTAAATAAAGAATCTGCTTCCCTTGATAGGTTAGAACATAGGTGGGAGGAGTAAAGAGAACAGAATGCTGCTAGAAAGAGGAAGTGAGCTCAGAGATGCCATGCACCCCTCTCCCGGGCAGACACGGGAGCTCTGCTCCCGGAGGCAGATGGCAATGCAGCCAGCCACCAGGTCAGACATGCTGAATCTTTCCTGGTAAGCGCACCTCATGCTGCAACATACATTATTAGAAATGGGTTAAGAGGCTGAAAATACTGGGCCAGGAAGTGTTTAAAAGAATACAGTTTTTGTGTTCTTATTTAGGGGCATAAGCTAGGTAGGCGGCCATGGTGCTGGGGACGCAGCCCCGCTGCTCAAATTACTACTATAAAGAGGGAAATTGAAGAAGGGAAGGGAGAAGAGAGAGAGAGAGAGAGAGAGAGAGAGAGAGAGAGAGAGAGAGAGAGAGATGGAAGAATGGATGAATTCAATCATTCATTGGAAAAATGAGTGAACCAAAGAATGAGGAGACCTAGAAGGATAAAATGTGCTGCATTCCCTGTGAGAGTCAGGTCATATGAAAGATGGACATTGTTTTGCACTGAGGAGGAGGATTTTTCCATTTTGCCTTCTTTGTGCTCCAAGCCCAGCCACAAGAGTGATGATGAGGACTGGGAGAAGAAGAGGTGAGGGTGTACCAGAATTCCCTGGTATAAGTTATCACCCAAATTGTAGCCAAATCACCTGACCTGAGACAGCTGATCTACATGCTGGACCCTAACTGGCAGTTTGACAACTCTAACATTTTAACCAAGTTTGTGAAGATCAAGGAAGCAAAAATCGCCCCGTTACAGGATGGCAGGATCCTTACATGATGGAAGTCAGACATCAATACCATACTGGTATTTGGGGGTCTGATGGGTTTGTGGGGTCTTTGCCACACTCCGCCTAGCATCAGGGATTCCCTCGTTTACTGATTTGATGGAGATCGGTGCATTCATCATATGTGTGCATGTCACACATTAGTGGGCATCAATGTGTACATGTTTATCCTGTGTGTGGATGCGTCTGTCGATGAGATTTATAGCCCAAGTCCTACAGAACATGATCAATGAAAGGGAACACTGTTTTCCAGATATGACAGGGCAATTATTTAAATGAACTCACAAGGGTTGGATGGCATGCAAAGGACCAATGAGAGTTCAACGAATACCGAATCCAGGCATGACAAAGTAGGTGGCAGACAGAATTCTGACAAAAGGAAGTAGATAGCGTGACGTCCATCCCACTGCAGAAGAGCAACTGGGCGGAGACACTTTTCTCTAAGCAGGAGGCTCCTGGTCACTCAACATGCTCCAGTGGAGTTCAAACATCCAGTGACTTACAGCCAGTATGAATTAAACTATTCATCAAATGACAACTCATTTCCTCTGATTTTGAGTATACATTTGTGTCCCTTCCTGATTAATCTACTCTTTATCCTCTTAAGTTCCAATACCTCACTCTGATATCTGTCACATCTTTCCAGTTGACATGTTTTTTCCTCAAGCTTTATCCCGCCCCGAGATCCTACATCTTTTGTCCCCTCTCCACTACTCCCTAGACAGCCATCTTGTCCTTTACCAAACCAAGCATTCCCAGTCCATCCTCTCCAAGGGGAAAGACCATAATTCCTTCTTTGTTTTGAGGCATGTATTTCTGTGATGTCCCATCCACCAAACATAATCCATCATTCACCAAAGAACAAAACATGTTCACAAATTTTTATTTTTCTAGCAAGAATATTCCATTGGAAAAAAATACCAGGATTAATAGAAGACCTGCGGTATCTCTGAAAAAAACACATTCCCCAAACACAGTTTTAAGTGTGCCCCTCAAATTTTGAGAATTTCACTTTAACAGATCTTCACCAAATCGTAGACATAGATATGGAAGTCATTATTAAACTTGATGAAATACACAGAAGGTTTGGTGGGAACTTGGCAAATAATTTTACCTATCTCTTGGGTTCCATCTTTTTTGTTGTACTGCACACCTTTGCCTGCCAAAGAATCCCTGCCTAATTCCAGAATCACCTCTACTGGAGGACATTCAGGCATGATGTGGACGTTGCCTTCAATGGAGTCATCAAGATGGTGGTAAAGGTACAGGTCTGGATCATTCTCCTTGACAATGTAGAAACAGGTCATCCTGGTCTGCACCTCATCTGGGACCATGACACTGCACTCCTCCTTAGAGCCTGGCATGATGTGGAGGTTGCCTTCAAGGTAGTCATCCAGGAGGTGGTAAATATACAAGACCGGATCTTTCTTGTAGGTAATATGGAAGCAGGTCTTCATGATTGGCACCTCCTCTAGTACCATCCCATTCCAGTCTTCCTTAGAGCCATTTGTGCCCATAAATGTATGTTTCACTGCTCTGCCATCTATGGTGTTTGACAGATGAGTGTCTGTCACCTGAGGAAATGGCACATTATTAGGCAGGATCTTAAGGTTTAAAATCCTTTCATCGCTGTGAAGCTCCAAGCCAGAGACACAATCAATCCCATCATATTTCAACAAATAGAGAGAGGGATATGTTGGCAGTTGATCTAGAATGATGGCTTTCTACTGGGTGACTGGTTCATTGGCTTCCTTCCAGCCATGAGAAATTCGGCGGCCAACAATATTCTCCAGGGCCTCAAAAGGCTTACTCAGTTTTTGCTTCTGGAGAGTTGGCCCATTCTTCTTCTGGAGAGGTGGCATGCATCTCATACTAAGAGGCATCTTTATCATGGTGGTAGATTTACTGAGATAGGCCACAACACTCCTGTTCCACTGTCTCTTGACTCTCTTTCTGTGCTTGGGCTTCATAGCTGCCAATCTCTGCATTGGAAGAATTCTTCAGTTTCAATCAGACACAAAGTGGTTTCCTCCACCATAAGTGCCTGCAAGGTTAAGAAGGGGAGGATGCGATGTCAAGATTCTTTTCTGGAAGATCTTTGGGGAAGGTGATAAAGGCAGTGCTGAATAGATTTGGGCTGCCTAAATGTAATTTGGTCTTAAGAAATTCATAGGAAAATTATCAAACTATTGTCTACAGCTCAGTATATGTGTATCAGAGACATATTCCTGCTGTACAAAGGCAATGGACCTCTACTGAGAAACCTAATTCCGGACTGACTGTGTCAATGAGAGGAGACTGGATGCCTATGCCCAAATTGAGAAAGAAAAATCTGAACAGATGGCAAAGAATTCGAAGGACAGCCACTACTCTCCTTCCCACTCAAGCTGTTGGTTAGGTGGTTGATCCAAAACAACCTGCCCAAGGTCATGGCACTCCAGTCCACTGGTTCTATGTATTGTGTCTCCTGATCCAGACCCAGGTTTATTACATAAAGCCATTCCATGTCTTCACTAGAGAAGTGAGTTTTGTGAGACAAACTGCAAAAATAAAGACTCATTAATCTGGGCAACAGCACCATTTAGAAATAATTAATATCTTTTAAAACACATATGGACAAAGAGGATCTTCGCCCCTTTCGTGAACTGATGAATTGGACATTGATAGCAAAAATAATGTGGGAAGAATACCTGGCATTCACTGTCCCCACAGCTATCAAATATAGAAGCTGTTAACAACATAAATTTTAGACTCACAGGAGATTTGAAGGAAACCTCTCTGGGACTACAGAGGTCCCTGTTTCTTCCTAAACATATTTACCAAAAGAAAATGTCTTGGCTCTCCAGATTCCATCTTCTGGAAATGTTCAGCTGCCTAATCCTGTTGAACAGTTGTGGAGCCCAAGAGCTGAACTCACCTCCTCAGCCACCGTGAAGATAGTCAGCCCACCTTCACAGAAGACTAGTGCTTCATGTGGAACAGTGTTGCCACCCCCAACCAAAGCTTTGTGACATCATCAAGACTCTACTTAGGTCATTAAACCCCTCATAGGCAGTTTTCTTCCCTAATAACCCACAGAAATATCCAGCATACATGTCCTATAATGCTGCTCACACAGCCCCCTGGAGACCCAAAATAAAACCTCACTCATCTTCCCAAATACATGAGTCCTATTTCGCCAGGTAACCCAATCTCTTTTTGTGCCTTTTCTGTAAAATTCTTTGGTGTCTGAGTCAACAACTCACATGAATGTTTTTTTTTCTAGCTCCAATCTCTGTATTGGTTATCTACTATTGATTTTTATATTACTTCATAATAATGAATATCAAAATTTTCACTTCGTTTCCTCCTCCCACTTTCTTCTCGCTCCCCCAACAAACCTCTCCACTCCTACTCCAATTTAAATTGAGGGCGGGGTACCTTGACCTGTTTGAAGTCCAAGCCTACCCTTCATCCATCGAGATTTAGGAAGGCAAGCATCCACATAGAATATGATCACAAAAAGGCCTGTATATGAAGTGCAGACAAATGTCAGTGCCATTATCATTGGCTTCTCAGTCTGGTCCAATTGTCAGCCACATTCAGAGCTTCCACTTTGATTCCATGTTCTTTCATTCCCAGGCCACTGGTTTAGTTGAAATCCCCTTTGTTCAGGCACAGTGTCTCAGTGTGTGGACCAAGCCATTTTATTCCTGACATCCTTGCTCTTGTTCTCCATCAGTCGGCTATTCAACTGGAGCTTGGAAGCTCCATCTAGTTTTCTGATTTTTACCCTGACTTGATCTCCATCTTGGCCATACAAAAGTTCCATGGTGATATTCAAGATAGTCATCAGTCTGACTATAGGATAAGGCACCCATTGTGACTATAGACATGGCACAGTGCAGTCAACCTCTCCTCACCGGCCCAAGTTCCTCTAGGGGGTCACCCCATGCCTCTAAGAACCCCTCGAGAGATAATGATCTTGACAACCCCAGAATGGCCTACTCAATGAATATCATCAGTGTATGTGCATTAACTTGTGTGTGTGTGTGCGTGTGTGTGTTTAAATCACAATAAAAACAAATGGATTGTAATATTGAAATTTCTTCTCATCTTGAGAAGAATGTTTGCTACAGAAATACTGTCATAGTAGTACTGAGAGTGTAAGGTGTCTCAGCAAGGAGAAGTAACTAGAGGAATCCCCCAGGTGTTAGGCTCAGTGTCCCAGGAATTACGCCCAAGGCAAGTCAATGAACTCATGGATGGAAGATAAAACTCAGCCTAAATAACACTCCAAATCATTTAGGTGGAACATGAGATACTCTTGCAACAGTTTCAAGATGTCAAAAATGCCAGGACTAGAACATAAGGGGAACACAATGATGTGGAGCTGAGAGTGCATGGCAAAACTGATTGGATCTGGCAAAAATTATGGAAGCATACCAAGGAAACCACCAGGGGGACAAAACCCTAAGAAATCTGTATGACAACATATCATGTTTACAATTCTGTGATTTTTAGACAAAGGAAAGATCCTAAATATGTCACTGCCACACTGGTGATGATTAACCCATTCCATCGTAGTGTGACTCCCTGTTGTGTTTAAGATAACCTGTCAATTCTGTCTATTTAGGTACAGGGAAATTTGCATTGTTTGCAGAGATTAACTAACAGCATCATTTACTGAGAAGCAAAGGCAAGGCAAAGCAATCATAGACATGTTGTTGAATGCTGATGATGTTATTAGGAGTTTTGTGGGTATTTTCTTAAAGGGAAATCATCGGTGACTCTCATGCATGAAGAGATCCTATCTCTGTGATGTGTCTGGAAGGATTGAAATAAATAAACTAAAATAGTTTTTTTTTTCTCACCTTCTAGTAACATTTTTTTTGCTATATCGAAATAAGTGAGTTGCATGAGTTTCTTCCACTCCTTCAGCCAATAGCCACTGAGATACCAGCCCATTGAGGTGTGGTCTCTCTCTCTTTCAAAAACCAACATTTACCTTCAGCTTGATCTCTTGCTTCCAGTTTCCCTTCCGGCCTCTATGCTTCTTTCCTGATCCCGCTGAGGGCTTTTGTCAGGGATGGTCATCTGTAAGTTTTTGCCCTTTAAAGATATAATCATTCTTTTAATCACAATTCTAAACTGGTGTGGGGGATTATTTGACTAAGGAAAGGAGAAAACATACATAGAGGCAGGAAACCTTACCTTTGCAAATGACCCATTTGGAGGCCCTACTTCAGGCTCCTCTCTTCTCCTATTCTTGTTTTTTTTTATTAGTTTAGGACAAGATTAAAACTCAATATAAATGTCTGTGAACACTGAATGAGTTAATTATGTGTGACCACCTTGATGTCTGCCTGTCTGACAACAGGGGCAGAGTTCATGGGCATCTGACGCATAGCACAGGATTGTCAGCAATCAATCTCTCGTCCACCGAACTCTACAGCATAAGAGTTGTCCTGGTTGCTCATCTGATCCTCTTCATATGATCTCCATCCACAGAGATGTCAAAAAAATCCTCCCCTGAAAAGGCAAGTTCTTTTCAAATGAAAGATTATACAGCAGAAGAGACATGGAAGATTTATTAGGGCAAGCTCTTGAAAGGATAAAGTGATGGTAGTAATTCATTGCTTAATTAAATAAAGAAACTGCTTCCCCTGTTAATTTAGAACATAGGTGGGAGGAGAAAGAGAACAGAATGCTGGGAGCAAGAAGCAGTGTGCTCAGAGACACCATGATCCACTCTCGTGGGAAGACGTGATAGCTCGCCTCTCTGAGGCAGAGGGCAATGCAGCCCGCAACCAGGTTAGACCTGTTGAATCTTTCCTGGTGAGCACACTCGTGATGCTACATAGATTATTAGAAATGGGTTAATAGGCTAAACTAATGGGCCAGGCAGTGTTTAAAAGAATCGTTTGTGTGTAATTATTTCTGGACATTAGCTAGCGAGGCTGCCCTGGTGCTGGTTACACAGCTCCGCTGCTCAAATTACTACAGAATGGCACTCAGACATGTGGAAAACTGAATCCACTGAAAGCCTGAGAAAGCCCGGGAACGAGTAAAGCATGTTTTCTTTTTAGCAGCTATATCTCGGGTCTGCACTACTTGCTAGTAGCAAGCAAGCACACTCATTTAAGAGAAGATTCCTGACTCACCTTCAGCTGCAAAACCCTGCTGCTGTTAAGTGGTCCTGCCACGAAACATTTAAATGGAGTTGATAAAAGCCAGCTGAATGCTTGTTTGTTTTCAGCAGTAGCAGGAGAAAAAAAACTGTGATGTTTTAAAATGCCGGAATTCTGGGCCATCCTGCCAGAACAAACTCTGACTGTTTGAGTCAGGAGGGCCAGCTACAAAGAGAGGGCTTGAGTGTTGTCTTTTGCAGCTTGTTTGATGGCAAGGACCTTGAAACACTGTAGACTTGTTTCACTGAATGTGGTTCTGGCCTTTACCTCAGCCATAAGGTTGGAATGGCAGAAAGCTAAGGAATAGGCTACATCTAGCTGGCAAAGCCACCTTTTCGTCATATTGAGATTGCTGTGTAAATTAAGGATTCATGTGGTCAAAAAAACAAAGAGAGATATTGAGTAAAGAGAGATTCAAAGACAAAGAAAATTTTTAAATGATTTACAGTGTATTAAAAATATGTGCAGGCTAAAAGTTGAAGTTCTTAAAGTTAAAATAAAATGAAGAGAGTTGTTGGTTGCAGTAGTACACACCTTTAATCCCAACACTTGGGAGGCAGAGAGAGATTGACCTCTGTAACTTCAAGGTGTGGTAGCACATACCTTTAATCCCAGTGCCGAGACGGCAGAGACAAACAGGTCTCTGGGAATTCAGGTGTAGTACCATACACCTTTGATCCCAATGCTTGGAGGCAGAGGCATGTGGATCTCTGAAACTTCAAGGACAGCCTGTTCTACAGTTATTCCAGGTCAAAGATACAGAGAACATGTCTCAAAAAGGAAAAAATAAAAAGGAAAAATAAATTAGAGCTTAAATTGAAGCTAACAAAGATGGAAAATACACAGAGAATTTTGATACTGTATGCTATTGTACTCTGTTTGAATCATTTGAATGCTGAGGAAGGAGCAATAGCTGCTAAAAGATATTTGTTTATAAATGCTGCTGAACTAATCCCACATAGATATTTTGAAAGTGCCTTGACTTTGAAATTTGGATCTAAGGACATGATGCTTTGGAAAGGAGGTTCTTATTTTGTTTTCAGAGAGGGTGAGAGTCTGTGGACTGCCGCTATCCCAATATGGTATTACGGATCACGACTTTCCTCATATGACCTCCGTCCACAGATATGTCAGAAAAATCCTTCCCTAAGAGGGCAAGTTCTTTACAAATGAAAGATTATACAACAGAAGAGACATGGAAGATTTATTTGGGCAAGCTGTTGAAAGTATAAAGTGATGGAAGAAGGTCATTGCTTAATTAAATAAAGAATCTGCTTCCCTTGATAGGTTAGAACATAGGTGGCAGGAGTAAAGAGAACAGAATGCTGCTAGAAAGAGGAAGTGAGCTCAGAGATGCCATGCACGACTCTCCTGGGCAGACACGGGAGCTCTGCTCCCTGAGGCAGATGGCAATGCAGCCAGCCACCAGGTCAGACATGCTGAATCTTTCCTGGTAAGCGCACCTCATGCTGCAACATACATTATTAGAAATGGGTTAAGAGGCCGAAAATACTGGGCCAGGAAGTGTTTAAAAGAATACAGTTTTTGTGTTCTTATTTAGGGGCATAAGCTAGGTAGGTGGCCATGGTGCTGGGGACGCAGCCCTGCTACTCAAATTACTACTATAAAGGGGGAAATTGAAGAAGGGAAGGAAGAAGAGAGAGAGAGAGAGAGAGAGAGAGAGAGAGAGAGAGAGAGAGAGAGATGGAAGAATGGATGAATTCAATCATTCATTGGAAAAATGAGTGAACCAAAGAATGAGGAGACCTAGAAGGATAAAATGTGCTGCATTCCCTGTGAGAGTCAGGTCATATGAAAGATGGACATTGTTTTGCACTGAGGAGGAGGATTTTTCCATTTTGCCTTCTTTGTGCTCCAAGCCCAGCCACAAGAGTGATGATGAGGACTGGGAGAAGAAGAGGTGAGGGTGTACCAGAATTCCCTGGTATAAGATATCACCCAAATTGTAGCCAAATCACCTGACCTGAGACAGCTGATCTACATGCTGGACCCTAACTGGCAGTTTGACAACTCTAACATTTTAACCAAGTTTGTGAAGATCAAGGATGCAAAAATCGCTCCGTTACAGGATGGCAGGATCCTTACATGATGGGAGTCAGACATCAATACCATACTGGTATTTGGGGGTCTGATGGGTTTGTGGGGTCTTTTCCACGCTCCACATAGCATCAGGGATTCCCTCGTTTACTGATTTGATGGAGATCGGTGCATTCATCATATGTGTGCATGTCACACATTAGTGGGCATCAATGTGTACATGATTATCCTGTGTGTGGATGCATCTGTCGATGAGATTTATATCCCAAGTCCTACAGAACATGATCAATGAAAGGGAACACTGTTTTCCAGATATGACAGGGCAATTATTTAAATGAACTCACAAGGGTTGGATGGCATGCAAAGGACCAATGAGAGTTCAAGGAATACCGAATCCAGGCATGACAAAGTAGGTGGCAGACAGAATTCTGACAAAAGGAAGTAGATAGCGTGACGTCCAACCCACTGCAGAAGAGCAACTGGGCGGAGACACTTTTCTCTAAGCAGGAGGCTCCTGGTCACTCAACATGCTCCAGTGGAGTTCAAACATCCAGTGACTTACAGCCAGTACGAATTAAACTATTCATCAAATGAAACCTAATTTCCTCTGATTTTGAGTATACATTTGTGTCCCTTCCTGATTAATCTACTCTTTATCCTCTTAAGTCCCAATACCTCACTCTGATATCTGTCACATCTTTCCAGTTGACATGTTTTTCCCTCAAGATTTATCCAGCCCCGAGATCCTACAACTTTTGTCCCCTCTCCACTACTCCCTAGACAGCCATCTTGTCCTTTACCACACCAAGCATTCCCAGTCCATCCTCACCAAGGGGAAAGACCATAATTCCTGCATTGTTTTGAGGCATGTATTTCTGTGATGTCCCATCCACCAAACATAATCCATCATTCACCAAAGAACAAAACATGTTCACAAATTTTTATTTTTCTAGCAAGAATATTCCATTGGAAAAAAATACCAGGATTAATAGAAGACCTGCGGTATCTCTGAAAAAAACACATTCCCCAAACACAGTTTTAAGTGTGCCCCTCAAATTTTGAGAATTTCACTTTAACAGATCTTCACCAAATCGTAGACATAGATATGGAAGTCATTATTAAACTTGATGAAATACACAGAAGGTTTGGTGGGAACTTGGCAAATAATTTTACCTATCTCTTGGGTTCCATCTTTTTTGTTGTACTGCACACCTTTGCCTGCCAAGGAATCCCTGCCTAATTCCAAAGTCACCTCTACTGGAGGACATTCAGGCATGATGTGGACGTTGCCTTCAATGGAGTCATCAAGATGGTGGTAAAGGTACAGGACTGGATCATTCTCCTTGACAATGTAGAAACAGGTCATCCTGGTCTGCACCTCATCTGGGACCATGACACTGCACTCCTCCTTAGAGCCTGGCATGATGTGGAGGTTGCCTTCAAGGTAGTCATCCAGGAGGTGGTAAATATACAAGACCGGATCTTTCTTGTAGGTAATATAGAACCAGGTCTTCATGATTGGCACCTCCTCTAGGACCATCCCATTCCAGGCTTCCTTAGAGCCATTTGTGCCCGTGAATGTATGTTTCACTGCTCTGCCAACTATGGTGTTTGACAGATGAGTGTCTGTCACCTGAGGAAATGGCACATTATTAGGCAGGAACTTAAGATTTAAAATCCTTTCATCGCTGTGAAGCTCCAAGCCACAGACACAATCAATCCCATCATATTTCAACAAATAGAGAGAGGGATATGTTGGCAGTTGATCTAGAATGATGGCTTTCCACTGGGTGACTGGTTCATTGGCTTCCTTCCAGCCATGAGAAATTCGGCGGCCAACAATATTCTCCAGGGACTCAAAAGGCTTACTCAGTTTTTGCTTCTGGAGAGTTGGCCCATTCTTCTTCTGGAGAGGTGGCATGCATCTCATACTAAGAGGCATCTTTATCATGGTGGTAGATTTACTGAGATAGGCCACAACACACCTGTTCCACTGTCTCTTGGCTCTCTTTCTGTGCTTGGGCTTCATAGCTGCCAATCTCTGCATTGGAAGAATTCTTCAGTTTCAATCAGACACAAAGTGGTTTCCTCCACCATAAGTGCCTGCAAGGTTAAGGAGGGGAGGATGCGATGTCAAGATTCTTTTCTGGAAGATCTTTGGGGAAGGTGATAAAGGCAGTGCTGAATAGATTTGGGCTGCCTAAATGTAATTTGGTCTTAAGAAATTCATAGGAAAATTATCAAACTATTGTCTACAGCTCAGTATATGTGTATCAGAGACATATTCCTGCTGCCCAAAGGCAATGGACCTCTACTGAGAAACCTAATTCCGGACTGACTGTGTCAATGAGAGGAGACTGGATGCCTATGCCCAAATTGAGAAAGAAAAATCTGAACAGATGGCAAAGAATTCGAAGGACAGCCACTTCTCTCCTTCCCACTCAAGCTGTTGGTTAGGTGGTTGATCCAAAACCACCTGCCCAAGGTCATGGCACTCCAGTCCACTGGTTCTATGTATTGTGTCTCCTGATCCAGACCCAGGTTTATTACATAAAGCCATTCCATGTCTTCACTAGAGAAGTGAGTTTTGTGAGACAAACTGCAAAAATAAAGACTCATTAATCTGGGCAACAGCACCATTTAGAAATAATTAATATCTTTTAAAACACATATAGACAAAGAGGATCTTCGCCCCTTTCGTGAACTGATGAATTGGACATTGATAGCAAAGATAAAGTGGGAAGAATACCTGGCATTCACTGTCCCCACAGCTATCAAATATAGAAGCTGTTAACAACATAAATTTTAGACTCACAGGAGATTTGAAGGAAACCTCTCTGGGACTACAGAGGTCCCTGTTTCTTCCTAAACATATTTACCAAAAGAAAATGTCTTGGCGCTCCAGATTCCATCTTCTGGAAATGTTCAGCTGCCTAATCCTGTTGAACAGTTGTGGAGCCCAAGAGCTGAACTCACCTCCTCAGCCACCGTGAAGATAGTCAGCCCACCTTCACAGAAGACTAGTGCTTCATGTGGAACAGTGTTGCCACCCCCAACCAAAGCTTTGTGACATCATCAAGGCTCTACTTAGGTCATTAAACCCCTCATAGGCAGTTTTCTTCCCTACTAACCCACAGAAATATCCAGCATACATGTCCTATAATGCTGCTCACACAGCCCCCTGGAGACCCAAAATAAAACCTCACTCATCTTCCCAAATACATGAGTCATATTTTGCCAGGTAACCCAATCTCTTTTTGTGCCACTTCTGAAAAAAAATGTCCTTGGTGTCTGAGTCAACAACTCACATGAATGTTTTTTTTTCTAGCTCCAATCTCTTTATTGGTTATCTAATATTGATTTTTATATTACTCCATAATAATGAATATCAAAATTTTCACTTCGTTTCCTCCTCCCACTTTCTTCTCGCTCCCCCACCAAACGTCTCCACTCCTACTCCAATTTAAATTGAGGGCGGGATACCTTGACCTGTTTGAAGTCCAAGCCTACCCTTCATCCATCGAGATTTAGGAAGGCAAGCATCCACATAGAATATGATCACAAAAAAGCCTGTATATGAAAGTGCAGACAAATATCAGTGCCATTATCATTGGCTTCTCCGTCTGGTCCAATTGTCAGCCACATTCAGAGCTTCCACTTTGATTCCATGTTCTTTCATTCCCAGGCCACTGGTTTAGTTGAAACCCCCTTTGTTCAGGCACAGTGTCTCAGTGTGTGGACCAAGCCATTTTATTCCTGACATCCTTGCTCTTATTCTCCATCAGTCGGCTATTCAACTGGAGCTTGGAAGCTCCATCTAGTTTTCTGATTTTTACCCTGACTTGATCTCCATCTTGGCCATACAAAAGTTCCATGGTGATATTCAAGATAGTCATCAGTCTGACTATAGGATAAGGCACCCATTGTGACTATAGACATGGCACAGTGCAGTCAACCTCTCCTCACCTGCCCAAGTTCCTCTAGGGGTCACCCCATGCCTCTAAGAACCCCTCGAGAGATAATGATCTTGACAACCCCAGAATGGCCTACTCAATTAATATCATCAGTGTATGTGCATTAACGTGTGTGTGTGTGTTTAAATCACAATAAAAACAAAGGGATTGTAATATTGAAATTTCTTCTCATCTTGAGAAGAATGTTTGCTACAGAAATACTGTCATAGTAGTACTGAGAGTGTAAGCTGTCTCAGCAAGGAGAAGTAACTAGAGGAATCCCCCAGGAGTTAGGCTCAGTGTCCCAGGAATTACGCCCAAGGAAAGTCAATGAACTCATGGATGGAAGATAAAACTCAGCCTAAATAACACTCCAAATCATTTAGGTGGAACATGAGATAATCTTGCAACAGTTTCAAGATGTCAAAAATGCCTGGACTAGAACATAAGGGGAACACAATGATGTGGAGCTGAGAGTGCATGGCAAAATTGATTGGATCTGGCAAAAATTTTGGAAGCATACCAAGGAAACCACCAGGGGGACAAAACCCTAAGAAATCTGTATGACAACATATCATGTTTACAATTCTGTGATTTTTAGACAAAGGAAAGATCCTAAATATGTCACTGCCACACTGGTGATGATTAACCCATTCCATCGTAGTGTGACTCCCTGTTGTGTTTAAGATAACCTGTCAATTCTCTCTATTTAGGTACAGGGAAATTTGCATTGTTTGCAGAGATTAACTAACAGCATCATTTACTGAGAAGCAAAGGCAAGGCAAAGCAATCATAGACATGTTGTTGAATGCTGATGATGTTATTGGGAGTTTTGTGGGTATTTTCTTAAAGGGAAATCATCGGTGACTCTCATGCATGAAGAGATCCTATCTCTGTGATATGTCTGGAAGGACCGAAATAAATAAACTAAAATTGTTTTTTTTCTCACCTTCTAGTAACATTTTTTTTTGCTATATCCAAATAAGTGTGTTGCATGAGTTTCTTCCACTCCTTCAGCCAATAGCCACTGAGATACCAGCCCATTGAGGTGTGGTCTCTCTCTCTTTCAAAAACCAACATTTACCTTCAGCTTGATCTCTTGCTTCCAGTTTCCCTTCCGGCCTCTATGCTTCTTTCCTGATCCCGCTGAGGGCTTTTGTCAGGGATGGTCATCTGTAAGTTTTTGCCCTTTAAAGATATAATCATTCTTTTAATCACAATTCTAAACTGGTGTGGGGGATTATTTGACTAAGGAAAGGAGAAAACATACATAGAGGCAGGAAACCTTACCTTTGCAAATGACCCATTTGGAGGCCCTACTTCAGGCTCCTCTCTTCTCCTATTCTTGTTTTTTTTTATTAGTTTAGGACAAGATTAAAACTCAATATAAATGTCTGTGAACACTGAATGAGTTAATTATGTGTGACCACCTTGATGTCTGCCTGTCTGACAACAGGGGCAGAGTTCATGGGCATCTGACGCATAGCACAGGATTGTCAGCAATCAATCTCTCGTCCACCGAACTCTACAGCATAAGAGTTGTCCTGGTTGCTCATCTGATCCTCTTCATATGATCTCCATCCACAGAGATGTCAAAAAAATACTCCCCTGAAAAGGCAAGTTCTTTTCAAATGAAAGATTATACAGCAGAAGAGATATGGAAGATTTATTAGGGCAAGCTCTTGAAAGGATAAAGTGATGGTAGTAATTCATTGCTTAATTAAATAAAGAAACTGCTTCCCCTGTTAATTTAGAACATAGGTGGGAGGAGAAAGAGAACAGAATGCTGGGAGCAAGAAGCAGTGTGCTCAGAGACACCATGATCCACTCTCGTGGGAAGATGTGATAGCTCTCCTCTCTGAGGCAGAGGGCAATGCAGCCCGCAACCAGGTTAGACCTGTTGAATCTTTCCTGGTGAGCACACTCGTGATGCTACATAGATTATTAGAAATGGGTTAATAGGCTAAACTAATGGGCCAGGCAGTGTTTAAAAGAATCGTTTGTGTGTAATTATTTCTGGACATTAGCTAGCGAGGCTGCCCTGGTGCTGGTTACACAGCTCCGCTGCTCAAATTACTACAGAATGGCACTCAGACATGTGGAAAACTGAATCCACTGAAAGCCTGAGAAAGCCCGGGAACGAGTAAAGCATGTTTTCTTTTTAGCAGCTATATCTCGGGTCTGCACTACTTGCTAGTAGCAAGCAAGCACACTCATGTAAGAGAAGATTCCTGACTCACCATCAATTGCAAAACCCTGCTGCTGTTAAGTGGTCCTGCCACGAAACATTTAAATGGTGTTGATAAAAGCCAGCTGAATGCTTGTTTGTTGTCAGCAGTAGCAGGAAAAAAAACTCTGTTGTTTTAAAATGCCGGAATTCTTTGATATCCTGCCAGAACAAACTCTGACTGTTTGAGCCAGGAGGGCCAGCTACAAAGAGAGGGCTTGAGTGTTGTCTTTTGCAGCTTGTTTGATGGCAAGGACCTTGAAACACTGTAGACTTGTGGCACTGAATGCGGCTCTGGCCGGTACCTCAGCCATAAGGTTGGAATGGCAGAAAGCTAAGGAATGGGCTACATCTAGCTGGCAAAGACACCTCTTAATCCTACTGAGATTGCTGTGTAAATTAAAGACTCATGTGGTAAAAAAAAGAGATATATAGAGTAAAGAGAGATTCAAAGACAAAGAAAATTTTTAAATGATTTACAGTGTGTTAAAAATATGTGCAGGCTAAAAGTTGAAGTTCTTAAATTTAAAAGAAGGAAGAGAGTTGTTGGTTGCAGTTGTACACACATTTAATCCCAACACTTGGAGGCAGAGGGAGATTGACCTCTGTAACTTCAAGGTGTGGTAGCATATACCTTTAATCCCAGTGCCGAGAAGGCAGAGACAAACAGGTCTCTGTGAGTTCAAAGTGTAGTACAATACACCTTTGATCCCAATGCTGGGTGGCAGAGACATGTTGATCTCTGAAACTTCAAGGACAGCCTGTTCTACAGAGTTATTCCAGGTCAAAGATACAGAGAACCTGTCTCAAAAGGCAAAAAAAATAAAAAGGAAAAATAAATTAGAGCTTAAATTGAAGCTAACAAAGATGGAAAATACACAGAGAATTTTGATACTGTATGCTATTGTGCTCTATTTGAATCATTTGAATGCTGAGGAAGGAGCAATAGCTGCTAAAAGATATTTGTTTATAAATGCTGCTGAACTAATCCCACATAGATATTTTGAAAGTGCCTTGACTTTAAAATTTGGATCTAAGGACATGATGCTTTGGAAAGGAGGTTCAAATTTTGTTTTCACAGAGGGTGAGAGTCTGTGGACTGCCGCTATCCCAATATGGTAGTACGGATCACGACCTCCTGAAAGGTTGCTGTGAACACCTTCAAAAAATAGCTTCGGTCAACTGCCAATTGAGATGAAACTAGCCCACAGGTTATGAAGGCGTATGTCATAAACAATGCCACACCAGTTTGGAATTATGATTAATATGCTGGTATTTACTTAACGGGGAAATAACTTACAGATCACCGTCAGCCCTCTGTGCAACCAGGAAGGGAGTCTAGTCACCTGCAGAGCAGAAAATGAATAGAGCGAGGAGAGGGAAGTCCCTGCTTTTTTAAAGAGAGAGAGACCTGGCCCCAATTGGCTGGTATCTCAGCAGCTATAGGCTGGAGGAACGGGAGGACCTCCCACAATACCTCCCCTTTTGTTTAAATAAGAGTGTTCTAAACCTACTATGAAATTATATACAATAAGTACAAATATCCTATTCTAACTAGATAGGTCTTGTATAAAAAATAACTTGGCCATGTCATGAGAGAAAGTAACTACATTTATATAGTCTACAACCCCATCAAAAATCTGAGAAGGGAAATAATATTATCTGGTTAATTATGAAGTTGAGTAAAACAACTTCCAAAACATGCAACAAATCACAGAGACAGCTAGCTACCTGGACAATCACCCAAATTCACGTTAGCAGCATTGAAGCAACCAACTTTGGCTAAGCTCTAACATAACTGACAAACCATTTTCAAAGGCAGGTAACTTTTTGAAACTATCTTACCCTGTCTAGGCAGGACATGACTGTCTTGTTTTATCCATTGATGCACGCTCTGTATCTCTGTCAGTGGTTGAGGTATGGTCATTTCTTTGCCCCAAGGCAAGTTCTGCCTAAAAGAAAGGCTACAGGTGGAGTGTCTTCATGCTCAACATTCTCTCGGGAATAGAGTGGTGTTGCCAGGAGCAATTGTATCTCATTCCCACTAAACTCTGAGTTAGATTAAAGGCCATTTTCTACAGCTCTTTGAAGAAGTTGAAGATTATCTATCTATACTGAGTATGATCTCTATATATCTAAAGAACCTGATTAGTCTAATTATAAATGACAAACTTAGATGACTATTAGTCTATATAATTCTCAATATCTATCTAACTTAAAGACTGACAATAAATGACTATGAAACAAATGAGGACAATGACCTCCAAATATAAACAGTGTACAAATATTTATTGCAGTAGTTAAATATATATCAATACACAAACATTATATAAGTATCTTAATCAGAGGTAGAAATGTACACTACAATATGGTAAATATATACAATATATATATCAATACAATATATGTCAATACATAAAAATGTTTTAAACTGAGGTAGAAACATGCAGGCATACAAAAGTCAATACAATTTAACTTTGTATCAATATACAAGTATCTATACCAATATATTTGTCTAAAAACAGAAACTCAGATTTACAAATCTATTATCCTATTATCCCCTTTTTTTTCAAATGATTCCTGCGCTTATAAAATTACTCCCCCAACCCTCAATCGTATACTAATTATAATCAACCCCTAAATGATGTCCCTAAACCCAAGGGCAAACTTTACTGGGAGAGGGGCGTTGTCCTCTAGAATTTCTTCCAGCTGTCATGGGGTGACGTGCTCTCTGGGGGATCCTGTGAAAGTAAAATAATGGTTAAATTACAAGGTCAATGTTTATTAAAATTGCCAATAGTCTCTGAGTATTTTGTGCTGGTCTGGCCAAAATATTGTATAAGATGTGCACCATTTCAGCTAACCAAGTTGGAATTGTCTTGTGCAGCTGGTACCCAAATCAGGTCTTGTAGTAGCACTATCAGTATCATGACGTCATATCAACCAGGTGGAGTTGTTGTTATGGGGCCCCATCTTCTTACTGGAAACTTCAAATGTCACTTCAGGAAAAACTCATTGTTCATTGTGAAAAAAATTAAACTTTAGTCATATATATATATATGTATATTCATTGAAAGGCATGATAGATATATTCAATGATAAGTATGATAGATATGAAGAAAAGCAAAGATATTTTCTAAACTCATATTTCTTTCTGTCCCACATCATGGCTCTCAATAAGAGACAGAAACTCCAGAAATTCTGGGTTTTTCTCTTACTAACGGGCTTGGAAATAGAGAGGGACTGAGCCAGAGTCCAACTTCAACACCAGCTTTATAAATTTAGAAATATGGTTTAATATATTTTACTTATACAACTCATTCAGTTTTCTTGATATTTCCTATTGGCAGGTATTTTTCCATCTGTAAGTATCCAAACATCCAGGGTCCCTTGAATTTTTCAAAGATGAGTGTTTTCCTGTGGAGATAAGAACAGAACCCTGCCCCCATTTTATATGTTTTTCTTACTACCTGTATGAATATCATCATTGTGGATGAGTTGTCATTTCTCCTTTCCAAGAGGTTTCTCCTCTTCAAATTGAAACTTTATTAATTTTGATGGTATCCACAATTTTTCCTCCTCTGTGGAAACAAGAGCAAATCCCATTCCCCAACATAGCACATCTCCTGGCTTCCACTTAGAGGTCAGCACATCTTTGAAATAAATTGGTTGATTTAGTTCGGCAGACTTTTCCATTATCCAATGTCTTTCTGCTGCTGTCATTCCTTTCTCATTAGCATTAAGAAAATTCAAGGTTGATAAAGCATTATGTAATCTATTTCTGGGGGTATTTATGGTCCCTTTCTGTTTGTTCAGCATATGCTTTATAGTACGATTTGATCTTTCTATAACTGCCTGACCAGTAGGATTATTTGGTATACCTGTAATGTGTTTTATACTATAATACTCAAAAAAAGTGTTTCATTTTCTTAGATACATATGCTGGACCATTATCTGTCTTTATTTGTGCTGGTATACCCATGATGGCCATAACTTCCAATAAATGTGTGATTACTGAATCAGCCTTTTCTGAGTTCAGGGCAGTTGCCCATTGAAAACCTGAATACGTGTCTATGGTGTAATGTACATATTTTGATTTACCAAATTCCATAAAGTGGAACACATCCATCTGCCAGATTTCATTTCTCTTAGTGCCCTTTGGGTTACTCCCTGCAGGCAACGCTGTTTGATTATAGAAAGAACAAGTAGGACATCTCTTGATAATGTCCTTAGCTTGTTGCCAAGTAATGGGAAATTCTTTCTTTAGGCCTTTACTATTGACATGATGCTTCTTATGAAATTCTGAGGCCTGCAACACACTTCCAATCAATAACTGATCAATCTCAGTGTTGCCTTGGCCTAGAGGACCAGGCAGACCTGTATAGGGCCAGATGTGTGTTATGTACATCGGACAAAGCCTATTCCTGACTATCTCTTGTACCTGGATAAACAATAAAGTCAACTCTGTGTCATCTGGTATAAATTCAGCGGTTTCAATATGCAAGATAACTCTTTCTACATATTGTGAATCTGTAACTATAGTAAGAGTTTCTTTAAAATCCCTTAGCACCATAAGAATGGCATATAATTCTGCCTTTTGAACAGAATTATAAGGGCTTTTTTCCACCTTACTCAATTCACCTGACTAGTAACCTGCGTTCTCTGATTTATTTGCATCAGTATAGAATGTGCGGCCTCCAGTTATTGGAGCATCACGTACAATTCTAGGAAGAATCCAAGAAGTTCTTTTAATAAGGTTAAGTCTACCATTTTGGGATAGTTGCTATTAATTTCTCCCCCAAAATTAGCAAAAGCTCTTAGCCACGGTTCATTGTCTTCCCATAACTTTTTTTTTTCTTCAGTCGTAAAAGGCACTGTAATTTCTGCTGGGTCTATACCTGCTAGTTGACGAAGTCTCAGCTTACCTTTTATAATTAATTCAGAGACTTTTTCCACATAAGTTTTTAATGTTTTACTTGGTTTCTTAGGTATAAATATCCACTCTAAAATAATATCTTCCCTCTGCATTAGAATCCCTGTAGGAAAAATTCTGGAAGGCAATATGACTAGGATGCAGCTAAGATTTGGGTTCACCCTATCCACATGTGCCTCCTGTAATTTTTCCTCAATCATTGTCAGTTCCTTTTCTGCTTAAGCTGTCAGTTTTCTTGGACTATTCAAATCTTTATCACCATCTAAGGTTTTGTTTAAATGATCATGTGTTATCCCAACAGCTGGTCGTAGACTGGAAATGTCTCCTAACAATCTTTGGAAGTCATTAAGGGTGTTTAACTGGTCTCTCCTAATATGTGCCTTTTGCATTTTAATTTTCTCTAACCCTATTCTGTAACCTAGGTAATTAATAGAATTTTCTCTTTGAATCTTTTCAGGGACAATTTCGTATCCCCACCTAGGCAAGACTTTCTTTACTTCTTCAAACATCCTTTCTAATGTATCTTTTTTTTTGAATCAGATAACAAGATGTCATCCATGTAATGATAAATTATGGACCTTGGGAATTGTTTACGAATTATTTCCAATGGCTTACTTACAAAATATTAGCACGATGTAGGACTATTGAGCATACCCTGTGGGAGGACAGTCCATTGATATATCCTATTAGTCTGAGAATTATTATAAGTAGGAACTGTGAAGGCAATTTTTTCTCTATCCTCTTCTTGTAACGGTATAGTGAAAAAACAATCTTTCAAATCAATAACTATAAGAGGCCATCATTTTGGTAACAGAGAAGGCAAAGGAATTCCAGATTGTATTGGGCCCATAGGTTGAATTACTTTGTTGACAGCTCTTAGATCTGTCACCATTCTCCATTTACCAGATTTCTTTTTTACAACAAACACAGGAGAATTCCAAGGGCTGGTTGATTCTTCAATATGGTGAGCATCTATTTGCTCTTACAACAGCTGTTCAATGCCTGTATTTTATCTTCAGCTAGAGGCCACTGTTTGTTCCATACTGGCTTCTCAGTTAGCCATTTTAAAGGTAGGGCTGTTGGGACCTCTAAAGGTTTGATATTTGCTGTATGTTCTTGTAGAGCCTGAATGGCTGGTGACCTTTTTCCATAATACCTCATCAAATCCTTCCCAGAATTATGAGTTCCTGGAACTACAGGAATGTTAATCTGGGTATTCCATTGCTGTAGCAGGTCACGGCCCCACAGATTTATGGCAATATTGGCTATATATATTGCCTTAGTCTTCCTATTTGTCCTTCGGGCCCTATGCATTCAACCCATCTTGTGCTTTGTTTTACACGAGATAGGGTTCAAATTCCCAGAAACTGAACATCTACCCCTTGATGTGGCCAATTCGGATGCCAAGATTCTGGGTAATGATACTTACATCCGCACCTGTGTCTAAGAAGCCTTCAATAAAATGCCATTTATACAGACCCTTCACTTTGGTCTTTGATCGTTAATAGAAGTCTGCCAAAATATATGTTTACTCTGTCCTACTGTGTTTTTTTGACTCATCCTCCACACGTAATTCATCATTTAGACCAGTATTACGTTTTACAGCAGAAATTGGAGCTTTTAATTTTCTTGGTGAGGCACGTTTTCCACTGTGACTGGGAATGACTGGGCCACTGTTGGCTTGGGGGCCTGTGAGAGGCCCCTCAAGGAGTTTCCCAACGATATTGGGTTGCCTTGTTTGTCGGTTGTTGACCTGCATCCGTTGGACCAATTAAGGACTTTACCACATCTCCTACATATACCTGAAGGCCTAGGTCTCCTATTTATGCCATTCCTAGAGGAGATATTATTCCTAGAAATTCTGTGCCTGCAATCACTTCTCAGATGTCCTAATTTACCACAATTAAAACACCTGGCAGTTTGATGTCTCCTCATTGCTGTGGAAATCGCTTCTCCTACCCAAGATTCATCGTTATTGCTAAACGCCTCAACATTCATCGTATGCTGAATCCATTCATCCATAGGTGCTGATCTAGACTTTAAAGGCCCAGTTATCTTTTTGCATTCTATGTTTGCATTCTCAAAAGCTAGAGATTCAAGAAGTATTCATCTAGCTTCTGGGTCTGTTACCCCTACGTCCAGAGCCTTCATTAATCTTTGCAAAAGTCAAGAAAGGGTTCTCTCTGTCCCTGCCTAATTCTGGTATATGATTCTACCCTTTTTGCTGGATCTTGTATACTATTCCAAGCATTTAAAGCTGCTTGGTGACTTAGACACAGTACTTCATCGTCCTAAAGAACTTGGACCTGTGGATGAGCATATTCTCCTGCACCAAGAATTTGATCTTGGGAAACCTCCACACCTTTTGCTCTTCCTTGCTGTTCCATATGTTTGGATTCTTCACTGAAATAAATTCCAAACATCAAGGAAGTTCTATTATCTAAAACTGCAGACACTAACGGATGGAAATCATGGGGGGTAGCTCTAGCATTAGAAGCCCAAGTCCTTACCCTTTCCTTTACATATGCAGAGTGCAAGACAAAATTAACAATAGCTTGCTTAATTTCTTTTAGATCATTCATTGCTATTGGCATCCATCTAGCTTCTGTGACTCCCTTTGAGCCTTTAGAAGTTGACGCTTTGTCAGAATTAAGTATAGTTTATGCTGCTAAATCCTTGGTAAGCCAGTACTAATAGCCAGTGTTGGCATTATATCCTGTCCTTGTGCCTTATTACTCTGTTCACCAGCTCCAATCATTTCTTCAATCATTTCAAGTCTTTTTATTATTGTCTTTAATTTTGTCTCTTTTGAATCCTGAATCTCATGACCTGCATGAGATTCTAGTAAAGATTTGTGGTTCTTAGGAGTGCCATATTCTTCCGAAATGATAGAATATGTAAAAGAATACTGAAACGCAGTAACCAGTAAATTAAGTTATCCCCATAGTCATATAAACCTTGCATGATATAACCCATTGTATTGGTAACCAGAACAGTAAAATTCGCGGTGGAAACGATAACTGTCATATTACCTATTATCCAGCAGGTGGCGCTGTTGCCAAGTCGCGAGGAAAACAGGGTCCTTTTTCAGAATCTGCCTAGTATTTGATAAAAACTGAAAAATGTAAGTTGCTCAACAAAGTAAATGTAATTAAATCATTTCCAGAGATGGAACCAGAAACCCAGAATCCAAGGGTAGAGAAGACCAACCTGGAAGCCCCTTATGCCTCCACGTGACAGAGTCACCCTGAGGGGTTGCAGCTTTCAGCAACCACGTGCTCTGGTTCGTGCCACTTAAGAGCTGTGCTTGCAAGTGAGATTTAAAAATGACTCAGAAAAGAGCAAACCATTCGGGCGGTGACTATGTAGGCCTGTGGATATGATAGGGTGCATGTGGACTGGAAGTCAATCTGAGGTGTCTAAAGAGAAAATATAAAGAACTACAGCAATAAAAGCCAGTGCATGAAGATTTATATTAATCTGCTGGCTCCACATACAAGACACAGGCCACAAGGCCACCTCCCGGCCTGGCAGCTGAGGAAGGGAGGCTCGCACCAAGCTGAACTCTCGCCCGGAGGCCAAGCAAGGGAAGGAGAGGTCCTAACACCAAACGTTCGGTGCCAACTGAAGGCGGAAGTCATAAACAATGCCACACCAGTTTGGAATTATGATTAATAGGGTGGTATTTATTTAAAGGGGAAAAAACGTACAGATCACCATCAGCCCTCTGCGCAACCAGGAAGGGAGTCTAGTCGCTGGTCAGCAGGAAGTGAAGAGAGCGAGGAGAGGGAAGTTGCGGCTTTTTAAAAGAGAGAGAGACCATGCCCCAATTGGCTGGTATCTCAGCAGCTATAGGCTGGAGAAAGGGGAGACCTACCGCAACAAGGTTATTCCATTAAAGACATAATTAACGAGGCACCAATTCAGCAGGAAGCAGTTTGGAGATAAAAAACTGAGCTCATGTTCTCAAATATGGCTTATAAAAGTTCTTTTACATTTAAATGGGGATATGATATAGATATGTATAATTTGCATTAGTATAGATTTTGCTTTATTGATAGAGATTTAAGGTCAATTTTGTTATATATATATGTATATATATGCATTTTTGATCTTTATTAAGGTATTGTGATTGTGTAGTTCATTTAAAAATGTAATGTATATAGGTTGTTAATGGATAATCATTAATAATAGTCAAGTTTGTAGTCATGTTAGTTAGATTTTCTAGCTCTATAGGTATATATTTCAGTTAGATAGGCATTCTTCATATATTTCTTAGACTACAAAATATGCTATTTAATGTTTTAATACCTTAGGGTTTTTCGTGACAATGAGACACTCTGCTCCTGGCAGCACCAATCTACATCAGGAAGAAGATGGGCATCAAATAGGATCCTTCTGGAGTGTGATAGACATTTGGGCAAGAAACTGCTCTTGCCTAAACGATTGCATAAAGGACACAGAGAACACGTAGAGAGAGGACTACCGAACTTGCCTAAAGTTGAGATGATCTTTCGGGTTTCCTGATTTATGAAAGAGTCTGCAAGACATTCTTCAAGACAAGCAGATAGTGACTGCCTTTGAAATGTCCTGCTTCATGGAAATGTCTGCTGGAAATTATGGGCCTGTTGACTGAAGATGGATACCCCAACAGTACAGAGGAATGTTGGTTGACTGTACAGGCAGCGACAGGTCTCTGTCATTTCGAGAGATTGAATATTGCTTACTTTTTTTTTTGCTTATGTAATATTGTATTCTTCTAGAGTCTTTGATGGAGTTGAAGAATAGATTGATAGTTATAGTTTTCCATTATTATGGAAAAGATAAATAGATATAAATATTGTAACTGTAATTCTTGCTTGATAACTGTTTTGTTATATGTAATTTTGCCATATTAAAGTTAAAGATTCCGTTCTTGTTTAAACAGAAATAGGGGAAATGATGGAGTAAGGTCATTGGTTAATTCAATAAAGAAACTGCTTGCCCTGATAGGTTTGAACATATGTGGGTGGAGTAAAAAGAACAGAATGCTGGGAGGAACAGTAAGTGAGCTCAGAGACACCATGCTCCCCTCTCCTGGGCAGACATGATAGCTCTGCTCTGAGACAGAAGGGGATGCAGGCAGCCACAAGGTCAGACATGCTGAATCTTTCCTGATAATCGCAGCTTGTGGTGATACATAGATTATTAGAAATGGGTTAAGAGGCTAAACTACTGGGCCAGGCAGTGTTTAAAAGAATGCTGTTTGTGTGTAATTATTTCAGGACATAAGCCTCCAAGGCAATCGTGGTGCTGGGGATGCAGCCCTGCTGCTCAAATTACTACAGAATAGCACTCAGTCGTGTGGACAACTGAATCCACAGAAAGCCTGAGAAAGCTCGGAAAAGAGTAACGCATGTTTTCTTGGTAACAGCGATTTCTCGAGCCTGCTCAGCTTGCTAGAAGCAAGCAAGCACACTCATTTAAAAGAGGCTTCCTGACTCAGCTTCAGCTGCAAAACCCTGCAGCACTTAAGAGGTCCTGCCACGAAACATTTAAATGGTGTTGATAAAGCCAACTGAATGCTTGTTTGTTTTCAGCAGTAGCAGGAAAAAGAAACCTGTGTTGTTTTAAAATGTCAGTTTCTGAGCCATCCTGCCAGGGCAAACTCTGACTGTTTGAGGCAGGAGGTCCAGCTACAGAGAGAGGGCTTGAGTGTTGTCTGTTGCAGATTGTTTGATGGCAAGAACCGTGAAACACTGTAGACTTGTAGCACTGAATGTGGCTCTGGCCGGTACCTCAGCCATAAGGTTGGAATGGCTGAAAGCTAAGGAATAGGCTACATCTAGCTGGCAAAGCCACCTTTTCGTCATATTGAGATTGCTGTGTAAATTAAGGATTCATGTGGTCAAAAAACAAAGAGAGATATTGAGTAAAGAGAGATTCAAAGACGAAGAAAATTTTTAAATGATTTACAGTGTATTAAAAATATGTGCAGGCTAAAAGTTGAAGTTCTTAAAGTTAAAATAAAATGAAGAGAGTTGTTGGTTGCAGTAGTACACACCTTTAATCCCAACACTTGGGAGGCAGAGAGAGATTGACCTCTGTAACTTCAAGGTGTGGTAGCACATACCTTTAATCCCAGTGCCGAGCAGGCAGAGACAAACAGGTCTCTGTGAATTCAGGTGTAGTACCATACACCTTTGATCCCAATGCTGGGAGGCAGAGACATGTGGATCTCTGAAACTTCAAGGACAGCCTGTTCTACAGAGTTATTCCAGGTCAAAGATACAGAAAACCTGTCTCAAAAGGCAAAAAATAAAAAGGAAAAATAAATTAGAGCTTAAATTGAAGCTAACAAAGATGGAAAATACACAGAGAATTTTGATACTGTATGCTATTGTGCTCTGTTTGAATCATTTGAATGCTGAGGAAGGAGCAATAGCTGCTAAAAGATATTTGTTTATAAATGCTGCTGAACTAATCCCACATAGATATTTTGAAAGTGCCTTGACTTTAAAATTTGGATCTAAGGACATGATGCTTTGGAAAGGAGGTTCTTATTTTGTTTTCAGAGAGGGTGAGAGTCTGTGGACTGCCGCTATCCCAATATGGTATTACGGATCACAACTTTCCTCATATGACCTCCGTCCACAGAGATGTCAGAAAAATCCATCCCTGAGAGGGCAAGTTCTTTACAAATGAAAGATTATACAACAAAAGAGACATGGAAGATTTATTTGGGCAAGCTGTTGAAAGGATAAAGTGATGGAAGAAGGTCATTGCTTAATTAAATAAAGAATCTGCTTCCCTTGATAGGTTAGAACATAGGTGGGAGGAGTAAAGAGAACAGAATGCTGCTAGAAAGAGGAAGTGAGCTCAGAGATGCCATGCACCCCTCTCCCGGGCAGACACTGTAGGTCTGCTCTCTGAGGCAGATGGCGATGCAGCCAGCCAGCAGATCAGACATGCTGAATCTGTCCTGGTAAGCGCACCTTGTGCTGCAACAGACATTATTAGAAAAGGGTTAAGAGGCTGAAAATAATGGGCCAGGGAGTGTTTAAAAGAATACAGTTTTTGTGTTCTTATTTTGGGGCATAAGCTAGCTAGGCGGCCATGGTGCTGGGGACACAGCCCCACTGCTCAAATTACTACTATAAAGACGGAAATGGAAGAAGGGAAGGAAGAAGAGAGAGAGAGAGAGATGGCAGAATGGATGAATGCAATCATTCATTGGAAAGATGAGTGAACCAATGAATGAGGAGACCTAGAAGGATAAAATGTGCTGCATTCTCTGTGAGAGTCACGTCATATGAAAGATGGACATTTATTTCCACTGAGGAGGAGGCTTCTTCCATTTTGCCTTCTTTGTGCTCCAAGCCCAGCCACAAGAGTGATGATGAGGACTGGGAGAAGAAGAGGTGAGGGTGTACCAGAATTCCCTGGTATAAGTTCTCACCCAAATTGTAGCCAAATCACCTGACCTGAGACAGCTGATCTACATGCTGGACCCTAACTGGCAGTTTGACAACTCTAACATTTTAACCAAGTTTGTGAAGAGGAAGGAAGCAAAAATCGCCCCATACAGGATGGAAGGATCCTTACATGACGGGAGTCAGACATCAATACCATACTGGTATTTGGGGGTCTGATGGGTTTCTGGGGTCTTTGCCACACTCCACCTAGCTCCAGGGATTCCCTCGTTTATTGATTTGATGGAGATCGGTGCATTCATCATATGTGTGCATGTCACACATTAGTGGGCATCAATGTGAACATGTTTATCCTGTGTGTGGGTGCGTTTGTCGATGAGTTTTATTGCCCAAGTCCTACAGAACATGATCAATGAAAGGGAACACTGTTTTCCAGATATGGCAGGGCAATTATATAAATGAACTCACAAGGGTTGGATAGCATGCAAAGGACCTATGAGAGTTCAAGGCATACCAATCCAGACATGACAAAGTAGGTGGCAGAAAGAATTCTGACAAAAGGAAGTAGGTAGCTTGATATCCATCCCACTGTAGAAGAGCAACAGGGAGTAGACACTTGTCTCTAAGCAGGAGGCTCCTGGTCACTCAACATGCTCCAGTGGAGATCAAACATCCAGTGACTTACAGCCAGTACGAATTAAACTATTCATCAAATGAAACCTAATTTTCTCTGATTTTCAGTATACATTTGTGTCCCTTCCTGATTAATCTACTCTTTATCCTCTTAAGTCCCAATACCTCACTCTGATACTGTCACATCTTTCGATTTGACATGTTTTTCCCTCAAGCTTTATCCCGCCCCGAGATCCTACAACTTTTTGTCCCCTCTCCACTACTTCCTAGACAGCCATATTGTCCTTTAAAACACCAAGCATCCCCAGTCCATCCGCTCCAAGGGGAAAGACCATAAATCCTGCTTTGTTTTGAGGCATGTATTTCTGTGATGTCCCATCCACCAAACACAATCTATCATTCACCAAAGAACACAACATGTTCACAAATTTTTATTTTTTGAGCAAGAATATTCCATTGGAAAAAAAAGCCAGGATTAAAAGAAGAACTGAGGTATCTCTGAAAAAAACACATTCCCCAAACACAGTTTTAAGTGTGCCCCTCAAAATTTGAGAATTTCACTTTAACAGATCTTCACCAAATCGTAGACATAGATATGGAAGTCATTATTAAACTTGATGAAATACACAGAAGGTTTGGTGGGAACTTGGCAAATAATTTTACCTATCTCTTGGGTTCCATCTTTTTTGTTGTACTGCACACCTTTGCCTGCCAAGGAATCCCTGCCTAATTCCAAAGTCACCTCTACTGGAGGACATTCAGGCATGATGTGGACGTTGCCTTCAATGGAGTCATCAAGATGGTGGTAAAGGTACAGGACTGGATCATTCTCCTTGACAATGTAGAAACAGGACATCCTGGTCTGCACCTCATCTGGGACCATGACACTGCACTCCTCCTTAGAGCCTGGCATGATGTGGAGGTTGCCTTCAAGGTAGTCATCCAGGAGGTGGTAAATATACAAGACCGGATCTTTCTTGTAGGTAATATAGAACCAGGTCTTCATGATTGGCACCTCCTCTAGGACCATCCCATTCCAGTCTTCCTTAGAGCCATTTGTGCCCGTGAATGTATGTTTCACTGCTCTGCCAACTATGGTGTTTGACAGATGAGTGTCTGTCACCTGAGGAAATGGCACATTATTAGGCAGGATCTTAAGGTTTAAAATCCTTTCATCGCTGTGAAGCTCCAAGCCATAGACACAATCAATCCCATCATATTTCAACAAAAAGAGAGAGGGATATGTTGGCAGTTTATCTAGAATGATGGCTTTCCACTGGGTGACTGGTTCATTGGCTTCCTTCCAGCCATGAGAAATTCGGCGGCCAACAATATTCTCCAGGGCCTCAAAAGGCTTACTCAGTTTTTGCTTCTGGAGAGTTGGCCCATTCTTCTTCTGGAGAGGTGGCATGCATCTCATACTAAGAGGCATCTTTATCATGGTGGTAGATTTACTGAGATAGGCCACAACACTCCTGTTCCACTGTCTCTTGGCTCTCTTTCTGTGCTTGGGCTTCATAGCTGCCAATCTCTGCATTGGAAGAATTCTTCAGTTTCAATCAGACACAAAGTGGTTTCCTCCACCATAAGTGCCTGCAAGGTTAAGAAGGGGAGGATGCGATGTCAAGATTCTTTTCTGGAAGATCTTTGGGGAAGGTGATAAAGGCAGTGCTGAATAGATTTGGGCTGCCTAAATGTAATTTGGTCTTAAGAAATTCATAGGAAAATTATCAAACTATTGTCTACAGCTCAGTATATGTGTATCAGAGACATATTCCTGCTGCCCAAAGGCAATGGACCTCTACTGAGAAACCTAATTCCAGACTGACTGTGTCAATGAGAGGAGACTGGATGCCTATGCCCAAAGTGAGAAAGAAAAATCTGAACAGATGGCAAAGAATTCGAAGGACAGCCACTTCTCTCCTTCCCACTCAAGCTGTTGGTTAGGTGGTTGATCCAAAACCACCTGCCCAATGTCATGGCACTCCAGTCCACTGGTTCTATGTATTGTGTCTCCTGATCCAGACCCAGGTTTATTACATAAAGCCATTCCATGTCTTCACTAGAGAAGTGAGTTTTGTGAGACAAACTGCAAAAATAAAGACTCATTAATCTGGGCAACAGCACCATTTAGAAATAGTTAATATCTTTTAAAACACATATGGACAAAGAGGATCTTCGCCCCTTTCGTGAACTGATGAATTGGACATTGATAGCAAAGATAAAGTGGGAAGAATACCTGGCATTCACTGTCCCCACAGCTATCAAATATAGAAGCTGTTAACAACATAAATTTTAGACTCACAGGAGATTTGAAGGAAACCTCTCTGGGACTACAGAGGTCCCTGTTTCTTCCTAAACATATTTACCAACAGAAAATGTCTTGGCTCTCCAGATTCCATCTTCTGGAAATGTTCAGCTGCCTAATCCTGTTGAACAGTTGTGGAGCCCAAGAGCTGAACTCACCTCCTCAGCCACCGTGAAGATAGTCAGCCCACCTTCACAGAAGACTTATTCTTCATGGGGAACAGTGTTGCCACCCCCAACCAAAGCTTTGTGACATCATCAAGACTCAACTTAGGTCATTAAACCCCTCATAGGCAGTTTTCTTCCCTACTAACCCACAGAAATATCCAGCATACATGTCCTATAATGCTGCTCACACAGCCCCCTGGAGACCCAAAATAAAACCTCACTCATCTTCCCAAATACATGAGTCATATTTTGCCAGGTAACCCAATTTCTTTTTGTGCCTTTTCTGTAAAATAGTCTTTGGTGTCTGAGTCAACAACTCACATGAATGTTTTTTTTCTAGCTCCAATCTCTTTATTGGTTATCTACTATTGATTTTTATATTACTTCATAATAATGAAAATCAAAATTTTCACTTCGTTTCCACCTCCCACTTTCTTCTTGCTCCCCCACCAAACCTCTCCACTCCTACTCCAATTTAAATTGAGGGCGGGGTACCTTGACCTGTTTGAAGTCCATGCCTACCCTTCATCCATCGAGATTTAGGAAGGCAAGCATCCACATAGAATATGATCACAAAAAACCCTGTATATGAAGTGCAGACAAATGTCAGTGCCATTATCATTGGCTTCTCAGTCTGGTCCAATTGTCAGCCACATTCAGAGCTTCCACTTTGATTCCATGTTCTTTCATTCCCAGGCCACTGGTTTAGTTGAAACCCCCTTTGTTCGGGCACAGTGTCTCAGTGTGTGGACCAAGCCATTTTATTCCTGACATCCTTGCTCTTATTCTCCATCAGTCGGCTATTCAACTGGAGCTTGGAAGCTCCATCTAGTTTTCTGATTTTTACCCTGACTTGATCTCCATCTTGGCCATACAAAAGTTCCATGGTGATATTCAAGATAGTCATCAGTCTGACTATAGGATAAGGCACCCATTGTGACTATAGACATGGCACAGTGCAGTCAACCTCTCCTCACCTGCCCAAGTTCCTCTAGGGGGTCACCCCATGCCTCTAAGAACCCCTCGAGAGATAATGATCTTGACAACCCCAGAATGGCCTACTAAATTAATATCATCAGTGTATGTGCATTAACTTGTGTGTGTGTGTGTGCGTGTGTGTGTTTAAATCACAATAAAAACAAATGGATTGCAATATTGAAATTTCTTCTCATCTTGAGAAGAATGTTTGCTACAGAAATACTGTCATAGTAGTACTGAGAGTGTAAGCTGTCTCAGCAAGGAGAACTAACTAGAGGAATCCCCCAGGAGTTAGGCTCAGTGTCCCAGGAATTACGCCCAAGGAAAGTCAATGAACTCATGGATGGAAGATAAAACTCAGCCTAAATAACACTCCAAATCATTTAGGTGGAACATGAGATACTCTTGCAACAGTTTCAAGATGTCAAAAATGCCTGGACTAGAACATAAGGGGAACACAATGATGTGGAGCTGAGAGTGCATGGCAAAACTGATTGGATCTGGCAAAAATTATGGAAGCATACCAAGGAAACCACCAGGGGGACAAAACCCTAAGAAATCTGTATGACAACATATCATGTTTACAATTCTGTGATTTTTAGACAAAGGAAAGATCCTAAATATGTCACTGCCACACTGGTGATGATTAACCCATTCCATCGTAGTGTGACTCCCTGTTGTGTTTAAGATAACCTGTCAATTCTGTCTATTTAGGTACAGGGAAATTTGCATTGTTTGCAGAGATTAACTAACAGCATCATTTACTGAGAAGCAAAGGCAAGGCAAAGCAATCATAGACATGTTGTTGAATGCTGATGATGTTATTAGGAGTTTTGTGGGTATTTTCTTAAAGGGAAATCATCGGTGACTCTCATGCATGAAGAGATCCTATCTCTGTGATGTGTCTGGAAGGATTGAAATAAATAAACTAAAATAGTTTTTTTTTTCTCACCTTCTAGTAACATTTTTTTTTTGCTATATCGAAATAAGTGAGTTGCATGAGTTTCTTCCACTCCTTCAGCCAATAGCCACTGAGATACCAGCCCATTGAGGTGTGGTCTCTCTCTCTTTCAAAAACCAACATTTACCTTCAGCTTGATCTCTTGATTCCAGTTTCCCTTCCGGCCTCTATGCTTCTTTCCTGATCCCGCTGAGGGCTTTTGTCAGGGATGGTCATCTGTAAGTTTTTGCCCTTTAAAGATATAATCATTCTTTTAATCACAATTCTAAACTGGTGTGGGGGATTATTTGACTAAGGAAAGGAGAAAACATACATAGAGGCAGGAAACCTTACCTTTGCAAATGACCCATTTGGAGGCCCTACTTCAGGCTCCTCTCTTCTCCTATTCTTGTTTTTTTTTATTAGTTTAGGACAAGATTAAAACTCAATATAAATGTCTGTGAACACTGAATGAGTTAATTATGTGTGACCACCTTGATGTCTGCCTGTCTGACAACAGGGGCAGAGTTCATGGGCATCTGACGCATAGCACAGGATTGTCAGCAATCAATCTCTCGTCCACCGAACTCTACAGCATAAGAGTTGTCCTGGTTGCTCATCTGATCCTCTTCATATGATCTCCATCCACAGAGATGTCAAAAAAATCCTCCCCTGAAAAGGCAAGTTCTTTTCAAATGAAAGATTATACAGCAGAAGAGACATGGAAGATTTATTAGGGCAAGCTCTTGAAAGGATAAAGTGATGGTAGTAATTCATTGCTTAATTAAATAAAGAAACTGCTTCCCCTGTTAATTTAGAACATAGGTGGGAGGAGAAAGAGAACAGAATGCTGGGAGCAAGAAGCAGTGTGCTCAGAGACACCATGATCCACTCTCGTGGGAAGACGTGATAGCTCTCCTCTCTGAGGCAGAGGGCAATGCAGCCCGCAACCAGGTTAGACCTGTTGAATCTTTCCTGGTGAGCACACTCGTGATGCTACATAGATTATTAGAAATGGGTTAATAGGCTAAACTAATGGGCCAGGCAGTGTTTAAAAGAATCGTTTGTGTGTAATTATTTCTGGACATTAGCTAGCGAGGCTGCCCTGGTGCTGGTTACACAGCTCCGCTGCTCAAATTACTACAGAATGGCACTCAGACATGTGGAAAACTGAATCCACTGAAAGCCTGAGAAAGCCCGGGAACGAGTAAAGCATGTTTTCTTTTTAGCAGCTATATCTCGGGTCTGCACTACTTGCTAGTAGCAAGCAAGCACACTCATTTAAGAGAAGATTCCTGACTCACCTTCAGCTGCAAAACCCTGCTGCTGTTAAGTGGTCCTGCCACGAAACATTTAAATGGAGTTGATAAAAGCCAGCTGAATGCTTGTTTGTTTTCAGCAGTAGCAGGAAAAAAAAAAACTGTGATGTTTTAAAATGCCGGAATTCTGGGCCATCCTGCCAGAACAAACTCTGACTGTTTGAGTCAGGAGGGCCAGCTACAAAGAGAGGGCTTGAGTGTTGTCTTTTGCAGCTTGTTTGATGGAAAGGACCTTGAAACACTGTAGACTTGTGGCACTGAATGTGGCTCTGGCCTTTACCTCAGCCATAAGGTTGGAATGGCAGAAAGCTAAGGAATAGGCTACATCTAGCTGGCAAAGCCACCTTTTCGTCATATTGAGATTGCTGTGTAAATTAAGGATTCATGTGGTCAAAAAAACAAAGAGATATATTGAGTAAAGAGAGATTCAAAGACAAAGAAAATTTTTAAATGATTTACAGTGTATTAAAAATATGTGCAGGCTAAAAGTTGAAGTTCTTAAAGTTAAAATAAAATGAAGAGAGTTGTTGGTTGCAGTAGTACACACCTTTAATCCCAACACTTGGGAGGCAGAGAGAGATTGACCTCTGTAACTTCAAGGTGTGGTAGCACATACCTTTAATCCCAGTGCCGAGAAGGCAGAGACAAACAGGTCTCTGGGAATTCAGGTGTAGTACCATACACCTTTGATCCCAATGCTTGGAGGCAGAGGCATGTGGATCTCTGAAACTTCAAGGACAGCCTGTTCTACAGTTATTCCAGGTCAAAGATACAGAGAACATGTCTCAAAAAGGAAAAAATAAAAAGGAAAAATAAATTAGAGCTTAAATTGAAGCTAACAAAGATGGAAAATACACAGAGAATTTTGATACTGTATGCTATTGTGCTCTGTTTGAATCATTTGAATGCTGAGGAAGGAGCAATAGCTGCTAAAAGATATTTGTTTATAAATGCTGCTGAACTAATCCCACATAGATATTTTGAAAGTGCCTTGACTTTGAAATTTGGATCTAAGGACATGATGCTTTGGAAAGGAGGTTCTTATTTTGTTTTCAGAGAGGGTGAGAGTCTGTGGACTGCCGCTATCCCAATATGGTATTACGGATCACGACATTCCTCATATGAGCTCCGTCCACAGATATGTCAGAAAAATCCTTCCCTAAGAGGGCAAGTTCTTTACAAATGAAAGATTATACAACAGAAGAGACATGGAAGATTTATTTGGGCAAGCTGTTGAAAGGATAAAGTGATGGAAGAAGGTCATTGCTTAATTAAATAAAGAATCTGCTTCCCTTGATAGGTTAGAACATAGGTGGCAGGAGTAAAGAGAACAGAATGCTGCTAGAAAGAGGAAGTGAGCTCAGAGATGCCATGCACGACTCTCCTGGGCAGACACGGGAGCTCTGCTCCCTGAGGCAGATGGCAATGCAGCCAGCCACCAGGTCAGACATGCTGAATCTTTCCTGGTAAGCGCACCTCATGCTGCAACATACATTATTAGAAATGGGTTAAGAGGCTGAAAATACTGGGCCAGGAAGTGTTTAAAAGAATACAGTTTTTGTGTTCTTATTTAGGGGCATAAGCTAGGTAGGTGGCCATGGTGCTGGGGACGCAGCCCTGCTGCTCAAATTACTACTATAAAGGGGGAAATTGAAGAAGGGAAGGAAGAAGAGAGAGAGAGAGAGAGAGAGAGAGAGAGATGGAAGAATGGATGAATTCAATCATTCATTGGAAAAATGAGTGAACCAAAGAATGAGGAGACCTAGAAGGATAAAATGTGCTGCATTCCCTGTGAGAGTCAGGTCATATGAAAGATGGACATTGTTTTGCACTGAGGAGGAGGATTTTTCCATTTTGCCTTCTTTGTGCTCCAAGCCCAGCCACAAGAGTGATGATGAGGACTGGGAGAAGAAGAGGTGAGGGTGTACCAGAATTCCCTGGTATAAGATATCACCCAAATTGTAGCCAAATCACCTGACCTGAGACAGCTGATCTACATGCTGGACCCTAACTGGCAGTTTGACAACTCTAACATTTTAACCAAGTTTGTGAAGATCAAGGATGCAAAAATCGCTCCGTTAAAGGATGGCAGGATCCTTACATGATGGGAGTCAGACATCAATACCATACTGGTATTTGGGGGTCTGATGGGTTTGTGGGGTCTTTTCCACGCTCCACATAGCATCAGGGATTCCCTCGTTTACTGATTTTCTGGAGATCGGTGCATTCATCATATGTGTGCATGTCACACATTAGTGGGCATCAATGTGTACATGTTTATCCTGTGTGTGGATGCATCTGTCGATGAGATTTATATCCCAAGTCCTACAGAACATGATCAATGAAAGGGAACACTGTTTTCCAGATATGACAGGGCAATTATTTAAATGAACTCACAAGGGTTGGATGGCATGCAAAGGACCAATGAGAGTTCAAGGAATACCGAATCCAGGCATGACAAAGTAGGTGGCAGACAGAATTCTGACAAAAGCAAGTAGATAGCGTGACGTCCATCCCACTGCAGAAGAGCAACTGGGCGGAGACACTTTTCTCTAAGCAGGAGGCTCCTGGTCACTCAACATGCTCCAGTGGAGTTCAAACATCCAGTGACTTACAGCCAGTACGAATTAAACTATTCATCAAATGAAACCTAATTTCCTCTGATTTTGAGTATCCATTTGTGTCCCTTCCTGATTAATCTACTCTTTATCCTCTTAAGTCCCAATACCTCACTCTGATATCTGTCACATCTTTCCAGTTGACATGTTTTTCCCTCAAGCTTTATCCCGCCCCGAGATCCTACAACTTTTGTCCCCTCTCCAATACTCCCTAGACAGCCATCTTGTCCTTTACCACACCAAGCATTCCCAGTCCATCCGCTCCAAGGTGAAAGACCATAAATCCTGCTTTGTTTTGAGGCATGTATTTCTGTGATGTCCCATCCACCAAACATAATCCATCATTCACCAATGAACAAAACATGTTCACAAATTTTTATTTTTCGAGCAAGAATTTTCCATTGGAAAAAAATACCAGGATTAATAGAAGACCTGCGGTATCTCTGAAAAAAACACATTCCCCAAACACAGTTTTAAGTGTGCCCCTCAAATTTTGAGAATTTCACTTTAACAGATCTTCACCAAATCGTAGACATAGATATGGAAGTCATTATTAAACTTGATGAAATACACACAAGGTTTGGTGGGAACTTGGCAAATAATTTTACCTATCTCTTGGGTTCCATCTTTTTTGTTGTACTGCACAACTTTGCCTGCCAAGGAATCCCTGCCTAATTCCAAAGTCACCTCTACTGGAGGACATTCAGGCATGATGTGGACGTTGCCTTCAATGGAGTCATCAAGATGGTGGTAAAGGTACAGGACTGGATCATTCTCCTTGACAATGTAGAAACAGGTCATCCTGGTCTGCACCTCATCTGGGACCATGACACTGCACTCCTCCTTAGAGCCTGGCATGATGTGGAGGTTGCCTTCAAGGTAGTCATCCAGGAGGTGGTAAATATACAAGACCGGATCTTTCTTGTAGGTAATATAGAACCAGGTCTTCATGATTGGCACCTCCTCTAGGACCATCCCATTCCAGTCTTCCTTAGAGCCATTTGTGCCCGTGAATGTATGTTTCACTGCTCTGCTAACTATGGTGTTTGACAGATGAGTGTCTGTCACCTGAGGAAATGGCACATTATTAGGCAGGACCTTAAGGTTTAAAATCCTTTCATCGCTGTGAAGCTCCAAGCCATAGACACAATCAATCCCATCATATTTCAACAAATAGAGAGAGGGATATGTTGGCAGTTGATCTAGAATGATGGCTTTCCACTGGGTGACTGGTTCATTGGCTTCCTTCCAGCCATGAGAAATTCGGCGGCCAACAATATTCTCCAGGGACTCAAAAGGCTTACTCAGTTTTTGCTTCTGGAGAGTTGGCCCATTCTTCTTCTGGAGAGGTGGCATGCATCTCATACTAAGAGGCATCTTTATCATGGTGGTAGATTTACTGAGATAGGCCACAACACACCTGTTCCACTGTCTCTTGGCTCTCTTTCTGTGCTTGGGCTTCATAGCTGCCAATCTCTGCATTGGAAGAATTCTTCAGTTTCAATCAGACACAAAGTGGTTTCCTCCACCATAAGTGCCTGCAAGGTTAAGGAGGGGAGGATGCGATGTCAAGATTCTTTTCTGGAAGATCTTTGGGGAAGGTGATAAAGGCAGTGCTGAATAGATTTGGGCTGCCTAAATGTAATTTGGTCTTAAGAAATTCATAGGAAAATTATCAAACTATTGTCTACAGCTCAGTATATGTGTATCAGAGACATATTCCTGCTGCCCAAAGGCAATGGACCTCTACTGAGAAACCTAATTCCGGTCTGACTGTGTCAATGAGAGGAGACTGGATGCCTATGCCCAAAGTGAGAAAGAAAAATCTGAACAGATGGCAAAGAATTCGAAGGACAGCCACTTCTCTCCTTCCCACTCAAGCTGTTGGTTAGGTGGTTGATCCAAAACCACCTGCCCAAGGTCATGGCACTCCAGTCCACTGGTTCTATGTATTGTGTCTCCTGATCCAGACCCAGGTTTATTACATAAAGCCATTCCATGTCTTCACTAGGGAAGTGAGTTTTGTGAGACAAACTGCAAAAATAAAGACTCATTAATCTGGGCAACAGCACCATTTAGAAATAATTAATATCTTTTAAAACACATATAGACAAAGAGGATCTTCGCCCCTTTCGTGAACTGATGAATTGGACATTGATAGCAAAGATAAAGTGGGAAGAATACCTGGCATTCACTGTCCCCACAGCTATCAAATATAGAAGCTGTTAACAACATAAATTTTAGACTCACAGGAGATTTGAAGGAAACCTCTCTGGGACTACAGAGGTCCCTGTTTCTTCCTAAACATATTTACCAAAAGAAAATGTCTTGGCGCTCCAGATTCCATCTTCTGGAAATGTTCAGCTGCCTAATCCTGTTGAACAGTTGTGGAGCCCAAGAGCTGAACTCACCTCCTCAGCCACCGTGAAGATAGTCAGCCCACCTTCACAGAAGACTAGTGCTTCATGTGGAACAGTGTTGCCACCCCCAACCAAAGCTTTGTGACATCATCAAGGCTCTACTTAGGTCATTAAACCCCTCATAGGCAGTTTTCTTCCCTACTAACCCACAGAAATATCCAGCATACATGTCCTATAATGCTGCTCACACAGCCCCCTGGAGACCCAAAATAAAACCTCACTCATCTTCCCAAATACATGAGTCATATTTTGCCAGGTAACCCAATCTCTTTTTGTGCCACTTCTGAAAAAAAATGTCCTTGGTGTCTGAGTCAACAACTCACATGAATGTTTTTTTTTCTAGCTCCAATCTCTTTATTGGTTATCTAATATTGATTTTTATATTACTCCATAATAATGAATATCAAAATTTTCACTTCGTTTCCTCCTCCCACTTTCTTCTCGCTCCCCCACCAAACGTCTCCACTCCTACTCCAATTTAAATTGAGGGCGGGGTACCTTGACCTGTTTGAAGTCCAAGCCTACCCTTCATCCATCGAGATTTAGGAAGGCAAGCATCCACATAGAATATGATCACAAAAAAGCCTGTATATGAAAGTGCAGACAAATGTCAGTGCCATTATCATTGGCTTCTCCGTCTGGTCCAATTGTCAGCCACATTCAGAGCTTCCACTTTGATTCCATGTTCTTTCATTCCCAGGCCACTGGTTTAGTTGAAACCCCCTTTGTTCAGGCACAGTGTCTCAGTGTGTGGACCAAGCCATTTTATTCCTGACATCCTTGCTCTTATTCTCCATCAGTCGGCTATTCAACTGGAGCTTGGAAGCTCCATCTAGTTTTCTGATTTTTACCCTGACTTGATCTCCATCTTGGCCATACAAAAGTTCCATGGTGATATTCAAGATAGTCATCAGTCTGACTATAGGATAAGGCACCCATTGTGACTATAGACATGGCACAGTGCAGTCAACCTCTCCTCACCTGCCCAAGTTCCTCTAGGGGGTCACCCCATGCCTCTAAGAACCCCTCGAGAGATAATGATCTTGACAACCCCAGAATGGCCTACTCAATTAATATCATCAGTGTATGTGCATTAACGTGTGTGTGTGTGTGTTTAAATCACAATAAAAACAAAGGGATTGTAATATTGAAATTTCTTCTCATCTTGAGAAGAATGTTTGCTACAGAAATACTGTCATAGTAGTACTGAGAGTGTAAGGTGTCTCAGCAAGTAGAAGTAACTAGAGGAATCCCCCAGGAGTTAGGCTCAGTGTCCCAGGAATTACGCCCAAGGAAAGTCAATGAACTCATGGATGGAAGATAAAACTCAGCCTAAATAACACTCCAAATCATTTAGGTGGAACATGAGATACTCTTGCAACAGTTTCAAGATGTCAAAAATGCCTGGACTAGAACATAAGGGGAACACAATGATGTGGAGCTGAGAGTGCATGGCAAAACTGATTGGATCTGGCAAAAATTATGGAAGCATACCAAGGAAACCACCAGGGGGACAAAACCCTAAGAAATCTGTATGACAACATATCATGTTTACAATTCTGTGATTTTTAGACAAAGGAAAGATCCTAAATATGTCACTGCCACACTGGTGATGATTAACCCATTCCATCGTAGTGTGACTCCCTGTTGTGTTTAAGATAACCTGTCAATTCTGTCTATTTAGGTACAGGGAAATTTGCATTGTTTGCAGAGATTAACTAACAGCATCATTTACTGAGAAGCAAAGGCAAGGCAAAGCAATCATAGACATGTTGTTGAATGCTGATGATGTTATTGGGAGTTTTGTGGGTATTTTCTTAAAGGGAAATCATCGGTGACTCTCATGCATGAAGAGATCCTATCTCTGTGATGTGTCTGGAAGGACTGAAATAAATAAACTAAAATAGTTTTTTTTTTCTCACCTTCTAGTAACATTTTTTTTTGCTATATCCAAATAAGTGTGTTGCATGAGTTTCTTCCACTCCTTCAGCCAATAGCCACTGAGATACCAGCCCATTGAGGTGTGGTCTCTCTCTCTTTCAAAAACCAACATTTACCTTCAGCTTGATCTCTTGATTCCAGTTTCCCTTCCGGCCTCTATGCTTCTTTCCTGATCCCGCTGAGGGCTTTTGTCAGGGATGGTCATCTGTAAGTTTTTGCCCTTTAAAGATATAATCATTCTTTTAATCACAATTCTAAACTGGTGTGGGGGATTATTTGACTAAGGAAAGGAGAAAACATACATAGAGGCAGGAAACCTTACCTTTGCAAATGACCCATTTGGAGGCCCTACTTCAGGCTCCTCTCTTCTCCTATTCTTGTTTTTTTTTATTAGTTTAGGACAAGATTAAAACTCAATATAAATGTCTATGAACACTGAATGAGTTAATTATGTGTGACCACCTTGATGTCTGCCTGTCTGACAACAGGGGCAGAGTTCATGGGCATCTGACGCATAGCACAGGATTGTCAGCAATCAATCTCTCGTCCACCGAACTCTACAGCATAAGAGTTGTCCTGGTTGCTCATCTGATCCTCTTCATATGATCTCCATCCACAGAGATGTCAAAAAAATCCTCCCCTGAAAAGGCAAGTTCTTTTCAAATGAAAGATTATACAGCAGAAGAGACATGGAAGATTTATTAGGGCAAGCTCTTGAAAGGATAAAGTGATGGTAGTAATTCATTGCTTAATTAAATAAAGAAACTGCTTCCCCTGTTAATTTAGAACATAGGTGGGAGGAGAAAGAGAACAGAATGCTGGGAGCAAGAAGCAGTGTGCTTAGAGACACCATGATCCACTCTCGTGGGAAGACGTGATAGCTCTCCTCTCTGAGGCAGAGGGCAATGCAGCCCGCAACCAGGTTAGACCTGTTGAATCTTTCCTGGTGAGCACACTCGTGATGCTACATAGATTATTAGAAATGGGTTAATAGGCTAAACTAATGGGCCAGGCAGTGTTTAAAAGAATCGTTTGTGTGTAATTATTTCTGGACATTAGCTAGCGAGGCTGCCCTGGTGCTGGTTACACAGCTCCGCTGCTCAAATTACTACAGAATGGCACTCAGACATGTGGAAAACTGAATCCACTGAAAGCCTGAGAAAGCCCGGGAACGAGTAAAGCATGTTTTCTTTTTAGCAGCTATATCTCGGGTCTGCACTACTTGCTAGTAGCAAGCAAGCACACTCATTTAAGAGAAGATTCCTGACTCACCTTCAGCTGCAAAACCCTGCTGCTGTTAAGTGGTCCTGCCACGAAACATTTAAATGGAGTTGATAAAAGCCAGCTGAATGCTTGTTTGTTTTCAGCAGTAGCAGGAAAAAAAAAACTCTGTTGTTTTAAAATGCCGGAATTCTTTGATATCCTGCCAGAACAAACTCTGACTGTTTGAGCCAGGAGGGCCAGCTACAAAGAGAGGGCTTGAGTGTTGTCTTTTGCAGCTTGTTTGATGGCAAGGACCTTGAAACACTGTAGACTTGTGGCACTGAATGCGGCTCTGGCCGGTACCTCAGCCATAAGGTTGGAATGGCAGAAAGCTATGGAATGGGCTACATCTAGCTGGCAAAGACACCTCTTAATCCTACTGAGATTGCTGTGTAAATTAAAGACTCATGTGGTAAAAAAAAGAGATATATAGAGTAAAGAGAGATTCAAAGACAAAGAAAATTTTTAAATGATTTACAGTGTGTTAAAAATATGTGCAGGCTAAAAGTTGAAGTTCTTAAATTTAAAAGAAGGAAGAGAGTTGTTGGTTGCAGTTGTACACACATTTAATCCCAACACTTGGAGGCAGAGGGAGATTGACCTCTGTAACTTCAAGGTGTGGTAGCATATACCTTTAATCCCAGTGCCGAGAAGGCAGAGACAAACAGGTCTCTGTGAGTTCAAAGTGTAGTACCATACACCTTTGATCCCAATGCTGGGAGGCAGAGACATGTGGATCTCTGAAACTTCAAGGACAACCTGTTCTACAGAGTTATTCCAGGTCAAAGATACAGAGAACCTGTCTCAAAAGGCAAAAAAATAAAAAGGAAAAATAAATTAGAGCTTAAATTGAAGCTAACAAAGATGGAAAATACACAGAGAATTTTGATACTGTATGCTATTGTGCTCTATTTGAATCATTTGAATGCTGAGGAAGGAGCAATAGCTGCTAAAAGATATTTGTTTATAAATGCTGCTGAACTAATCCCACATAGATATTTTGAAAGTGCCTTGACTTTAAAATTTGGATCTAAGGACATGATGCTTTGGAAAGGAGGTTCTTATTTTGTTTTCACAGAGGGTGAGAGTCTGTGGACTGCCGCTATCTGAATACGGTAGCACGGATCACGAGCTCCTGAAAGGTTGCTGTGAACACCTTCAAAAAATAGCTTCGGTCAACTGCCAATTGAGATGAAACTAGCCCACAGGTTATGAAGGCGTATGTCATAAACAATGCCACACCAGTTTGGAATTATGATTAATATGCTGGTATTTACTTAAAGGGGAAATAACTTACAGATCACCGTCAGCCCTCTGTGCAACCAGGAAGGGATTCTAGTCACCTGCAGAGCAGAAAATGAATAGAGCGAGGAGAGGGATGTGGCCTCTTTTTTAAAGAGAGAGAGACCACGCCCCAATTGGCTGGTATCTCAGCAGCTATAGGCTGGAGGAACGGGAGGACCTCCCACAATACCTCCCCTTTTGTTTAAATAAGAGAGTTCTAAACCTACTATGAAATTATATACAATAAGTACAAATATCCTATTCTAACTAGATATGTCTTGTATAAAAAATAACTTGGCCAAGTCATGAGAGAAAGTAACTACATTTATATAGTCTACAACCCCAACAAAAATCTGAGAAGGGAAATAATGTTATCTGGTTAATTAGGAAGTTGATTAAAACAACTTCCAAAACATGCAACAAATCACAGAGACAACTAGCTACCTGGACAATCACCCAAATTCACGTTAGCAGCATTGAAGCAACCAACTTTGGCTAAGGCCTAACATAACTGACAAACCATTTTCAAAGGCAGGTAACTTTTTGAAACTATCTTACCCTGTCTAGGCAGGACATGACTGTCTTGTTTTATCCATTGATGCACGCTCTGTATCTCTGTCAGTGGTTGAGGTATGGTCATTTCTTTGCCCCAAGGCAAGTTCTGCCTAAAAGAAAGGCTACAGGTGGAGTGTCTTCGTGCTCAACATTCTCTCGGGAATAGAGTGGTGTTGCCAGGAGCAATTGTATCTCATTCCCACTAAACTCTGAGTTAGATTAAAGGCCATTTTCTACAGCTCTTTGAAGAAGTTGAAGATTATCTATCTATACTGAGTATGATCTCTATATATCTAAAGAACCTGATTAATCTAATTATAAATGACAAACTTAGATGACTATTAGTCTATATAATTCTCAATATCTATCTAACTTAAAGACTGACAATAAATGACTATGAAACAAATGAGGACAATGACCTCCAAATATAAACAGTGTACAAATATTTATTGCAGTAGTTAAATATATATCAATACACAAACATTATATAAGTATCTTAATCAGAGGTAGAAATGTACACTACAATATGGTAAATATATACAATATATATATCAATACAATACATGTCAATACATAAAAATGTTTTAAACTGAGGTAGAAACATGCAGGCATACAAAAGTCAATACAATTTAACTTTGTATCAATATACAAGTATCTATACCAATATATTTGTCTAAAAACAGAAACTCAGATTTACAAATCTATTATCCTATCATCCCCTTTTTTTTCAAATGATTCCTGCGCTTATAAAATTACTCCCCCAACCCTCAATCGTATACTAATTATAATCATGTCCCTAAATGATGTCCCTAAACCCAAGGGCAAACTTTACTGGGAGAGGGGCGTTGTCCTCTAGAATTTCTTCCAGCTGTCATGGGGTGACGTGCTCTCTGGGGGATCCTGTGAAAGTAAAATGATGGTTAAATTCCAAGGTCAATGTTTATTAAAATTGCCAATAGTCTCTGAGTATTTTGTGCTGGTCTGGCCAAAATATTGTATAAGATGTGCACCATTTCAGCTAACCAAGTTGGAATTGTCTTGTGCAGCTGGTACCCAAATCAGGTCTTGTAGTAGCACTATCAGTATCATGACGTCATATCAACCAGGTGGAGTTGTTGTTATGGGGCCCCATCTTCTTACTGGAAACTTCAAATGTCACTTCAGGAAAAACTCATTGTTCATTGTGAAAAAAATTAAACTTTAGTCATATATATATATATATAAATATATGTATATTCATTGAAAGGCATGATAGATATATTCAATGATAAGTATGATAGATATGAAGAAAAGCAAAGATGTTTTCTAAACTCATATATCTTTCTGTCCCACATCATGGCTCTCAATAAGAGACAGAAACTCCAGAAATTCTGGGTTTTTCTCTTACTAACGGGCTTGGAAATAGAGAGGGACTGAGCCAGAGTCCAACTTCAACACCAGCTTTATAAATTTAGAAATATGGTTTAATATATTTTACTTATACAACTCATTCAGTTTTCTTGATATTTCCTATTGGGCAGGTATTTTTCCATCTGTCAGTATCCAAACATCCAGGGTCCCTTGAATTTTTCAAAGATGAGTGTTTTCCTGTGGAGATAAGAACAGAACCCTGCCCCCATTTTATATGTTTTTCTTACTACCTGTATGAATATCATCATTGTGGATGAGTTGTCATTTCTCCTTTCCAAGAGGTTTCTCCTCTTCAAATTGAAACTTTATTAATTTTGATGGTATCCACAATTTTTCCTCCTCTGTGGAAACAAGAGCAAATCCCATTCCCCAACGTAGCACATCTCCTGGCTTCCACTTAGAGGTCAGCACATCTTTGAAATAAATTGGTTGATTTAGTTCGGCAGACTTTTCCATTATCCAATGTCTTTCTGCTGCTGTCATTCCTTTCTCATTAGCGTTAAGAAAATTCAAGGTTGATAAAGCATTATGTAATCTATTTCTGGGGGTATTTATGGTCCCTTTCTGTTTGTTCAGCATATGCTTTATAGTACGATTTGATCTTTCTATAACTGCCTGACCAGTAGGATTATTTGGCATACCTGTAATGTGTTTTATACTATAATACTCAAAAAAAGTGTTTCATTTTCTTAGATACATATGCTGGACCATTATCTGTCTTTATTTGTGCTGGTATACCCATGATGGCCATAACTTCCAATAAATGTGTGATTACTGAATCAGCCTTTTCTGAGTTCAGGGCAGTTTCCCATTGAAAACCTGAATACGTGTCTATGGTGTAGTGTACATATTTTGATTTACCAAATTCCATAAAGTGGAACACATCCATCTGCCAGATTTCATTTCTCTTAGTGCCCTTTGGGTTACTCCCTGCAGGCAACGCTGTTTGATTATAGAAAGAACAAGTAGGACATCTCTTGATAATGTCCTTAGCTTGTTGCCAAGTAATGGGAAATTCTTTCTTTAGGCCTTTACTATTGACATGATGCTTCTTATGAAATTCTGAGGCCTGCAACACACTTCCAATCAATAATTGATCAATCTCAGCGTTGCCTTGGCCTAGAGGACCAGGCCAGATGTGTGTTATGTACATCAGACAAAGCCTATTCCTGACTATCTCTTGTACCTGGATAAACAATGAAGTCAACTCTGTGTCATCTGGTATAAATTCAGCGGTTTCAATATGCAAGATAACTCTTTCTGCATATTGTGAATCTGTAACTATAGTAAGAGTTTCTTTAAAATCCCTTAGCACCATAAGAATGGCATATAATTCTTCCTTTTGAACAGAATTGTAAGGGCTTTTTTCCACCTTACTCAATTCACCTGACTTGTAACCTGCTTTCTCTGATTTATTTGCATCAGTATAGAATGTACGGCCTCCAGTTATTGGAGCATCACGTACAATTCTAGGAAGAATCCAAGAAGTTCTTTTAATAAGGTTAAGTCCACCATTTTGGGATAGTTGCTATTAATTTCTCCCCCAAAATTAGCAAAAGCTCTTAGCCACGGTTCATTGTCTTCCCATAACTTTTTTTTTCTTCAGTCGTAAAAGGCACTGTAATTTCTGCTGGGTCTATACCTGCTAGTTGACGAAGTCTCAGCTTACCTTTTATAATTAATTCAGAGACTTTTTCCACATAAGTTTTTAATGTTTTACTTGGTTTCTTAGGTATAAATATCCACTCTAAAATAATATCTTCCCTCTGCATTAGAATCCCTGTAGGAAAAATTCTGGAAGGCAATATGACTAGGATGCAGCTAAGATTTGGGTTCACCCTATCCACATGTGCCTCCTGTAATTTTTCCTCAATCATTGTCAGTTCCTTTTCTGCTTAAGCTGTCAGTTTTCTTGGACTATTCAAATCTTTATCACCATCTAAGGTTTTGTTTAAATGATCATGTGTTATCCCAACAGCTGGTCGTAGACTGGAAATGTCTCCTAACAATCTTTGGAAGTCATTAAGGGTGTTTAACTGGTCTCTCCTAATTTGTGCCTTTTGCATTTTAATTTTCTCTAACCCTATTCTGTAACCTAGGTAATTAATAGAATTTTCTCTTTGAATCTTTTCAGGGACAATTTGGTATCCCCACCTAGGCAAGACTTTCTTTACTTCTTCAAACATCCTTTCTAATGTATCCTTTTTTTTGAATCAGATAACAAGATGTCATCCATGTAATGTTAAATTATGGACCTTGGGAATTGTTTACGAATTATTTCCAATGGCTTACTTACAAAATATTAGCACGATGTAGGACTATTGAGCATACCCTGTGGGAGGACAGTCCATTGATATATCCTATTAGTCTGAGAATTATTATAAGTAGGCACTGTGAAGGCAATTTTTTCTCTATCCTCTTCTTGTAACGGTATAGTGAAAAAACAATCTTTCAAATCAATAACTATAAGAGGCCATCATTTTGGTAACAGAGAAGGCAAAGGAATTCCAGATTGTAGTGGGCCCATAGGTTGAATTACTTTGTTGACAGCTCTTAGATCTGTCACCATTCTCCATTTACCAGATTTCTTTTTTACAACAAACACAGGAGAATTCCAAGGGCTGGTTGATTCTTCAATATGGTGAGCATCTATTTGCTCTTACAACAGCTGTTCAATGCCTGTATTTTATCTTCAGCTAGAGGCCACTATTTGTTCCATACTGGCTTCTCAGTTAGCCATTTTAAAGGTAGGGCTGTTGGGACCTCTAAAGGTTTGATATTTGCTGTATGTTCTTGTAGAGCCTGAATGGCTGGTGACCTTTTTCCATAATACCTCATCAAATCCTTCCCAGAATTATGAGTTCCTGGAACTACAGGAATGTTAATCTGGGTATTCCATTGCTGTAGCAGGTCACGGCCCCACAGATTTATGGCAATATTGGCTATATATATTGCCTTAGTCTTCCTATTTGTCCTTCGGGCCCTATGCATTCAACCCATCTTGTGCTTTGTTTTACACGAGATAGGGTTCAAATTCCCAGAAACTGAACATCTACCCCTTGATGTGGCCAATTCGGATGCCAAGATTCTGGGGTAATGATACTTACATCCGCACCTGTGTCTAAGAAGCCTTCAATAAAATGCCATTTATACAGACCCTTCACTTTGGTCTTTGATCGTTAATAGAAGTCTGCCAAAATATATGTTTACTCTGTCCTACTGGGTTTTTTTGACTCATCCTCCACACGTAATTCATCATTTAGACCAGTATTACGTTTTACAGCAGAAATTGGAGCTTTTAATTTTCTTGGTGAGGCATGTTTTCCACTGTGACTGGGAATGACTGGGCCACTGTTGGCTTGGGGGCCTGTGAGAGGCCCCTCAAGGAGTTTCCCGATGGTATTAGGTTGCCTTGTTTGTCGGTTGTTGACCTGCATCCATTGGACCAATTAAGGACTTTACCACATCTCCTACATATACCTGAAGGCCTAGGTCTCCTATTTATGCCATTCCTAGAGGAGATATTATTCCTAGAAATTCTGTGCCTGCAATCACTTCTCAGATGTCCTAATTTACCACAATTAAAACACCTGGCAGTTTGATGTCTCCTCATTGCTGTGGAAATCGCTTCTCCTACCCAAGATTCATCGTTATTGCTAAACGTCTCAACATTCATCGTATGCTGAATCCATTCATCCATAGGTGCTGATCTAGACTTTAAAGGCCCAGTTATCTTTTTGCATTCTATGTTTGCATTCTCAAAAGCTAGAGATTCAAGAAGTATTCGTCTAGCTTCTGGGTCTGTTACCCCTACGTCCAGAGCCTTCATTAATCTTTGCAAAAGTCAAGAAAGGGTTCTCTCTGTCCCTGCCTAATTCTGGTATATGATTCTACCCTTTTTGCTGGATCTTGTATCCTATTCCAAGCATTTAAAGCTGCTTGGTGACTTAGACACAGTACTTCATCGTCCTAAAGAACTTGGACCTGTGGATGAGCATATTCTCCTGCACCAAGAATTTGATCTTGGGAAACCTCCACACCTTTTGCTCTTCCTTGCTGTTCCATATGTTTGGATTCTTCCCTGAAATACATTCCAAACATCAAGGAAGTTCCATTATCAAAAACTGCAGACACTAAAGGATGGAAATCATGGGGGGGTAGCTCTAGCATTAGAAGCCCAAGTCCTTACCCTTTCCTTTACATATGCAGAGTGCAAGACAAAATTAACAATAGCTTGCTTAATTTCTTTTAGATCATTCATTGCTATTGGCGTCCATCTAGCTTCTGTGACTCCCTTTGAGCCTTTAGAAGTTGACGCTTTGTCAGAATTAAGTATAGTTTATGCTGCTAAATCCTTGGTAAGCCAGTACTAATAGCCGGTGTTGGCATTATATCCTGTCCTTGTGCCTTATTACTCTGTTCACCAGCTCCAATCATTTCTTCAATCATTTCAAGTCTTTTTATTATTGTCTTTATTTTTGTCTCTTTTGAATCCTGAATCTCATGACCTGCCATAGATTCTAGTAAAGATTTGTGGTTCTTAGGAGTGCCATATTCTTCCGAAATGATAGAATATGTAAAAGAATACTGAAACCCAGTAACCAGTAAATTAAGTTATCCCCATAGTCATATAAACCTTGCATGATATAACCCATTGTATTGGTAACCAGAACAGTAAAATTCGCGGTGGAAACGATAACTGTCATATTACCTATAATCCAGCAGGTGGCGCTGTTGCCAAGTCGCGAGGAAAACAGGGTCCTTTTTCAGAATCTGCCTAGTATTTGATAAAAACTGAAAAATGTAAGTTGCTCAACAAAGTAAATGTAATTAAATCATTTCCAGAGATGGAACCAGAAACCCAGAATCCAAGGGTAGAGAAGACCAACCTGGAAGCCCCTTATGCCTCCACGTGACAGAGTCACCCTGAGGGGTTGCAGCTTTCAGCAACCACGTGCTCTGGTTCGTGCCACTTAAGAGCTGTGCTTGCAAGTGAGATTTAAAAATGACTCAGAAAAGAGCAAACCATTCAGGCCCTGACTATGTAGGCCTGTGGATATGATAGGATGCATGTGGACTGGAAGTCAATCTGAGGTGTCTAAAGAGAAAATATAAAGAACTGCAGCAATAAAAGCCAGTGCATGAAGATTTATATTATTCTGCAGGCTCCACATATAAGACACAGGCCACAAGGCCACCTGCCGGCCCTGGCAGCTGAGGAAGGGAGGCTCGCACCAAGCTGAACTCGCGCCCGGAGGCCGAGCAAGGGAAGGAGAGGTCCTAACACCAAACGTTCGGTGCCAACTGAAGGCGGAAGTCATAAACAATGCCACACCAGTTTGGAATTATGATTAATAGGGTGGTATTTATTTAAAGGGGAAAAAACGTAGAGACCACCATCAGCCCTCTGTGCAACCAGGAAGGGAGTCTAGTCGCTGGTCAGCAGGAAGTGAAGAGAGCGAGGAGAGGGAAGTTGTGGCTTTTTAAAAGAGAGAGAGACCATGCCCGAATTGGCTGGTATCTCAGCAGGTGTAGGCTGGAGAAAGGGGAGACCTACCGCAACAAGGTTATTCCATTAACGACATAATTAACGAGGCACCAATTCAGCAGGAAGCAGTTTGGAGATAAAAAACTGAACTCATGTTCTCAAATATGGCTTATAAACGTTCTTTTCATTTAAATGGGGATATGATATAGATATGTATAATTTGCATTAGTATAGATTTTGCTTTATTGATAGAGATTTAAGGTCAATTTTGTTATATATACATGCATTTTTGATCTTTATTAAGGTATTGTGATTGTGTAGTTCATTTAAAAATGTAATGTATATAGGTTGTTAATGGATAATCATTAATAATAGTCAAGTTTGTAGTCATGTTAGTTAGATTTTCTAGCTCTATAGGTATATATTTCAGTTAGATAGGCATTCTTCATATATTTCTTAGACTACAAAATATGCTATTTAATGTTTTAATACCTTAGGGTTTTTCGTGACAATGAGACACTCTGCTCCTGGCAGCACCAATCTACATCAGGAAGAAGATGGGCATCAAATAGGATCCTTCTGGAGTGTGATAGACATTTGGGCAAGAAACTGCTCTTGCCTAAACGATTGCATAAAGGACACAGAGAACACGTAGAGAGAGGACTACCGAACTTGCCTAAAGTTGAGATGATCTTTCGGGTTTCCTGATTTATGAAAGAGTCTGCAAGACATTCTTCAAGACAAGCAGATAGTGACTGCCTTTGAAATGTCCTGCTTCATGGAAATGTCTGCTGGAAATTATGGGCCTGTTGACTGAAGATGGATACCCCAACAGTACAGAGGAATGTTGGTTGACTGTACAGGCAGCGACAGGTCTCTGTCATTTCGAGAGATTGAATATTGCTTACTTTTTTTTTTGCTTATGTAATATTGTATTCTTCTAGAGTCTTTGATGGAGTTGAAGAATAGATTGATAGTTATAGTTTTCCATTATTATGGAAAAGATAAATAGATATAAATATTGTAACTGTAATTCTTGCTTGATAACTGTTTTGTTATATGTAATTTTGCCATATTAAAGTTAAAGATTCCGTTCTTGTTTAAACAGAAATAGGGGAAATGATGGAGTAAGGTCATTGGTTAATTCAATAAAGAAACTGCTTGCCCTGATAGGTTTGAACATATGTGGGTGGAGTAAAAAGAACAGAATGCTGGGAGGAACAGTAAGTGAGCTCAGAGACACCATGCTCCCCTCTCCTGGGCAGACATGATAGCTCTGCTCTGAGACAGAAGGGGATGCAGGCAGCCACAAGGTCAGACATGCTGAATCTTTCCTGATAATCGCAGCTTGTGGTGATACATAGATTATTAGAAATGGGTTAAGAGGCTAAACTACTGGGCCAGGCAGTGTTTAAAAGAATGCTGTTTGTGTGTAATTATTTCAGGACATAAGCCTCCAAGGCAATCGTGGTGCTGGGGATGCAGCCCTGCTGCTCAAATTACTACAGAATAGCACTCAGTCGTGTGGACAACTGAATCCACAGAAAGCCTGAGAAAGCTCGGAAAAGAGTAACGCATGTTTTCTTGGTAACAGCGATTTCTCGAGCCTGCTCAGCTTGCTAGAAGCAAGCAAGCACACTCATTTAAAAGAGGCTTCCTGACTCAGCTTCAGCTGCAAAACCCTGCAGCACTTAAGAGGTCCTGCCACGAAACATTTAAATGGTGTTGATAAAGCCAACTGAATGCTTGTTTGTTTTCAGCAGTAGCAGGAAAAAAAAACCTGTGTTGTTTTAAAATGTCAGTTTCTGAGCCATCCTGCCAGGGCAAACTCTGACTGTTTGAGGCAGGAGGTCCAGCTACAGAGAGAGGGCTTGAGTGTTGTCTGTTGCAGATTGTTTGATGGCAAGAACCGTGAAACACTGTAGACTTGTAGCACTGAATGTGGCTCTGGCCGGTACCTCAGCCATAAGGTTGGAATGGCTGAAAGCTAAGGAATAGGCTACATCTAGCTGGCAAAGCCACCTTTTCGTCATATTGAGATTGCTGTGTAAATTAAGGATTCATGTGGTCAAAAAACAAAGAGAGATATTGAGTAAAGAGAGATTCAAAGACAAAGAAAATTTTTAAATGATTTACAGTGTATTAAAAATATGTGCAGGCTAAAAGTTGAAGTTCTTAAAGTTAAAATAAAATGAAGAGAGTTGTTGGTTGCAGTAGTACACACCTTTAATCCCAACACGTGGGAGGCAGAGAGAGATTGACCTCTGTAACTTCAAGGTGTGGTAGCACATACCTTTAATCCCAGTGCCGAGAAGGCAGAGACAAACAGGTCTCTGTGAATTCAGGTGTAGTACCATACACCTTTGATCCCAATGCTGGGAGGCAGAGACATGTGGATCTCTGAAACTTCAAGGACAGCCTGTTCTACAGAGTTATTCCAGGTCAAAGATACAGAGAACCTGTCTCAAAAGGCAAAAAATAAAAAGGAAAAATAAATTAGAGCTTAAATTGAAGCTAACAAAGATGGAAAATACACAGAGAATTTTGATACTGTATGCTATTGTGCTCTGTTTGAATCATTTGAATGCTGAGGAAGGAGCAATAGCTGCTAAAAGATATTTGTTTATAAATGCTGCTGAACTAATCCCACATAGATATTTTGAAAGTGCCTTGACTTTAAAATTTGGATCTAAGGACATGATGCTTTGGAAAGGAGGTTCTTATTTTGTTTTCAGAGAGGGTGAGAGTCTGTGGACTGCCGCTATCCCAATATGGTATTACGGATCACAACTTTCCTCATATGACCTCCGTCCACAGAGATGTCAGAAAAATCCTTCCCTAAGAGGGCAAGTTCTTTACAAATGAAAGATTATACAACAAAAGAGACATGGAAGATTTATTTGGGCAAGCTGTTGAAAGGATAAAGTGATGGAAGAAGGTCATTGCTTAATTAAATAAAGAATCTGCTTCCCTTGATAGGTTAGAACATAGGTGGGAGGAGTAAAGAGAACAGAATGCTGCTAGAAAGAGGAAGTGAGCTCAGAGATGCCATGCACCCCTCTCCCAGGCAGACACGGGAGCTCTGCTCCCTGAGGCAGATGGCAATGCAGCCAGCCACCAGGTCAGACATGCTGAATCTTTCCTGGTAAGCGCACCTCATGCTGCAACATACATTATTAGAAATGGGTTAAGAGGCTGAAAATACTGGGCCAGGAAGTGTTTAAAAGAATACAGTTTTTGTGTTCTTATTTAGGGGCATAAGCTAGGTAGGCGGCCATGGTGCTGGGGACGCAGCCCCGCTGCTCAAATTACTACTATAAAGAGGGAAATTGAAGAAGGGAAGGGAGAAGAGAGAGAGAGAGAGAGAGAGAGAGAGAGAGAGAGAGAGATGGAAGAATGGATGAATTCAATCATTCATTGGAAAAATGAGTGAACCAAAGAATGAGGAGACCTAGAAGGATAAAATGTGCTGCATTCCCTGTGAGAGTCAGGTCATATGAAAGATGGACATTGTTTTGCACTGAGGAGGAGGATTTTTCCATTTTGCCTTCTTTGTGCTCCAAGCCCAGCCACAAGAGTGATGATGAGTACTGGGAGAAGAAGAGGTGAGGGTGTACCAGAATTCCCTGGTATAAGTTATCACCCAAATTGTAGCCAAATCACCTGACCTGAGACAGCTGATCTACATGCTGGACCCTAACTTGCAGTTTGACAACTCTAACATTTTAACCAAGTTTGTGAAGATCAAGGAAGCAAAAATCGCCCCGTTACAGGATGGCAGGATCCTTACATGATGGGAGTCAGACATCAATACCATACTGGTATTTGGGGGTCTGATGGGTTTGTGGGGTCTTTGCCACACTCCACCTAGCATCAGGGATTCCCTCGTTTACTGATTTGATGGAGATCGGTGCATTCATCATATGTGTGCATGTCACACATTAGTGGGCATCAATGTATACATGTTTATCCTGTGTGTGGATGCGTCTGTCGATGAGATTTATAGCCCAAGTCCTACAGAACATGATCAATGAAAGGGAACACTGTTTTCCAGATATGACAGGGCAATTATTTAAATGAACTCACAAGGGTTGGATGGCATGCAAAGGACCAATGAGAGTTCAAGGAATACCGAATCCAGGCATGACAAAGTAGGTGGCAGACAGAATTCTGACAAAAGGAAGTAGATAGCGTGACGTCCATCGCACTGCAGAAGAGCAACTGGGCGGAGACACTTTTCTCTAAGCAGGAGGCTCCTGGTCACTCAACATGCTCCAGTGGAGTTCAAACATCCAGTGACTTACAGCCAGTACGAATTAAACTATTCATCAAATGAAACCTAATTTCCTCTGATTTTGAGTATACATTTGTGTCCCTTCCTGATTAATCTACTCTTTATCCTCTTAAGTCCCAATACCTCACTCTGATATCTGTCACATCTTTCCAGTTGACATGTTTTTCCCTCAAGCTATATCCCGCCCCGAGATCCTACAACTTTTGTCCCCTCTCCACTACTCCCTAGACAGCCATCTTGTCCTTTACCACACCAAGCATTCCCAGTCCATCCTCTCCAAGGGGAAACACCATAAATCCTGCTTTGTTTTGAGGCATGTATTTCTGTGATGGCCCATCCACCAAACATAATCCATCATTCACCAAAGAACAAAACATGTTCACAAATTTTTATTTTTCGAGCAAGAATATTCCATTGGAAAAAAATACCAGGATTAATAGAAGACCTGCGGTATCTCTGAAAAAAAAAACACATTCCCCAAACACAGTTTTAAGTGTGCCCCTCAAATTTTGAGAATTTCACTTTAACAGATCTTCACCAAATCGTAGACATAGATATGGAAGTCATTATAAAACTTGATGAAATACACACAAGGTTTGGTGGGAACTTGGCAAATAATTTTACCTATCTCTTGGGTTCCATCTGTTTTGTTGTACTGCACAACTTTGCCTGCCAAGGAATCCCTGCCTAATGCCAAAGTCACCTCTACTGGAGGACATTCAGGCATGATGTGGACGTTGCCTTCAATGGAGCCATCAAGATGGTGGTAAAGGTACAGGACTGGATCATTCTCCTTGACAATGTAGAAACAGGTCATCATGGTCTGCACCTCATCTGGGACCATGACACTGCACTCCGCCTTAGAGCCTGGCATGATGTGGAGGTTGCCTTCAAGGTAGTCATCCAGGAGGTGGTAAATATACAAGACCGGATCTTTCTTGTAGGTAATATAGAACCAGGTCTTCATGATTGGCACCTCCTCTAGGACCATCCCATTCCAGTCTTCCTTAGAGCCATTTGTGCCCGTGAATGTATGTTTCACTGCTCTGCCAACTATGGTGTTTGACAGATGAGTGTCTGTCACCTGAGGAAATGGCACATTATTAGGCAGGATCTTAAGGTTTAAAATCCTTTCATCGCTGTGAAGCTCCAAGCCATAGACACAATCAATCCCATCATATTTCAACAAATAGAGAGAGGGATATGTTGGCAGTTGATCTAGAATGATGGCTTTCCACTGGGTGACTGGTTCATTGGCTTCCTTCCAGCCATGAGAAATTCGGCGGCCAACAATATTCTCCAGGGCCTCAAAAGGCTTACTCAGTTTTTGCTTCTGGAGAGTTGGCCCATTCTTCTTCTGGAGAGGTGGCATGCATCTCATACTAAGAGGCATCTTTATCATGGTGGTAGATTTACTGAGATAGGCCACAACACTCCTGTTCCACTGTCTCTTGGCTCTCTTTCTGTGCTTGGGCTTCATAGCTGCCAATCTCTGCATTGGAAGAATTCTTCAGTTTCAATCAGACACAAAGTGGTTTCCTCCACCATAAGTGCCTGCAAGGTTAAGAAGGGGAGGATGCGATGTCAAGATTCTTTTCTGGAAGATCTTTGGGGAAGGTGATAAAGGCAGTGCTGAATAGATTTGGGCTGCCTAAATGTAATTTGGTCTTAAGAAATTCATAGGAAAATTATCAAACTATTGTCTACAGCTCAGTATATGTGTATCAAAGACATATTACTGCTGCCCAAAGGCAATGGACCTCTACTGAGAAACATAATTCCGGACTGACTGTGTCAATGAGAGGAGACTGGATGCCTATGCCCAAAGTGAGTAAGAAAAATCTGAACAGATGGCAAAGAATTCGAAGGACAGCCACTTCTCTCCTTCCCACTCAAGCTGTTGGTTAGGTGGTTGATCCAAAACCACCTGCCCAAGGTCATGGCACTCCAGTCCACTGGTTCTATGTATTGTGTCTCCTGATCCAGACCCAGGTTTATTACATAAAGCCATTCCATGTCTTCACTAGAGAAGTGAGTTTTGTGAGACAAACTGCAAAAATAAAGACTCATTAATCTGGGCAACAGCACCATTTAGAAATAATTAATATCTTTTAAAACACATATGGACAAAGAGGATCTTTGCCCCTTTCGTGAACTGATGAATTGGACATTGATAGCAAAGATAAAGTGGGAAGAATACCTGGCATTCACTGTCCCCACAGCTATCAAATATAGAAGCTGTTAACAACATAAATTTTAGACTCACAGGAGATTTGAAGGAAACCTCTCTGGGACTACAGAGGTCCCTGTTTCTTCCTAAACATATTTACCAAAAGAAAATGTCTTGGCTCTCCAGATTCCATCTTCTGGAAATGTTCAGCTGCCTAATCCTGTTGAACAGTTGTGGAGCCCAAGAGCTGAACTCACCTCCTCAGCCACCGTGAAGATAGTCAGCCCACCTTCAGAGAAGACTACTGCTTCATGTGGAACAGTGTTGCCACCCCCAACCAAACCTTTGTGACATCATCAAGACTCTACTTAGGTCATTAAACCCCTCATAGGCAGTATTCTTCCCTACTAACCCACAGAAATATCCAGCATACATGTCCTATAATGCTGCTCACACAGCCCCCTGGAGACCCAAAATAAAACCTCACTCATCTTCCCAAATACATGAGTCATATTTTGCCAGGTAACCCAGTCTCTTTTTGTGCCTTTTCTGTAAAAAAAGTCTTTGGTGTCTGAGTCAACAAGTCACATGAATGTTTTTTTTTCTAGCTCCAATCTCTTTATTGGTTTTCTACTATTGATTTTTATATTACTTCATTATAATGAATATCAAAATTTCCACTTCGTTTCCTCCTCCCACTTTCTTCTCCCTCCCCCACCAAACCTCTCCACTCCTACTCCAATTTAAATTGAGGGCGGGGTACCTTGACCTGTTTGAAGTCCTAGCCCACCCTTCATCCATCGAGAATTAGGAAGGTATGCATACACATAAAATAGGATCACAATAAAGCCTGTATATTAAGTGCAGACAAATGTCAGTGCCATTATCATTGGCTTCTCAGTCTGGTCCAATTGTCAGCCACATTCAGAGCTTCCACTTTGATTCCATGTTCTTTCATTCCCAGGCCACTGGTTTATTTGAAATCTCCTTCGTTCAGGCACAGTGTCTCAGTGTGGGGACCAAGCCATTTTATTCCTGACATACTTGCTGTTATTCTCCATCAGTCGGCTATTCAACTGGAGCTTGGAAGCTCCATCTAGTTTTCTGATTTTTACCCACTTGATCTTCATCATTTGCCATACGAAAGTTCCATGGTGATGTTCAAGATATTCCTCAGTTTGACTATAGGACAAGGCACTTATAGTGACTATGGACATGGCATAGTGCAGTCAACATCTCCTCACCTGCCCAAGTTCCTAGAGGGTGTCACACCATGGCTTTCTAAGAACCCCTTGAGAGATAATGATCTTGACAAACCCAGAATGGCCCAGTAAATTGATATCTTCAGTGTATTTGCATAAATTTGTGTGTGTTTGTGTGTTTAAATCAAAATAAAAACAAATGTATTGTAATATTGAATTTCTTTTTGTCATCTTGAGAAGAATGTTTGCTACAGAAATACTGTCATAGTAGTACTGAGTGTGTAATCTATCTCAGCAAGGAGAAGTAACTAGAGGAATCCCCCAAGAGTTAGGCTCAGTGTCCCAGGAATTACGCCCATGGAAAGTCAATGAACTCATGGATGGAAGATAAAACTCAGCCTAAATAACACTCCAAATCATTTAGGTGGAACATGAGATACTCTTGCAACAGTTTCAAGATGTCAAAAATGCCTGGACTAGAACATAAGGGGAACACAATGAAGTGGAGCTGAGAGTGCATGGCAAAACTGATTGGATATGGCAAAAATTATGGAAGCATACCAAGGAAACCACCAGTGGGACAAAACCCTAAAAAATCTGTATGACAACATATCATGTTTACAATTCTGTGATTTTTAGACAAAGGAAAGATCCTAAATATGTCACTGCCACACTGGTGATGATTAACCCATTCCATCATAGTGTGACTCCCTGTTGTGTTTAAGATAACCTGTCAATTCTGTCCATTTAGTTACAGGGAAATTTGCATTGTTTGCAGAGATTAACTAGCAGCATCATTTACTGAGAAGCAAAGGCAAGGCAAAGCAATCATAGACATGTTGTTGAATGCTGATGATGTTATTGGGAGTTTTGTGGGTATTTTCTTAAAGGGAAATCATCGGTGACTCTCATGCATGAAGAGATCCTATCTCTGTGATGTATCAGGAAGGACTGTAATAAATAAACTAAAATAGTTTTTGTTTTCTCACATTCTAGTAACCTTTTTTTTTTTGTTATAACCAAATAAGTGTGTTGCATGAGTTTCTTCCACTCTTTCAGCCAATAGCCACTGATATACCAGCCCATTGATGTGTGGTCTTTCTCTCTTTCAAAAACCAACATTTGCCTTCAGCTTGATCTCTTGCTTCCAGTTTCCCTTCTCGTTTCTAGGCTCCTTTCCTGATCCCGCTGAGGGCTTTTATCAGGGCTGGTCATCTGTAAGTTTTTGCCCTTTAACGAAATAATCATTCTATTAATCACAATTCTAAACTGGTGTGGGAGATTGTTTGTGACTTATGCCTTCATATGTGATTCAAGCAACCTGGGTGTGAAATGTGTTCTCTCTGTTCATGTGGGCAGGCATGGCACCAGGAGCAGATGGCTGCTCATTCTCTGAATGGAAATCCGTAAACAGTGGAAACCAAGGACAAGGATGTCCTGAAATATCAAGGCTTGTCCTTTCAGGCCCCAAAGCCTCCAGCTAGGTCCAGGGTCACCACGCCTCCAAAACCCACTGAGCGTGAAGTATTCAGAAGCAGAATCCTGTGTGTGCCAAATCACATGAAATCATCGTGAGTACGCCAATCTGCTTTTTAATGTTACATTCTTTTGTCCCATCAGAACCAATTCTATTATCAATAAACATAACTTGCTGCATCTTTCGTGTCCTAGAATTGCTTTAAATTGTTGCTGGGACACTCTTTCAAAACTTCCTGTGTTGTTATGAGACCTTAAGGGGACAGCACTTATTTCAGAAATCAAAGGCTGTTGGGTTCAAACCTATGCTTAGCTGTTGGTGAAAAATCGGTTTGCCTATAGCTACTCTATGGAAGGATGGATTTGACTAAGAAAGGGAGACAGCATAAATGGAGGCAGGTAACCTTGCTTTTGCACAACGACCCATTTTGAGGCCTTACTTCAGGCTCCTCTCTTCTCCTAATCTTGGTTTCTTTATTAGTTTAGGAGAAGAATTAGAACTCAATCTACATGATCTCTGAACACTGAATGAGTTAAGTATGTGTGACCACCTTGATGTCGGCATGTCTGACAACAGGGGCAGAATTCATGGGCATCTGACACATAGCAGCGGATTGTCAGCAATCAATCTCTGGACCACCAAACTCTACAACATAAGAGTTGTCATAGTTGCTCATCTAATCTTCCTCCTATGACTTCCATCCACAGAGATGTCAGAAAAATCCATCCCTGAGAGGGCAAGTTCTTTACAAATGAAAGATTATACAACAGAAGAGACATGGAAGATTTATTTGGGCAAGCTGTTGAAAGGATAAAGTGATGGAAGAAGGTCATTGCTTAATTAAATAAAGAATCTGCTTCCCTTGATAGGTTAGAACATAGGTGGGAGGAGTAAAGAGAACAGAATGCTGCTAGAAAGAGGCAGTGAGCTCAGAGATGCCATGCACCCCTCTCCCGGGCAGACACTGTAGGTCTGCTCTCTGAGGCAGATGGCGATGCAGCCAGCCAGCAGATCAGACATGCTGAATCTGTCCTGGTAAGCGCACCTTGTGCTGCAACAGACATTATTAGAAAAGGGTTAAGAGGCTGAAAATAATGGGCCAGGGAGCGTTTAAAAGAATACAGTTTTTGTGTTCTTATTTTGGGGCATAAGCTAGCGAGGCGGCCATGGTGCTGGGGACACAGCCCCACTGCTCAAATTACTACTATAAAGACGGAAATGGAAGAAGGGAAGGAAGAAGAGAGAGAGAGAGAGATGGCAGAATGGATGAATGCAATCATTCATTGGAAAGATGAGTGAACCAATGAATGAGGAGACCTAGAAGGATAAAATGTGCTGCATTCTCTGTGAGAGTCACGTCATATGAAAGATGGACATTTATTTCCACTGAGGAGGAGGCTTCTTCCATTTTGCCTTCTTTGTGCTCCAAGCCCAGCCACAAGAGTGATGATGAGGACTGGGAGAAGAAGAGGTGAGGGTGTACCAGAATGCCCTGGTAGAAGTTCTCACCCAAATTGTAGCCAAATCACCTGACCTGAGACAGCTGATCTACATGCTGGACCCTAACTGGCAGTTTGACAACTCTAACATTTTAACCAAGTTTGTGAAGAGGAAGGAAGCAAAAATCGCCCCATACAGGATGGAAGGATCCTTACATGACGGGAGTCAGACATCAATACCATACTGGTATTTGGGGGTCTGATGGGTTTCTGGGGTCTTTGCCACACTCCACCTAGCTCCAGGGATTCCCTCATTTATTGATTTGATGGAGATCGGTGCATTCATCATATGTGTGCATGTCACACATTAGTGGGCATCAATGTGAACATGTTTATCCTGTGTGTGGGTGCGTTTGTCGATGAGTTTTATTGCCCAAGTCCTACAGAACATGATCAATGAAAGGGAACACTGTTTTCCAGATATGGCAGGGCAATTATATAAATGAACTCACAAGGGTTGGATAGCATGCAAAGGACCTATGAGAGTTCAAGGCATACCAATCCAGACATGACAAAGTAGGTGGCAGAAAGAATTCTGACAAAAGGAAGTAGGTAGCTTGATATCCATCCCACTGTAGAAGAGCAACAGGGAGTAGACACTTTTCTCTAAGCAGGAGGCTCCTGGTCACTCAACATGCTCCAGTGGAGTTCAAACATCCAGTGACTTACAGCCAGTACGAATTAAACTATTCATCAAATGAAACCTAATTTCCTCTGATTTTGAGTATACATTTGTGTCCCTTCCTGATTAATCTACTCTTTATCCTCTTAAGTCCCAATACCTCACTCTGATATCTGTCACATCTTTCCAGTTGACATGTTTTTCCCTCAAGCTTTAACCCGCCCCGAGATCCTACAACTTTTGTCCCCTCTCCACTACTCCCTAGACAGCCATCTTGTCCTTTACCACACCAAGCATTCCCAGTCCATCCGCTCCAAAGTGAAAGACCATAAATCCTGCTTTGTTTTGAGGCATGTATTTCTGTGATGTCCCATCCACCAAACATAATCCATCATTCACCAATGAACAAAACATGTTCACAAATTTTTATTTTTCGAGCAAGAATTTTCCATTGGAAAAAAATACCAGGATTAATAGAAGACCTGCGGTATCTCTGAAAAAAAACACATTCCCCAAACACAGTTTTAAGTGTGCCCCTCAAATTTTGAGAATTTCACTTTAACAGATCTTCACCAAATCGTAGACATAGATATGGAAGTCATTATTAAACTTGATGAAATACACACAAGGTTTGGTGGGAACTTGGCAAATAATTTTACCTATCTCTTGGGTTCCATCTTTTTTGTTGTACTGCACAACTTTGCCTGCCAAGGAATCCCTGCCTAATTCCAAAGTCACCTCTACTGGAGGACATTCAGGCATGATGTGGACGTTGCCTTCAATGGAGTCATCAAGATGGTGGTAAAGGTACAGGACTGGATCATTCTCCTTGACAATGTAGAAACAGGTCATCCTGGTCTGCACCTCATCTGGGACCATGACACTGCACTCCTCCTTAGAGCCTGGCATGATGTGGAGGTTGCCTTCAAGGTAGTCATCCAGGAGGTGGTAAATATACAAGACCGGATCTTTCTTGTAGGTAATATAGAACCAGGTCTTCATGATTGGCACCTCCTCTAGGACCATCCCATTCCAGTCTTCCTTAGAGCCATTTGTGCCCGTGAATGTATGTTTCACTGCTCTGCTAACTATGGTGTTTGACAGATGAGTGTCTGTCACCTGAGGAAATGGCACATTATTAGGCAGGACCTTAAGGTTTAAAATCCTTTCATCGCTGTGAAGCTCCAAGCCATAGACACAATCAATCCCATCATATTTCAACAAATAGAGAGAGGGATATGTTGGCAGTTGATCTAGAATGATGGCTTTCCACTGGGTGACTGGTTCATTGGCTTCCTTCCAGCCATGAGAAATTCGGCGGCCAACAATATTCTCCAGGGCCTCAAAAGGCTTACTCAGTTTTTGCTTCTGGAGAGTTGGCCCATTCTTCTTCTGGAGAGGTGGCATGCATCTCATACTAAGAGGCATCTTTATCATGGTGGTAGATTTACTGAGATAGGCCACAACACACCTGTTCCACTGTCTCTTGGCTCTCTTTCTGTGCTTGGGCTTCATAGCTGCCAATCTCTGCATTGGAAGAATTCTTCAGTTTCAATCAGACACAAAGTGGTTTCCTCCACCATAAGTGCCTGCAAGGTTAAGGAGGGGAGGATGCGATGTCAAGATTCTTTTCTGGAAGATCTTTGGGGAAGGTGATAAAGGCAGTGCTGAATAGATTTGGGCTGCCTAAATGTAATTTGGTCTTAAGAAATTCATAGGAAAATTATCAAACTATTGTCTACAGCTCAGTATATGTGTATCAGAGACATATTCCTGCTGCCCAAAGGCAATGGACCTCTACTGAGAAACCTAATTCCGGACTGACTGTGTCAATGAGAGGAGACTGGATGCCTATGCCCAAAGTGAGAAAGAAAAATCTGAACAGATGGCAAAGAATTCGAAGGACAGCCACTTCTCTCCTTCCCACTCAAGCTGTTGGTTAGGTGGTTGATCCAAAACCACCTGCCCAAGGTCATGGCACTCCAGTCCACTGGTTCTATGTATTGTGTCTCCTGATCCAGACCCAGGTTTATTACATAAAGCCATTCCATGTCTTCACTAGAGAAGTGAGTTTTGTGAGACAAACTGCAAAAATAAAGACTCATTAATCTGGGCAACAGCACCATTTAGAAATAATTAATATCTTTTAAAACACATATAGACAAAGAGGATCTTCGCCCCTTTCGTGAACTGATGAATTGGACATTGATAGCAAAGATAAAGTGGGAAGAATACCTGGCATTCACTGTCCCCACAGCTATCAAATATAGAAGCTGTTAACAACATAAATTTTAGACTCACAGGAGATTTGAAGGAAACCTCTCTGGGACTACAGAGGTCCCTGTTTCTTCCTAAACATATTTACCAAAAGAAAATGTCTTGGCGCTCCAGATTCCATCTTCTGGAAATGTTCAGCTGCCTAATCCTGTTGAACAGTTGTGGAGCCCAAGAGCTGAACTCACCTCCTCAGCCACCGTGAAGATAGTCAGCCCACCTTCACAGAAGACTAGTGCTTCATGTGGAACAGTGTTGCCACCCCCAACCAAAGCTTTGTGACATCATCAAGGCTCTACTTAGGTCATTAAACCCCTCATAGGCAGTTTTCTTCCTACTAACCCACAGAAATATCCAGCATACATGTCCTATAATGCTGCTCACACAGCCCCCTGGAGACCCAAAATAAAACCTCACTCATCTTCCCAAATACATGAGTCATATTTTGCCAGGTAACCCAATCTCTTTTTGTGCCTCTTCTGAAAAAAAATGTCCTTGGTGTCTGAGTCAACAACTCACATGAATGTTTTTTTTTCTAGCTCCAATCTCTTTATTGGTTATCTAATATTGATTTTTATATTACTCCATAATAATGAATATCAAAATTTTCACTTCGTTTCCTCCTCCCACTTTCTTCTTGCTCCCCCACCAAACGTCTCCACTCCTACTCCAATTTAAATTGAGGGTGGGGTACCTTGACCTGTTTGAAGTCCAAGCCTACCCTTCATCCATCGAGATTTAGGAAGGCAAGCATCCACATAGAATATGATCACAAAAAAGCCTGTATATGAAAGTGCAGACAAATGTCAGTGCCATTATCATTGGCTTCTCCGTCTGGTCCAATTGTCAGCCACATTCAGAGCTTCCACTTTGATTCCATGTTCTTTCATTCCCAGGCCACTGGTTTAGTTGAAACCCCCTTTGTTCAGGCACAGTGTCTCAGTGTGTGGACCAAGCCATTTTATTCCTGACATCCTTGCTCTTATTCTCCATCAGTCGGCTATTCAACTGGAGCTTGGAAGCTCCATCTAGTTTTCTGATTTTTACCCTGACTTGATCTCCATCTTGGCCATACAAAAGTTCCATGGTGATATTCAAGATAGTCATCAGTCTGACTATAGGATAAGGCACCCATTGTGACTATAGACATGGCACAGTGCAGTCAACCTCTCCTCACCTGCCCAAGTTCCTCTAGGGGGTCACCCCATGCCTCTAAGAACCCCTCGAGAGATAATGATCTTGACAACCCCAGAATGGCCTACTCAATTAATATCATCAGTGTATGTGCATTAACGTGTGTGTGTGTGTGTTTAAATCACAATAAAAACAAAGGGATTGTAATATTGAAATTTCTTCTCATCTTGAGAAGAATGTTTGCTACAGAAATACTGTCATAGTAGTACTGAGAGTGTAAGCTGTCTCAGCAAGGAGAAGTAACTAGAGGAATCCCCCAGGAGTTAGGCTCAGTGTCCCAGGAATTACGCCCAAGGAAAGTCAATGAACTCATGGATGGAAGATAAAACTCAGCCTAAATAACACTCCAAATCATTTAGGTGGAACATGAGATACTCTTGCAACAGTTTCAAGATGTCAAAAATGCCAGGACTAGAACATAAGGGGAACACAATGATGTGGAGCTGAGAGTGCATGGCAAAACTGATTGGATCTGGCAAAAATTATGGAAGCATACCAAGGAAACCACCAGGGGGACAAAACCCTAAGAAATCTGTATGACAACATATCATGTTTACAATTCTGTGATTTTTAGACAAAGGAAAGATCCTAAATATGTCACTGCCACACTGGTGATGATTAACCCATTCCATCGTAGTGTGACTCCCTGTTGTGTTTAAGATAACCTGTCAATTCTGTCTATTTAGGTACAGGGAAATTTGCATTGTTTGCAGAGATTAACTAACAGCATCATTTACTGAGAAGCAAAGGCAAGGCAAAGCAATCATAGACATGTTGTTGAATGCTGATGATGTTATTAGGAGTTTTGTGGGTATTTTCTTAAAGGGAAATCATCGGTGACTCTCATGCATGAAGAGATCCTATCTCTGTGATGTGTCTGGAAGGATTGAAATAAATAAACTAAAATAGTTTTTTTTTCTCACCTTCTAGTAACATTTTTTTTTTGCTATATCGAAATAAGTGAGTTGCATGAGTTTCTTCCACTCCTTCAGCCAATAGCCACTGAGATACCAGCCCATTGAGGTGTGGTCTCTCTCTCTTTCAAAAACCAACATTTACCTTCAGCTTGATCTCTTGCTTCCAGTTTCCCTTCCGGCCTCTATGCTTCTTTCCTGATCCCGCTGAGGGCTTTTGTCAGGGATGGTCATCTGTAAGTTTTTGCCCTTTAAAGATATAATCATTCTTTTAATCACAATTCTAAACTGGTGTGGGGGATTATTTGACTAAGGAAAGGAGAAAACATACATAGAGGCAGGAAACCTTACCTTTGCAAATGACCCATTTGGAGGCCCTACTTCAGGCTCCTCTCTTCTCCTATTCTTGTTTTTTTTTATTAGTTTAGGACAAGATTAAAACTCAATATAAATGTCTGTGAACACTGAATGAGTTAATTATGTGTGACCACCTTGATGTCTGCCTGTCTGACAACAGGGGCAGAGTTCATGGGCATCTGACGCATAGCACAGGATTGTCAGCAATCAATCTCTCGTCCACCGAACTCTACAGCATAAGAGTTGTCCTGGTTGCTCATCTGATCCTCTTCATATGATCTCCATCCACAGAGATGTCAAAAAAATCCTCCCCTGAAAAGGCAAGTTCTTTTCAAATGAAAGATTATACAGCAGAAGAGACATGGAAGATTTATTAGGGCAAGCTCTTGAAAGGATAAAGTGATGGTAGTAATTCATTGCTTAATTAAATAAAGAAACTGCTTCCCCTGTTAATTTAGAACATAGGTGGGAGGAGAAAGAGAACAGAATGCTGGGAGCAAGAAGCAGTGTGCTCAGAGACACCATGATCCACTCTCGTGGGAAGACGTGATAGCTCGCCTCTCTGAGGCAGAGGGCAATGCAGCCCGCAACCAGGTTAGACCTGTTGAATCTTTCCTGGTGAGCACACTCGTGATGCTACATAGATTATTAGAAATGGGTTAATAGGCTAAACTAATGGGCCAGGCAGTGTTTAAAAGAATCGTTTGTGTGTAATTATTTCTGGACATTAGCTAGCGAGGCTGCCCTGGTGCTGGTTACACAGCTCCGCTGCTCAAATTACTACAGAATGGCACTCAGACATGTGGAAAACTGAATCCACTGAAAGCCTGAGAAAGCCCGGGAACGAGTAAAGCATGTTTTCTTTTTAGCAGCTATATCTCGGGTCTGCACTACTTGCTAGTAGCAAGCAAGCACACTCATTTAAGAGAAGATTCCTGACTCACCTTCAGCTGCAAAACCCTGCTGCTGTTAAGTGGTCCTGCCACGAAACATTTAAATGGAGTTGATAAAAGCCAGCTGAATGCTTGTTTGTTTTCAGCAGTAGCAGGAGAAAAAAAACTGTGATGTTTTAAAATGCCGGAATTCTGGGCCATCCTGCCAGAACAAACTCTGACTGTTTGAGTCAGGAGGGCCAGCTACAAAGAGAGGGCTTGAGTGTTGTCTTTTGCAGCTTGTTTGATGGCAAGGACCTTGAAACACTGTAGACTTGTTTCACTGAATGTGGTTCTGGCCTTTACCTCAGCCATAAGGTTGGAATGGCAGAAAGCTAAGGAATAGGCTACATCTAGCTGGCAAAGCCACCTTTTCGTCATATTGAGATTGCTGTGTAAATTAAGGATTCATGTGGTCAAAAAAACAAAGAGAGATATTGAGTAAAGAGAGATTCAAAGACAAAGAAAATTTTTAAATGATTTACAGTGTATTAAAAATATGTGCAGGCTAAAAGTTGAAGTTCTTAAAGTTAAAATAAAATGAAGAGAGTTGTTGGTTGCAGTAGTACACACCTTTAATCCCAACACTTGGGAGGCAGAGAGAGATTGACCTCTGTAACTTCAAGGTGTGGTAGCACATACCTTTAATCCCAGTGCCGAGACGGCAGAGACAAACAGGTCTCTGGGAATTCAGGTGTAGTACCATACACCTTTGATCCCAATGCTTGGAGGCAGAGGCATGTGGATCTCTGAAACTTCAAGGACAGCCTGTTCTACAGTTATTCCAGGTCAAAGATACAGAGAACATGTCTCAAAAAGGAAAAAATAAAAAGGAAAAATAAATTAGAGCTTAAATTGAAGCTAACAAAGATGGAAAATACACAGAGAATTTTGATACTGTATGCTATTGTACTCTGTTTGAATCATTTGAATGCTGAGGAAGGAGCAATAGCTGCTAAAAGATATTTGTTTATAAATGCTGCTGAACTAATCCCACATAGATATTTTGAAAGTGCCTTGACTTTGAAATTTGGATCTAAGGACATGATGCTTTGGAAAGGAGGTTCTTATTTTGTTTTCAGAGAGGGTGAGAGTCTGTGGACTGCCGCTATCCCAATATGGTATTACGGATCACGACTTTCCTCATATGACCTCCGTCCACAGATATGTCAGAAAAATCCTTCCCTAAGAGGGCAAGTTCTTTACAAATGAAAGATTATACAACAGAAGAGACATGGAAGATTTATTTGGGCAAGCTGTTGAAAGTATAAAGTGATGGAAGAAGGTCATTGCTTAATTAAATAAAGAATCTGCTTCCCTTGATAGGTTAGAACATAGGTGGCAGGAGTAAAGAGAACAGAATGCTGCTAGAAAGAGGAAGTGAGCTCAGAGATGCCATGCACGACTCTCCTGGGCAGACACGGGAGCTCTGCTCCCTGAGGCAGATGGCAATGCAGCCAGCCACCAGGTCAGACATGCTGAATCTTTCCTGGTAAGCGCACCTCATGCTGCAACATACATTATTAGAAATGGGTTAAGAGGCCGAAAATACTGGGCCAGGAAGTGTTTAAAAGAATACAGTTTTTGTGTTCTTATTTAGGGGCATAAGCTAGGTAGGTGGCCATGGTGCTGGGGACGCAGCCCTGCTACTCAAATTACTACTATAAAGGGGGAAATTGAAGAAGGGAAGGAAGAAGAGAGAGAGAGAGAGAGAGAGAGAGAGAGAGAGAGAGATGGAAGAATGGATGAATTCAATCATTCATTGGAAAAATGAGTGAACCAAAGAATGAGGAGACCTAGAAGGATAAAATGTGCTGCATTCCCTGTGAGAGTCAGGTCATATGAAAGATGGACATTGTTTTGCACTGAGGAGGAGGATTTTTCCATTTTGCCTTCTTTGTGCTCCAAGCCCAGCCACAAGAGTGATGATGAGGACTGGGAGAAGAAGAGGTGAGGGTGTACCAGAATTCCCTGGTATAAGATATCACCCAAATTGTAGCCAAATCACCTGACCTGAGACAGCTGATCTACATGCTGGACCCTAACTGGCAGTTTGACAACTCTAACATTTTAACCAAGTTTGTGAAGATCAAGGATGCAAAAATCGCTCCGTTACAGGATGGCAGGATCCTTACATGATGGGAGTCAGACATCAATACCATACTGGTATTTGGGGGTCTGATGGGTTTGTGGGGTCTTTTCCACGCTCCACATAGCATCAGGGATTCCCTCGTTTACTGATTTGATGGAGATCGGTGCATTCATCATATGTGTGCATGTCACACATTAGTGGGCATCAATGTGTACATGATTATCCTGTGTGTGGATGCATCTGTCGATGAGATTTATATCCCAAGTCCTACAGAACATGATCAATGAAAGGGAACACTGTTTTCCAGATATGACAGGGCAATTATTTAAATGAACTCACAAGGGTTGGATGGCATGCAAAGGACCAATGAGAGTTCAAGGAATACCGAATCCAGGCATGACAAAGTAGGTGGCAGACAGAATTCTGACAAAAGGAAGTAGATAGCGTGACGTCCAACCCACTGCAGAAGAGCAACTGGGCGGAGACACTTTTCTCTAAGCAGGAGGCTCCTGGTCACTCAACATGCTCCAGTGGAGTTCAAACATCCAGTGACTTACAGCCAGTACGAATTAAACTATTCATCAAATGAAACCTAATTTCCTCTGATTTTGAGTATACATTTGTGTCCCTTCCTGATTAATCTACTCTTTATCCTCTTAAGTCCCAATACCTCACTCTGATATCTGTCACATCTTTCCAGTTGACATGTTTTTCCCTCAAGCTTTATCCCGCCCCGAGATCCTACAACTTTTGTCCCCTCTCCACTACTCCCTAGACAGCCATCTTGTCCTTTACCACACCAAGCATTCCCAGTCCATCCGCTCCAAAGTGAAAGACCATAAATCCTGCTTTGTTTTGAGGCATGTATTTCTGTGATGTCCCATCCACCAAACATAATCCATCATTCACCAATGAACAAAACATGTTCACAAATTTTTATTTTTCGAGCAAGAATTTTCCATTGGAAAAAAATACCAGGATTAATAGAAGACCTGCGGTATCTCTGAAAAAAAACACATTCCCCAAACACAGTTTTAAGTGTGCCCCTCAAATTTTGAGAATTTCACTTTAACAGATCTTCACCAAATCGTAGACATAGATATGGAAGTCATTATTAAACTTGATGAAATACACACAAGGTTTGGTGGGAACTTGGCAAATAATTTTACCTATCTCTTGGGTTCCATCTTTTTTGTTGTACTGCACAACTTTGCCTGCCAAGGAATCCCTGCCTAATTCCAAAGTCACCTCTACTGGAGGACATTCAGGCATGATGTGGACGTTGCCTTCAATGGAGTCATCAAGATGGTGGTAAAGGTACAGGACTGGATCATTCTCCTTGACAATGTAGAAACAGGTCATCCTGGTCTGCACCTCATCTGGGACCATGACACTGCACTCCTCCTTAGAGCCTGGCATGATGTGGAGGTTGCCTTCAAGGTAGTCATCCAGGAGGTGGTAAATATACAAGACCGGATCTTTCTTGTAGGTAATATAGAACCAGGTCTTCATGATTGGCACCTCCTCTAGGACCATCCCATTCCAGTCTTCCTTAGAGCCATTTGTGCCCGTGAATGTATGTTTCACTGCTCTGCTAACTATGGTGTTTGACAGATGAGTGTCTGTCACCTGAGGAAATGGCACATTATTAGGCAGGACCTTAAGGTTTAAAATCCTTTCATCGCTGTGAAGCTCCAAGCCATAGACACAATCAATCCCATCATATTTCAACAAATAGAGAGAGGGATATGTTGGCAGTTGATCTAGAATGATGGCTTTCCACTGGGTGACTGGTTCATTGGCTTCCTTCCAGCCATGAGAAATTCGGCGGCCAACAATATTCTCCAGGGATTCAAAAGGCTTACTCAGTTTTTGCTTCTGGAGAGTTGGCCCATTCTTCTTCTGGAGAGGTGGCATGCATCTCATACTAAGAGGCATCTTTATCATGGTGGTAGATTTACTGAGATAGGCCACAACACACCTGTTCCACTGTCTCTTGGCTCTCTTTCTGTGCTTGGGCTTCATAGCTGCCAATCTCTGCATTGGAAGAATTCTTCAGTTTCAATCAGACACAAAGTGGTTTCCTCCACCATAAGTGCCTGCAAGGTTAAGGAGGGGAGGATGCGATGTCAAGATTCTTTTCTGGAAGATCTTTGGGGAAGGTGATAAAGGCAGTGCTGAATAGATTTGGGCTGCCTAAATGTAATTTGGTCTTAAGAAATTCATAGGAAAATTATCAAACTATTGTCTACAGCTCAGTATATGTGTATCAGAGACATATTCCTGCTGCCCAAAGGCAATGGACCTCTACTGAGAAACCTAATTCCGGACTGACTGTGTCAATGAGAGGAGACTGGATGCCTATGCCCAAAGTGAGAAAGAAAAATCTGAACAGATGGCAAAGAATTCGAAGGACAGCCACTTCTCTCCTTCCCACTCAAGCTGTTGGTTAGGTGGTTGATCCAAAACCACCTGCCCAAGGTCATGGCACTCCAGTCCACTGGTTCTATGTATTGTGTCTCCTGATCCAGACCCAGGTTTATTACATAAAGCCATTCCATGTCTTCACTAGAGAAGTGAGTTTTGTGAGACAAACTGCAAAAATAAAGACTCATTAATCTGGGCAACAGCACCATTTAGAAATAATTAATATCTTTTAAAACACATATAGACAAAGAGGATCTTCGCCCCTTTCGTGAACTGATGAATTGGACATTGATAGCAAAGATAAAGTGGGAAGAATACCTGGCATTCACTGTCCCCACAGCTATCAAATATAGAAGCTGTTAACAACATAAATTTTAGACTCACAGGAGATTTGAAGGAAACCTCTCTGGGACTACAGAGGTCCCTGTTTCTTCCTAAACATATTTACCAAAAGAAAATGTCTTGGCGCTCCAGATTCCATCTTCTGGAAATGTTCAGCTGCCTAATCCTGTTGAACAGTTGTGGAGCCCAAGAGCTGAACTCACCTCCTCAGCCACCGTGAAGATAGTCAGCCCACCTTCACAGAAGACTAGTGCTTCATGTGGAACAGTGTTGCCACCCCCAACCAAAGCTTTGTGACATCATCAAGGCTCTACTTAGGTCATTAAACCCCTCATAGGCAGTTTTCTTCCTACTAACCCACAGAAATATCCAGCATACATGTCCTATAATGCTGCTCACACAGCCCCCTGGAGACCCAAAATAAAACCTCACTCATCTTCCCAAATACATGAGTCATATTTTGCCAGGTAACCCAATCTCTTTTTGTGCCTCTTCTGAAAAAAAATGTCCTTGGTGTCTGAGTCAACAACTCACATGAATGTTTTTTTTTCTAGCTCCAATCTCTTTATTGGTTATCTAATATTGATTTTTATATTACTCCATAATAATGAATATCAAAATTTTCACTTCGTTTCCTCCTCCCACTTTCTTCTTGCTCCCCCACCAAACGTCTCCACTCCTACTCCAATTTAAATTGAGGGTGGGGTACCTTGACCTGTTTGAAGTCCAAGCCTACCCTTCATCCATCAAGATTTAGGAAGGCAAGCATCCACATAGAATATGATCACAAAAAAGCCTGTATATGAAAGTGCAGACAAATGTCAGTGCCATTATCATTGGCTTCTCCGTCTGGTCCAATTGTCAGCCACATTCAGAGCTTCCACTTTGATTCCATGTTCTTTCATTCCCAGGCCACTGGTTTAGTTGAAACCCCCTTTGTTCAGGCACAGTGTCTCAGTGTGTGGACCAAGCCATTTTATTCCTGACATCCTTGCTCTTATTCTCCATCAGTCGGCTATTCAACTGGAGCTTGGAAGCTCCATCTAGTTTTCTGATTTTTACCCTGACTTGATCTCCATCTTGGCCATACAAAAGTTCCATGGTGATATTCAAGATAGTCATCAGTCTGACTATAGGATAAGGCACCCATTGTGACTATAGACATGGCACAGTGCAGTCAACCTCTCCTCACCTGCCCAAGTTCCTCTAGGGGGTCACCCCATGCCTCTAAGAACCCCTCGAGAGATAATGATCTTGACAACCCCAGAATGGCCTACTCAATTAATATCATCAGTGTATGTGCATTAACGTGTGTGTGTGTGTGTTTAAATCACAATAAAAACAAAGGGATTGTAATATTGAAATTTCTTCTCATCTTGAGAAGAATGTTTGCTACAGAAATACTGTCATAGTAGTACTGAGAGTGTAAGCTGTCTCAGCAAGGAGAAGTAACTAGAGGAATCCCCCAGGAGTTAGGCTCAGTGTCCCAGGAATTACGCCCAAGGAAAGTCAATGAACTCATGGATGGAAGATAAAACTCAGCCTAAATAACACTCCAAATCATTTAGGTGGAACATGAGATACTCTTGCAACAGTTTCAAGATGTCAAAAATGCCAGGACTAGAACATAAGGGGAACACAATGATGTGGAGCTGAGAGTGCATGGCAAAACTGATTGGATCTGGCAAAAATTATGGAAGCATACCAAGGAAACCACCAGGGGGACAAAACCCTAAGAAATCTGTATGACAACATATCATGTTTACAATTCTGTGATTTTTAGACAAAGGAAAGATCCTAAATATGTCACTGCCACACTGGTGATGATTAACCCATTCCATCGTAGTGTGACTCCCTGTTGTGTTTAAGATAACCTGTCAATTCTGTCTATTTAGGTACAGGGAAATTTGCATTGTTTGCAGAGATTAACTAACAGCATCATTTACTGAGAAGCAAAGGCAAGGCAAAGCAATCATAGACATGTTGTTGAATGCTGATGATGTTATTAGGAGTTTTGTGGGTATTTTCTTAAAGGGAAATCATCGGTGACTCTCATGCATGAAGAGATCCTATCTCTGTGATGTGTCTGGAAGGATTGAAATAAATAAACTAAAATAGTTTTTTTTTCTCACCTTCTAGTAACATTTTTTTTTTGCTATATCGAAATAAGTGAGTTGCATGAGTTTCTTCCACTCCTTCAGCCAATAGCCACTGAGATACCAGCCCATTGAGGTGTGGTCTCTCTCTCTTTCAAAAACCAACATTTACCTTCAGCTTGATCTCTTGCTTCCAGTTTCCCTTCCGGCCTCTATGCTTCTTTCCTGATCCCGCTGAGGGCTTTTGTCAGGGATGGTCATCTGTAAGTTTTTGCCCTTTAAAGATATAATCATTCTTTTAATCACAATTCTAAACTGGTGTGGGGGATTATTTGACTAAGGAAAGGAGAAAACATACATAGAGGCAGGAAACCTTACCTTTGCAAATGACCCATTTGGAGGCCCTACTTCAGGCTCCTCTCTTCTCCTATTCTTGTTTTTTTTTATTAGTTTAGGACAAGATTAAAACTCAATATAAATGTCTGTGAACACTGAATGAGTTAATTATGTGTGACCACCTTGATGTCTGCCTGTCTGACAACAGGGGCAGAGTTCATGGGCATCTGACGCATAGCACAGGATTGTCAGCAATCAATCTCTCGTCCACCGAACTCTACAGCATAAGAGTTGTCCTGGTTGCTCATCTGATCCTCTTCATATGATCTCCATCCACAGAGATGTCAAAAAAATCCTCCCCTGAAAAGGCAAGTTCTTTTCAAATGAAAGATTATACAGCAGAAGAGACATGGAAGATTTATTAGGGCAAGCTCTTGAAAGGATAAAGTGATGGTAGTAATTCATTGCTTAATTAAATAAAGAAACTGCTTCCCCTGTTAATTTAGAACATAGGTGGGAGGAGAAAGAGAACAGAATGCTGGGAGCAAGAAGCAGTGTGCTCAGAGACACCATGATCCACTCTCGTGGGAAGACGTGATAGCTCGCCTCTCTGAGGCAGAGGGCAATGCAGCCCGCAACCAGGTTAGACCTGTTGAATCTTTCCTGGTGAGCACACTCGTGATGCTACATAGATTATTAGAAATGGGTTAATAGGCTAAACTAATGGGCCAGGCAGTGTTTAAAAGAATCGTTTGTGTGTAATTATTTCTGGACATTAGCTAGCGAGGCTGCCCTGGTGCTGGTTACACAGCTCCGCTGCTCAAATTACTACAGAATGGCACTCAGACATGTGGAAAACTGAATCCACTGAAAGCCTGAGAAAGCCCGGGAACGAGTAAAGCATGTTTTCTTTTTAGCAGCTATATCTCGGGTCTGCACTACTTGCTAGTAGCAAGCAAGCACACTCATTTAAGAGAAGATTCCTGACTCACCTTCAGCTGCAAAACCCTGCTGCTGTTAAGTGGTCCTGCCACGAAACATTTAAATGGAGTTGATAAAAGCCAGCTGAATGCTTGTTTGTTTTCAGCAGTAGCAGGAGAAAAAAAACTGTGATGTTTTAAAATGCCGGAATTCTGGGCCATCCTGCCAGAACAAACTCTGACTGTTTGAGTCAGGAGGGCCAGCTACAAAGAGAGGGCTTGAGTGTTGTCTTTTGCAGCTTGTTTGATGGCAAGGACCTTGAAACACTGTAGACTTGTTTCACTGAATGTGGTTCTGGCCTTTACCTCAGCCATAAGGTTGGAATGGCAGAAAGCTAAGGAATAGGCTACATCTAGCTGGCAAAGCCACCTTTTCGTCATATTGAGATTGCTGTGTAAATTAAGGATTCATGTGGTCAAAAAAACAAAGAGAGATATTGAGTAAAGAGAGATTCAAAGACAAAGAAAATTTTTAAATGATTTACAGTGTATTAAAAATATGTGCAGGCTAAAAGTTGAAGTTCTTAAAGTTAAAATAAAATGAAGAGAGTTGTTGGTTGCAGTAGTACACACCTTTAATCCCAACACTTGGGAGGCAGAGAGAGATTGACCTCTGTAACTTCAAGGTGTGGTAGCACATACCTTTAATCCCAGTGCCGAGACGGCAGCGACAAACAGGTCTCTGGGAATTCAGGTGTAGTACCATACACCTTTGATCCCAATGCTTGGAGGCAGAGGCATGTGGATCTCTGAAACTTCAAGGACAGCCTGTTCTACAGTTATTCCAGGTCAAAGATACAGAGAACATGTCTCAAAAAGGAAAAAATAAAAAGGAAAAATAAATTAGAGCTTAAATTGAAGCTAACAAAGATGGAAAATACACAGAGAATTTTGATACTGTATGCTATTGTACTCTGTTTGAATCATTTGAATGCTGAGGAAGGAGCAATAGCTGCTAAAAGATATTTGTTTATAAATGCTGCTGAACTAATCCCACATAGATATTTTGAAAGTGCCTTGACTTTGAAATTTGGATCTAAGGACATGATGCTTTGGAAAGGAGGTTCTTATTTTGTTTTCAGAGAGGGTGAGAGTCTGTGGACTGCCGCTATCCCAATATGGTATTACGGATCACGACTTTCCTCATATGACCTCCGTCCACAGATATGTCAGAAAAATCCTTCCCTAAGAGGGCAAGTTCTTTACAAATGAAAGATTATACAACAGAAGAGACATGGAAGATTTATTTGGGCAAGCTGTTGAAAGTATAAAGTGATGGAAGAAGGTCATTGCTTAATTAAATAAAGAATCTGCTTCCCTTGATAGGTTAGAACATAGGTGGCAGGAGTAAAGAGAACAGAATGCTGCTAGAAAGAGGAAGTGAGCTCAGAGATGCCATGCACGACTCTCCTGGGCAGACACGGGAGCTCTGCTCCCTGAGGCAGATGGCAATGCAGCCAGCCACCAGGTCAGACATGCTGAATCTTTCCTGGTAAGCGCACCTCATGCTGCAACATACATTATTAGAAATGGGTTAAGAGGCCGAAAATACTGGGCCAGGAAGTGTTTAAAAGAATACAGTTTTTGTGTTCTTATTTAGGGGCATAAGCTAGGTAGGTGGCCATGGTGCTGGGGACGCAGCCCTGCTACTCAAATTACTACTATAAAGGGGGAAATTGAAGAAGGGAAGGAAGAAGAGAGAGAGAGAGAGAGAGAGAGAGAGAGAGAGAGAGAGAGAGAGAGAGATGGAAGAATGGATGAATTCAATCATTCATTGGAAAAATGAGTGAACCAAAGAATGAGGAGACCTAGAAGGATAAAATGTGCTGCATTCCCTGTGAGAGTCAGGTCATATGAAAGATGGACATTGTTTTGCACTGAGGAGGAGGATTTTTCCATTTTGCCTTCTTTGTGCTCCAAGCCCAGCCACAAGAGTGATGATGAGGACTGGGAGAAGAAGAGGTGAGGGTGTACCAGAATTCCCTGGTATAAGATATCACCCAAATTGTAGCCAAATCACCTGACCTGAGACAGCTGATCTACATGCTGGACCCTAACTGGCAGTTTGACAACTCTAACATTTTAACCAAGTTTGTGAAGATCAAGGATGCAAAAATCGCTCCGTTACAGGATGGCAGGATCCTTACATGATGGGAGTCAGACATCAATACCATACTGGTATTTGGGGGTCTGATGGGTTTGTGGGGTCTTTTCCACGCTCCACATAGCATCAGGGATTCCCTCGTTTACTGATTTGATGGAGATCGGTGCATTCATCATATGTGTGCATGTCACACATTAGTGGGCATCAATGTGTACATGATTATCCTGTGTGTGGATGCATCTGTCGATGAGATTTATATCCCAAGTCCTACAGAACATGATCAATGAAAGGGAACACTGTTTTCCAGATATGACAGGGCAATTATTTAAATGAACTCACAAGGGTTGGATGGCATGCAAAGGACCAATGAGAGTTCAAGGAATACCGAATCCAGGCATGACAAAGTAGGTGGCAGACAGAATTCTGACAAAAGGAAGTAGATAGCGTGACGTCCAACCCACTGCAGAAGAGCAACTGGGCGGAGACACTTTTCTCTAAGCAGGAGGCTCCTGGTCACTCAACATGCTCCAGTGGAGTTCAAACATCCAGTGACTTACAGCCAGTACGAATTAAACTATTCATCAAATGAAACCTAATTTCCTCTGATTTTGAGTATACATTTGTGTCCCTTCCTGATTAATCTACTCTTTATCCTCTTAAGTCCCAATACCTCACTCTGATATCTGTCACATCTTTCCAGTTGACATGTTTTTCCCTCAAGCTTTATCCCGCCCCGAGATCCTACAACTTTTGTCCCCTCTCCACTACTCCCTAGACAGCCATCTTGTCCTTTACCACACCAAGCATTCCCAGTCCATCCGCTCCAAAGTGAAAGACCATAAATCCTGCTTTGTTTTGAGGCATGTATTTCTGTGATGTCCCATCCACCAAACATAATCCATCATTCACCAATGAACAAAACATGTTCACAAATTTTTATTTTTCGAGCAAGAATTTTCCATTGGAAAAAAATACCAGGATTAATAGAAGACCTGCGGTATCTCTGAAAAAAAACACATTCCCCAAACACAGTTTTAAGTGTGCCCCTCAAATTTTGAGAATTTCACTTTAACAGATCTTCACCAAATCGTAGACATAGATATGGAAGTCATTATTAAACTTGATGAAATACACACAAGGTTTGGTGGGAACTTGGCAAATAATTTTACCTATCTCTTGGGTTCCATCTTTTTTGTTGTACTGCACAACTTTGCCTGCCAAGGAATCCCTGCCTAATTCCAAAGTCACCTCTACTGGAGGACATTCAGGCATGATGTGGACGTTGCCTTCAATGGAGTCATCAAGATGGTGGTAAAGGTACAGGACTGGATCATTCTCCTTGACAATGTAGAAACAGGTCATCCTGGTCTGCACCTCATCTGGGACCATGACACTGCACTCCTCCTTAGAGCCTGGCATGATGTGGAGGTTGCCTTCAAGGTAGTCATCCAGGAGGTGGTAAATATACAAGACCGGATCTTTCTTGTAGGTAATATAGAACCAGGTCTTCATGATTGGCACCTCCTCTAGGACCATCCCATTCCAGTCTTCCTTAGAGCCATTTGTGCCCGTGAATGTATGTTTCACTGCTCTGCTAACTATGGTGTTTGACAGATGAGTGTCTGTCACCTGAGGAAATGGCACATTATTAGGCAGGACCTTAAGGTTTAAAATCCTTTCATCGCTGTGAAGCTCCAAGCCATAGACACAATCAATCCCATCATATTTCAACAAATAGAGAGAGGGATATGTTGGCAGTTGATCTAGAATGATGGCTTTCCACTGGGTGACTGGTTCATTGGCTTCCTTCCAGCCATGAGAAATTCGGCGGCCAACAATATTCTCCAGGGATTCAAAAGGCTTACTCAGTTTTTGCTTCTGGAGAGTTGGCCCATTCTTCTTCTGGAGAGGTGGCATGCATCTCATACTAAGAGGCATCTTTATCATGGTGGTAGATTTACTGAGATAGGCCACAACACACCTGTTCCACTGTCTCTTGGCTCTCTTTCTGTGCTTGGGCTTCATAGCTGCCAATCTCTGCATTGGAAGAATTCTTCAGTTTCAATCAGACACAAAGTGGTTTCCTCCACCATAAGTGCCTGCAAGGTTAAGGAGGGGAGGATGCGATGTCAAGATTCTTTTCTGGAAGATCTTTGGGGAAGGTGATAAAGGCAGTGCTGAATAGATTTGGGCTGCCTAAATGTAATTTGGTCTTAAGAAATTCATAGGAAAATTATCAAACTATTGTCTACAGCTCAGTATATGTGTATCAGAGACATATTCCTGCTGCCCAAAGGCAATGGACCTCTACTGAGAAACCTAATTCCGGACTGACTGTGTCAATGAGAGGAGACTGGATGCCTATGCCCAAAGTGAGAAAGAAAAATCTGAACAGATGGCAAAGAATTCGAAGGACAGCCACTTCTCTCCTTCCCACTCAAGCTGTTGGTTAGGTGGTTGATCCAAAACCACCTGCCCAAGGTCATGGCACTCCAGTCCACTGGTTCTATGTATTGTGTCTCCTGATCCAGACCCAGGTTTATTACATAAAGCCATTCCATGTCTTCACTAGAGAAGTGAGTTTTGTGAGACAAACTGCAAAAATAAAGACTCATTAATCTGGGCAACAGCACCATTTAGAAATAATTAATATCTTTTAAAACACATATAGACAAAGAGGATCTTCGCCCCTTTCGTGAACTGATGAATTGGACATTGATAGCAAAGATAAAGTGGGAAGAATACCTGGCATTCACTGTCCCCACAGCTATCAAATATAGAAGCTGTTAACAACATAAATTTTAGACTCACAGGAGATTTGAAGGAAACCTCTCTGGGACTACAGAGGTCCCTGTTTCTTCCTAAACATATTTACCAAAAGAAAATGTCTTGGCGCTCCAGATTCCATCTTCTGGAAATGTTCAGCTGCCTAATCCTGTTGAACAGTTGTGGAGCCCAAGAGCTGAACTCACCTCCTCAGCCACCGTGAAGATAGTCAGCCCACCTTCACAGAAGACTAGTGCTTCATGTGGAACAGTGTTGCCACCCCCAACCAAAGCTTTGTGACATCATCAAGGCTCTACTTAGGTCATTAAACCCCTCATAGGCAGTTTTCTTCCTACTAACCCACAGAAATATCCAGCATACATGTCCTATAATGCTGCTCACACAGCCCCCTGGAGACCCAAAATAAAACCTCACTCATCTTCCCAAATACATGAGTCATATTTTGCCAGGTAACCCAATCTCTTTTTGTGCCTCTTCTGAAAAAAAATGTCCTTGGTGTCTGAGTCAACAACTCACATGAATGTTTTTTTTTCTAGCTCCAATCTCTTTATTGGTTATCTAATATTGATTTTTATATTACTCCATAATAATGAATATCAAAATTTTCACTTCGTTTCCTCCTCCCACTTTCTTCTTGCTCCCCCACCAAACGTCTCCACTCCTACTCCAATTTAAATTGAGGGTGGGGTACCTTGACCTGTTTGAAGTCCAAGCCTACCCTTCATCCATCGAGATTTAGGAAGGCAAGCATCCACATAGAATATGATCACAAAAAAGCCTGTATATGAAAGTGCAGACAAATGTCAGTGCCATTATCATTGGCTTCTCCGTCTGGTCCAATTGTCAGCCACATTCAGAGCTTCCACTTTGATTCCATGTTCTTTCATTCCCAGGCCACTGGTTTAGTTGAAACCCCCTTTGTTCAGGCACAGTGTCTCAGTGTGTGGACCAAGCCATTTTATTCCTGACATCCTTGCTCTTATTCTCCATCAGTCGGCTATTCAACTGGAGCTTGGAAGCTCCATCTAGTTTTCTGATTTTTACCCTGACTTGATCTCCATCTTGGCCATACAAAAGTTCCATGGTGATATTCAAGATAGTCATCAGTCTGACTATAGGATAAGGCACCCATTGTGACTATAGACATGGCACAGTGCAGTCAACCTCTCCTCACCTGCCCAAGTTCCTCTAGGGGGTCACCCCATGCCTCTAAGAACCCCTCGAGAGATAATGATCTTGACAACCCCAGAATGGCCTACTCAATTAATATCATCAGTGTATGTGCATTAACGTGTGTGTGTGTGTGTTTAAATCACAATAAAAACAAAGGGATTGTAATATTGAAATTTCTTCTCATCTTGAGAAGAATGTTTGCTACAGAAATACTGTCATAGTAGTACTGAGAGTGTAAGCTGTCTCAGCAAGGAGAAGTAACTAGAGGAATCCCCCAGGAGTTAGGCTCAGTGTCCCAGGAATTACGCCCAAGGAAAGTCAATGAACTCATGGATGGAAGATAAAACTCAGCCTAAATAACACTCCAAATCATTTAGGTGGAACATGAGATACTCTTGCAACAGTTTCAAGATGTCAAAAATGCCTGGACTAGAACATAAGGGGAACACAATGATGTGGAGCTGAGAGTGCATGGCAAAACTGATTGGATCTGGCAAAAATTATGGAAGCATACCAAGGAAACCACCAGGGGGACAAAACCCTAAGAAATCTGTATGACAACATATCATGTTTACAATTCTGTGATTTTTAGACAAAGGAAAGATCCTAAATATGTCACTGCCACACTGGTGATGATTAACCCATTCCATCGTAGTGTGACTCCCTGTTGTGTTTAAGATAACCTGTCAATTCTCTCTATTTAGGTACAGGGAAATTTGCATTGTTTGCAGAGATTAACTAACAGCATCATTTACTGAGAAGCAAAGGCAAGGCAAAGCAATCATAGACATGTTGTTGAATGCTGATGATGTTATTGGGAGTTTTGTGGGTATTTTCTTAAAGGGAAATCATCGGTGACTCTCATGCATGAAGAGATCCTATCTCTGTGATGTGTCTGGAAGGACTGAAATAAATAAACTAAAATAGTTTTTTTTTTCTCACCTTCTAGTAACATTTTTTTTTGCTATATCCAAATAAGTGTGTTGCATGAGTTTCTTCCACTCCTTCAGCCAATAGCCACTGAGATACCAGCCCATTGAGGTGTGGTCTCTCTCTCTTTCAAAACCCAACATTTACCTTCAGCTTGATCTCTTGATTCCAGTTTCCCTTCCGGCCTCTATGCTTCTTTCCTGATCCCGCTGAGGGCTTTTGTCAGGGATGGTCATCTGTAAGTTTTTGCCCTTTAAAGATATAATCATTCTTTTAATCACAATTCTAAACTGGTGTGGGGGATTATTTGACTAAGGAAAGGAGAAAACATACATAGAGGCAGGAAACCTTACCTTTGCAAATGACCCATTTGGAGGCCCTACTTCAGGCTCCTCTCTTCTCCTATTCTTGTTTTTTTTTTATTAGTTTAGGACAAGATTAAAACTCAATATAAATGTCTGTGAACACTGAATGAGTTAATTATGTGTGACCACCTTGATGTCTGCCTGTCTGACAACAGGGGCAGAGTTCATGGGCATCTGACGCATAGCACAGGATTGTCAGCAATCAATCTCTCGTCCACCGAACTCTACAGCATAAGAGTTGTCCTGGTTGCTCATCTGATCCTCTTCATATGATCTCCATCCACAGAGATGTCAAAAAAATCCTCCCCTGAAAAGGCAAGTTCTTTTCAAATGAAAGATTATACAGCAGAAGAGACATGGAAGATTTATTAGGGCAAGCTCTTGAAAGGATAAAGTGATGGTAGTAATTCATTGCTTAATTAAATAAAGAAACTGCTTCCCCTGTTAATTTAGAACATAGGTGGGAGGAGAAAGAGAACAGAATGCTGGGAGCAAGAAGCAGTGTGCTCAGAGACACCATGATCCACTCTCGTGGGAAGACGTGATAGCTCTCCTCTCTGAGGCAGAGGGCAATGCAGCCCGCAACCAGGTTAGACCTGTTGAATCTTTCCTGGTGAGCACACTCGTGATGCTACATAGATTATTAGAAATGGGTTAATAGGCTAAACTAATGGGCCAGGCAGTGTTTAAAAGAATCGTTTGTGTGTAATTATTTCTGGACATTAGCTAGCGAGGCTGCCCTGGTGCTGGTTACACAGCTCCGCTGCTCAAATTACTACAGAATGGCACTCAGACATGTGGAAAACTGAATCCACTGAAAGCCTGAGAAAGCCCGGGAACGAGTAAAGCATGTTTTCTTTTTAGCAGCTATATCTCGGGTCTGCACTACTTGCTAGTAGCAAGCAAGCACACTCATGTAAGAGAAGATTCCTGACTCACCATCAATTGCAAAACCCTGCTGCTGTTAAGTGGTCCTGCCACGAAACATTTAAATGGTGTTGATAAAAGCCAGCTGAATGCTTGTTTGTTGTCAGCAGTAGCAGGAAAAAAAAATCTGTTGTTTTAAAATGCCGGAATTCTTTGATATCCTGCCAGAACAAACTCTGACTGTTTGAGCCAGGAGGGCCAGCTACAAAGAGAGGGCTTGAGTGTTGTCTTTTGCAGCTTGTTTGATGGCAAGGACCTTGAAACACTGTAGACTTGTGGCACTGAATGCGGCTCTGGCCGGTACCTCAGCCATAAGGTTGGAATGGCTGAAAGCTAAGGAATAGGCTACATCTAGCTGGCAAAGACACCTCTTAATCCTACTGAGATTGCTGTGTAAATTAAAGACTCATGTGGTAAAAAAAAAGAGATATATAGAGTAAAGAGAGATTCAAAGACAAAGAAAATTTTTAAATGATTTACAGTGTGTTAAAAATATGTGCAGGCTAAAAGTTGAAGTTCTTAAATTTAAAAGAAGGAAGAGAGTTGTTGGTTGCAGTTGTACACACATTTAATCCCAACACTTGGAGGCAGAGGGAGATTGACCTCTGTAACTTCAAGGTGTGGTAGCATATACCTTTAATCCCAGTGCCGAGAAGGCAGAGACAAACAGGTCTCTGTGAGTTCAAAGTGTAGTACCATACACATTTGATCCCAATGCTGGGAGGCAGAGACATGTGGATCTCTGAAACTTCAAGGACAGCCTGTTCTACAGAGTTATTCCAGGTCAAAGATACAGAGAACCTGTCTCAAAAGGCAAAAAAATAAAAAGGAAAAATAAATTAGAGCTTAAATTGAAGCTAACAAAGATGGAAAATACACAGAGAATTTTGATACTGTATGCTACTGTGCTCTATTTGAATCATTTGAATGCTGAGGAAGGAGCAATAGCTGCTAAAAGATATTTGTTTATAAATGCTGCTGAACTAATCCCACATAGATATTTTGAAAGTGCCTTGACTTTAAAATTTGGATCTAAGGACATGATGCTTTGGAAAGGAGGTTCAAATTTTGTTTTCACAGAGGGTGAGAGTCTGTGGACTGCCGCTATCCCAATATGGTAGTACGGATCACGACCTCCTGAAAGGTTGTTGTGAACACCTTCAAAAAATAGCTTCGGTCAACTGCCAATTGAGATGAAACTAGCCCACAGGTTATGAAGGCGTATGTCATAAACAATGCCACACCAGTTTGGAATTATGATTAATATGCTGGTATTTACTTAACGGGGAAATAACTTACAGATCACCGTCAGCCCTCTGTGCAACCAGGAAGGGAGTCTAGTCACCTGCAGAGCAGAAAATGAATAGAGCGAGGAGAGGGAAGTGGCTGCTTTTTTAAAGAGAGAGAGACCACGCCCCAATTGGCTGGTATCTCAGCAGCTATAGGCTGGAGGAACGGGAGGACCTCCCACAATACCTCCCCTTTTGTTTAAATAAGAGTGTTCTAAACCTACTATGAAATTATATACAATAAGTACAAATATCCTATTCTAACTAGATAGGTCTTGTATAAAAAATAACTTGGCCATGTCATGAGAGAAAGTAACTACATTTATATAGTCTACAACCCCATCAAAAATCTGAGAAGGGAAATAATATTATCTGGTTAATTATGAAGTTGAGTAAAACAACTTCCAAAACATGCAACAAATCACAGAGACAACTAGCTACCTGGACAATCACCCAAATTCACGTTAGCAGCATTGAAGCAACCAACTTTGGCTAAGCTCTAACATAACTGACAAACCATTTTCAAAGGCAGGTAACTTTTTGAAACTATCTTACCCTGTCTAGGCAGGACATGACTGTCTTGTTTTATCCATTGATGCACGCTCTGTATCTCTGTCAGTGGTTGAGGTATGGTCATTTCTTTGCCCCAAGGCAAGTTCTGCCTAAAAGAAAGGCTACAGGTGGAGTGTCTTCATGCTCAACATTCTCTCGGGAATAGAGTGGTGTTGCCAGGAGCAATTGTATCTCATTCCCACTAAACTCTGAGTTAGATTAAAGGCCATTTTCTACAGCTCTTTGAAGAAGTTGAAGATTATCTATCTATACTGAGTATGATCTCTATATATCTAAAGAACCTGATTAGTCTAATTATAAATGACAAACTTAGATGACTATTAGTCTATAGAATTCTCAATATCTATCTAACTTAAAGACTGTCAATAAATGACTATGAAACAAATGAGGACAATGACCTCCAAATATAAACAGTGTACAAATATTTATTGCAGTAGTTAAATATATATCAATACACAAACATTATATAAGTATCTTAATCAGAGGTAGAAATGTGCACTACAATATGGTAAATATATACAATATATATATATCAATACAATATATGTCAATACATAAAAATGTTTTAAACTGAGGTAGAAACATGCAGGCATACAAAAGTCAATACAATTTAACTTTGTATCAATATACAAGTATCTATACCAATATATTTGTCTAAAAACAGAAACTCAGATTTACAAATCTATTATCCTATCATCCCCCTTTTTTTCAAATGATTCCTGCGCTTATAAAATTCCTCCCCCAACCCTCAATCGTATACTAATTATAATCAACCCCTAAATGATGTCCCTAAACCCAAGGGCAAACTTTACTGGGAGAGGGGCGTTGTCCTCTAGAATTTCTTCCAGCTGTCATGGGGTGACCTGCTCTCTGGGGGATCCTGTGAAAGTAAAATGATGGTTAAATTCCAAGGTCAATGTTTATTAAAATTGCCAATAGTCTCTGAGTATTTTGTGCTGGTCTGGCCAAAATATTGTATAAGATGTGCACCATTTCAGCTAACCAAGTTGGAATTGTCTTGTGCAGCTGGTACCCAAATCAGGTCTTGTAGTAGCACTATCAGTATCATGACGTCATATCAACCAGGTGGAGTTGTTGTTATGGGGCCCCATCTTCTTACTGGAAACTTCAAATGTCACTTCTGGAAAAACTCATTGTTCATTGTGAAAAAAATTAAACTTTAGTCATATATATATGTATATTCATTGAAAGGCATGATAGATATATTCAATGATAAGTATGATAGATATGAAGAAAAGCAAAGATGTTTTCTAAACTCATATCTCTTTCTGTCCCACATCATGGCTCTTAATAAGAGACAGAAACTCCAGAAATTCTGGGTTTTTCTCTTACTAACGGGCTTGGAAATAGAGAGGGACTGAGCCAGAGTCCAACTTCAACACCAGCTTTATAAATTTAGAAATATGGTTTAATATATTTTACTTATACAACTCATTTAGTTTTCTTGATATTTCCTATTGGGCAGGTATTTTTCCATCTGTCAGTATCCAAACATCCAGGGTCCCTTGAATTTTTCAAAGATGAGTGTTTTCCTGTGGAGATAAGAACAGAACCCTGCCCCCATTTTATATGTTTTTCTTACTACCTGTATGAATATCATCATTGTGGATGAGTTGTCATTTCTCCTTTCCAAGAGGTTTCTCCTCTTCAAATTGAAACTTTATTAATTTTGATGGTATCCACAATTTTTCCTCCTCTGTGGAAACAAGAGCAAATCCCATTCCCCAACGTAGCACATCTCCTGGCTTCCACTTAGAGGTCAGCACATCTTTGAAATAAATTGGTTGATTTAGTTCGGCAGACCTTTCCATTATCCAATGTCTTTCTGCTGCTGTCATTCCTTTCTCATTAGCGTTAAGAAAATTCAAGGTTGATAAAGCATTATGTAATCTATTTCTGGGGGTATTTATGGTCCCTTTCTGTTTGTTCAGCATATGCTTTATAGTACGATTTGATCATTCTATAACTGCCTGACCAGTAGGATTATTTGGTATACCTGTAATGTGTTTTATACTATAATACTCAAAAAAAGTGTTTCATTTTCTTAGATACATATGCTGGACCATTATCTGTCTTTATTTGTGCTGGTATACCCATGGTGGCCAAAACTTCCAATAAATGTGTGATTACTGAATCAGCCTTTTCTGAGTTCAGGGCAGTTGCCCATTGAAAACCTGAATACGTGTCTATGGTGTAGTGTACATATTTTGATTTACCAAATTCCATAAAGTGGAACACATCCATCTGCCAGATTTCATTTCTCTTAGTGCCCTTTGGGTTACTCCCTGCAGGCAACGCTGTTTGATTATAGAAAGAACAAGTAGGACATCTCTTGATAATGTCCTTAGCTTGTTGCCAAGTAATGGGAAATTCTTTCTTTAGGCCTTTACTATTGACATGATGCTTCTTATGAAATTCTGAGGCCTGCAACACACTTCCAATCAATAATTGATCAATCTCAGTGTTGCCTTGGCCTAGAGGACCAGGCAGACCTGTATAGGGCCAGATGTGTGTTATGTACATCGGACAAAGCCTATTCCTGACTATCTCTTGTACCTGGATAAACAATGAAGTCAACTCTGTGTCATCTGGTATAAATTCAGCGGTTTCAATATGCAAGATAACTCTTTCTGCATATTGTGAATCTGTAACTACAGAAAGAGTTTCTTTAAAATCCATTAGCACCATAAGAATGGCATATAATTCTGCCTTTTGAACAGAATTATAAGGGCTTTTTTCCACCTTACTCTATTCACCTGACTTGTAACCTGCTTTCTCTGATTTATTTGCATCAGTACAGAATGTGCGGCCTCCAGTTATTGGAGCATCACGTACAATTCTAGGAAGAATCCAAGAAGTTCTTTTAATAAGGTTAAGTCTACCATTTTGGGATAGTTGCTATTAATTTCTCCCCCAAAATTAGCAAAAGCTCTTAGCCACGGTTCATTGTCTTCCCATAACTTTTTTTTTCTTCAGTCGTAAAAGGCACTGTAATTTCTGCTGGGTCTATACCTGCTAGTTGACGAAGTCTCAGCTTACCTTTTATAATTAATTCAGAGACTTTTTCCACATAAGTTTTTAATGTTTTACTTGGTTTCTTAGGTATAAATATCCACTCTAAAATAATATCTTCCCTCTGCATTAGAATCCCTGTAGGAAAAATTCTGGAAGGCAATATGACTAGGATGCAGCTAAGATTTGGGTTCACCCTATCCACATGTGCCTCCTGTAATTTTTCCTCAATCATTGTCAGTTCCTTTTCTGCTTCAGCTGTCAGTTTTCTTGGACTATTCAAATCTTTATCACCATCTAAGGTTTTGTTTAAATGATCATGTGTTATCCCAACAGCTGGTCGTAGACTGGAAATGTCTCCTAACAATCTTTGGAAGTCATTAAGGGTGTTTAACTGGTCTCTCCTAATTTGTGCCTTTTGCATTTTAATTTTCTCTAACCCTATTCTGTAACCTAGGTAATTAATAGAATTTTCTCTTTGAATCTTTTCAGGGACAATTTGGTATCCCCACCTAGGCAAGACTTTCTTTACTTCTTCAAACATCCTTTCTAATGTATCTTTTTTTTGAATCAGATAACAAGATGTCATCCATGTAATGATAAATTATGGACCTTGGGAATTGTTTACGAATTATTTCCAATGGCTTACTTACAAAATATTAGCACGATGTAGGACTATTGAGCATACCCTGTGGGAGGACAGTCCATTGATATATCCTATTAGGCTGAGAATTATTTTAAGTAGGCACTGTGAAGGCAATTTTTTCTCTATCCTTTTCTTGTAACGGTATAGTGAAAAAACAATCTTTCAAATCAATAACTATAAGAGGCCATCATTTTGGTAACAGAGAAGGCAAAGGAATTCCAGATTGTAGTGGGCCCATAGGTTGAATTACTTTGTTGACAGCTCTTAGATCTGTCACCATTCTCCATTTACCAGATTTCTTTTTTACAACAAACACAGGAGAATTCCAAGGGCTGGTTGATACCTCAATATGGTGAGCATCTATTTGCTCTTACAACAGCTGTTCAATGCCTGTATTTTATCTTCAGCTAGAGGCCACTGTTTGTTCCATACTGGCTTCTCAGTTAGCCATTTTATAGGTAGGGCTGTTGGGACCTCTAAAGGTTTGATATTTGCTGTATGTTCTTGTAGAGCCTGAATGGCTGGTGACCTTTTTCCATAATACCTCATCATATTGTCCCAGAATTATGAGTTCCTGGAACTACAGGAATGTTAATCTGGGTATTCCATTGCTGTAGCAGGTCACGGCCCCACAGATTTATGGCAATATTGGCTATATATTGCCTTAGTCTTCCTATTTGTCCTTCGGGCCCTATGCATTCAACCCATCTTGTGCTTTGTTTTACACGAGATAGGGTTCAAATTCCCAGAAACTGAACATCTACCCCTTGATGTGGCCAATTCGGATGCCAAGATTCTGGGGTAATGATACTTACATCCGCACCTGTGTCTAAGAAGCCTTCAATAAAATGCCATTTATACAGACCCTTCACTTTGGTCTTTGATCGTTAATAGAAGTCTGCCAAAATATATGTTTACTCTGTCCTACTGGGTTTTTTTTGACTCATCCTCCACACGTAATTCATCATTTAGACCAGTATTACGTTTTACAGCAGAAATTGGAGCTTTTAATTTTCTTGGTGAGGCATGTTTTCCACTGTGACTGGGAATGACTGGGCCACTGTTGGCTTGGGGGCCTGTGAGAGGCCCCTCAAGGAGTTTCCCGATGGTATTAGGTTGCCTTGTTTGTCGGTTGTTGACCTGCATCCATTGGACCAATTAAGGACTTTACCACATCTTCTACATATACCTGAAGGCCTAGGTCTCCTATTTATGCCATTCCTAGAGGAGATATTATTCCTAGAAATTCTGTGCCTGCAATCACTTCTCAGATGTCCTAATTTACCACAATTAAAACACCTGGCAGTTTGATGTCTCCTCATTGCTATGGAAATCGCTTCTCCTACCCAAGATTCATCGTTATTGCTAAACGTCTCAACATTCATCGTATGCTGAATCCATTCATCCATAGGTGCTGATCTAGACTTTAAAGGCCCAGTTATCTTTTTGCATTCTATGTTTGCATTCTCAAAAGCTAGAGATTCAAGAAGTATTCGTCTAGCTTCTGGGTCTGTTACCCCTACGTCCAGAGCCTTCATTAATCTTTGCAAAAGTCAAGAAAGGGTTCTCTCTGTCCCTGCCTAATTCTGGTATATGATTCTACCCTTTTTGCTGGATCTTGTATCCTATTCCAAGCATTTAAAGCTGCTTGGTGACTTAGACACAGTACTTCATCGTCCTAAAGAACTTGGACCTGTGGATGAGCATATTCTCCTGCACCAAGAATTTGATCTTGGGAAACCTCCACACCTTTTGCTCTTCCTTGCTGTTCCATATGTTTGGATTCTTCACTGAAATAAATTCCAAACATCAAGGAAGTTCCATTATCTAAAACTGCAGACACTAACGGATGGAAATCATGGGGGGGTAGCTCTAGCATTAGAAGCCCAAGTCCTTACCCTTTCCTTTACATATGCAGAGTGCAAGACAAAATTAACAATAGCTTACTGAATTTCTTTTAGATCATTCATTGCTATTGGCGTCCATCTAGCTTCTGTGACTCCCTTTGAGCCTTTAGAAGTTGACGCTTTGTCAGAATTAAGTATAGTTTATGCTGCTAAATCCTTGGTAAGCCAGTACTAATAGCTGGTGTTGGCATTATATTCTGTCCTTGTGCCTTATTACTCTGTTCACCAGCTCCAATCATTTCTTCAATCATTTCAAGTCTTTTTCTTCTTGTCTTTATTTTTGTCTCTTTTGAATCCTGAATCTCATGACCTGCATGAGATTCTAGTAAAGATTTGTGGTTCTTAGGAGTGCCATATTCTTCCGAAATGATAGAATATGTAAAAGAATACTGAAACCCAGTAACCAGTAAATTAAGTTATCCCCATAGTCATATAAACCTTGCAAGATATAACCCATTGTATTGGTAACCAGAACAGTAAAATTCGCGGTGGAAACGATAACTGTCATATTACCTATTATCCAGCAGGTGGCGCTGTTGCCAAGTCGCGAGGAAAACAGGGTCCTTTTTCAGAATCTGCCTAGTATTTGATAAAAACTGAAAAATGTAAGTTGCTCAACAAAGTAAATGTAATTAAATCATTTCCAGAGATGGAACCAGAAACCCAGAATCCAAGGGTAGAGAAGACCAACCTGGAAGCCCCTTATGCCTCCACGTGACAGAGTCACCCTGAGGGGTTGCAGCTTTCAGCAACCACGTGCTCTGGTTCGTGCCACTTAAGAGCTGTGCTTGCAAGTGAGATTTAAAAATGACTCAGAAAAGAGCAAACCATTTGGGCGGTGACTATGTAGGCCTGTGGATATGATAGGGTGCATGTGGACTGGAAGTCAATCTGAGGTGTCTAAAGAGAAAATATAAAGAACTACAGCAATAAAAGCCAGTGCATGAAGATTTATATTAATCTGCTGGCTCCACATACAAGACACAGGCCACAAGGCCACCTGCCGGCCCCGGCAGCTGAGGAACCGAGGCTCGCACCAAGCTGAACTCGCGCCCGAAGGCCGAGCAAGGGAAGGAGAGGTCCTAACACCAAACGTTCGGTGCCAACTGAAGGCGGAAGTCATAAACAATGCCACACCAGTTTGGAATTATGATTAATAGGGTGGTATTTATTTAAAGGGGAAAAAACGTAGAGACCACCATCAGCCCTCTGTGCAACCAGGAAGGGAGTCTAGTCGCTGGTCAGCAGGAAGTGAAGAGAGCGAGGAGAGGGAAGTTGTGGCTTTTTAAAAGAGAGAGAGACCATGCCCGAATTGGCTGGTATCTCAGCAGGTGTAGGCTGGAGAAAGGGGAGACCTACCGCAACAAGGTTATTCCATTAACGACATAATTAACGAGGCACCAATTCAGCAGGAAGCAGTTTGGAGATAAAAAACTGAACTCATGTTCTCAAATATGGCTTATAAACGTTCTTTTCATTTAAATGGGGATATGATATAGATATGTATAATTTGCATTAGTATAGATTTTGCTTTATTGATAGAGATTTAAGGTCAATTTTGTTATATATACATGCATTTTTGATCTTTATTAAGGTATTGTGATTGTGTAGTTCATTTAAAAATGTAATGTATATAGGTTATTAATGGATCATCATTAATAATAGTCAAGTTTGTAGTCATGCTAGTTAGATTTTCTAGCTCTATAGATATATATTTCAGTTAGATAGGCATTCTTCATATCTTTCTTAGACTACAAAATATGCTATTTAATGTTTTAATACCTTAGGGTTTTTCGTGACAATGAGACACTCTGCTCCTGGCAGCACCAATCTACATCAGGAAGAAGATGGGCATCAAATAGGATCCTTCTGGAGTGTGATAGACATTTGGGCAAGAAACTGCTCTTGCCTATACGATTTCATAAAGGACAGAGAGAACACGTAGAGAGAGGACTACCGAACTTGCCTAAAGTTGAGATGATCTTTCGGGTTTCCTGATTTATGAAAGAGTCTGCAAGACATTCCTCAAGACAAGCAGATAGTGACTGCCTTTGAAATGTCCTGCTTCATGGAAATGTCTGCTGGAAATTATGGGCCTGTTGACTGAAGATGGATACCCCAACAGTACAGAGGAATGTTGGTTGACTGTACAGGCAGCGAGAGGTCTCTGTCATTTCGAGAGATTGAATATTGCTTACTTTTTTTTTGCTTATGTAATATTGTATTCTTCTAGAGTCTTTGATGGAGTTGAAGAATAGATTGATAGTTATAGTTTTCCATTATTATGTAAAAGATAAATAGATATAAATATTGTAACTGTAATTCTTGCTTGATAACTGTTTTGTTATATGTAATTTTGCTATATTAAAGTTAAAGATTCCGTTCTTGTTTAAACAGAAATAGGGGAAATGATGGAGTAAGGTCATTGGTTAATTCAATAAAGAAACTGCTTGCCCTGATAGGTTTGAACATATGTGGGTGGAGTAAAAAGAACAGAATGCTGGGAGGAACAGTAAGTGAGCTCAGAGACACCATGCTCGCCTCTCCCGGGCAGACACGATAGCTCTGCTCTGAGACAGAAGGCGATGCAGCCAGCCACAAGGTCAGACATGCTGAATCTTTCCTGATAATCACAGCTTGTGGAGATACATAGATTATTAGAAATGGGTTAAGAGGCTAAAATCCTGGGCCAGGCAGTGTTTAAAAGAATACAGTTTGTGTGTAATTATTTCAGGACATAAGCCTCCAAGGCAATCGTGGTGCTGGGAATGCATCCCTGCTGCTCAAATTACTACAGAATTGCACTCAGTCGTGTGGACAACTGAATCCACTGAAAGCCTGAGAAAGCTCGGGAAAGAGTAAAGCATGTTTTCTTGGCAACAGCGATTTCTTGAGCCTGCTCAGCTTGCTAGAAGCAAGCAAGCACACTCATTTAAAAGAGGCTTCCTGACTCAGCTTCAGCTGCAAAACCCTGCAGCACTTAAGAGGTCCTGCCACGAAACATTTAAATGGTGTTGATAAAGGCAACTGAATGCTTGTTTGTTTTCAGCAGTATCAGAAAAAAAATAAACCTGTGCTGTTTTAAAATGTCAGTTCCTGAGCCATCCTGCCAGGGCAAACTCTGACGGTTTGAGGCAGGAGGTCCAGCTACAGAGAGAGGGCTTGAGTGTTGTCTGTAGCAGATTGTTTGATGGCAAGAATCATGAAACACTTTAGACTTGTGGCACTGAATGCGGCTCTGGCCGGTACCTCAGCCATAAGTTTGGAATGGCAGAAAGCTAAGGAATAGGCTACATCTAGCTGGCAAAGCCACCTTTTCGTCATATTGAGATTGCTGTGTAAATTAAGGATTCATGTGGTCAAAAAACAAAGAGAGATATTGAGTAAAGAGAGATTCAAAGACAAAGAAAATTTTTAAATGATTTACAGTGTGTTAAAAATATGTGCAGGCTAAAAGTTGAAGTTCTTAAAGTTAAAATAAAATGAAGAGAGTTGTTGGTTGCAGTAGTACACACCATTAATCCCAACACGTGGGAGGCAGAGAGAGATTGACCTCTGTAACTTCAAGGTGTGGTAGCACATAACTTTAATCCCAGTGCCGAGAAGGCAGAGACAAACAGGTCTTTGTGAATTCAGGTGTAGTACCATACACCTTTGATCCCAATGCTGGGAGGCAGAGACATGTGGATCTCTGAAACTTCAAGGACAGCCTCTTCTACAGAGTTATTCCAGGTCAAAGATACAGAGAACATGTCTCAAAAGGCAAAAAATAAAAAGGAAAAATAAATTAGAGCTTAAATTGAAGCTAACAAAGATGGAAAATACACAGAGAATTTTGATACTGTATGCTATTGTGCTCTGTTTGAATCATTTGAATGCTGAGGAAGGAGCAATAGCTGCTAAAAGATATTTGTTTATAAATGCTGCTGAACTAATCCCACATAGATATTTTGAAAGTGCCTTGACTTTAAAATTTGGATCTAAGGACATGATGCTTTGGAAAGGAGGTTCTTATTTTGTTTTCAGAGAGGGTGAGAGTCTGTGGACTGCCGCTATCCCAATATGGTATTACGGATCACGACTTTCCTCATATGACCTCCGTCCACAGAGATGTCAGAAAAATCCTTCCCTAAGAGGGCAAGTTCTTTACAAATGAAAGATTATACAACAGAAGAGACATGGAAGATTTATTTGGGCAAGCTGCTGAAAGGATAAAGTGATGGAAGAAGGTCATTGCTTAATTAAATAAAGAATCTGCTTCCCTTGATAGGTTAGAACATAAGTGGGAGGAGTAAAGAGAACAGAATGCTGCTAGAAAGAGGAAGTGAGCTCAGAGATGCCATGCACCCCTCTCCCGGGCAGACACGGGAGCTCTGCTCCCTGAGGGAGATGGCAATGCAGCCAGCCACCAGGTCAGACATGCTGAATCTTTCCTGGTAAGCGCACCTCATGCTGCAACATACATTATTAGAAATGGGTTAAGAGGCTGAAAATACTGGGCCAGGAAGTGTTTAAAAGAATACAGTTTTTGTGTTCTTATTTAGGGGCATAAGCTAGGTAGGCGGCCATGGTGCTGGGGACGCAGCCCCGCTGCTCAAATTACTACTATAAAGGGGGAAATTGAAGAAGGGAAGGAAGAAGAGAGAGAGAGAGAGAGAGAGAGAGATGGAAGAATGGATGAATTCAATCATTCATTGGAAAAATGAGTGAACCAAAGAATGAGGAGACCTAGAAGGATAAAATGTGCTGCATTCCCTGTGAGAGTCAGGTCATATGAAAGATGGACATTGTTTTGCACTGAGGGGGAGGATTTTTCCATTTTGCCTTCTTTGTGCTCCAAGCCCAGCCACAAGAGTGATGATGAGGACTGGGAGAAGAAGAGGTGAGGGTGTACCAGAATTCCCTGGTATAAGTTATCACCCAAATTGTAGCCAAATCACCTGACCTGAGACAGCTGATCTACATGCTGGACCCTAACTGGCAGTTTGACAACTCTAACATTTTAACCAAGTTTGTGAAGATCAAGGAAGCAAAATTCGCCCCGTTACATGATGGCAGGATCCTTACATGATGGGAGTCAGACATCAATACCATACTGGTATTTGGGGGTCTGATGGGTTTGTGGGGTCTTTGCCACACTCCACCTAGCATCAGGGATTCCCTCGTTTACTGATTTGATGGAGATCGGTGCATTCATCATATGTGTGCATGTCACACATTAGTGGGCATCAATGTGTACATGTTTATCCTGTGTGTGGATGCGTCTGTCGATGAGATTTATAGCCCAAGTCCTACAGAACATGATCAATGAAAGGGAACACTGTATTCCAGATATGACAGGGCAATTATATAAATGAACTCACAAGGGTTAGATGGCATGCAAAGGACCAATGAGAGTTCAAGGAATACCGAATCCAGGCATGACAAAGTAGGTGGCAGACAGAATTCTGACAAAAGGAAGTAGATAGCGTGACGTCCATCCCACTGCAGAAGAGCAACTGGGTGGAGACACTTTTCTCTAAGCAGGAGGCTCCTGGTCACTCAACATGCTCCAGTGGATTTCAAATATCCAGTGACTTACAGCCAGTACGAATTAAACTATTCATCAAATGAAACCTAATTTCCTCTGATTTTGAGTATACATTTGTGTCCCTTCCTGATTAATCTACTCTTTATCCTCTTAAGTCCCAATACCTCACTCTGATATCTGTCACATCTTTCCAGTTGACATGTTTTTCCCTCAAGCTTTATCCCGCCCCGAGATCCTACAACTTTTGTCCCCTCTCCACTACTCCCTAGATAGCCATCTTGTCCTTTACCACACCAAGCATTCCCAGTCCATCCTCTCCAAGGGGAAAGAACATAAATCCTGCTTTGCTTTGAGGCATGTATTTCTGTGATGGCCCATCCACCAAACATAATTCATCATTCACAAAAGAACAAAACATGTTCACAAATTTTTATTTTTCGAGCAAGAATATTCCATTGGAAAAAAATACCAGGATTAATAGAAGACCTGCGGTATCTCTGAAAAAAACACATTCCCCAAACACAGTTTTAAGTGTGCCCCTCAAATTTTGAGAATTTCACTTTAACAGATCTTCACCAATTCGTAGACATAGATATGGAAGTCATTATTAAACTTGATAAAATACACAGAAGGTTTGGTGGGAACTTGGCAAATAATTTTACCTATCTCTTGGGTTCCATCTTTTTTGTTGTACTGCACAACTTTGCCTGCCAAGGAATCCCTGCCTAATGCCAAAGTCACCTCTACTGGAGGACATTCAGGCATGATGTGGACGTTGCCTTCAATGGAGTCATCAAGATGGTGGTAAAGGTACAGGACTGGATCATTCTCCTTGACAATGTAGAAACAGGTCATCCTGGTCTGCACCTCATCTGGGACCATGACACTGCACTCCTCCTTAGAGCCTGGCATGATGTGGAGGTTGCCTTCAAGGTAGTCATCCAGGAGGTGGTAAATATACAAGACCGGATCTTTCTTGTAGGTAATATAGAACCAGGTCTTCATGATTGGCACCTCCTCTAGGACCATCCCATTCCAGTCTTCCTTAGAGCCATTTGTGCCCGTGAATGTATGTTTCACTGCTCTGCCAACTATGGTGTTTGACAGATGAGTGTCTGTCACCTGAGGAAATGGCACATTATTAGGCAGGATCTTAAGGTTTAAAATCCTTTCATCGCTGTGAAGCTCCAAGCCATAGACACAATCAATCCCATCATATTTCAACAAATAGAGAGAGGGATATGTTGGCAGTTGATCTAGAATGATGGCTTTCCACTGGGTGACTGGTTCATTGGCTTCCTTCCAGCCATGAGAAATTCGGCGGCCAACAATATTCTCCAGGGCCTCAAAAGGCTTACTCAGTTTTTGCTTCCGGAGAGTTGGCCCATTCTTCTTCTGGAGAGGTGGCATGCATCTCATACTAAGAGGCATCTTTATCATGGTGGTAGATTTACTGAGATAGGCCACAACACTCCTGTTCCACTGTCTCTTGGCTCTCTTTCTGTGCTTGGGCTTCATAGCTGCCAATCTCTGCATTGGAAGAATTCTTCAGTTTCAATCAGACACAAAGTGGTTTCCTCCACCATAAGTGCCTGCAAGGTTAAGTAGGGGAGGATGCGATGTCAAGATTCTTTTCTGGAAGATCTTTGGGGAAGGTGATAAAGGCAGTGCTGAATAGATTTGGGCTGCCTAAATGTAATTTGGTCTTAAGAAATTCATAGGAAAATTATCAAACTATTGTCTACAGCTCAGTATATGTGTATCAGAGACATATTCCTGCTGCCCAAAGGCAATGGACCTCTACTGAGAAACCTAATTCCGGACTGACTGTGTCAATGAGAGGAGACTGGATGCCTATGCCCAAAGTGAGAAAGAAAAATCTGAACAGATGGCAAAGAATTCGAAGGACAGCCACTTCTCTCCTTCCCACTCAAGCTGTTGGTTAGGTGGTTGATCCAAAACCACCTGCCCAAGGTCATGGCACTCCAGTCCACTGGTTCTATGTATTGTGTCTCCTGATCCAGACCCAGGTTTATTACATAAAGCCATTCCATGTCTTCACTAGAGAAGTGAGTTTTGTGAGACAAACTGCAAAAATAAAGACTCATTAAACTGGGCAACAGCACCATTTAGAAATAGTTAATAAATTTTAAAACACATATGGACAAAGAGGATCTTTGCCCCTTTTGTGAACTGATGAATTGGACATTGATAGCAAAGATAAAGTGGGAAGAATACCTGGCATTCACTGTCCCCACAGCTATCAAATATAGAAGCTGTTAACAACATAAATTTTAGACTCACAGGAGATTTGAAGGAAACCTCTCTGGGACTACAGAGGTCCCTGTTTCTTCCTAAACATATTTACCAAAAGAAAATGTCTTGGCTCTCCAGATTCCATCTTCTGGAAATGTTCAGCTGCCTAATCCTGTTGAACAGTTGTGGAGCCCAAGAGCTGAACTCACCTCCTCAGCCACCGTGAAGTTAGTCAGCCCACCTTCACAGAAGACTAGTGCTTCATGTGGAACAGTGTTGCCACCCCCAACCAAAGCTTTGTGACATCATCAAGGCTCTACTTAGGTCATTAAACCCCTCATAGGCAGTTTTCTTCCCTACTAACGCACAGAAATATCCAGCATACATGTCCTATAATGTTGCTCACATAGCCCCCTGGAGACCCAAAATAAAACCTCACTCATCTTCCCAAATACATGAGTCATATTTTGCCAGGTAACCCAATCTCTTTTTGTGCCTTTTCTGTAAAAAAGTCTTTGGTGTCTGAGTCAACAACTCACATGAATGTTTTTTTTCTAGCTCCAATCTCTTTATTGGTTATCTACTATTGATTTTTATATTACTTCATAATAATGAATATCAAAATTTTCACTTCGTTTCCTCCTCCCACTTTCTTCTCGCTCCCCCACCAAACCTCTCCACTCGTACTCCAATTTAAATTGAGGGCGGGGTACCTTGACCTGTTTGAAGTCCAAGCCTACCCTTCATCCATCGAGATTTAGGAAGGCAAGCATCCACATAGAATATGATCACAAAAAAGCCTGTATATGAAGTGCAGACAAATGTCAGTGCCATTATCATTGGCTTCTCAGTCTGGTCCAATTGTCAGCCACATTCAGAGCTTCCACTTTGATTCCATGTTCTTTCATTCCCAGGCCACTGGTTTAGTTGAAACCCCCTTTGTTCAGGCACAGTGTCTCAGTGTGTGGACCAAGCCATTTTATTCCTGACATCCTTGCTCTTATTCTCCATCAGTCGGCTATTCAACTGGAGCTTGGAAGCTCCATCTAGTTTTCTGATTTTTACCCTGACTTGATCTCCATCTTGGCCATACAAAAGTTCCATGGTGATATTCAAGATAGTCATCAGTCTGACTATAGGATAAGGCACCCATTGTGACTATAGACATGGCACAGTGCAGTCAACCTCTCCTCACCTGCCCAAGTTCCTCTAGGGGCTCACCCCATGCCTCTAAGAACCCCTCGAGAGAAAATGATCTTGACAACCCCAGAATGGCCTACTCAATTAATATCATCAGTGTATGTGCATTAACTTGTGTGTGTGTGTGCGTGTGTGTGTTTAAATCACAATAAAAACAAATGGATTGTAATATTGAAATTTCTTCTCATCTTGAGGAGAATGTTGCTACAGAAATACTGTCATAGTAGTACTGAGAGTGTAAGCTGTCTCAGCAAGGAGAAGTAACTAGAGGAATCCCCCAGGAGTTAGGCTCAGTGTCCCAGGAATTACGCCCAAGGAAAGTCAATGAACTCATGGATGGAAGATAAAACTCAGCCTAAATAACACTCCAAATCGTTTAGGTGGAACATGAGATACTCTTGCAACAGTTTCAAGATGTCAAAAATGCCTGGACTAGAACATAAGGGGAACACAATGATGTGGAGCTGAGAGTGCATGGCAAAACTGATTAGATCTGGCAAAAATTATGGAAGCATACCAAGGAAACCACCAGGGGGACAAAACCCTAAGAAATCTGTATGACAACATATCATGTTTACAATTCTGTGATTTTTAGACAAAGGAAAGATCCTAAATATGTCACTGCCACACTGGTGATGATTAACCCATTCCATCGTAGAGTGACTCCCTGTTGTGTTTAAGATAACCTGTCAATTCTCTCTATTTAGGTACAGGGAAATTTGCATTGTTTGCAGAGATTAACTAACAGCATCATTTACTGAGAAGCAAAGGCAAGGCAAAGCAATCATAGACATGTTGTTGAATGCTGATGATGTTATTGGGAGTTTTGTGGGTATTTTCTTAAAGGGAAATCATCGGTGACTCTCATGCATGAAGAGATCCTATCTCTGTGATGTGTCTGGAAGGACCGAAATAAATAAACTAAAATTGTTTTTTTTTCTCACCTTCTAGTAACATTTTTTTTGCTATATCCAAATAAGTGTGTTGCATGAGTTTCTTCCACTCCTTCAGCCAATAGCCACTGAGATACCAGCCCATTGAGGTGTGGTCTCTCTCTCTTTCAAAAACCAACATTTACCTTCAGCTTGATCTCTTGATTCCAGTTTCCCTTCCGGCCTCTATGCTTCTTTCCTGATCCCGCTGAGGGCTTTTGTCAGGGATGGTCATCTGTAAGTTTTTGCCCTTTAAAGATATAATCATTCTTTTAATCACAATTCTAAACTGGTGTGGGGGATTATTTGACTAAGGAAAGGAGAAAACATACATAGAGGCAGGAAACCTTACCTTTGCAAATGACCCATTTGGAGGCCCTACTTCAGGCTCCTCTCTTCTCCTATTCTTGTTTTTTTTATTAGTTTAGGACAAGATTAAAACTCAATATAAATGTCTGTGAACACTGAATGTGTTAAGTATGTGTGACCACCTTGATGTCTGCCTGTCTGACAACAGGGGCAGAGTTCATGGGCATCTGACGCATAGCACAGGATTGTCAGCAATCAATCTCTGGTCCACCTAACTCTACAGCATGAGAGTTCTCATGGTTGCTCATCTGATCCTCTTCATATGATCTCCATCCACAGAGAAGTCAAAAAAATCCTCCCTTGGAAAGGCAAGTTCTTTTCAAATGAAAGATTATACAGCAGAAGAGACATGGAAGATTTATTTGGGCAAGCTCTTGAAAGGATAAAGTGATGGTAGTAATTCATTGCTTAATTTAATAAAGAAACTGCTTCCCCTGTTAATTTAGAACATAGGTGGGAGGAGAAAGAGAACAGAATGCTGGGAGCAAGAAGCAGTGTGCTCAGAGACACCATGATCCACTCTCGTGGGAAGACATGATAGCTGTCCTCTCTGAGGCAGAGGGCAATGCAGCCAGCAACCAGGTTAGACCTGTTGAATCTTTCCTGGTGAGCACACTCGTGATGCTACATAGATTATTAGAAATGTGTTAATAGGCTAAACTAATGGGCCAGGCAGTGTTTAAAAGAATCATTTGTGTGTAATTATTTCTGGACATTAGCTAGCGAGGCTGCCCTGGTGCTGGTTACACAGCTCCGCTGCTCAAATTACTACAGAATGGCACTCAGACATGTGGAAAACTGAATCCACTGAAAGCCTGAGAAAGCCCGGGAACGAATAAAGCATGTTTTCTTTTTAGCAGCTATATCTCGGGTCTGCACTACTTGCTAGTAGCAAGCAAGCACACTCATTTAAGAGAAGATTCCTGACTCACCTTCAGCTGCAAAACCCTGCAGCTGTTAAGTGGTCCTGCCACGAAACATTTAAATGGTGTTGATAAAAGCCAGCTGAATGCTTGTTTGTTTTCAGCAGTAGCAGGAAAAAAAAAACTGTGATGTTTTAAAATGCCGGAATTCTGGGCCATCCTGCCAGAACAAACTCTGACTGTTTGAGTCAGGAGGGCCAGCTACAAAGAGAGGGCTTGAGTGTTGTCTTTTGCAGCTTGTTTGATGGCAAGGACCTTGAAACACTGTAGACTTGTGGCACTGAATGTGGCTCTGGCCGGTACTTCAGCCATAAGGTTGGAATGGCTGAAAGCTAAGGAATAGGCTACATCTAGCTGGCAAAGCCACCTTTTCGTCATATTGAGATTGCTGTGTAAATTAAGGATTCATGAGGTCAAAAAAACAAAGAGAGATATTGAGTAAAGAGAGATTCAAAGACAAAGAAAATTTTTAAATGATTTACAGTGTGTTAAAAATATGTGCAGGCTAAAATTTGAAGTTCTTAAAGTGAAAAAAAGGAAGAGAGTTGTTGGTTGCAGTAGTACACACATTTAATCCCAACACTTGTAGGCAGATAGAGATTGGCCTCTGTAACTTCAAGGTGTGGTAGCATATACCTTTAATCCCAGTGCCGAGAAGGCAGAGACAAACAGGTCTCTGTGAGTTCAAGGTGTAGTACCATACACCTTTGATCTCAATGCTGGGAGGCAGAGACATGTGGATCTCTGAAACTTCAAGGACAGCCTGTTCTACAGAGTTATTCCAGGTCAAAGATACAGAGAACCTGTCTCAAAAGGCAAAAAAATAAAAAGGAAAAATAAATTGGAGCTTAAATTGAAGCTAACAAAGATGGAAAATACACAGAGAATTTTGATACTGTATGCTATTGTGCTCTGTTTGAATCATTTGAATGCTGAGGAAGGAGCAATAGCTGCTAAAAGATATTTGTTTATAAATGCTGCTGAACTAATCCCACATAGATATTTTGAAAGTGCCTTGACTTTAAAATTTGGATCTAAGGACATGATGCTTTGGAAAGGAGGTTCTTATTTTGTTTTCACAGAGGGTGAGAGTCTGTGGACTGCCGCTATCTGAATACGGTAGCACGGATCACGAGCTCCTGAAAGGTTGCTGTGAAGACCTTCAAAAAATAGCTTCGGTCAACTGCCAATTGAGATGAAACTAGCCCACAGGTTATGAAGGCGTATGTCATAAACAATGCCACACCACTTTGGAATTATGATTAATATGCTGGTATTTACTTAAAGGGGAAATAACTTACAGATCACCGTCAGCCCTCTGTGCAACCAGGAAGGGATTCTAGTCACCTGCAGAGCAGAAAATGAATAGAGCGAGGAGAGGGATGTGGCCTCTTTTTTAAAGAGAGAGAGACCACGCCCCAATTGGCTGGTATCTCAGCAGCTATAGGCTGGAGGAACGGGAGGACCTCCCACAATACCTCCCCTTTTGTTTAAATAAGAGAGTTCTAAACCTACTATGAAATTATATACAATAAGTACAAATATCCTATTCTAACTAGATATGTCTTGTATAAAAAATAACTTGGCCAAGTCATGAGAGAAAGTAACTACATTTATATAGTCTACAACCCCAACAAAAATCTGAGAAGGGAAATAATGTTATCTGGTTAATTAGGAAGTTGATTAAAACAACTTCCAAAACATGCAACAAATCACAGAGACAACTAGCTACCTGGACAATCACCCAAATTCACGTTAGCAGCATTGAAGCAACCAACTTTGGCTAAGGCCTAACATAACTGACAAACCATTTTCAAAGGCAGGTAACTTTTTGAAACTATCTTACCCTGTCTAGGCAGGACATGACTGTCTTGTTTTATCCATTGATGCACGCTCTGTATCTCTGTCAGTGGTTGAGGTATGGTCATTTCTTTGCCCCAAGGCAAGTTCTGCCTAAAAGAAAGGCTACAGGTGGAGTGTCTTCGTGCTCAACATTCTCTCGGGAATAGAGTGGTGTTGCCAGGAGCAATTGTATCTCATTCCCACTAAACTCTGAGTTAGATTAAAGGCCATTTTCTACAGCTCTTTGAAGAAGTTGAAGATTATCTATCTATACTGAGTATGATCTCTATATATCTAAAGAACCTGATTAATCTAATTATAAATGACAAACTTAGATGACTATTAGTCTATATAATTCTCAATATCTATCTAACTTAAAGACTGACAATAAATGACTATGAAACAAATGAGGACAATGACCTCCAAATATAAACAGTGTACAAATATTTATTGCAGTAGTTAAATATATATCAATACACAAACATTATATAAGTATCTTAATCAGAGGTAGAAATGTACACTACAATATGGTAAATATATACAATATATATATCAATACAATACATGTCAATACATAAAAATGTTTTAAACTGAGGTAGAAACATGCAGGCATACAAAAGTCAATACAATTTAACTTTGTATCAATATACAAGTATCTATACCAATATATTTGTCTAAAAACAGAAACTCAGATTTACAAATCTATTATCCTATCATCCCCTTTTTTTTCAAATGATTCCTGCGCTTATAAAATTACTCCCCCAACCCTCAATCGTATACTAATTATAATCATGTCCCTAAATGATGTCCCTAAACCCAAGGGCAAACTTTACTGGGAGAGGGGCGTTGTCCTCTAGAATTTCTTCCAGCTGTCATGGGGTGACGTGCTCTCTGGGGGATCCTGTGAAAGTAAAATGATGGTTAAATTCCAAGGTCAATGTTTATTAAAATTGCCAATAGTCTCTGAGTATTTTGTGCTGGTCTGGCCAAAATATTGTATAAGATGTGCACCATTTCAGCTAACCAAGTTGGAATTGTCTTGTGCAGCTGGTACCCAAATCAGGTCTTGTAGTAGCACTATCAGTATCATGACGTCATATCAACCAGGTGGAGTTGTTGTTATGGGGCCCCATCTTCTTACTGGAAACTTCAAATGTCACTTCAGGAAAAACTCATTGTTCATTGTGAAAAAAATTAAACTTTAGTCATATATATATATATATATAAATATATGTATATTCATTGAAAGGCATGATAGATATATTCAATGATAAGTATGATAGATATGAAGAAAAGCAAAGATGTTTTCTAAACTCATATATCTTTCTGTCCCACATCATGGCTCTCAATAAGAGACAGAAACTCCAGAAATTCTGGGTTTTTCTCTTACTAACGGGCTTGGAAATAGAGAGGGACTGAGCCAGAGTCCAACTTCAACACCAGCTTTATAAATTTAGAAATATGGTTTAATATATTTTACTTATACAACTCATTCAGTTTTCTTGATATTTCCTATTGGGCAGGTATTTTTCCATCTGTCAGTATCCAAACATCCAGGGTCCCTTGAATTTTTCAAAGATGAGTGTTTTCCTGTGGAGATAAGAACAGAACCCTGCCCCCATTTTATATGTTTTTCTTACTACCTGTATGAATATCATCATTGTGGATGAGTTGTCATTTCTCCTTTCCAAGAGGTTTCTCCTCTTCAAATTGAAACTTTATTAATTTTGATGGTATCCACAATTTTTCCTCCTCTGTGGAAACAAGAGCAAATCCCATTCCCCAACGTAGCACATCTCCTGGCTTCCACTTAGAGGTCAGCACATCTTTGAAATAAATTGGTTGATTTAGTTCAGCAGACTTTTCCATTATCCAATGTCTTTCTGCTGCTGTCATTCCTTTCTCATTAGCGTTAAGAAAATTCAAGGTTCATAAAGCATTATGTAATCTATTTCTGGGGGTATTTATGGTCCCTTTCTGTTTGTTCAGCATATGCTTTATAGTACGATTTGATCTTTCTATAACTGCCTGACCAGTAGGATTATTTGGTATACCTGTAATGTGTTTTATACTATAATACTCAAAAAAAGTGTTTCATTTTCTTAGATACATATGCTGGACCATTATCTGTCTTTATTTGTGCTGGTATACCCATGATGGCCATAACTTCCAATAAATGTGTGATTACTGAATCAGCCTTTTCTGAGTTCAGGGCAGTTGCCCATTGAAAACCTGAATACGTGTCTATGGTGTAGTGTACATATTTTGATTTACCAAATTCCATAAAGTGGAACACATCCATCTGCCAGATTTCATTTCTCTTAGTGCCCTTTGGGTTACTCCATGCAGGCAACGCTGTTTGATTATAGAAAGAACAAGTAGGACATCTCTTGATAATGTCCTTAGCTTGTTGCCAAGTAATGGGAAATTCTTTCTTTAGGCCTTTACTATTGACATGATGCTTCTTATGAAATTCTGAGGCCTGCAACACACTTCCAATCAATAATTGATCAATCTCAGCGTTGCCTTGGCCTAGAGGACCAGGCCAGATGTGTGTTATGTACATCAGACAAAGCCTATTCCTGACTATCTCTTGTACCTGGATAAACAATGAAGTCAACTCTGTGTCATCTGGTATAAATTCAGCGGTTTCAATATGCAAGATAACTCTTTCTGCATATTGTGAATCTGTAACTATAGTAAGAGTTTCTTTAAAATCCCTTAGCACCATAAGAATGGCATATAATTCTTCCTTTTGAACAGAATTGTAAGGGCTTTTTTCCACCTTACTCAATTCACCTGACTTGTAACCTGCTTTCTCTGATTTATTTGCATCAGTATAGAATGTACGGCCTCCAGTTATTGGAGCATCACGTACAATTCTAGGAAGAATCCAAGAAGTTCTTTTAATAAGGTTAAGTCCACCATTTTGGGATAGTTGCTATTAATTTCTCCCCCAAAATTAGCAAAAGCTCTTAGCCACGGTTCATTGTCTTCCCATAACTTTTTTTTTCTTCAGTCGTAAAAGGCACTGTAATTTCTGCTGGGTCTATACCTGCTAGTTGACGAAGTCTCAGCTTACCTTTTATAATTAATTCAGAGACTTTTTCCACATAAGTTTTTAATGTTTTACTTGGTTTCTTAGGTATAAATATCCACTCTAAAATAATATCTTCCCTCTGCATTAGAATCCCTGTAGGAAAAATTCTGGAAGGCAATATGACTAGGATGCAGCTAAGATTTGGGTTCACCCTATCCACATGTGCCTCCTGTAATTTTTCCTCAATCATTGTCAGTTCCTTTTCTGCTTAAGCTGTCAGTTTTCTTGGACTATTCAAATCTTTATCACCATCTAAGGTTTTGTTTAAATGATCATGTGTTATCCCAACAGCTGGTCGTAGACTGGAAATGTCTCCTAACAATCTTTGGAAGTCATTAAGGGTGTTTAACTGGTCTCTCCTAATTTGTGCCTTTTGCATTTTAATTTTCTCTAACCCTATTCTGTAACCTAGGTAATTAATAGAATTTTCTCTTTGAATCTTTTCAGGGACAATTTGGTATCCCCACCTAGGCAAGACTTTCTTTACTTCTTCAAACATCCTTTCTAATGTATCCTTTTTTTTGAATCAGATAACAAGATGTCATCCATGTAATGTTAAATTATGGACCTTGGGAATTGTTTACGAATTATTTCCAATGGCTTACTTACAAAATATTAGCACGATGTAGGACTATTGAGCATACCCTGTGGGAGGACAGTCCATTGATATATCCTATTAGTCTGAGAATTATTATAAGTAGGCACTGTGAAGGCAATTTTTTCTCTATCCTCTTCTTGTAACGGTATAGTGAAAAAACAATCTTTCAAATCAATAACTATAAGAGGCCATCATTTTGGTAACAGAGAAGGCAAAGGAATTCCAGATTGTAGTGGGCCCATAGGTTGAATTACTTTGTTGACAGCTCTTAGATCTGTCACCATTCTCCATTTACCAGATTTCTTTTTTACAACAAACACAGGAGAATTCCAAGGGCTGGTTGATTCTTCAATATGGTGAGCATCTATTTGCTCTTACAACAGCTGTTCAATGCCTGTATTTTATCTTCAGCTAGAGGCCACTATTTGTTCCATACTGGCTTCTCAGTTAGCCATTTTAAAGGTAGGGCTGTTGGGACCTCTAAAGGTTTGATATTTGCTGTATGTTCTTGTAGAGCCTGAATGGCTGGTGACCTTTTTCCATAATACCTCATCAAATCCTTCCCAGAATTATGAGTTCCTGGAACTACAGGAATGTTAATCTGGGTATTCCATTGCTGTAGCAGGTCACGGCCCCACAGATTTATGGCAATATTGGCTATATATATTGCCTTAGTCTTCCTATTTGTCCTTCGGGCCCTATGCATTCAACCCATCTTGTGCTTTGTTTTACACGAGATAGGGTTCAAATTCCCAGAAACTGAACATCTACCCCTTGATGTGGCCAATTCGGATGCCAAGATTCTGGGGTAATGATACTTACATCCGCACCTGTGTCTAAGAAGCCTTCAATAAAATGCCATTTATACAGACCCTTCACTTTGGTCTTTGATCGTTAATAGAAGTCTGCCAAAATATATGTTTACTCTGTCCTACTGGGTTTTTTTGACTCATCCTCCACACGTAATTCATCATTTAGACCAGTATTACGTTTTACAGCAGAAATTGGAGCTTTTAATTTTCTTGGTGAGGCATGTTTTCCACTGTGACTGGGAATGACTGGGCCACTGTTGGCTTGGGGGCCTGTGAGAGGCCCCTCAAGGAGTTTCCCGATGGTATTAGGTTGCCTTGTTTGTCGGTTGTTGACCTGCATCCATTGGACCAATTAAGGACTTTACCACATCTCCTACATATACCTGAAGGCCTAGGTCTCCTATTTATGCCATTCCTAGAGGAGATATTATTCCTAGAAATTCTGTGCCTGCAATCACTTCTCAGATGTCCTAATTTACCACAATTAAAACACCTGGCAGTTTGATGTCTCCTCATTGCTGTGGAAATCGCTTCTCCTACCCAAGATTCATCGTTATTGCTAAACGTCTCAACATTCATCGTATGCTGAATCCATTCATCCATAGGTGCTGATCTAGACTTTAAAGGCCCAGTTATCTTTTTGCATTCTATGTTTGCATTCTCAAAAGCTAGAGATTCAAGAAGTATTCGTCTAGCTTCTGGGTCTGTTACCCCTACGTCCAGAGCCTTCATTAATCTTTGCAAAAGTCAAGAAAGGGTTCTCTCTGTCCCTGCCTAATTCTGGTATATGATTCTACCCTTTTTGCTGGATCTTGTATCCTATTCCAAGCATTTAAAGCTGCTTGGTGACTTAGACACAGTACTTCATCGTCCTAAAGAACTTGGACCTGTGGATGAGCATATTCTCCTGCACCAAGAATTTGATCTTGGGAAACCTCCACACCTTTTGCTCTTCCTTGCTGTTCCATATGTTTGGATTCTTCCCTGAAATAAATTCCAAACATCAAGGAAGTTCCATTATCAAAAACTGCAGACACTAAAGGATGGAAATCATGGGGGGGTAGCTCTAGCATTAGGAGCCCAAGTCCTTACCCTTTCCTTTACATATGCAGAGTGCAAGACAAAATTAACAATAGCTTGCTTAATTTCTTTTAGATCATTCATTGCTATTGGCGTCCATCTAGCTTCTGTGACTCCCTTTGAGCCTTTAGAAGTTGACGCTTTGTCAGAATTAAGTATAGTTTATGCTGCTAAATCCTTGGTAAGCCAGTACTAATAGCCGGTGTTGGCATTATATCCTGTCCTTGTGCCTTATTACTCTGTTCACCAGCTCCAATCATTTCTTCAATCATTTCAAGTCTTTTTATTATTGTCTTTATTTTTGTCTCTTTTGAATCCTGAATCTCATGACCTGCATGAGATTCTAGTAAATATTTGTGGTTCTTAGGAGTGCCATATTCTTCCGAAATGATAGAATATGTAAAAGAATACTGAAACCCAGTAACCAGTAAATTAAGTTATCCCCATAGTCATATAAACCTTGCATGATATAACCCATTGTATTGGTAACCAGAACAGTAAAATTCGCGGTGGAAACGATAACTGTCATATTACCTATTATCCAGCAGGTGGCGCTGTTGCCAAGTCGCGAGGAAAACAGGGTCCTTTTTCAGAATCTGCCTAGTATTTGATAAAAACTGAAAAATGTAAGTTGCTCAACAAAGTAAATGTAATTAAATCATTTCCAGAGATGGAACCAGAAACCCAGAATCCAAGGGTAGAGAAGACCAACCTGGAAGCCCCTTATGCCTCCACGTGACAGAGTCACCCTGAGGGGTTGCAGCTTTCAGCAACCACGTGCTCTGGTTCGTGCCACTTAAGAGCTGTGCTTGCAAGTGAGATTAAAAATGACTCAGAAAAGAGCAAACCATTCGGGCGGTGACTATGTAGGCCTGTTTATATGATAGGGTGCATGTGGACTGGAAGTCAATCTGAGGTGTCTAAAGAGAAAATATAAAGAACTACAGCAATAAAAGCCAGTGCATGAAGATTTATATTAATCTGCTGGCTCCACATACAAGACACAGGCCACAAGGCCACCTGCCGGCCCGGCAGCTGAGGAAGGGAGGCTCACACCAAGCTGAACTCGCGCCCGGGAGGCCGAGCAAGGGAAGGAGAGGTCCTAACACCAAACGTTCGGTGCCAACTGAAGGCGGAAGTCATAAACAATGCCACACCAGTTTGGAATTATGATTAATAGGGTGGTATTTATTTAAAGGGGAAAAAACGTACAGATCACCATCAGCCCTCTGCGCAACCAGGAAGGGAGTCTAGTCGCTGGTCAGCAGGAAGTGAAGAGAGCGAGAGGGAAGTTGCGGCTTTTTAAAAGAGAGAGAGACCATGCCCCAATTGGCTGGTATCTCAGCAGCTATAGGCTGGAGAAAGGGGAGACCTACCGCAACAAGGTTATTCCATTAAAGACATAATTAACGAGGGCACCAATTCAGCAGGAAGCAGTTTGGAGATAAAAAACTGAGCTCATGTTCTCAAATATGGCTAATAAAAGTTCTTTTACATTTAAATGGGGATATGATATAGATATGTATAATTTGCATTAGTATAGATTTTGCTTTATTGATACAGATTTAAGGTCAATTTTGTTATATATATATGTATATATATGCATTTTTGATCTTTATTAGGTATTGTGATGTGTAGTTCATTTAAAAATGTAATGTATATAGGTTGTTAATGGATAATCATTAATAATAGTCAAGTTTGTAGTCATGTTAGTTAGATTTTCTAGCTCTATAGGTATATATTTCAGTTAGATAGGCATTCTTCATATCTTTCTTAGACTACAAAATATGCTATTTAATGTTTTAATACCTTAGGGTTTTTCGTGACAATGAGACACTCTGCTCCTGGCAGCACCAATCTACATCAGGAAGAAGATGGCATCAAATAGGATCCTTCTGGAGTGTGATAGACATTTGGGCAAGAAACTGCTCTTGCCTAAACGATTGCATAAAGGACACAGAGAACACGTAGAGAGAGGACTACCGAACTTGCCTAAAGTTGAGATGATCTTTCGGGTTTCCTGATTTATGAAAGAGTCTGCAAGACATTCTTCAAGACAAGCAGATAGTGACTGCCTTTGAAATGTCCTGCTTCATGGAAATGTCTGCTGGAAATTATGGGCCTGTTGACTGAAGATGGATACCCCAACAGTACAGAGGAATGTTGGTTGACTGTACAGGCAGCGACAGGTCTCTGTCATTTCGAGATTGAATATTGCTTACTTTTTTTTTGCTTATGTAATATTGTATTCTTCTAGAGTCTTTGATGGAGTTGAAGAATAGATTGATAGTTATAGTTTTCCATTATTATGGAAAAGATAAATAGATATAAATATTGTAACTGTATAAAATAAAATGAAGAGAGTTGTTGGTTGCAGTAGTACACACCTTTAATCCCAACACTTGGGAGGCAGAGAGGAGATTGACCTCTGTAACTTCAAGGTGTGGTAGCACATACCTTTAATCCCAGTGCCGAGACGGCAGAGACAAACAGGTCTCTGGGAATTCAGGTGTAGTACCATACACCTTTGATCCCAATGCTTGGAGGCAGAGGCATGTGGATCTCTGAAACTTCAAGGGACAGCCTGTTCTACAGTTATTCCAGGTCAAAGATACAGAGAACATGTCTCAAAAAGGAAAAAATAAAAAGGAAAAAATAAATTAGAGCTTAAATTGAAGCTAACAAAGATGGAAAATACACAGAGAATTTTGATACTGTATGCTATTGTACTCTGTTTGAATCATTTGAATGCTGAGGAAGGAGCAATAGCTGCTAAAAGATATTTGTTTATAAATGCTGCTGAACTAATCCCACATAGATATTTTGAAAGTGCCTTGACTTTGAAATTTGGATCTAAGGACATGATGCTTTGGAAAGGAGGTTCTTATTTTGTTTTCAGAGAGGGTGAGAGTCTGTGGACTGCCGCTATCCCAATATGGTATTACGGATCACGACTTTCCTCATATGACCTCCGTCCACAGATATGTCAGAAAAATCCTTCCCTAAGAGGGCAAGTTCTTTACAAATGAAAGATTATACAACAGAAGAGACATGGAAGATTTATTTGGGCAAGCTGTTGAAAGTATAAAGTGATGGAAGAAGGTCATTGCTTAATTAAATAAAGAATCTGCTTCCCTTGATAGGTTAGAACATAGGTGGCAGGAGTAAAGAGAACAGAATGCTGCTAGAAAGAGGAAGTGAGCTCAGAGATGCCATGCACGACTCTCCTGGGCAGACACGGGAGCTCTGCTCCCTGAGGCAGATGGCAATGCAGCCAGCCACCAGGTCAGACATGCTGAATCTTTCCTGGTAAGCGCACCCTCATGCTGCAACATACATTATTAGAAATGGGTTAGAGGCCGAAAATACTGGGCCAGGAAGTGTTTAAAAGAATACAGTTTTTGTGTTCTTATTTAGGGGCATAAGCTAGGTAGGGTGGCCATGGTGCTGGGGACGCAGCCCTGCTACTCAAATTACTACTATAAAGGGGGAAATTGAAGAAGGGAAGGAAGAAGAGAGAGAGAGAGAGAGAGAGAGAGAGAGAGAGAGAGAGAGAGAGAGATGGAAGAATGGATGAATTCAATCATTCATTGGAAAAATGAGTGAACCAAAGAATGAGGAGACCTAGAAGGATAAAATGTGCTGCATTCCCTGTGAGAGTCAGGTCATATGAAAGATGGACATTGTTTTGCACTGAGGAGGAGGATTTTTCCATTTTGCCTTCTTTGTGCTCCAAGCCCAGCCACAAGAGTGATGATGAGGACTGGGAGAAGAAGAGGTGAGGGGTGTACCAGAATTCCCTGGTATAAGATATCACCCAAATTGTAGCCAAATCACCTGACCTGAGACAGCTGATCTACATGCTGGACCCTAACTGGCAGTTTGACAACTCTAACATTTTAACCAAGTTTGTGAAGATCAAGGATGCAAAAATCGCTCCGTTACAGGATGGCAGGATCCTTACATGATGGGAGTCAGACATCAATACCATACTGGTATTTGGGGGTCTGATGGGTTTGTGGGGTCTTTTCCACGCTCCACATAGCATCAGGGATTCCCTCGTTTACTGATTTTGATGGAGATCGGTGCATTCATCATATGTGTGCATGTCACACATTAGTGGGCATCAATGTGTACATGATTATCCTGTGTGTGGATGCATCTGTCGATGAGATTTATATCCCAAGTCCTACAGAACATGATCAATGAAAGGGAACACTGTTTTCCAGATATGACAGGGCAATTATTTAAATGAACTCACAAGGGTTGGATTGGCATGCAAAGGACCAATGAGAGTTCAAGGAATACCGAATCCAGGCATGACAAAGTAGGTGGCAGACAGAATTCTGACAAAAGGAAGTAGATAGCGTGACGTCCAACCCACTGCAGAAGAGCAACTGGGCGGGAGACACTTTTCTCTAAGCAGGAGGCTCCTGGTCACTCAACATGCTCCAGTGGAGTTCAAACATCCAGTGACTTACAGCCAGTACGAATTAAACTATTCATCAAATGAAACCTAATTTCCTCTGATTTTGAGTATACATTTGTGTCCCTTCCTGATTAATCTACTCTTTATCCTCTTAAGTCCCAATACCTCACTCTGATATCTGTCACATCTTTCCAGTTGACATGTTTTTCCCTCAAGCTTTATCCCGCCCCGAGATCCTACAACTTTTGTCCCCTCTCCACTACTCCCTAGACAGCCATCTTGTCCTTTACCACACCAAGCATTCCCAGTCCATCCGCTCCAAAGTGAAAGACCATAAATCCTGCTTTGTTTTGAGGCATGTATTTCTGTGATGTCCCATCCACCAAACATAATCCATCATTCACCAATGAACAAAACATGTTCACAAATTTTTATTTTTCGAGCAAGAATTTTCCATTGGAAAAAAATACCAGGATTAATAGAAGACCTGCGGTATCTCTGAAAAAAAACACATTCCCCAAACACAGTTTTAAGTGTGCCCCTCAAATTTTGAGAATTTCACTTTAACAGATCTTCACCAAATCGTAGACATAGATATGGAAGTCATTATTAAACTTGATGAAATACACACAAGGTTTGGTGGGAACTTGGCAAATAATTTTACCTATCTCTTGGGTTCCATCTTTTTTGTTGTACTGCACAACTTTGCCTGCCAAGGAATCCCTGCCTAATTCCAAAGTCACCTCTACTGGAGGACATTCAGGCATGATGTGGACGTTGCCTTCAATGGAGTCATCAAGATGGTGGTAAAGGTACAGGACTGGATCATTCTCCTTGACAATGTAGAAACAGGTCATCCTGGTCTGCACCTCATCTGGGACCATGACACTGCACTCCTCCTTAGAGCCTGGCATGATGTGGAGGTTGCCTTCAAGGTAGTCATCCAGGAGGTGGTAAATATACAAGACCGGATCTTTCTTGTAGGTAATATAGAACCAGGTCTTCATGATTGGCACCTCCTCTAGGACCATCCCATTCCAGTCTTCCTTAGAGCCATTTGTGCCCGTGAATGTATGTTTCACTGCTCTGCTAACTATGGTGTTTGACAGATGAGTGTCTGTCACCTGAGGAAATGGCACATTATTAGGCAGGACCTTAAGGTTTAAAATCCTTTCATCGCTGTGAAGCTCCAAGCCATAGACACAATCAATCCCATCATATTTCAACAAATAGAGAGAGGGATATGTTGGCAGTTGATCTAGAATGATGGCTTTTCCACTGGGTGACTGGTTCATTGGCTTCCTTCCAGCCATGAGAAATTCGGCGGCCAACAATATTCTCCAGGGATTCAAAAGGCTTACTCAGTTTTTGCTTCTGGAGAGTTGGCCCATTCTTCTTCTGGAGAGGTGGCATGCATCTCATACTAAGAGGCATCTTTATCATGGTGGTAGATTTACTGAGATAGGCCACAACACACCTGTTCCACTGTCTCTTGGCTCTCTTTCTGTGCTTGGGCTTCATAGCTGCCAATCTCTGCATTGGAAGAATTCTTCAGTTTCAATCAGACACAAAGTGGTTTCCTCCACCATAAGTGCCTGCAAGGTTAAGGAGGGGAGGATGCGATGTCAAGATTCTTTTCTGGAAGATCTTTGGGGAAGGTGATAAAGGCAGTGCTGAATAGATTTGGGCTGCCTAAATGTAATTTGGTCTTAAGAAATTCATAGGAAAATTATCAAACTATTGTCTACAGCTCAGTATATGTGTATCAGAGACATATTCCTGCTGCCCAAAGGCAATGGACCTCTACTGAGAAACCTAATTCCGGACTGACTGTGTCAATGAGAGGAGACTGGATGCCTATGCCCAAAGTGAGAAAGAAAAATCTGAAACAGATGGCAAAGAATTCGAAGGACAGCCACTTCTCTCCTTCCCACTCAAGCTGTTGGTTAGGTGGTTGATCCAAAACCCACTGCCCAAGGTCATGGCACTCCAGTCCACTGGTTCTATGTATTGTGTCTCCTGATCCAGACCCAGGTTTATTACATAAAGCCATTCCATGTCTTCACTAGAGAAGTGAGTTTTGTGAGACAAACTGCAAAAATAAAGACTCATTAATCTGGGCAACAGCACCATTTAGAAATAATTAATATCTTTTAAAAACCATATAGACAAAGAGGATCTTCGCCCCTTTCGTGAACTGATGAATTGGACATTGATAGCAAAGATAAAGTGGGAAGAATACCTGGCATTCACTGTCCCCACAGCTATCAAATATAGAAGCTGTTAACAACATAAATTTTAGACTCACAGGAGATTTGAAGGAAACCTCTCTGGGACTACAGAGGTCCCTGTTTCTTCCTAAACATATTTTACCAAAAGAAAATGTCTTGGCGCTCCAGATTCCATCTTCTGGAAATGTTCAGCTGCCTAATCCTGTTGAACAGTTGTGGAGCCCAAGAGCTGAACTCACCTCCTCAGCCACCGTGAAGATAGTCAGCCCACCTTCACAGAAGACTAGTGCTTCATGTGGAACAGTGTTGCCACCCCCAACCAAAGCTTTGTGACATCAGCAAGGCTCTACTTAGGTCATTAAACCCCTCATAGGCAGTTTTCTTCCTACTAACCCACAGAAATATCCAGCATACATGTCCTACTAATGCTGCTCACACAGCCCCCCTGGAGACCCAAAATAAAACCTCACTCATCTTCCCAAATACATGAGTCATATTTTGCCAGGTAACCAATCTCTTTTTGTGCCTCTTCTGAAAAAAAATGTCCTTGGTGTCTGAGTCAACAACTCACATGAATGTTTTTTTTTCTAGCTCCAATCTCTTTATTGGTTATCTAATATTGATTTTTATATTACTCCATAATAATGAATATCAAAATTTTCACTTCGTTTCCTCCTCCCACTTTCTTCTTGCTCCCCCACCAAACGTCTCCACTCCTACTCCAATTTAAATTGAGGGTGGGGGTACCTTGACCTGTTTGGAAGTCCAAGCCTACCCTTCATCCATCGAGATTTAGGAAGGCAAAGCATCCACATAGAATATGATCACAAAAAAGCCTGTATATGAAAGTGCAGACAAATGTCAGTGCCATTATCATTGGCTTCTCCGTCTGGTCCAATTGTCAGCCACATTCAGAGCTTCCACTTTGATTCCATGTTCTTTCATTCCCAGGCCACTGGTTTAGTTGAAACCCCCTTTGTTCAGGCACAGTGTCTCAGTGTGTGGACCAAGCCATTTTATTCCTGACATCCTTGCTCTTATTCTCCATCAGTCGGCTATTCAACTGGAGCTTGGAAGCTCCATCTAGTTTTCTGATTTTTACCCTGACTTGATCTCCATCTTGGCCATACAAAAGTTCCATGGTGATATTCAAGATAGTCATCAGTCTGACTATAGGATAAGGCACCCATTGTGACTATAGACATGGCACAGTGCAGTCAACCTCTCTCACCTGCCCAAGTTCCTCTAGGGGGTCACCCCATGCCTCTAAGAACCCCTCGAGAGATAATGATCTTGACAACCCCAGAATGGCCTACTCAATTAATATCATCAGTGTATGTGCATTAACGTGTGTGTGTGTGTGTTTAAATCACAATAAAAACAAAGGGATTGTAATATTGAAATTTCTTCATCTTGAGAAGAATGTTTGCTACAGAAATACTGTCATAGTAGTACTGAGAGTGTAAGCTGTCTCAGCAAGGAGAAGTAACTAGAGGAATCCCCCAGGAGTTAGGCTCAGTGTCCCCAGGAATTACGCCCAAGGAAAGTCAATGAACTCATGGATGGAAGATAAAACTCAGCCTAAATAACACTCCAAATCATTTAGGTGGAACATGAGATACTCTTGCAACAGTTTCAAGATGTCAAAAATGCCAGGACTAGAACATAAGGGGAACACAATGATGTGGAGCTGAGAGTGCATGGCAAAACTGATTGGATCTGGCAAAAATTATGGAAGCATACCAAGGAAACCACCAGGGGGACAAAACCCTAAGAAATCTGTATGACAACATATCATGTTTACAATTCTGTGATTTTTAGACAAAGGAAAGATCCTAAATATGTCACTGCCACACTGGTGATGATTAACCCATTCCATCGTAGTGTGACTCCCTGTTGTGTTTAAGATAACCTGTCAATTCTGTCTATTTAGGTACAGGGAAATTTGCATTGTTTGCAGAGATTAACTAACAGCATCATTTACTGAGAAGCAAAGGCAAGGCAAAGCAATCATAGACATGTTGTTGAATGCTGATGATGTTATTAGGAGTTTTGTGGGTATTTTCTTAAAGGGAAATCATCGGTGACTCTCATGCATGAAGAGATCCTATCTCTGTGATGTGTCTGGAAGGATTGAAATAAATAAACTAAAATAGTTTTTTTTTCTCACCTTCTAGTAACATTTTTTTTTTGCTATATCGAAATAAGTGAGTTGCATGAGTTTCTTCCACTCCTTCAGCCAATAGCCACTGAGATACCAGCCCATTGAGGTGTGGTCTCTCTCTCTTCAAAAACCAACATTTACCTTCAGCTTGATCTCTTGCTTCCAGTTTCCCTTCCGGCCTCTATGCTTCTTTCCTGATCCCGCTGAGGGCTTTTGTCAGGGATGGTCATCTGTAAGTTTTTGCCCTTTAAAGATATAATCATTCTTTTAATCACAATTCTAAACTGGTGTGGGGGATTATTTGACTAAGGAAAGGAGAAAACATACATAGAGGCAGGAAACCTTACCTTTGCAAATGACCCATTTGGAGGCCCTTACTTCAGGCTCCTCTCTTCTCCTATTCTTGTTTTTTTTTATTAGTTTAGGACAAGATTAAAACTCAATATAAATGTCTGTGAACACTGAATGAGTTAATTATGTGTGACCACCTTGATGTCTGCCTGTCTGACAACAGGGGCAGAGTTCATGGGCATCTGACGCATAGCACAGGATTGTCAGCAATCAATCTCTCGTCCACCGAACTCTACAGCATAAGAGTTGTCCTGGTTGCTCATCTGATCCTCTTCATATGATCTCCATCCACAGAGATGTCAAAAAAATCCTCCCCTGAAAAGGCAAGTTCTTTTCAAATGAAAGATTATACAGCAGAAGAGACATGGAAGATTTATTAGGGCAAGCTCTTGAAAGGATAAAGTGATGGTAGTAATTCATTGCTTAATTAAATAAAGAAACTGCTTCCCCTGTTAATTTAGAACATAGGTGGGAGGGAGAAAGAGAACAGAATGCTGGGAGCAAGAAGCAGTGTGCTCAGAGACACCATGATCCACTCTCGTGGGGAAGACGTGATAGCTCGCCTCTCTGAGGCAGAGGGCAATGCAGCCCGCAACCAGGTTAGACCTGTTGAATCTTTCCTGGTGAGCACACTCGTGGATGCTACATAGATTATTAGAAATGGGGTTAATAGGCTAAACTAATGGGCCAGGCAGTGTTTAAAAGAATCGTTTGTGTGTAATTATTTCTGGACATTAGCTAGCGAGGCTGCCCTGTGCTGGTTACACAGCTCCGCTGCTCAAATTACTACAGAATGGCACTCAGACATGTGGAAAACTGAATCCACTGAAAGCCTGAGAAAGCCCGGGAACGAGTAAAGCATGTTTTCTTTTAGCAGCTATATCTCGGTCTGCACTACTTGCTAGTAGCAAGCAAGCACACTCATTTAAGAGAAGATTCCTGACTCACCTTCAGCTGCAAAACCCTGCTGCTGTTAAGTGGTCCTGCCACGAAACATTTAAATGGAGTTGATAAAAGCCAGCTGAATGCTTGTTTGTTTTCAGCAGTAGCAGGAGAAAAAAAACTGTGATGTTTTAAAATGCCGGAATTCTGGGCCATCCTGCCAGAACAAACTCTGACTGTTTGAGTCAGGAGGGCCAGCTACAAAGAGAGGGCTTGAGTGTTGTCTTTTGCAGCTTGTTTGATGGCAAGGACCTTGAAACACTGTAGACTTGTTTCACTGAATGTGGTTCTGGGCCTTTACCTCAGCCATAAGGTTGGAATGGCAGAAAGCTAAGGAATAGGCTACATCTAGCTGGCAAAGCCACCTTTTCGTCATATTGAGATTGCTGTGTAAATTAAGGATTCATGTGGTCAAAAAAACAAAGAGAGATATTGAGTAAAGAGAGATTCAAAGACAAAGAAAATTTTTAAATGATTTACAGTGTATTAAAAATATGTGCAGGCTAAAAGTTGAAGTTCTTAAAGTTAAAATAAAATGAAGAGAGTTGTTGGTTGCAGTAGTACACACCTTTAATCCCAACACTTGGGAGGCAGAGAGAGATTGACCTCTGTAACTTCAAGGTGTGGTAGCACATACCTTTAATCCCAGTGCCGAGACGGCAGAGACAAACAGGTCTCTGGGAATTCAGGTGTAGTACCATACACCTTTGATCCCAATGCTTGGAGGCAGAGGCATGTGGATCTCTGAAACTTCAAGGACAGCCTGTTCTACAGTTATTCCAGGTCAAAGATACAGAGAACATGTCTCAAAAAGGAAAAATAAAAAGGAAAAATAAATTAGAGCTTAAATTGAAGCTAACAAAGATGGAAAATACACAGAGAATTTTGATACTGTATGCTATTGTACTCTGTTTGAATCATTTGAATGCTGAGGAAGGAGCAATAGCTGCTAAAAGATATTTGTTTATAAATGCTGCTGAACTAATCCCACATAGATATTTTGAAAGTGCCTTGACTTTGAAATTTGGATCTAAGGACATGATGCTTTGGAAAGGAGGTTCTTATTTTGTTTTCAGAGAGGGTGAGAGTCTGTGGACTGCCGCTATCCCAATATGGTATTACGGATCACGACTTTCCTCATATGACCTCCGTCCACAGATATGTCAGAAAAATCCTTCCCTAAGAGGGCAAGTTCTTTACAAATGAAAGATTATACAACAGAAGAGACATGGAAGATTTATTTGGGCAAGCTGTTGAAAGTATAAAGTGATGGAAGAAGGTCATTGCTTAATTAAATAAAGAATCTGCTTCCCTTGATAGGTTAGAACATAGGTGGCAGGAGTAAAGAGAACAGAATGCTGCTAGAAAGAGGAAGTGAGCTCAGAGATGCCATGCACGACTCTCCTGGGCAGACACGGGAGCTCTGCTCCCTGAGGCAGATGGCAATGCAGCCAGCCACCAGGTCAGACATGCTGAATCTTTCCTGGTAAGCGCACCTCATGCTGCAACATACATTATTAGAAATGGGTTAAGAGGCCGAAAATACTGGGCCAGGAAGTGTTTAAAAGAATACAGTTTTTGTGTTCTTATTTAGGGGCATAAGCTAGGTAGGTGGCCATGGTGCTGGGGACGCAGCCCTGCTACTCAAATTACTACTATAAAGGGGGAAATTGAAGAAGGGAAGGAAGAAGAGAGAGAGAGAGAGAGAGAGAGAGAGAGAGAGAGAGAGAGAGAGAGATGGAAGAATGGATGAATTCAATCATTCATTGGAAAAATGAGTGAACCAAAGAATGAGGAGACCTAGAAGGATAAAATGTGCTGCATTCCCTGTGAGAGTCAGGTCATATGAAAGATGGACATTGTTTTGCACTGAGGAGGAGGATTTTCCATTTTGCCTTCTTTGTGCTCCAAGCCCAGCCACAAGAGTGATGATGAGGACTGGGAGAAGAAGAGGTGAGGGTGTACCAGAATTCCCTGGTATAAGATATCACCCAAATTGTAGCCAAATCACCTGACCTGAGACAGCTGATCTACATGCTGGACCCTAACTGGCAGTTTGACAACTCTAACATTTTAACCAAGTTTGTGAAGATCAAGGATGCAAAAATCGCTCCGTTACAGGATGGCAGGATCCTTACATGATGGGAGTCAGACATCAATACCATACTGGTATTTGGGGGTCTGATGGGTTTGTGGGGTCTTTTCCACGCTCCACATAGCATCAGGGATTCCCTCGTTTACTGATTTGATGGAGATCGGTGCATTCATCATATGTGTGCATGTCACACATTAGTGGGCATCAATGTGTACATGATTATCCTGTGTGTGGATGCATCTGTCGATGAGATTTATATCCCAAGTCCTACAGAACATGATCAATGAAAGGGAACACTGTTTTCCAGATATGACAGGGCAATTATTTAAATGAACTCACAAGGGTTGGATGGCATGCAAAGGACCAATGAGAGTTCAAGGAATACCGAATCCAGGCATGACAAAGTAGGTGGCAGAAAGAATTCTGACAAAAGGAAGTAGGTAGCTTGATATCCATCCCACTGTAGAAGAGCAACAGGGAGTAGACACTTGTCTCTAAGCAGGAGGCTCCTGGTCACTCAACATGCTCCAGTGGAGATCAAACATCCAGTGACTTACAGCCAGTACGAATTAAACTATTCATCAAATGAAACCTAATTTTCTCTGATTTTCAGTATACATTTGTGTCCCTTCCTGATTAATCTACTCTTTATCCTCTAAAGTCCCAATACCTCACTCTGATACTGTCACATCTTTCGATTTGACATGTTTTTCCCTCAAGCTTTATCCCGCCCCGAGATCCTACAACTTTTTGTCCCCTCTCCACTACTTCCTAGACAGCCATCTTGTCCTTTAAAACACCAAGCATCCCCAGTCCATCCGCTCCAAGGGGAAAGACCATAAATCCTGCTTTGTTTTGAGGCATGTATTTCTGTGATGTCCCATCCACCAAACACAATCCATCATTCACCAAAGAACACAACATGTTCACAAATTTTTATTTTTTGAGCAAGAATATTCCATTGGAAAAAAATACCAGGATTAAAAGAAGAACTGAGGTATCTCTGAAAAAAACACATTCCCCAAACACAGTTTTAAGTGTGCCCCTCAAAATTTGAGAATTTCACTTTAACAGATCTTCACCAAATCGTAGACATAGATATGGAAGTCATTATTAAACTTGATGAAATACACAGAAGGTTTGGTGGGAACTTGGCAAATAATTTTACCTATCTCTTGGGTTCCATCTTTTTTGTTGTACTGCACACCTTTGCCTGCCAAGGAATCCCTGCCTAATTCCAAAGTCACCTCTACTGGAGGACATTCAGGCATGATGTGGACGTTGCCTTGAATGGAGTCATCAAGATGGTGGTAAAGGTACAGGACTGGATCATTCTCCTTGACAATGTAGAAACAGGACATCCTGGTCTGCACCTCATCTGGGACCATGACACTGCACTCCGCCTTAGAGCCTGGCATGATGTGGAGGTTGCCTTCAAGGTAGTCATCCAGGAGGTGGTAAATATACAAGACCGGATCTTTCTTGTAGGTAATATAGAACCAGGTCTTCATGATTGGCACCTCCTCTAGGACCATCCCATTCCAGTCTTCCTTAGAGCCATTTGTGCCCGTGAATGTATGTTTCACTGCTCTGCCAACTATGGTGTTTGACAGATGAGTGTCTGTCACCTGAGGAAATGGCACATTATTAGGCAGGACCTTAAGGTTTAAAATCCTTTCATCGCTGTGAAGCTCCAAGCCATAGACACAATCAATCCCATCATATTTCAACAAATAGAGAGAGGGATATGTTGGCAGTTGATCTAGAATGATGGCTTTCCACTGGGTGACTGGTTCATTGGCTTCCTTCCAGCCATGAGAAATTCGGCGGCCAACAATATTCTCCAGGGCCTCAAAAGGCTTACTCAGTTTTTGCTTCTGGAGAGTTGGCCCATTCTTCTTCTGGAGAGGTGGCATGCATCTCACACTAAGAGGCATCTTTATCATGGTGGTAGATTTACTGAGATAGGCCACAACACTCCTGTTCCACTGTCTCTTGGCTCTCTTTCTGTGCTTGGGCTTCATAGCTGCCAATCTCTGCATTGGAAGAATTCTTCAGTTTCAATCAGACACAAAGTGGTTTCCTCCACCATAAGTGCCTGCAAGGTTAAGAAGGGGAGGATGCGATGTCAAGATTCTTTTCTGGAAGATCTTTGGGGAAGGTGATAAAGGCAGTGCTGAATAGATTTGGGCTGCCTAAATGTAATTTGGTCTTAAGAAATTCATAGGAAAATTATCAAACTATTGTCTACAGCTCAGTATATGTGTATCAGAGACATATTCCTGCTGCCCAAAGGCAATGGACCTCTACTGAGAAACCTAATTCAGACTGACTGTGTCAATGAGAGGAGACTGGATGCCTATGCCCAAAGTGAGAAAGAAAAATCTGAACAGATGGCAAAGAATTCGAAGGACAGCCACTTCTCTCCTTCCCACTCAAGCTGTTGGTTAGGTGGTTGATCCAAAACAACCTGCCCAATGTCATGGCACTCCAGTCCACTGGTTCTATGTATTGTGTCTCCTGATCCAGACCCAGGTTTATTACATAAAGCCATTCCATGTCTTCACTAGAGAAGTGAGTTTTGTGAGACAAACTGCAAAAATAAAGACTCATTAATCTGGGCAACAGCACCATTTAGAAAGAGTTAATATCTTTTAAAACACATATAGACAAAGAGGATCTTCGCCCCTTTTGTGAACTGATGAATTGGACATTGATAGCAAAGATAAAGTGGGAAGAATACCTGGCATTCACTGTCCCCACAGCTATCAAATATAGAAGCTGTTAACAACATAAATTTTAGACTCACAGGAGATTTGAAGGAAACCTCTCTGGGACTACAGAGGTCCCTGTTTCTTCCTAAACATATTTACCAACAGAAAATGTCTTGGCTCTCCAGATTCCATCTTCTGGAAATGTTCAGCTGCCTAATCCTGTTGAACAGTTGTGGAGCCCAAGAGCTGAACTCACCTCCTCAGCCACCGTGAAGATAGTCAGCCCACCTTCACAGAAGACTTATTCTTCATGGGGAACAGTGTTGCCAACCCCAACCAAAGCTTTGTGACATCATCAAGACTCTACTTAGGTCATTAAACCCCTCATAGGCAGTTTTCTTCCCTACTAACCCACAGAAATATCCAGCATACATGTCCTATAATGCTGCTCACACAGCCCCCTGGAGACCCAAAATAAAACCTCACTCATCTTCCCAAATACATGAGTCATATTTTGCCAGGTAACCCAATCTCTTTTTGTGCCTTTTCTGTAAAATAGTCCTTGGTGTCTGAGTCAACAACTCACATGAATGTTTTTTTTTCTAGCTCCAATCTCTTTATTGGTTATCTACTATTGATTTTTATATTACTTCATAATAATGAATATCAAAATTTTCACTTCGTTTACACCTCCCACTTTCTTCTTGCTCCCCCACCAAACCTCTCCACTCCTACTCCAATTTAAATTGAGGGCGGGGTACCTTGACCTGTTTGAAGTCCATGCCTACCCTTCATCCATCGAGATTTAGGAAGGCAAGCATCCACATAGAATATGATCACAAAAAACCCTGTATATGAAGTGCAGACAAATGTCAGTGCCATTATCATTGGCTTCTCAGTCTGGTCCAATTGTCAGCCACATTCAGAGCTTCCACTTTGATTCCATGTTCTTTCATTCCCAGGCCACTGGTTTAGTTGAAACCCCCTTTGTTCGGGCACAGTGTCTCAGTGTGTGGACCAAGCCATTTTATTCCTGACATCCTTGCTCTTATTCTCCATCAGTCGGCTATTCAACTGGAGCTTGGAAGCTCCATCTAGTTTTCTGATTTTTACCCTGACTTGATCTCCATCTTGGCCATACAAAAGTTCCATGGTGATATTCAAGATAGTCATCAGTCTGACTATAGGATAAGGCACCCATTGTGACTATAGACATGGCACAGTGCAGTCAACCTCTCCTCACCTGCCCAAGTTCCTCTAGGGGGTCACCCCATGCCTCTAAGAACCCCTCGAGAGATAATGATCTTGACAACCCCAGAATGGCCTACTCAATTAATATCATCAGTGTATGTGCATTAACTTGTGTGTGTGTGTGTGTGTGCGTGTGTGTGTTTAAATCACAATAAAAACAAATGGATTGTAATATTGAAATTTCTTCTCATCTTGAGAAGAATGTTTGCTACAGAAATACTGTCATAGTAGTACTGAGAGTGTAAGCTGTCTCAGCAAGGAGAAGTAACTAGAGGAATCCCCCAGGAGTTAGGCTCAGTGTCCCAGGAATTACGCCCAAGGAAAGTCAATGAACTCATGGATGGAAGATAAAACTCAGCCTAAATAACACTCCAAATCATTTAGGTGGAACATGAGATACTCTTGCAACAGTTTCAAGATGTCAAAAATGCCAGGACTAGAACATAAGGGGAACACAATGATGTGGAGCTGAGAGTGCATGGCAAAACTGATTGGATCTGGCAAAAATTATGGAAGCATACCAAGGAAACCACCAGGGGGACAAAACCCTAAGAAATCTGTATGACAACATATCATGTTTACAATTCTGTGATTTTTAGACAAAGGAAAGATCCTAAATATGTCACTGCCACACTGGTGATGATTAACCCATTCCATCGTAGTGTGACTCCCTGTTGTGTTTAAGATAACCTGTCAATTCTGTCTATTTAGGTACAGGGAAATTTGCATTGTTTGCAGAGATTAACTAACAGCATCATTTACTGAGAAGCAAAGGCAAGGCAAAGCAATCATAGACATGTTGTTGAATGCTGATGATGTTATTAGGAGTTTTGTGGGTATTTTCTTAAAGGGAAATCATCGGTGACTCTCATGCATGAAGAGATCCTATCTCTGTGATGTGTCTGGAAGGATTGAAATAAATAAACTAAAATAGTTTTTTTTTCTCACCTTCTAGTAACATTTTTTTTTTTGCTATATCGAAATAAGTGAGTTGCATGAGTTTCTTCCACTCCTTCAGCCAATAGCCACTGAGATACCAGCCCATTGAGGTGTGGTCTCTCTCTCTTTCAAAAACCAACATTTACCTTCAGCTTGATCTCTTGCTTCCAGTTTCCCTTCCGGCCTCTATGCTTCTTTCCTGATCCCGCTGAGGGCTTTTGTCAGGGATGGTCATCTGTAAGTTTTTGCCCTTTAAAGATATAATCATTCTTTTAATCACAATTCTAAACTGGTGTGGGGGATTATTTGACTAAGGAAAGGAGAAAACATACATAGAGGCAGGAAACCTTACCTTTGCAAATGACCCATTTGGAGGCCCTACTTCAGGCTCCTCTCTTCTCCTATTCTTGTTTTTTTTTATTAGTTTAGGACAAGATTAAAACTCAATATAAATGTCTGTGAACACTGAATGAGTTAATTATGTGTGACCACCTTGATGTCTGCCTGTCTGACAACAGGGGCAGAGTTCATGGGCATCTGACGCATAGCACAGGATTGTCAGCAATCAATCTCTCGTCCACCGAACTCTACAGCATAAGAGTTGTCCTGGTTGCTCATCTGATCCTCTTCATATGATCTCCATCCACAGAGATGTCAAAAAAATCCTCCCCTGAAAAGGCAAGTTCTTTTCAAATGAAAGATTATACAGCAGAAGAGACATGGAAGATTTATTAGGGCAAGCTCTTGAAAGGATAAAGTGATGGTAGTAATTCATTGCTTAATTAAATAAAGAAACTGCTTCCCCTGTTAATTTAGAACATAGGTGGGAGGAGAAAGAGAACAGAATGCTGGGAGCAAGAAGCAGTGTGCTCAGAGACACCATGATCCACTCTCGTGGGAAGACGTGATAGCTCGCCTCTCTGAGGCAGAGGGCAATGCAGCCCGCAACCAGGTTAGACCTGTTGAATCTTTCCTGGTGAGCACACTCGTGATGCTACATAGATTATTAGAAATGGGTTAATAGGCTAAACTAATGGGCCAGGCAGTGTTTAAAAGAATCGTTTGTGTGTAATTATTTCTGGACATTAGCTAGCGAGGCTGCCCTGGTGCTGGTTACACAGCTCCGCTGCTCAAATTACTACAGAATGGCACTCAGACATGTGGAAAACTGAATCCACTGAAAGCCTGAGAAAGCCCGGGAACGAGTAAAGCATGTTTTCTTTTTAGCAGCTATATCTCGGGTCTGCACTACTTGCTAGTAGCAAGCAAGCACACTCATTTAAGAGAAGATTCCTGACTCACCTTCAGCTGCAAAACCCTGCTGCTGTTAAGTGGTCCTGCCACGAAACATTTAAATGGAGTTGATAAAAGCCAGCTGAATGCTTGTTTGTTTTCAGCAGTAGCAGGAGAAAAAAAACTGTGATGTTTTAAAATGCCGGAATTCTGGGCCATCCTGCCAGAACAAACTCTGACTGTTTGAGTCAGGAGGGCCAGCTACAAAGAGAGGGCTTGAGTGTTGTCTTTTGCAGCTTGTTTGATGGCAAGGACCTTGAAACACTGTAGACTTGTTTCACTGAATGTGGTTCTGGCCTTTACCTCAGCCATAAGGTTGGAATGGCAGAAAGCTAAGGAATAGGCTACATCTAGCTGGCAAAGCCACCTTTTCGTCATATTGAGATTGCTGTGTAAATTAAGGATTCATGTGGTCAAAAAAACAAAGAGAGATATTGAGTAAAGAGAGATTCAAAGACAAAGAAAATTTTTAAATGATTTACAGTGTATTAAAAATATGTGCAGGCTAAAAGTTGAAGTTCTTAAAGTTAAAATAAAATGAAGAGAGTTGTTGGTTGCAGTAGTACACACCTTTAATCCCAACACTTGGGAGGCAGAGAGAGATTGACCTCTGTAACTTCAAGGTGTGGTAGCACATACCTTTAATCCCAGTGCCGAGACGGCAGAGACAAACAGGTCTCTGGGAATTCAGGTGTAGTACCATACACCTTTGATCCCAATGCTTGGAGGCAGAGGCATGTGGATCTCTGAAACTTCAAGGACAGCCTGTTCTACAGTTATTCCAGGTCAAAGATACAGAGAACATGTCTCAAAAAGGAAAAAATAAAAAGGAAAAATAAATTAGAGCTTAAATTGAAGCTAACAAAGATGGAAAATACACAGAGAATTTTGATACTGTATGCTATTGTACTCTGTTTGAATCATTTGAATGCTGAGGAAGGAGCAATAGCTGCTAAAAGATATTTGTTTATAAATGCTGCTGAACTAATCCCACATAGATATTTTGAAAGTGCCTTGACTTTGAAATTTGGATCTAAGGACATGATGCTTTGGAAAGGAGGTTCTTATTTTGTTTTCAGAGAGGGTGAGAGTCTGTGGACTGCCGCTATCCCAATATGGTATTACGGATCACGACTTTCCTCATATGACCTCCGTCCACAGATATGTCAGAAAAATCCTTCCCTAAGAGGGCAAGTTCTTTACAAATGAAAGATTATACAACAGAAGAGACATGGAAGATTTATTTGGGCAAGCTGTTGAAAGTATAAAGTGATGGAAGAAGGTCATTGCTTAATTAAATAAAGAATCTGCTTCCCTTGATAGGTTAGAACATAGGTGGCAGGAGTAAAGAGAACAGAATGCTGCTAGAAAGAGGAAGTGAGCTCAGAGATGCCATGCACGACTCTCCTGGGCAGACACGGGAGCTCTGCTCCCTGAGGCAGATGGCAATGCAGCCAGCCACCAGGTCAGACATGCTGAATCTTTCCTGGTAAGCGCACCTCATGCTGCAACATACATTATTAGAAATGGGTTAAGAGGCCGAAAATACTGGGCCAGGAAGTGTTTAAAAGAATACAGTTTTTGTGTTCTTATTTAGGGGCATAAGCTAGGTAGGTGGCCATGGTGCTGGGGACGCAGCCCTGCTACTCAAATTACTACTATAAAGGGGGAAATTGAAGAAGGGAAGGAAGAAGAGAGAGAGAGAGAGAGAGAGAGAGAGAGAGAGAGAGAGAGAGAGAGATGGAAGAATGGATGAATTCAATCATTCATTGGAAAAATGAGTGAACCAAAGAATGAGGAGACCTAGAAGGATAAAATGTGCTGCATTCCCTGTGAGAGTCAGGTCATATGAAAGATGGACATTGTTTTGCACTGAGGAGGAGGATTTTTCCATTTTGCCTTCTTTGTGCTCCAAGCCCAGCCACAAGAGTGATGATGAGGACTGGGAGAAGAAGAGGTGAGGGTGTACCAGAATTCCCTGGTATAAGATATCACCCAAATTGTAGCCAAATCACCTGACCTGAGACAGCTGATCTACATGCTGGACCCTAACTGGCAGTTTGACAACTCTAACATTTTAACCAAGTTTGTGAAGATCAAGGATGCAAAAATCGCTCCGTTACAGGATGGCAGGATCCTTACATGATGGGAGTCAGACATCAATACCATACTGGTATTTGGGGGTCTGATGGGTTTGTGGGGTCTTTTCCACGCTCCACATAGCATCAGGGATTCCCTCGTTTACTGATTTGATGGAGATCGGTGCATTCATCATATGTGTGCATGTCACACATTAGTGGGCATCAATGTGTACATGATTATCCTGTGTGTGGATGCATCTGTCGATGAGATTTATATCCCAAGTCCTACAGAACATGATCAATGAAAGGGAACACTGTTTTCCAGATATGACAGGGCAATTATTTAAATGAACTCACAAGGGTTGGATGGCATGCAAAGGACCAATGAGAGTTCAAGGAATACCGAATCCAGGCATGACAAAGTAGGTGGCAGACAGAATTCTGACAAAAGGAAGTAGATAGCGTGACGTCCAACCCACTGCAGAAGAGCAACTGGGCGGAGACACTTTTCTCTAAGCAGGAGGCTCCTGGTCACTCAACATGCTCCAGTGGAGTTCAAACATCCAGTGACTTACAGCCAGTACGAATTAAACTATTCATCAAATGAAACCTAATTTCCTCTGATTTTGAGTATACATTTGTGTCCCTTCCTGATTAATCTACTCTTTATCCTCTTAAGTCCCAATACCTCACTCTGATATCTGTCACATCTTTCCAGTTGACATGTTTTTCCCTCAAGCTTTATCCCGCCCCGAGATCCTACAACTTTTGTCCCCTCTCCACTACTCCCTAGACAGCCATCTTGTCCTTTACCACACCAAGCATTCCCAGTCCATCCGCTCCAAAGTGAAAGACCATAAATCCTGCTTTGTTTTGAGGCATGTATTTCTGTGATGTCCCATCCACCAAACATAATCCATCATTCACCAATGAACAAAACATGTTCACAAATTTTTATTTTTCGAGCAAGAATTTTCCATTGGAAAAAAATACCAGGATTAATAGAAGACCTGCGGTATCTCTGAAAAAAAACACATTCCCCAAACACAGTTTTAAGTGTGCCCCTCAAATTTTGAGAATTTCACTTTAACAGATCTTCACCAAATCGTAGACATAGATATGGAAGTCATTATTAAACTTGATGAAATACACACAAGGTTTGGTGGGAACTTGGCAAATAATTTTACCTATCTCTTGGGTTCCATCTTTTTTGTTGTACTGCACAACTTTGCCTGCCAAGGAATCCCTGCCTAATTCCAAAGTCACCTCTACTGGAGGACATTCAGGCATGATGTGGACGTTGCCTTCAATGGAGTCATCAAGATGGTGGTAAAGGTACAGGACTGGATCATTCTCCTTGACAATGTAGAAACAGGTCATCCTGGTCTGCACCTCATCTGGGACCATGACACTGCACTCCTCCTTAGAGCCTGGCATGATGTGGAGGTTGCCTTCAAGGTAGTCATCCAGGAGGTGGTAAATATACAAGACCGGATCTTTCTTGTAGGTAATATAGAACCAGGTCTTCATGATTGGCACCTCCTCTAGGACCATCCCATTCCAGTCTTCCTTAGAGCCATTTGTGCCCGTGAATGTATGTTTCACTGCTCTGCTAACTATGGTGTTTGACAGATGAGTGTCTGTCACCTGAGGAAATGGCACATTATTAGGCAGGACCTTAAGGTTTAAAATCCTTTCATCGCTGTGAAGCTCCAAGCCATAGACACAATCAATCCCATCATATTTCAACAAATAGAGAGAGGGATATGTTGGCAGTTGATCTAGAATGATGGCTTTCCACTGGGTGACTGGTTCATTGGCTTCCTTCCAGCCATGAGAAATTCGGCGGCCAACAATATTCTCCAGGGATTCAAAAGGCTTACTCAGTTTTTGCTTCTGGAGAGTTGGCCCATTCTTCTTCTGGAGAGGTGGCATGCATCTCATACTAAGAGGCATCTTTATCATGGTGGTAGATTTACTGAGATAGGCCACAACACACCTGTTCCACTGTCTCTTGGCTCTCTTTCTGTGCTTGGGCTTCATAGCTGCCAATCTCTGCATTGGAAGAATTCTTCAGTTTCAATCAGACACAAAGTGGTTTCCTCCACCATAAGTGCCTGCAAGGTTAAGGAGGGGAGGATGCGATGTCAAGATTCTTTTCTGGAAGATCTTTGGGGAAGGTGATAAAGGCAGTGCTGAATAGATTTGGGCTGCCTAAATGTAATTTGGTCTTAAGAAATTCATAGGAAAATTATCAAACTATTGTCTACAGCTCAGTATATGTGTATCAGAGACATATTCCTGCTGCCCAAAGGCAATGGACCTCTACTGAGAAACCTAATTCCGGACTGACTGTGTCAATGAGAGGAGACTGGATGCCTATGCCCAAAGTGAGAAAGAAAAATCTGAACAGATGGCAAAGAATTCGAAGGACAGCCACTTCTCTCCTTCCCACTCAAGCTGTTGGTTAGGTGGTTGATCCAAAACCACCTGCCCAAGGTCATGGCACTCCAGTCCACTGGTTCTATGTATTGTGTCTCCTGATCCAGACCCAGGTTTATTACATAAAGCCATTCCATGTCTTCACTAGAGAAGTGAGTTTTGTGAGACAAACTGCAAAAATAAAGACTCATTAATCTGGGCAACAGCACCATTTAGAAATAATTAATATCTTTTAAAACACATATAGACAAAGAGGATCTTCGCCCCTTTCGTGAACTGATGAATTGGACATTGATAGCAAAGATAAAGTGGGAAGAATACCTGGCATTCACTGTCCCCACAGCTATCAAATATAGAAGCTGTTAACAACATAAATTTTAGACTCACAGGAGATTTGAAGGAAACCTCTCTGGGACTACAGAGGTCCCTGTTTCTTCCTAAACATATTTACCAAAAGAAAATGTCTTGGCGCTCCAGATTCCATCTTCTGGAAATGTTCAGCTGCCTAATCCTGTTGAACAGTTGTGGAGCCCAAGAGCTGAACTCACCTCCTCAGCCACCGTGAAGATAGTCAGCCCACCTTCACAGAAGACTAGTGCTTCATGTGGAACAGTGTTGCCACCCCCAACCAAAGCTTTGTGACATCATCAAGGCTCTACTTAGGTCATTAAACCCCTCATAGGCAGTTTTCTTCCTACTAACCCACAGAAATATCCAGCATACATGTCCTATAATGCTGCTCACACAGCCCCCTGGAGACCCAAAATAAAACCTCACTCATCTTCCCAAATACATGAGTCATATTTTGCCAGGTAACCCAATCTCTTTTTGTGCCTCTTCTGAAAAAAAATGTCCTTGGTGTCTGAGTCAACAACTCACATGAATGTTTTTTTTTCTAGCTCCAATCTCTTTATTGGTTATCTAATATTGATTTTTATATTACTCCATAATAATGAATATCAAAATTTTCACTTCGTTTCCTCCTCCCACTTTCTTCTTGCTCCCCCACCAAACGTCTCCACTCCTACTCCAATTTAAATTGAGGGTGGGGTACCTTGACCTGTTTGAAGTCCAAGCCTACCCTTCATCCATCGAGATTTAGGAAGGCAAGCATCCACATAGAATATGATCACAAAAAAGCCTGTATATGAAAGTGCAGACAAATGTCAGTGCCATTATCATTGGCTTCTCCGTCTGGTCCAATTGTCAGCCACATTCAGAGCTTCCACTTTGATTCCATGTTCTTTCATTCCCAGGCCACTGGTTTAGTTGAAACCCCCTTTGTTCAGGCACAGTGTCTCAGTGTGTGGACCAAGCCATTTTATTCCTGACATCCTTGCTCTTATTCTCCATCAGTCGGCTATTCAACTGGAGCTTGGAAGCTCCATCTAGTTTTCTGATTTTTACCCTGACTTGATCTCCATCTTGGCCATACAAAAGTTCCATGGTGATATTCAAGATAGTCATCAGTCTGACTATAGGATAAGGCACCCATTGTGACTATAGACATGGCACAGTGCAGTCAACCTCTCCTCACCTGCCCAAGTTCCTCTAGGGGGTCACCCCATGCCTCTAAGAACCCCTCGAGAGATAATGATCTTGACAACCCCAGAATGGCCTACTCAATTAATATCATCAGTGTATGTGCATTAACGTGTGTGTGTGTGTGTTTAAATCACAATAAAAACAAAGGGATTGTAATATTGAAATTTCTTCTCATCTTGAGAAGAATGTTTGCTACAGAAATACTGTCATAGTAGTACTGAGAGTGTAAGCTGTCTCAGCAAGGAGAAGTAACTAGAGGAATCCCCCAGGAGTTAGGCTCAGTGTCCCAGGAATTACGCCCAAGGAAAGTCAATGAACTCATGGATGGAAGATAAAACTCAGCCTAAATAACACTCCAAATCATTTAGGTGGAACATGAGATACTCTTGCAACAGTTTCAAGATGTCAAAAATGCCAGGACTAGAACATAAGGGGAACACAATGATGTGGAGCTGAGAGTGCATGGCAAAACTGATTGGATCTGGCAAAAATTATGGAAGCATACCAAGGAAACCACCAGGGGGACAAAACCCTAAGAAATCTGTATGACAACATATCATGTTTACAATTCTGTGATTTTTAGACAAAGGAAAGATCCTAAATATGTCACTGCCACACTGGTGATGATTAACCCATTCCATCGTAGTGTGACTCCCTGTTGTGTTTAAGATAACCTGTCAATTCTGTCTATTTAGGTACAGGGAAATTTGCATTGTTTGCAGAGATTAACTAACAGCATCATTTACTGAGAAGCAAAGGCAAGGCAAAGCAATCATAGACATGTTGTTGAATGCTGATGATGTTATTAGGAGTTTTGTGGGTATTTTCTTAAAGGGAAATCATCGGTGACTCTCATGCATGAAGAGATCCTATCTCTGTGATGTGTCTGGAAGGATTGAAATAAATAAACTAAAATAGTTTTTTTTTCTCACCTTCTAGTAACATTTTTTTTTTGCTATATCGAAATAAGTGAGTTGCATGAGTTTCTTCCACTCCTTCAGCCAATAGCCACTGAGATACCAGCCCATTGAGGTGTGGTCTCTCTCTCTTTCAAAAACCAACATTTACCTTCAGCTTGATCTCTTGCTTCCAGTTTCCCTTCCGGCCTCTATGCTTCTTTCCTGATCCCGCTGAGGGCTTTTGTCAGGGATGGTCATCTGTAAGTTTTTGCCCTTTAAAGATATAATCATTCTTTTAATCACAATTCTAAACTGGTGTGGGGGATTATTTGACTAAGGAAAGGAGAAAACATACATAGAGGCAGGAAACCTTACCTTTGCAAATGACCCATTTGGAGGCCCTACTTCAGGCTCCTCTCTTCTCCTATTCTTGTTTTTTTTTATTAGTTTAGGACAAGATTAAAACTCAATATAAATGTCTGTGAACACTGAATGAGTTAATTATGTGTGACCACCTTGATGTCTGCCTGTCTGACAACAGGGGCAGAGTTCATGGGCATCTGACGCATAGCACAGGATTGTCAGCAATCAATCTCTCGTCCACCGAACTCTACAGCATAAGAGTTGTCCTGGTTGCTCATCTGATCCTCTTCATATGATCTCCATCCACAGAGATGTCAAAAAAATCCTCCCCTGAAAAGGCAAGTTCTTTTCAAATGAAAGATTATACAGCAGAAGAGACATGGAAGATTTATTAGGGCAAGCTCTTGAAAGGATAAAGTGATGGTAGTAATTCATTGCTTAATTAAATAAAGAAACTGCTTCCCCTGTTAATTTAGAACATAGGTGGGAGGAGAAAGAGAACAGAATGCTGGGAGCAAGAAGCAGTGTGCTCAGAGACACCATGATCCACTCTCGTGGGAAGACGTGATAGCTCGCCTCTCTGAGGCAGAGGGCAATGCAGCCCGCAACCAGGTTAGACCTGTTGAATCTTTCCTGGTGAGCACACTCGTGATGCTACATAGATTATTAGAAATGGGTTAATAGGCTAAACTAATGGGCCAGGCAGTGTTTAAAAGAATCGTTTGTGTGTAATTATTTCTGGACATTAGCTAGCGAGGCTGCCCTGGTGCTGGTTACACAGCTCCGCTGCTCAAATTACTACAGAATGGCACTCAGACATGTGGAAAACTGAATCCACTGAAAGCCTGAGAAAGCCCGGGAACGAGTAAAGCATGTTTTCTTTTTAGCAGCTATATCTCGGGTCTGCACTACTTGCTAGTAGCAAGCAAGCACACTCATTTAAGAGAAGATTCCTGACTCACCTTCAGCTGCAAAACCCTGCTGCTGTTAAGTGGTCCTGCCACGAAACATTTAAATGGAGTTGATAAAAGCCAGCTGAATGCTTGTTTGTTTTCAGCAGTAGCAGGAGAAAAAAAACTGTGATGTTTTAAAATGCCGGAATTCTGGGCCATCCTGCCAGAACAAACTCTGACTGTTTGAGTCAGGAGGGCCAGCTACAAAGAGAGGGCTTGAGTGTTGTCTTTTGCAGCTTGTTTGATGGCAAGGACCTTGAAACACTGTAGACTTGTTTCACTGAATGTGGTTCTGGCCTTTACCTCAGCCATAAGGTTGGAATGGCAGAAAGCTAAGGAATAGGCTACATCTAGCTGGCAAAGCCACCTTTTCGTCATATTGAGATTGCTGTGTAAATTAAGGATTCATGTGGTCAAAAAAACAAAGAGAGATATTGAGTAAAGAGAGATTCAAAGACAAAGAAAATTTTTAAATGATTTACAGTGTATTAAAAATATGTGCAGGCTAAAAGTTGAAGTTCTTAAAGTTAAAATAAAATGAAGAGAGTTGTTGGTTGCAGTAGTACACACCTTTAATCCCAACACTTGGGAGGCAGAGAGAGATTGACCTCTGTAACTTCAAGGTGTGGTAGCACATACCTTTAATCCCAGTGCCGAGACGGCAGAGACAAACAGGTCTCTGGGAATTCAGGTGTAGTACCATACACCTTTGATCCCAATGCTTGGAGGCAGAGGCATGTGGATCTCTGAAACTTCAAGGACAGCCTGTTCTACAGTTATTCCAGGTCAAAGATACAGAGAACATGTCTCAAAAAGGAAAAAATAAAAAGGAAAAATAAATTAGAGCTTAAATTGAAGCTAACAAAGATGGAAAATACACAGAGAATTTTGATACTGTATGCTATTGTACTCTGTTTGAATCATTTGAATGCTGAGGAAGGAGCAATAGCTGCTAAAAGATATTTGTTTATAAATGCTGCTGAACTAATCCCACATAGATATTTTGAAAGTGCCTTGACTTTGAAATTTGGATCTAAGGACATGATGCTTTGGAAAGGAGGTTCTTATTTTGTTTTCAGAGAGGGTGAGAGTCTGTGGACTGCCGCTATCCCAATATGGTATTACGGATCACGACTTTCCTCATATGACCTCCGTCCACAGATATGTCAGAAAAATCCTTCCCTAAGAGGGCAAGTTCTTTACAAATGAAAGATTATACAACAGAAGAGACATGGAAGATTTATTTGGGCAAGCTGTTGAAAGTATAAAGTGATGGAAGAAGGTCATTGCTTAATTAAATAAAGAATCTGCTTCCCTTGATAGGTTAGAACATAGGTGGCAGGAGTAAAGAGAACAGAATGCTGCTAGAAAGAGGAAGTGAGCTCAGAGATGCCATGCACGACTCTCCTGGGCAGACACGGGAGCTCTGCTCCCTGAGGCAGATGGCAATGCAGCCAGCCACCAGGTCAGACATGCTGAATCTTTCCTGGTAAGCGCACCTCATGCTGCAACATACATTATTAGAAATGGGTTAAGAGGCCGAAAATACTGGGCCAGGAAGTGTTTAAAAGAATACAGTTTTTGTGTTCTTATTTAGGGGCATAAGCTAGGTAGGTGGCCATGGTGCTGGGGACGCAGCCCTGCTACTCAAATTACTACTATAAAGGGGGAAATTGAAGAAGGGAAGGAAGAAGAGAGAGAGAGAGAGAGAGAGAGAGAGAGAGAGAGAGAGAGAGAGAGATGGAAGAATGGATGAATTCAATCATTCATTGGAAAAATGAGTGAACCAAAGAATGAGGAGACCTAGAAGGATAAAATGTGCTGCATTCCCTGTGAGAGTCAGGTCATATGAAAGATGGACATTGTTTTGCACTGAGGAGGAGGATTTTTCCATTTTGCCTTCTTTGTGCTCCAAGCCCAGCCACAAGAGTGATGATGAGGACTGGGAGAAGAAGAGGTGAGGGTGTACCAGAATTCCCTGGTATAAGATATCACCCAAATTGTAGCCAAATCACCTGACCTGAGACAGCTGATCTACATGCTGGACCCTAACTGGCAGTTTGACAACTCTAACATTTTAACCAAGTTTGTGAAGATCAAGGATGCAAAAATCGCTCCGTTACAGGATGGCAGGATCCTTACATGATGGGAGTCAGACATCAATACCATACTGGTATTTGGGGGTCTGATGGGTTTGTGGGGTCTTTTCCACGCTCCACATAGCATCAGGGATTCCCTCGTTTACTGATTTGATGGAGATCGGTGCATTCATCATATGTGTGCATGTCACACATTAGTGGGCATCAATGTGTACATGATTATCCTGTGTGTGGATGCATCTGTCGATGAGATTTATATCCCAAGTCCTACAGAACATGATCAATGAAAGGGAACACTGTTTTCCAGATATGACAGGGCAATTATTTAAATGAACTCACAAGGGTTGGATGGCATGCAAAGGACCAATGAGAGTTCAAGGAATACCGAATCCAGGCATGACAAAGTAGGTGGCAGACAGAATTCTGACAAAAGGAAGTAGATAGCGTGACGTCCAACCCACTGCAGAAGAGCAACTGGGCGGAGACACTTTTCTCTAAGCAGGAGGCTCCTGGTCACTCAACATGCTCCAGTGGAGTTCAAACATCCAGTGACTTACAGCCAGTACGAATTAAACTATTCATCAAATGAAACCTAATTTCCTCTGATTTTGAGTATACATTTGTGTCCCTTCCTGATTAATCTACTCTTTATCCTCTTAAGTCCCAATACCTCACTCTGATATCTGTCACATCTTTCCAGTTGACATGTTTTTCCCTCAAGCTTTATCCCGCCCCGAGATCCTACAACTTTTGTCCCCTCTCCACTACTCCCTAGACAGCCATCTTGTCCTTTACCACACCAAGCATTCCCAGTCCATCCGCTCCAAAGTGAAAGACCATAAATCCTGCTTTGTTTTGAGGCATGTATTTCTGTGATGTCCCATCCACCAAACATAATCCATCATTCACCAATGAACAAAACATGTTCACAAATTTTTATTTTTCGAGCAAGAATTTTCCATTGGAAAAAAATACCAGGATTAATAGAAGACCTGCGGTATCTCTGAAAAAAAACACATTCCCCAAACACAGTTTTAAGTGTGCCCCTCAAATTTTGAGAATTTCACTTTAACAGATCTTCACCAAATCGTAGACATAGATATGGAAGTCATTATTAAACTTGATGAAATACACACAAGGTTTGGTGGGAACTTGGCAAATAATTTTACCTATCTCTTGGGTTCCATCTTTTTTGTTGTACTGCACAACTTTGCCTGCCAAGGAATCCCTGCCTAATTCCAAAGTCACCTCTACTGGAGGACATTCAGGCATGATGTGGACGTTGCCTTCAATGGAGTCATCAAGATGGTGGTAAAGGTACAGGACTGGATCATTCTCCTTGACAATGTAGAAACAGGTCATCCTGGTCTGCACCTCATCTGGGACCATGACACTGCACTCCTCCTTAGAGCCTGGCATGATGTGGAGGTTGCCTTCAAGGTAGTCATCCAGGAGGTGGTAAATATACAAGACCGGATCTTTCTTGTAGGTAATATAGAACCAGGTCTTCATGATTGGCACCTCCTCTAGGACCATCCCATTCCAGTCTTCCTTAGAGCCATTTGTGCCCGTGAATGTATGTTTCACTGCTCTGCTAACTATGGTGTTTGACAGATGAGTGTCTGTCACCTGAGGAAATGGCACATTATTAGGCAGGACCTTAAGGTTTAAAATCCTTTCATCGCTGTGAAGCTCCAAGCCATAGACACAATCAATCCCATCATATTTCAACAAATAGAGAGAGGGATATGTTGGCAGTTGATCTAGAATGATGGCTTTCCACTGGGTGACTGGTTCATTGGCTTCCTTCCAGCCATGAGAAATTCGGCGGCCAACAATATTCTCCAGGGATTCAAAAGGCTTACTCAGTTTTTGCTTCTGGAGAGTTGGCCCATTCTTCTTCTGGAGAGGTGGCATGCATCTCATACTAAGAGGCATCTTTATCATGGTGGTAGATTTACTGAGATAGGCCACAACACACCTGTTCCACTGTCTCTTGGCTCTCTTTCTGTGCTTGGGCTTCATAGCTGCCAATCTCTGCATTGGAAGAATTCTTCAGTTTCAATCAGACACAAAGTGGTTTCCTCCACCATAAGTGCCTGCAAGGTTAAGGAGGGGAGGATGCGATGTCAAGATTCTTTTCTGGAAGATCTTTGGGGAAGGTGATAAAGGCAGTGCTGAATAGATTTGGGCTGCCTAAATGTAATTTGGTCTTAAGAAATTCATAGGAAAATTATCAAACTATTGTCTACAGCTCAGTATATGTGTATCAGAGACATATTCCTGCTGCCCAAAGGCAATGGACCTCTACTGAGAAACCTAATTCCGGACTGACTGTGTCAATGAGAGGAGACTGGATGCCTATGCCCAAAGTGAGAAAGAAAAATCTGAACAGATGGCAAAGAATTCGAAGGACAGCCACTTCTCTCCTTCCCACTCAAGCTGTTGGTTAGGTGGTTGATCCAAAACCACCTGCCCAAGGTCATGGCACTCCAGTCCACTGGTTCTATGTATTGTGTCTCCTGATCCAGACCCAGGTTTATTACATAAAGCCATTCCATGTCTTCACTAGAGAAGTGAGTTTTGTGAGACAAACTGCAAAAATAAAGACTCATTAATCTGGGCAACAGCACCATTTAGAAATAATTAATATCTTTTAAAACACATATAGACAAAGAGGATCTTCGCCCCTTTCGTGAACTGATGAATTGGACATTGATAGCAAAGATAAAGTGGGAAGAATACCTGGCATTCACTGTCCCCACAGCTATCAAATATAGAAGCTGTTAACAACATAAATTTTAGACTCACAGGAGATTTGAAGGAAACCTCTCTGGGACTACAGAGGTCCCTGTTTCTTCCTAAACATATTTACCAAAAGAAAATGTCTTGGCGCTCCAGATTCCATCTTCTGGAAATGTTCAGCTGCCTAATCCTGTTGAACAGTTGTGGAGCCCAAGAGCTGAACTCACCTCCTCAGCCACCGTGAAGATAGTCAGCCCACCTTCACAGAAGACTAGTGCTTCATGTGGAACAGTGTTGCCACCCCCAACCAAAGCTTTGTGACATCATCAAGGCTCTACTTAGGTCATTAAACCCCTCATAGGCAGTTTTCTTCCTACTAACCCACAGAAATATCCAGCATACATGTCCTATAATGCTGCTCACACAGCCCCCTGGAGACCCAAAATAAAACCTCACTCATCTTCCCAAATACATGAGTCATATTTTGCCAGGTAACCCAATCTCTTTTTGTGCCTCTTCTGAAAAAAAATGTCCTTGGTGTCTGAGTCAACAACTCACATGAATGTTTTTTTTTCTAGCTCCAATCTCTTTATTGGTTATCTAATATTGATTTTTATATTACTCCATAATAATGAATATCAAAATTTTCACTTCGTTTCCTCCTCCCACTTTCTTCTTGCTCCCCCACCAAACGTCTCCACTCCTACTCCAATTTAAATTGAGGGTGGGGTACCTTGACCTGTTTGAAGTCCAAGCCTACCCTTCATCCATCGAGATTTAGGAAGGCAAGCATCCACATAGAATATGATCACAAAAAAGCCTGTATATGAAAGTGCAGACAAATGTCAGTGCCATTATCATTGGCTTCTCCGTCTGGTCCAATTGTCAGCCACATTCAGAGCTTCCACTTTGATTCCATGTTCTTTCATTCCCAGGCCACTGGTTTAGTTGAAACCCCCTTTGTTCAGGCACAGTGTCTCAGTGTGTGGACCAAGCCATTTTATTCCTGACATCCTTGCTCTTATTCTCCATCAGTCGGCTATTCAACTGGAGCTTGGAAGCTCCATCTAGTTTTCTGATTTTTACCCTGACTTGATCTCCATCTTGGCCATACAAAAGTTCCATGGTGATATTCAAGATAGTCATCAGTCTGACTATAGGATAAGGCACCCATTGTGACTATAGACATGGCACAGTGCAGTCAACCTCTCCTCACCTGCCCAAGTTCCTCTAGGGGGTCACCCCATGCCTCTAAGAACCCCTCGAGAGATAATGATCTTGACAACCCCAGAATGGCCTACTCAATTAATATCATCAGTGTATGTGCATTAACGTGTGTGTGTGTGTGTGTTTAAATCACAATAAAAACAAAGGGATTGTAATATTGAAATTTCTTCTCATCTTGAGAAGAATGTTTGCTACAGAAATACTGTCATAGTAGTACTGAGAGTGTAAGCTGTCTCAGCAAGGAGAAGTAACTAGAGGAATCCCCCAGGAGTTAGGCTCAGTGTCCCAGGAATTACGCCCAAGGAAAGTCAATGAACTCATGGATGGAAGATAAAACTCAGCCTAAATAACACTCCAAATCATTTAGGTGGAACATGAGATACTCTTGCAACAGTTTCAAGATGTCAAAAATGCCAGGACTAGAACATAAGGGGAACACAATGATGTGGAGCTGAGAGTGCATGGCAAAACTGATTGGATCTGGCAAAAATTATGGAAGCATACCAAGGAAACCACCAGGGGGACAAAACCCTAAGAAATCTGTATGACAACATATCATGTTTACAATTCTGTGATTTTTAGACAAAGGAAAGATCCTAAATATGTCACTGCCACACTGGTGATGATTAACCCATTCCATCGTAGTGTGACTCCCTGTTGTGTTTAAGATAACCTGTCAATTCTGTCTATTTAGGTACAGGGAAATTTGCATTGTTTGCAGAGATTAACTAACAGCATCATTTACTGAGAAGCAAAGGCAAGGCAAAGCAATCATAGACATGTTGTTGAATGCTGATGATGTTATTAGGAGTTTTGTGGGTATTTTCTTAAAGGGAAATCATCGGTGACTCTCATGCATGAAGAGATCCTATCTCTGTGATGTGTCTGGAAGGATTGAAATAAATAAACTAAAATAGTTTTTTTTTCTCACCTTCTAGTAACATTTTTTTTTTGCTATATCGAAATAAGTGAGTTGCATGAGTTTCTTCCACTCCTTCAGCCAATAGCCACTGAGATACCAGCCCATTGAGGTGTGGTCTCTCTCTCTTTCAAAAACCAACATTTACCTTCAGCTTGATCTCTTGCTTCCAGTTTCCCTTCCGGCCTCTATGCTTCTTTCCTGATCCCGCTGAGGGCTTTTGTCAGGGATGGTCATCTGTAAGTTTTTGCCCTTTAAAGATATAATCATTCTTTTAATCACAATTCTAAACTGGTGTGGGGGATTATTTGACTAAGGAAAGGAGAAAACATACATAGAGGCAGGAAACCTTACCTTTGCAAATGACCCATTTGGAGGCCCTACTTCAGGCTCCTCTCTTCTCCTATTCTTGTTTTTTTTTATTAGTTTAGGACAAGATTAAAACTCAATATAAATGTCTGTGAACACTGAATGAGTTAATTATGTGTGACCACCTTGATGTCTGCCTGTCTGACAACAGGGGCAGAGTTCATGGGCATCTGACGCATAGCACAGGATTGTCAGCAATCAATCTCTCGTCCACCGAACTCTACAGCATAAGAGTTGTCCTGGTTGCTCATCTGATCCTCTTCATATGATCTCCATCCACAGAGATGTCAAAAAAATCCTCCCCTGAAAAGGCAAGTTCTTTTCAAATGAAAGATTATACAGCAGAAGAGACATGGAAGATTTATTAGGGCAAGCTCTTGAAAGGATAAAGTGATGGTAGTAATTCATTGCTTAATTAAATAAAGAAACTGCTTCCCCTGTTAATTTAGAACATAGGTGGGAGGAGAAAGAGAACAGAATGCTGGGAGCAAGAAGCAGTGTGCTCAGAGACACCATGATCCACTCTCGTGGGAAGACGTGATAGCTCGCCTCTCTGAGGCAGAGGGCAATGCAGCCCGCAACCAGGTTAGACCTGTTGAATCTTTCCTGGTGAGCACACTCGTGATGCTACATAGATTATTAGAAATGGGTTAATAGGCTAAACTAATGGGCCAGGCAGTGTTTAAAAGAATCGTTTGTGTGTAATTATTTCTGGACATTAGCTAGCGAGGCTGCCCTGGTGCTGGTTACACAGCTCCGCTGCTCAAATTACTACAGAATGGCACTCAGACATGTGGAAAACTGAATCCACTGAAAGCCTGAGAAAGCCCGGGAACGAGTAAAGCATGTTTTCTTTTTAGCAGCTATATCTCGGGTCTGCACTACTTGCTAGTAGCAAGCAAGCACACTCATTTAAGAGAAGATTCCTGACTCACCTTCAGCTGCAAAACCCTGCTGCTGTTAAGTGGTCCTGCCACGAAACATTTAAATGGAGTTGATAAAAGCCAGCTGAATGCTTGTTTGTTTTCAGCAGTAGCAGGAGAAAAAAAACTGTGATGTTTTAAAATGCCGGAATTCTGGGCCATCCTGCCAGAACAAACTCTGACTGTTTGAGTCAGGAGGGCCAGCTACAAAGAGAGGGCTTGAGTGTTGTCTTTTGCAGCTTGTTTGATGGCAAGGACCTTGAAACACTGTAGACTTGTTTCACTGAATGTGGTTCTGGCCTTTACCTCAGCCATAAGGTTGGAATGGCAGAAAGCTAAGGAATAGGCTACATCTAGCTGGCAAAGCCACCTTTTCGTCATATTGAGATTGCTGTGTAAATTAAGGATTCATGTGGTCAAAAAAACAAAGAGAGATATTGAGTAAAGAGAGATTCAAAGACAAAGAAAATTTTTAAATGATTTACAGTGTATTAAAAATATGTGCAGGCTAAAAGTTGAAGTTCTTAAAGTTAAAATAAAATGAAGAGAGTTGTTGGTTGCAGTAGTACACACCTTTAATCCCAACACTTGGGAGGCAGAGAGAGATTGACCTCTGTAACTTCAAGGTGTGGTAGCACATACCTTTAATCCCAGTGCCGAGACGGCAGAGACAAACAGGTCTCTGGGAATTCAGGTGTAGTACCATACACCTTTGATCCCAATGCTTGGAGGCAGAGGCATGTGGATCTCTGAAACTTCAAGGACAGCCTGTTCTACAGTTATTCCAGGTCAAAGATACAGAGAACATGTCTCAAAAAGGAAAAAATAAAAAGGAAAAATAAATTAGAGCTTAAATTGAAGCTAACAAAGATGGAAAATACACAGAGAATTTTGATACTGTATGCTATTGTACTCTGTTTGAATCATTTGAATGCTGAGGAAGGAGCAATAGCTGCTAAAAGATATTTGTTTATAAATGCTGCTGAACTAATCCCACATAGATATTTTGAAAGTGCCTTGACTTTGAAATTTGGATCTAAGGACATGATGCTTTGGAAAGGAGGTTCTTATTTTGTTTTCAGAGAGGGTGAGAGTCTGTGGACTGCCGCTATCCCAATATGGTATTACGGATCACGACTTTCCTCATATGACCTCCGTCCACAGATATGTCAGAAAAATCCTTCCCTAAGAGGGCAAGTTCTTTACAAATGAAAGATTATACAACAGAAGAGACATGGAAGATTTATTTGGGCAAGCTGTTGAAAGTATAAAGTGATGGAAGAAGGTCATTGCTTAATTAAATAAAGAATCTGCTTCCCTTGATAGGTTAGAACATAGGTGGCAGGAGTAAAGAGAACAGAATGCTGCTAGAAAGAGGAAGTGAGCTCAGAGATGCCATGCACGACTCTCCTGGGCAGACACGGGAGCTCTGCTCCCTGAGGCAGATGGCAATGCAGCCAGCCACCAGGTCAGACATGCTGAATCTTTCCTGGTAAGCGCACCTCATGCTGCAACATACATTATTAGAAATGGGTTAAGAGGCCGAAAATACTGGGCCAGGAAGTGTTTAAAAGAATACAGTTTTTGTGTTCTTATTTAGGGGCATAAGCTAGGTAGGTGGCCATGGTGCTGGGGACGCAGCCCTGCTACTCAAATTACTACTATAAAGGGGGAAATTGAAGAAGGGAAGGAAGAAGAGAGAGAGAGAGAGAGAGAGAGAGAGAGAGAGAGAGAGAGAGAGAGAGAGATGGAAGAATGGATGAATTCAATCATTCATTGGAAAAATGAGTGAACCAAAGAATGAGGAGACCTAGAAGGATAAAATGTGCTGCATTCCCTGTGAGAGTCAGGTCATATGAAAGATGGACATTGTTTTGCACTGAGGAGGAGGATTTTTCCATTTTGCCTTCTTTGTGCTCCAAGCCCAGCCACAAGAGTGATGATGAGGACTGGGAGAAGAAGAGGTGAGGGTGTACCAGAATTCCCTGGTATAAGATATCACCCAAATTGTAGCCAAATCACCTGACCTGAGACAGCTGATCTACATGCTGGACCCTAACTGGCAGTTTGACAACTCTAACATTTTAACCAAGTTTGTGAAGATCAAGGATGCAAAAATCGCTCCGTTACAGGATGGCAGGATCCTTACATGATGGGAGTCAGACATCAATACCATACTGGTATTTGGGGGTCTGATGGGTTTGTGGGGTCTTTTCCACGCTCCACATAGCATCAGGGATTCCCTCGTTTACTGATTTGATGGAGATCGGTGCATTCATCATATGTGTGCATGTCACACATTAGTGGGCATCAATGTGTACATGATTATCCTGTGTGTGGATGCATCTGTCGATGAGATTTATATCCCAAGTCCTACAGAACATGATCAATGAAAGGGAACACTGTTTTCCAGATATGACAGGGCAATTATTTAAATGAACTCACAAGGGTTGGATGGCATGCAAAGGACCAATGAGAGTTCAAGGAATACCGAATCCAGGCATGACAAAGTAGGTGGCAGACAGAATTCTGACAAAAGGAAGTAGATAGCGTGACGTCCAACCCACTGCAGAAGAGCAACTGGGCGGAGACACTTTTCTCTAAGCAGGAGGCTCCTGGTCACTCAACATGCTCCAGTGGAGTTCAAACATCCAGTGACTTACAGCCAGTACGAATTAAACTATTCATCAAATGAAACCTAATTTCCTCTGATTTTGAGTATACATTTGTGTCCCTTCCTGATTAATCTACTCTTTATCCTCTTAAGTCCCAATACCTCACTCTGATATCTGTCACATCTTTCCAGTTGACATGTTTTTCCCTCAAGCTTTATCCCGCCCCGAGATCCTACAACTTTTGTCCCCTCTCCACTACTCCCTAGACAGCCATCTTGTCCTTTACCACACCAAGCATTCCCAGTCCATCCGCTCCAAAGTGAAAGACCATAAATCCTGCTTTGTTTTGAGGCATGTATTTCTGTGATGTCCCATCCACCAAACATAATCCATCATTCACCAATGAACAAAACATGTTCACAAATTTTTATTTTTCGAGCAAGAATTTTCCATTGGAAAAAAATACCAGGATTAATAGAAGACCTGCGGTATCTCTGAAAAAAAACACATTCCCCAAACACAGTTTTAAGTGTGCCCCTCAAATTTTGAGAATTTCACTTTAACAGATCTTCACCAAATCGTAGACATAGATATGGAAGTCATTATTAAACTTGATGAAATACACACAAGGTTTGGTGGGAACTTGGCAAATAATTTTACCTATCTCTTGGGTTCCATCTTTTTTGTTGTACTGCACAACTTTGCCTGCCAAGGAATCCCTGCCTAATTCCAAAGTCACCTCTACTGGAGGACATTCAGGCATGATGTGGACGTTGCCTTCAATGGAGTCATCAAGATGGTGGTAAAGGTACAGGACTGGATCATTCTCCTTGACAATGTAGAAACAGGTCATCCTGGTCTGCACCTCATCTGGGACCATGACACTGCACTCCTCCTTAGAGCCTGGCATGATGTGGAGGTTGCCTTCAAGGTAGTCATCCAGGAGGTGGTAAATATACAAGACCGGATCTTTCTTGTAGGTAATATAGAACCAGGTCTTCATGATTGGCACCTCCTCTAGGACCATCCCATTCCAGTCTTCCTTAGAGCCATTTGTGCCCGTGAATGTATGTTTCACTGCTCTGCTAACTATGGTGTTTGACAGATGAGTGTCTGTCACCTGAGGAAATGGCACATTATTAGGCAGGACCTTAAGGTTTAAAATCCTTTCATCGCTGTGAAGCTCCAAGCCATAGACACAATCAATCCCATCATATTTCAACAAATAGAGAGAGGGATATGTTGGCAGTTGATCTAGAATGATGGCTTTCCACTGGGTGACTGGTTCATTGGCTTCCTTCCAGCCATGAGAAATTCGGCGGCCAACAATATTCTCCAGGGATTCAAAAGGCTTACTCAGTTTTTGCTTCTGGAGAGTTGGCCCATTCTTCTTCTGGAGAGGTGGCATGCATCTCATACTAAGAGGCATCTTTATCATGGTGGTAGATTTACTGAGATAGGCCACAACACACCTGTTCCACTGTCTCTTGGCTCTCTTTCTGTGCTTGGGCTTCATAGCTGCCAATCTCTGCATTGGAAGAATTCTTCAGTTTCAATCAGACACAAAGTGGTTTCCTCCACCATAAGTGCCTGCAAGGTTAAGGAGGGGAGGATGCGATGTCAAGATTCTTTTCTGGAAGATCTTTGGGGAAGGTGATAAAGGCAGTGCTGAATAGATTTGGGCTGCCTAAATGTAATTTGGTCTTAAGAAATTCATAGGAAAATTATCAAACTATTGTCTACAGCTCAGTATATGTGTATCAGAGACATATTCCTGCTGCCCAAAGGCAATGGACCTCTACTGAGAAACCTAATTCCGGACTGACTGTGTCAATGAGAGGAGACTGGATGCCTATGCCCAAAGTGAGAAAGAAAAATCTGAACAGATGGCAAAGAATTCGAAGGACAGCCACTTCTCTCCTTCCCACTCAAGCTGTTGGTTAGGTGGTTGATCCAAAACCACCTGCCCAAGGTCATGGCACTCCAGTCCACTGGTTCTATGTATTGTGTCTCCTGATCCAGACCCAGGTTTATTACATAAAGCCATTCCATGTCTTCACTAGAGAAGTGAGTTTTGTGAGACAAACTGCAAAAATAAAGACTCATTAATCTGGGCAACAGCACCATTTAGAAATAATTAATATCTTTTAAAACACATATAGACAAAGAGGATCTTCGCCCCTTTCGTGAACTGATGAATTGGACATTGATAGCAAAGATAAAGTGGGAAGAATACCTGGCATTCACTGTCCCCACAGCTATCAAATATAGAAGCTGTTAACAACATAAATTTTAGACTCACAGGAGATTTGAAGGAAACCTCTCTGGGACTACAGAGGTCCCTGTTTCTTCCTAAACATATTTACCAAAAGAAAATGTCTTGGCGCTCCAGATTCCATCTTCTGGAAATGTTCAGCTGCCTAATCCTGTTGAACAGTTGTGGAGCCCAAGAGCTGAACTCACCTCCTCAGCCACCGTGAAGATAGTCAGCCCACCTTCACAGAAGACTAGTGCTTCATGTGGAACAGTGTTGCCACCCCCAACCAAAGCTTTGTGACATCATCAAGGCTCTACTTAGGTCATTAAACCCCTCATAGGCAGTTTTCTTCCTACTAACCCACAGAAATATCCAGCATACATGTCCTATAATGCTGCTCACACAGCCCCCTGGAGACCCAAAATAAAACCTCACTCATCTTCCCAAATACATGAGTCATATTTTGCCAGGTAACCCAATCTCTTTTTGTGCCTCTTCTGAAAAAAAATGTCCTTGGTGTCTGAGTCAACAACTCACATGAATGTTTTTTTTTCTAGCTCCAATCTCTTTATTGGTTATCTAATATTGATTTTTATATTACTCCATAATAATGAATATCAAAATTTTCACTTCGTTTCCTCCTCCCACTTTCTTCTTGCTCCCCCACCAAACGTCTCCACTCCTACTCCAATTTAAATTGAGGGTGGGGTACCTTGACCTGTTTGAAGTCCAAGCCTACCCTTCATCCATCGAGATTTAGGAAGGCAAGCATCCACATAGAATATGATCACAAAAAAGCCTGTATATGAAAGTGCAGACAAATGTCAGTGCCATTATCATTGGCTTCTCCGTCTGGTCCAATTGTCAGCCACATTCAGAGCTTCCACTTTGATTCCATGTTCTTTCATTCCCAGGCCACTGGTTTAGTTGAAACCCCCTTTGTTCAGGCACAGTGTCTCAGTGTGTGGACCAAGCCATTTTATTCCTGACATCCTTGCTCTTATTCTCCATCAGTCGGCTATTCAACTGGAGCTTGGAAGCTCCATCTAGTTTTCTGATTTTTACCCTGACTTGATCTCCATCTTGGCCATACAAAAGTTCCATGGTGATATTCAAGATAGTCATCAGTCTGACTATAGGATAAGGCACCCATTGTGACTATAGACATGGCACAGTGCAGTCAACCTCTCCTCACCTGCCCAAGTTCCTCTAGGGGGTCACCCCATGCCTCTAAGAACCCCTCGAGAGATAATGATCTTGACAACCCCAGAATGGCCTACTCAATTAATATCATCAGTGTATGTGCATTAACGTGTGTGTGTGTGTGTTTAAATCACAATAAAAACAAAGGGATTGTAATATTGAAATTTCTTCTCATCTTGAGAAGAATGTTTGCTACAGAAATACTGTCATAGTAGTACTGAGAGTGTAAGCTGTCTCAGCAAGGAGAAGTAACTAGAGGAATCCCCCAGGAGTTAGGCTCAGTGTCCCAGGAATTACGCCCAAGGAAAGTCAATGAACTCATGGATGGAAGATAAAACTCAGCCTAAATAACACTCCAAATCATTTAGGTGGAACATGAGATACTCTTGCAACAGTTTCAAGATGTCAAAAATGCCAGGACTAGAACATAAGGGGAACACAATGATGTGGAGCTGAGAGTGCATGGCAAAACTGATTGGATCTGGCAAAAATTATGGAAGCATACCAAGGAAACCACCAGGGGGACAAAACCCTAAGAAATCTGTATGACAACATATCATGTTTACAATTCTGTGATTTTTAGACAAAGGAAAGATCCTAAATATGTCACTGCCACACTGGTGATGATTAACCCATTCCATCGTAGTGTGACTCCCTGTTGTGTTTAAGATAACCTGTCAATTCTGTCTATTTAGGTACAGGGAAATTTGCATTGTTTGCAGAGATTAACTAACAGCATCATTTACTGAGAAGCAAAGGCAAGGCAAAGCAATCATAGACATGTTGTTGAATGCTGATGATGTTATTAGGAGTTTTGTGGGTATTTTCTTAAAGGGAAATCATCGGTGACTCTCATGCATGAAGAGATCCTATCTCTGTGATGTGTCTGGAAGGATTGAAATAAATAAACTAAAATAGTTTTTTTTTCTCACCTTCTAGTAACATTTTTTTTTTGCTATATCGAAATAAGTGAGTTGCATGAGTTTCTTCCACTCCTTCAGCCAATAGCCACTGAGATACCAGCCCATTGAGGTGTGGTCTCTCTCTCTTTCAAAAACCAACATTTACCTTCAGCTTGATCTCTTGCTTCCAGTTTCCCTTCCGGCCTCTATGCTTCTTTCCTGATCCCGCTGAGGGCTTTTGTCAGGGATGGTCATCTGTAAGTTTTTGCCCTTTAAAGATATAATCATTCTTTTAATCACAATTCTAAACTGGTGTGGGGGATTATTTGACTAAGGAAAGGAGAAAACATACATAGAGGCAGGAAACCTTACCTTTGCAAATGACCCATTTGGAGGCCCTACTTCAGGCTCCTCTCTTCTCCTATTCTTGTTTTTTTTTATTAGTTTAGGACAAGATTAAAACTCAATATAAATGTCTGTGAACACTGAATGAGTTAATTATGTGTGACCACCTTGATGTCTGCCTGTCTGACAACAGGGGCAGAGTTCATGGGCATCTGACGCATAGCACAGGATTGTCAGCAATCAATCTCTCGTCCACCGAACTCTACAGCATAAGAGTTGTCCTGGTTGCTCATCTGATCCTCTTCATATGATCTCCATCCACAGAGATGTCAAAAAAATCCTCCCCTGAAAAGGCAAGTTCTTTTCAAATGAAAGATTATACAGCAGAAGAGACATGGAAGATTTATTAGGGCAAGCTCTTGAAAGGATAAAGTGATGGTAGTAATTCATTGCTTAATTAAATAAAGAAACTGCTTCCCCTGTTAATTTAGAACATAGGTGGGAGGAGAAAGAGAACAGAATGCTGGGAGCAAGAAGCAGTGTGCTCAGAGACACCATGATCCACTCTCGTGGGAAGACATGATAGCTCGCCTCTCTGAGGCAGAGGGCAATGCAGCCCGCAACCAGGTTAGACCTGTTGAATCTTTCCTGGTGAGCACACTCGTGATGCTACATAGATTATTAGAAATGGGTTAATAGGCTAAACTAATGGGCCAGGCAGTGTTTAAAAGAATCGTTTGTGTGTAATTATTTCTGGACATTAGCTAGCGAGGCTGCCCTGGTGCTGGTTACACAGCTCCGCTGCTCAAATTACTACAGAATGGCACTCAGACATGTGGAAAACTGAATCCACTGAAAGCCTGAGAAAGCCCGGGAACGAGTAAAGCATGTTTTCTTTTTAGCAGCTATATCTCGGGTCTGCACTACTTGCTAGTAGCAAGCAAGCACACTCATTTAAGAGAAGATTCCTGACTCACCTTCAGCTGCAAAACCCTGCTGCTGTTAAGTGGTCCTGCCACGAAACATTTAAATGGAGTTGATAAAAGCCAGCTGAATGCTTGTTTGTTTTCAGCAGTAGCAGGAGAAAAAAAACTGTGATGTTTTAAAATGCCGGAATTCTGGGCCATCCTGCCAGAACAAACTCTGACTGTTTGAGTCAGGAGGGCCAGCTACAAAGAGAGGGCTTGAGTGTTGTCTTTTGCAGCTTGTTTGATGGCAAGGACCTTGAAACACTGTAGACTTGTTTCACTGAATGTGGTTCTGGCCTTTACCTCAGCCATAAGGTTGGAATGGCAGAAAGCTAAGGAATAGGCTACATCTAGCTGGCAAAGCCACCTTTTCGTCATATTGAGATTGCTGTGTAAATTAAGGATTCATGTGGTCAAAAAAACAAAGAGAGATATTGAGTAAAGAGAGATTCAAAGACAAAGAAAATTTTTAAATGATTTACAGTGTATTAAAAATATGTGCAGGCTAAAAGTTGAAGTTCTTAAAGTTAAAATAAAATGAAGAGAGTTGTTGGTTGCAGTAGTACACACCTTTAATCCCAACACTTGGGAGGCAGAGAGAGATTGACCTCTGTAACTTCAAGGTGTGGTAGCACATACCTTTAATCCCAGTGCCGAGACGGCAGAGACAAACAGGTCTCTGGGAATTCAGGTGTAGTACCATACACCTTTGATCCCAATGCTTGGAGGCAGAGGCATGTGGATCTCTGAAACTTCAAGGACAGCCTGTTCTACAGTTATTCCAGGTCAAAGATACAGAGAACATGTCTCAAAAAGGAAAAAATAAAAAGGAAAAATAAATTAGAGCTTAAATTGAAGCTAACAAAGATGGAAAATACACAGAGAATTTTGATACTGTATGCTATTGTACTCTGTTTGAATCATTTGAATGCTGAGGAAGGAGCAATAGCTGCTAAAAGATATTTGTTTATAAATGCTGCTGAACTAATCCCACATAGATATTTTGAAAGTGCCTTGACTTTGAAATTTGGATCTAAGGACATGATGCTTTGGAAAGGAGGTTCTTATTTTGTTTTCAGAGAGGGTGAGAGTCTGTGGACTGCCGCTATCCCAATATGGTATTACGGATCACGACTTTCCTCATATGACCTCCGTCCACAGATATGTCAGAAAAATCCTTCCCTAAGAGGGCAAGTTCTTTACAAATGAAAGATTATACAACAGAAGAGACATGGAAGATTTATTTGGGCAAGCTGTTGAAAGTATAAAGTGATGGAAGAAGGTCATTGCTTAATTAAATAAAGAATCTGCTTCCCTTGATAGGTTAGAACATAGGTGGCAGGAGTAAAGAGAACAGAATGCTGCTAGAAAGAGGAAGTGAGCTCAGAGATGCCATGCACGACTCTCCTGGGCAGACACGGGAGCTCTGCTCCCTGAGGCAGATGGCAATGCAGCCAGCCACCAGGTCAGACATGCTGAATCTTTCCTGGTAAGCGCACCTCAAGCTGCAACATACATTATTAGAAATGGGTTAAGAGGCCGAAAATACTGGGCCAGGAAGTGTTTAAAAGAATACAGTTTTTGTGTTCTTATTTAGGGGCATAAGCTAGGTAGGTGGCCATGGTGCTGGGGACGCAGCCCTGCTACTCAAATTACTACTATAAAGGGGGAAATTGAAGAAGGGAAGGAAGAAGAGAGAGAGAGAGAGAGAGAGAGAGAGAGAGAGAGAGAGAGAGAGAGAGAGAGAGATGGAAGAATGGATGAATTCAATCATTCATTGGAAAAATGAGTGAACCAAAGAATGAGGAGACCTAGAAGGATAAAATGTGCTGCATTCCCTGTGAGAGTCAGGTCATATGAAAGATGGACATTGTTTTGCACTGAGGAGGAGGATTTTTCCATTTTGCCTTCTTTGTGCTCCAAGCCCAGCCACAAGAGTGATGATGAGGACTGGGAGAAGAAGAGGTGAGGGTGTACCAGAATTCCCTGGTATAAGATATCACCCAAATTGTAGCCAAATCACCTGACCTGAGACAGCTGATCTACATGCTGGACCCTAACTGGCAGTTTGACAACTCTAACATTTTAACCAAGTTTGTGAAGATCAAGGATGCAAAAATCGCTCCGTTACAGGATGGCAGGATCCTTACATGATGGGAGTCAGACATCAATACCATACTGGTATTTGGGGGTCTGATGGGTTTGTGGGGTCTTTTCCACGCTCCACATAGCATCAGGGATTCCCTCGTTTACTGATTTGATGGAGATCGGTGCATTCATCATATGTGTGCATGTCACACATTAGTGGGCATCAATGTGTACATGATTATCCTGTGTGTGGATGCATCTGTCGATGAGATTTATATCCCAAGTCCTACAGAACATGATCAATGAAAGGGAACACTGTTTTCCAGATATGACAGGGCAATTATTTAAATGAACTCACAAGGGTTGGATGGCATGCAAAGGACCAATGAGAGTTCAAGGAATACCGAATCCAGGCATGACAAAGTAGGTGGCAGACAGAATTCTGACAAAAGGAAGTAGATAGCGTGACGTCCAACCCACTGCAGAAGAGCAACTGGGCGGAGACACTTTTCTCTAAGCAGGAGGCTCCTGGTCACTCAACATGCTCCAGTGGAGTTCAAACATCCAGTGACTTACAGCCAGTACGAATTAAACTATTCATCAAATGAAACCTAATTTCCTCTGATTTTGAGTATACATTTGTGTCCCTTCCTGATTAATCTACTCTTTATCCTCTTAAGTCCCAATACCTCACTCTGATATCTGTCACATCTTTCCAGTTGACATGTTTTTCCCTCAAGCTTTATCCCGCCCCGAGATCCTACAACTTTTGTCCCCTCTCCACTACTCCCTAGACAGCCATCTTGTCCTTTACCACACCAAGCATTCCCAGTCCATCCGCTCCAAAGTGAAAGACCATAAATCCTGCTTTGTTTTGAGGCATGTATTTCTGTGATGTCCCATCCACCAAACATAATCCATCATTCACCAATGAACAAAACATGTTCACAAATTTTTATTTTTCGAGCAAGAATTTTCCATTGGAAAAAAATACCAGGATTAATAGAAGACCTGCGGTATCTCTGAAAAAAAACACATTCCCCAAACACAGTTTTAAGTGTGCCCCTCAAATTTTGAGAATTTCACTTTAACAGATCTTCACCAAATCGTAGACATAGATATGGAAGTCATTATTAAACTTGATGAAATACACACAAGGTTTGGTGGGAACTTGGCAAATAATTTTACCTATCTCTTGGGTTCCATCTTTTTTGTTGTACTGCACAACTTTGCCTGCCAAGGAATCCCTGCCTAATTCCAAAGTCACCTCTACTGGAGGACATTCAGGCATGATGTGGACGTTGCCTTCAATGGAGTCATCAAGATGGTGGTAAAGGTACAGGACTGGATCATTCTCCTTGACAATGTAGAAACAGGTCATCCTGGTCTGCACCTCATCTGGGACCATGACACTGCACTCCTCCTTAGAGCCTGGCATGATGTGGAGGTTGCCTTCAAGGTAGTCATCCAGGAGGTGGTAAATATACAAGACCGGATCTTTCTTGTAGGTAATATAGAACCAGGTCTTCATGATTGGCACCTCCTCTAGGACCATCCCATTCCAGTCTTCCTTAGAGCCATTTGTGCCCGTGAATGTATGTTTCACTGCTCTGCTAACTATGGTGTTTGACAGATGAGTGTCTGTCACCTGAGGAAATGGCACATTATTAGGCAGGACCTTAAGGTTTAAAATCCTTTCATCGCTGTGAAGCTCCAAGCCATAGACACAATCAATCCCATCATATTTCAACAAATAGAGAGAGGGATATGTTGGCAGTTGATCTAGAATGATGGCTTTCCACTGGGTGACTGGTTCATTGGCTTCCTTCCAGCCATGAGAAATTCGGCGGCCAACAATATTCTCCAGGGATTCAAAAGGCTTACTCAGTTTTTGCTTCTGGAGAGTTGGCCCATTCTTCTTCTGGAGAGGTGGCATGCATCTCATACTAAGAGGCATCTTTATCATGGTGGTAGATTTACTGAGATAGGCCACAACACACCTGTTCCACTGTCTCTTGGCTCTCTTTCTGTGCTTGGGCTTCATAGCTGCCAATCTCTGCATTGGAAGAATTCTTCAGTTTCAATCAGACACAAAGTGGTTTCCTCCACCATAAGTGCCTGCAAGGTTAAGGAGGGGAGGATGCGATGTCAAGATTCTTTTCTGGAAGATCTTTGGGGAAGGTGATAAAGGCAGTGCTGAATAGATTTGGGCTGCCTAAATGTAATTTGGTCTTAAGAAATTCATAGGAAAATTATCAAACTATTGTCTACAGCTCAGTATATGTGTATCAGAGACATATTCCTGCTGCCCAAAGGCAATGGACCTCTACTGAGAAACCTAATTCCGGACTGACTGTGTCAATGAGAGGAGACTGGATGCCTATGCCCAAAGTGAGAAAGAAAAATCTGAACAGATGGCAAAGAATTCGAAGGACAGCCACTTCTCTCCTTCCCACTCAAGCTGTTGGTTAGGTGGTTGATCCAAAACCACCTGCCCAAGGTCATGGCACTCCAGTCCACTGGTTCTATGTATTGTGTCTCCTGATCCAGACCCAGGTTTATTACATAAAGCCATTCCATGTCTTCACTAGAGAAGTGAGTTTTGTGAGACAAACTGCAAAAATAAAGACTCATTAATCTGGGCAACAGCACCATTTAGAAATAATTAATATCTTTTAAAACACATATAGACAAAGAGGATCTTCGCCCCTTTCGTGAACTGATGAATTGGACATTGATAGCAAAGATAAAGTGGGAAGAATACCTGGCATTCACTGTCCCCACAGCTATCAAATATAGAAGCTGTTAACAACATAAATTTTAGACTCACAGGAGATTTGAAGGAAACCTCTCTGGGACTACAGAGGTCCCTGTTTCTTCCTAAACATATTTACCAAAAGAAAATGTCTTGGCGCTCCAGATTCCATCTTCTGGAAATGTTCAGCTGCCTAATCCTGTTGAACAGTTGTGGAGCCCAAGAGCTGAACTCACCTCCTCAGCCACCGTGAAGATAGTCAGCCCACCTTCACAGAAGACTAGTGCTTCATGTGGAACAGTGTTGCCACCCCCAACCAAAGCTTTGTGACATCATCAAGGCTCTACTTAGGTCATTAAACCCCTCATAGGCAGTTTTCTTCCTACTAACCCACAGAAATATCCAGCATACATGTCCTATAATGCTGCTCACACAGCCCCCTGGAGACCCAAAATAAAACCTCACTCATCTTCCCAAATACATGAGTCATATTTTGCCAGGTAACCCAATCTCTTTTTGTGCCTCTTCTGAAAAAAAATGTCCTTGGTGTCTGAGTCAACAACTCACATGAATGTTTTTTTTTCTAGCTCCAATCTCTTTATTGGTTATCTAATATTGATTTTTATATTACTCCATAATAATGAATATCAAAATTTTCACTTCGTTTCCTCCTCCCACTTTCTTCTTGCTCCCCCACCAAACGTCTCCACTCCTACTCCAATTTAAATTGAGGGTGGGGTACCTTGACCTGTTTGAAGTCCAAGCCTACCCTTCATCCATCAAGATTTAGGAAGGCAAGCATCCACATAGAATATGATCACAAAAAAGCCTGTATATGAAAGTGCAGACAAATGTCAGTGCCATTATCATTGGCTTCTCCGTCTGGTCCAATTGTCAGCCACATTCAGAGCTTCCACTTTGATTCCATGTTCTTTCATTCCCAGGCCACTGGTTTAGTTGAAACCCCCTTTGTTCAGGCACAGTGTCTCAGTGTGTGGACCAAGCCATTTTATTCCTGACATCCTTGCTCTTATTCTCCATCAGTCGGCTATTCAACTGGAGCTTGGAAGCTCCATCTAGTTTTCTGATTTTTACCCTGACTTGATCTCCATCTTGGCCATACAAAAGTTCCATGGTGATATTCAAGATAGTCATCAGTCTGACTATAGGATAAGGCACCCATTGTGACTATAGACATGGCACAGTGCAGTCAACCTCTCCTCACCTGCCCAAGTTCCTCTAGGGGGTCACCCCATGCCTCTAAGAACCCCTCGAGAGATAATGATCTTGACAACCCCAGAATGGCCTACTCAATTAATATCATCAGTGTATGTGCATTAACGTGTGTGTGTGTGTGTTTAAATCACAATAAAAACAAAGGGATTGTAATATTGAAATTTCTTCTCATCTTGAGAAGAATGTTTGCTACAGAAATACTGTCATAGTAGTACTGAGAGTGTAAGCTGTCTCAGCAAGGAGAAGTAACTAGAGGAATCCCCCAGGAGTTAGGCTCAGTGTCCCAGGAATTACGCCCAAGGAAAGTCAATGAACTCATGGATGGAAGATAAAACTCAGCCTAAATAACACTCCAAATCATTTAGGTGGAACATGAGATACTCTTGCAACAGTTTCAAGATGTCAAAAATGCCAGGACTAGAACATAAGGGGAACACAATGATGTGGAGCTGAGAGTGCATGGCAAAACTGATTGGATCTGGCAAAAATTATGGAAGCATACCAAGGAAACCACCAGGGGGACAAAACCCTAAGAAATCTGTATGACAACATATCATGTTTACAATTCTGTGATTTTTAGACAAAGGAAAGATCCTAAATATGTCACTGCCACACTGGTGATGATTAACCCATTCCATCGTAGTGTGACTCCCTGTTGTGTTTAAGATAACCTGTCAATTCTGTCTATTTAGGTACAGGGAAATTTGCATTGTTTGCAGAGATTAACTAACAGCATCATTTACTGAGAAGCAAAGGCAAGGCAAAGCAATCATAGACATGTTGTTGAATGCTGATGATGTTATTAGGAGTTTTGTGGGTATTTTCTTAAAGGGAAATCATCGGTGACTCTCATGCATGAAGAGATCCTATCTCTGTGATGTGTCTGGAAGGATTGAAATAAATAAACTAAAATAGTTTTTTTTTCTCACCTTCTAGTAACATTTTTTTTTTGCTATATCGAAATAAGTGAGTTGCATGAGTTTCTTCCACTCCTTCAGCCAATAGCCACTGAGATACCAGCCCATTGAGGTGTGGTCTCTCTCTCTTTCAAAAACCAACATTTACCTTCAGCTTGATCTCTTGCTTCCAGTTTCCCTTCCGGCCTCTATGCTTCTTTCCTGATCCCGCTGAGGGCTTTTGTCAGGGATGGTCATCTGTAAGTTTTTGCCCTTTAAAGATATAATCATTCTTTTAATCACAATTCTAAACTGGTGTGGGGGATTATTTGACTAAGGAAAGGAGAAAACATACATAGAGGCAGGAAACCTTACCTTTGCAAATGACCCATTTGGAGGCCCTACTTCAGGCTCCTCTCTTCTCCTATTCTTGTTTTTTTTTATTAGTTTAGGACAAGATTAAAACTCAATATAAATGTCTGTGAACACTGAATGAGTTAATTATGTGTGACCACCTTGATGTCTGCCTGTCTGACAACAGGGGCAGAGTTCATGGGCATCTGACGCATAGCACAGGATTGTCAGCAATCAATCTCTCGTCCACCGAACTCTACAGCATAAGAGTTGTCCTGGTTGCTCATCTGATCCTCTTCATATGATCTCCATCCACAGAGATGTCAAAAAAATCCTCCCCTGAAAAGGCAAGTTCTTTTCAAATGAAAGATTATACAGCAGAAGAGACATGGAAGATTTATTAGGGCAAGCTCTTGAAAGGATAAAGTGATGGTAGTAATTCATTGCTTAATTAAATAAAGAAACTGCTTCCCCTGTTAATTTAGAACATAGGTGGGAGGAGAAAGAGAACAGAATGCTGGGAGCAAGAAGCAGTGTGCTCAGAGACACCATGATCCACTCTCGTGGGAAGACGTGATAGCTCGCCTCTCTGAGGCAGAGGGCAATGCAGCCCGCAACCAGGTTAGACCTGTTGAATCTTTCCTGGTGAGCACACTCGTGATGCTACATAGATTATTAGAAATGGGTTAATAGGCTAAACTAATGGGCCAGGCAGTGTTTAAAAGAATCGTTTGTGTGTAATTATTTCTGGACATTAGCTAGCGAGGCTGCCCTGGTGCTGGTTACACAGCTCCGCTGCTCAAATTACTACAGAATGGCACTCAGACATGTGGAAAACTGAATCCACTGAAAGCCTGAGAAAGCCCGGGAACGAGTAAAGCATGTTTTCTTTTTAGCAGCTATATCTCGGGTCTGCACTACTTGCTAGTAGCAAGCAAGCACACTCATTTAAGAGAAGATTCCTGACTCACCTTCAGCTGCAAAACCCTGCTGCTGTTAAGTGGTCCTGCCACGAAACATTTAAATGGAGTTGATAAAAGCCAGCTGAATGCTTGTTTGTTTTCAGCAGTAGCAGGAGAAAAAAAACTGTGATGTTTTAAAATGCCGGAATTCTGGGCCATCCTGCCAGAACAAACTCTGACTGTTTGAGTCAGGAGGGCCAGCTACAAAGAGAGGGCTTGAGTGTTGTCTTTTGCAGCTTGTTTGATGGCAAGGACCTTGAAACACTGTAGACTTGTTTCACTGAATGTGGTTCTGGCCTTTACCTCAGCCATAAGGTTGGAATGGCAGAAAGCTAAGGAATAGGCTACATCTAGCTGGCAAAGCCACCTTTTCGTCATATTGAGATTGCTGTGTAAATTAAGGATTCATGTGGTCAAAAAAACAAAGAGAGATATTGAGTAAAGAGAGATTCAAAGACAAAGAAAATTTTTAAATGATTTACAGTGTATTAAAAATATGTGCAGGCTAAAAGTTGAAGTTCTTAAAGTTAAAATAAAATGAAGAGAGTTGTTGGTTGCAGTAGTACACACCTTTAATCCCAACACTTGGGAGGCAGAGAGAGATTGACCTCTGTAACTTCAAGGTGTGGTAGCACATACCTTTAATCCCAGTGCCGAGACGGCAGAGACAAACAGGTCTCTGGGAATTCAGGTGTAGTACCATACACCTTTGATCCCAATGCTTGGAGGCAGAGGCATGTGGATCTCTGAAACTTCAAGGACAGCCTGTTCTACAGTTATTCCAGGTCAAAGATACAGAGAACATGTCTCAAAAAGGAAAAAATAAAAAGGAAAAATAAATTAGAGCTTAAATTGAAGCTAACAAAGATGGAAAATACACAGAGAATTTTGATACTGTATGCTATTGTACTCTGTTTGAATCATTTGAATGCTGAGGAAGGAGCAATAGCTGCTAAAAGATATTTGTTTATAAATGCTGCTGAACTAATCCCACATAGATATTTTGAAAGTGCCTTGACTTTGAAATTTGGATCTAAGGACATGATGCTTTGGAAAGGAGGTTCTTATTTTGTTTTCAGAGAGGGTGAGAGTCTGTGGACTGCCGCTATCCCAATATGGTATTACGGATCACGACTTTCCTCATATGACCTCCGTCCACAGATATGTCAGAAAAATCCTTCCCTAAGAGGGCAAGTTCTTTACAAATGAAAGATTATACAACAGAAGAGACATGGAAGATTTATTTGGGCAAGCTGTTGAAAGTATAAAGTGATGGAAGAAGGTCATTGCTTAATTAAATAAAGAATCTGCTTCCCTTGATAGGTTAGAACATAGGTGGCAGGAGTAAAGAGAACAGAATGCTGCTAGAAAGAGGAAGTGAGCTCAGAGATGCCATGCACGACTCTCCTGGGCAGACACGGGAGCTCTGCTCCCTGAGGCAGATGGCAATGCAGCCAGCCACCAGGTCAGACATGCTGAATCTTTCCTGGTAAGCGCACCTCATGCTGCAACATACATTATTAGAAATGGGTTAAGAGGCCGAAAATACTGGGCCAGGAAGTGTTTAAAAGAATACAGTTTTTGTGTTCTTATTTAGGGGCATAAGCTAGGTAGGTGGCCATGGTGCTGGGGACGCAGCCCTGCTACTCAAATTACTACTATAAAGGGGGAAATTGAAGAAGGGAAGGAAGAAGAGAGAGAGAGAGAGAGAGAGAGAGAGAGAGAGAGAGAGAGAGATGGAAGAATGGATGAATTCAATCATTCATTGGAAAAATGAGTGAACCAAAGAATGAGGAGACCTAGAAGGATAAAATGTGCTGCATTCCCTGTGAGAGTCAGGTCATATGAAAGATGGACATTGTTTTGCACTGAGGAGGAGGATTTTTCCATTTTGCCTTCTTTGTGCTCCAAGCCCAGCCACAAGAGTGATGATGAGGACTGGGAGAAGAAGAGGTGAGGGTGTACCAGAATTCCCTGGTATAAGATATCACCCAAATTGTAGCCAAATCACCTGACCTGAGACAGCTGATCTACATGCTGGACCCTAACTGGCAGTTTGACAACTCTAACATTTTAACCAAGTTTGTGAAGATCAAGGATGCAAAAATCGCTCCGTTACAGGATGGCAGGATCCTTACATGATGGGAGTCAGACATCAATACCATACTGGTATTTGGGGGTCTGATGGGTTTGTGGGGTCTTTTCCACGCTCCACATAGCATCAGGGATTCCCTCGTTTACTGATTTGATGGAGATCGGTGCATTCATCATATGTGTGCATGTCACACATTAGTGGGCATCAATGTGTACATGATTATCCTGTGTGTGGATGCATCTGTCGATGAGATTTATATCCCAAGTCCTACAGAACATGATCAATGAAAGGGAACACTGTTTTCCAGATATGACAGGGCAATTATTTAAATGAACTCACAAGGGTTGGATGGCATGCAAAGGACCAATGAGAGTTCAAGGAATACCGAATCCAGGCATGACAAAGTAGGTGGCAGACAGAATTCTGACAAAAGGAAGTAGATAGCGTGACGTCCAACCCACTGCAGAAGAGCAACTGGGCGGAGACACTTTTCTCTAAGCAGGAGGCTCCTGGTCACTCAACATGCTCCAGTGGAGTTCAAACATCCAGTGACTTACAGCCAGTACGAATTAAACTATTCATCAAATGAAACCTAATTTCCTCTGATTTTGAGTATACATTTGTGTCCCTTCCTGATTAATCTACTCTTTATCCTCTTAAGTCCCAATACCTCACTCTGATATCTGTCACATCTTTCCAGTTGACATGTTTTTCCCTCAAGCTTTATCCCGCCCCGAGATCCTACAACTTTTGTCCCCTCTCCACTACTCCCTAGACAGCCATCTTGTCCTTTACCACACCAAGCATTCCCAGTCCATCCGCTCCAAAGTGAAAGACCATAAATCCTGCTTTGTTTTGAGGCATGTATTTCTGTGATGTCCCATCCACCAAACATAATCCATCATTCACCAATGAACAAAACATGTTCACAAATTTTTATTTTTCGAGCAAGAATTTTCCATTGGAAAAAAATACCAGGATTAATAGAAGACCTGCGGTATCTCTGAAAAAAAACACATTCCCCAAACACAGTTTTAAGTGTGCCCCTCAAATTTTGAGAATTTCACTTTAACAGATCTTCACCAAATCGTAGACATAGATATGGAAGTCATTATTAAACTTGATGAAATACACACAAGGTTTGGTGGGAACTTGGCAAATAATTTTACCTATCTCTTGGGTTCCATCTTTTTTGTTGTACTGCACAACTTTGCCTGCCAAGGAATCCCTGCCTAATTCCAAAGTCACCTCTACTGGAGGACATTCAGGCATGATGTGGACGTTGCCTTCAATGGAGTCATCAAGATGGTGGTAAAGGTACAGGACTGGATCATTCTCCTTGACAATGTAGAAACAGGTCATCCTGGTCTGCACCTCATCTGGGACCATGACACTGCACTCCTCCTTAGAGCCTGGCATGATGTGGAGGTTGCCTTCAAGGTAGTCATCCAGGAGGTGGTAAATATACAAGACCGGATCTTTCTTGTAGGTAATATAGAACCAGGTCTTCATGATTGGCACCTCCTCTAGGACCATCCCATTCCAGTCTTCCTTAGAGCCATTTGTGCCCGTGAATGTATGTTTCACTGCTCTGCTAACTATGGTGTTTGACAGATGAGTGTCTGTCACCTGAGGAAATGGCACATTATTAGGCAGGACCTTAAGGTTTAAAATCCTTTCATCGCTGTGAAGCTCCAAGCCATAGACACAATCAATCCCATCATATTTCAACAAATAGAGAGAGGGATATGTTGGCAGTTGATCTAGAATGATGGCTTTCCACTGGGTGACTGGTTCATTGGCTTCCTTCCAGCCATGAGAAATTCGGCGGCCAACAATATTCTCCAGGGATTCAAAAGGCTTACTCAGTTTTTGCTTCTGGAGAGTTGGCCCATTCTTCTTCTGGAGAGGTGGCATGCATCTCATACTAAGAGGCATCTTTATCATGGTGGTAGATTTACTGAGATAGGCCACAACACACCTGTTCCACTGTCTCTTGGCTCTCTTTCTGTGCTTGGGCTTCATAGCTGCCAATCTCTGCATTGGAAGAATTCTTCAGTTTCAATCAGACACAAAGTGGTTTCCTCCACCATAAGTGCCTGCAAGGTTAAGGAGGGGAGGATGCGATGTCAAGATTCTTTTCTGGAAGATCTTTGGGGAAGGTGATAAAGGCAGTGCTGAATAGATTTGGGCTGCCTAAATGTAATTTGGTCTTAAGAAATTCATAGGAAAATTATCAAACTATTGTCTACAGCTCAGTATATGTGTATCAGAGACATATTCCTGCTGCCCAAAGGCAATGGACCTCTACTGAGAAACCTAATTCCGGACTGACTGTGTCAATGAGAGGAGACTGGATGCCTATGCCCAAAGTGAGAAAGAAAAATCTGAACAGATGGCAAAGAATTCGAAGGACAGCCACTTCTCTCCTTCCCACTCAAGCTGTTGGTTAGGTGGTTGATCCAAAACCACCTGCCCAAGGTCATGGCACTCCAGTCCACTGGTTCTATGTATTGTGTCTCCTGATCCAGACCCAGGTTTATTACATAAAGCCATTCCATGTCTTCACTAGAGAAGTGAGTTTTGTGAGACAAACTGCAAAAATAAAGACTCATTAATCTGGGCAACAGCACCATTTAGAAATAATTAATATCTTTTAAAACACATATAGACAAAGAGGATCTTCGCCCCTTTCGTGAACTGATGAATTGGACATTGATAGCAAAGATAAAGTGGGAAGAATACCTGGCATTCACTGTCCCCACAGCTATCAAATATAGAAGCTGTTAACAACATAAATTTTAGACTCACAGGAGATTTGAAGGAAACCTCTCTGGGACTACAGAGGTCCCTGTTTCTTCCTAAACATATTTACCAAAAGAAAATGTCTTGGCGCTCCAGATTCCATCTTCTGGAAATGTTCAGCTGCCTAATCCTGTTGAACAGTTGTGGAGCCCAAGAGCTGAACTCACCTCCTCAGCCACCGTGAAGATAGTCAGCCCACCTTCACAGAAGACTAGTGCTTCATGTGGAACAGTGTTGCCACCCCCAACCAAAGCTTTGTGACATCATCAAGGCTCTACTTAGGTCATTAAACCCCTCATAGGCAGTTTTCTTCCTACTAACCCACAGAAATATCCAGCATACATGTCCTATAATGCTGCTCACACAGCCCCCTGGAGACCCAAAATAAAACCTCACTCATCTTCCCAAATACATGAGTCATATTTTGCCAGGTAACCCAATCTCTTTTTGTGCCTCTTCTGAAAAAAAATGTCCTTGGTGTCTGAGTCAACAACTCACATGAATGTTTTTTTTTCTAGCTCCAATCTCTTTATTGGTTATCTAATATTGATTTTTATATTACTCCATAATAATGAATATCAAAATTTTCACTTCGTTTCCTCCTCCCACTTTCTTCTTGCTCCCCCACCAAACGTCTCCACTCCTACTCCAATTTAAATTGAGGGTGGGGTACCTTGACCTGTTTGAAGTCCAAGCCTACCCTTCATCCATCGAGATTTAGGAAGGCAAGCATCCACATAGAATATGATCACAAAAAAGCCTGTATATGAAAGTGCAGACAAATGTCAGTGCCATTATCATTGGCTTCTCCGTCTGGTCCAATTGTCAGCCACATTCAGAGCTTCCACTTTGATTCCATGTTCTTTCATTCCCAGGCCACTGGTTTAGTTGAAACCCCCTTTGTTCAGGCACAGTGTCTCAGTGTGTGGACCAAGCCATTTTATTCCTGACATCCTTGCTCTTATTCTCCATCAGTCGGCTATTCAACTGGAGCTTGGAAGCTCCATCTAGTTTTCTGATTTTTACCCTGACTTGATCTCCATCTTGGCCATACAAAAGTTCCATGGTGATATTCAAGATAGTCATCAGTCTGACTATAGGATAAGGCACCCATTGTGACTATAGACATGGCACAGTGCAGTCAACCTCTCCTCACCTGCCCAAGTTCCTCTAGGGGGTCACCCCATGCCTCTAAGAACCCCTCGAGAGATAATGATCTTGACAACCCCAGAATGGCCTACTCAATTAATATCATCAGTGTATGTGCATTAACGTGTGTGTGTGTGTGTTTAAATCACAATAAAAACAAAGGGATTGTAATATTGAAATTTCTTCTCATCTTGAGAAGAATGTTTGCTACAGAAATACTGTCATAGTAGTACTGAGAGTGTAAGCTGTCTCAGCAAGGAGAAGTAACTAGAGGAATCCCCCAGGAGTTAGGCTCAGTGTCCCAGGAATTACGCCCAAGGAAAGTCAATGAACTCATGGATGGAAGATAAAACTCAGCCTAAATAACACTCCAAATCATTTAGGTGGAACATGAGATACTCTTGCAACAGTTTCAAGATGTCAAAAATGCCAGGACTAGAACATAAGGGGAACACAATGATGTGGAGCTGAGAGTGCATGGCAAAACTGATTGGATCTGGCAAAAATTATGGAAGCATACCAAGGAAACCACCAGGGGGACAAAACCCTAAGAAATCTGTATGACAACATATCATGTTTACAATTCTGTGATTTTTAGACAAAGGAAAGATCCTAAATATGTCACTGCCACACTGGTGATGATTAACCCATTCCATCGTAGTGTGACTCCCTGTTGTGTTTAAGATAACCTGTCAATTCTGTCTATTTAGGTACAGGGAAATTTGCATTGTTTGCAGAGATTAACTAACAGCATCATTTACTGAGAAGCAAAGGCAAGGCAAAGCAATCATAGACATGTTGTTGAATGCTGATGATGTTATTAGGAGTTTTGTGGGTATTTTCTTAAAGGGAAATCATCGGTGACTCTCATGCATGAAGAGATCCTATCTCTGTGATGTGTCTGGAAGGATTGAAATAAATAAACTAAAATAGTTTTTTTTCTCACCTTCTAGTAACATTTTTTTTTTTGCTATATCGAAATAAGTGAGTTGCATGAGTTTCTTCCACTCCTTCAGCCAATAGCCACTGAGATACCAGCCCATTGAGGTGTGGTCTCTCTCTCTTTCAAAAACCAACATTTACCTTCAGCTTGATCTCTTGCTTCCAGTTTCCCTTCCGGCCTCTATGCTTCTTTCCTGATCCCGCTGAGGGCTTTTGTCAGGGATGGTCATCTGTAAGTTTTTGCCCTTTAAAGATATAATCATTCTTTTAATCACAATTCTAAACTGGTGTGGGGGATTATTTGACTAAGGAAAGGAGAAAACATACATAGAGGCAGGAAACCTTACCTTTGCAAATGACCCATTTGGAGGCCCTACTTCAGGCTCCTCTCTTCTCCTATTCTTGTTTTTTTTTATTAGTTTAGGACAAGATTAAAACTCAATATAAATGTCTGTGAACACTGAATGAGTTAATTATGTGTGACCACCTTGATGTCTGCCTGTCTGACAACAGGGGCAGAGTTCATGGGCATCTGACGCATAGCACAGGATTGTCAGCAATCAATCTCTCGTCCACCGAACTCTACAGCATAAGAGTTGTCCTGGTTGCTCATCTGATCCTCTTCATATGATCTCCATCCACAGAGATGTCAAAAAAATCCTCCCCTGAAAAGGCAAGTTCTTTTCAAATGAAAGATTATACAGCAGAAGAGACATGGAAGATTTATTAGGGCAAGCTCTTGAAAGGATAAAGTGATGGTAGTAATTCATTGCTTAATTAAATAAAGAAACTGCTTCCCCTGTTAATTTAGAACATAGGTGGGAGGAGAAAGAGAACAGAATGCTGGGAGCAAGAAGCAGTGTGCTCAGAGACACCATGATCCACTCTCGTGGGAAGACGTGATAGCTCGCCTCTCTGAGGCAGAGGGCAATGCAGCCCGCAACCAGGTTAGACCTGTTGAATCTTTCCTGGTGAGCACACTCGTGATGCTACATAGATTATTAGAAATGGGTTAATAGGCTAAACTAATGGGCCAGGCAGTGTTTAAAAGAATCGTTTGTGTGTAATTATTTCTGGACATTAGCTAGCGAGGCTGCCCTGGTGCTGGTTACACAGCTCCGCTGCTCAAATTACTACAGAATGGCACTCAGACATGTGGAAAACTGAATCCACTGAAAGCCTGAGAAAGCCCGGGAACGAGTAAAGCATGTTTTCTTTTTAGCAGCTATATCTCGGGTCTGCACTACTTGCTAGTAGCAAGCAAGCACACTCATTTAAGAGAAGATTCCTGACTCACCTTCAGCTGCAAAACCCTGCTGCTGTTAAGTGGTCCTGCCACGAAACATTTAAATGGAGTTGATAAAAGCCAGCTGAATGCTTGTTTGTTTTCAGCAGTAGCAGGAGAAAAAAAACTGTGATGTTTTAAAATGCCGGAATTCTGGGCCATCCTGCCAGAACAAACTCTGACTGTTTGAGTCAGGAGGGCCAGCTACAAAGAGAGGGCTTGAGTGTTGTCTTTTGCAGCTTGTTTGATGGCAAGGACCTTGAAACACTGTAGACTTGTTTCACTGAATGTGGTTCTGGCCTTTACCTCAGCCATAAGGTTGGAATGGCAGAAAGCTAAGGAATAGGCTACATCTAGCTGGCAAAGCCACCTTTTCGTCATATTGAGATTGCTGTGTAAATTAAGGATTCATGTGGTCAAAAAAACAAAGAGAGATATTGAGTAAAGAGAGATTCAAAGACAAAGAAAATTTTTAAATGATTTACAGTGTATTAAAAATATGTGCAGGCTAAAAGTTGAAGTTCTTAAAGTTAAAATAAAATGAAGAGAGTTGTTGGTTGCAGTAGTACACACCTTTAATCCCAACACTTGGGAGGCAGAGAGAGATTGACCTCTGTAACTTCAAGGTGTGGTAGCACATACCTTTAATCCCAGTGCCGAGACGGCAGAGACAAACAGGTCTCTGGGAATTCAGGTGTAGTACCATACACCTTTGATCCCAATGCTTGGAGGCAGAGGCATGTGGATCTCTGAAACTTCAAGGACAGCCTGTTCTACAGTTATTCCAGGTCAAAGATACAGAGAACATGTCTCAAAAAGGAAAAAATAAAAAGGAAAAATAAATTAGAGCTTAAATTGAAGCTAACAAAGATGGAAAATACACAGAGAATTTTGATACTGTATGCTATTGTACTCTGTTTGAATCATTTGAATGCTGAGGAAGGAGCAATAGCTGCTAAAAGATATTTGTTTATAAATGCTGCTGAACTAATCCCACATAGATATTTTGAAAGTGCCTTGACTTTGAAATTTGGATCTAAGGACATGATGCTTTGGAAAGGAGGTTCTTATTTTGTTTTCAGAGAGGGTGAGAGTCTGTGGACTGCCGCTATCCCAATATGGTATTACGGATCACGACTTTCCTCATATGACCTCCGTCCACAGATATGTCAGAAAAATCCTTCCCTAAGAGGGCAAGTTCTTTACAAATGAAAGATTATACAACAGAAGAGACATGGAAGATTTATTTGGGCAAGCTGTTGAAAGTATAAAGTGATGGAAGAAGGTCATTGCTTAATTAAATAAAGAATCTGCTTCCCTTGATAGGTTAGAACATAGGTGGCAGGAGTAAAGAGAACAGAATGCTGCTAGAAAGAGGAAGTGAGCTCAGAGATGCCATGCACGACTCTCCTGGGCAGACACGGGAGCTCTGCTCCCTGAGGCAGATGGCAATGCAGCCAGCCACCAGGTCAGACATGCTGAATCTTTCCTGGTAAGCGCACCTCATGCTGCAACATACATTATTAGAAATGGGTTAAGAGGCCGAAAATACTGGGCCAGGAAGTGTTTAAAAGAATACAGTTTTTGTGTTCTTATTTAGGGGCATAAGCTAGGTAGGTGGCCATGGTGCTGGGGACGCAGCCCTGCTACTCAAATTACTACTATAAAGGGGGAAATTGAAGAAGGGAAGGAAGAAGAGAGAGAGAGAGAGAGAGAGAGAGAGAGAGAGAGAGAGAGAGAGAGAGATGGAAGAATGGATGAATTCAATCATTCATTGGAAAAATGAGTGAACCAAAGAATGAGGAGACCTAGAAGGATAAAATGTGCTGCATTCCCTGTGAGAGTCAGGTCATATGAAAGATGGACATTGTTTTGCACTGAGGAGGAGGATTTTTCCATTTTGCCTTCTTTGTGCTCCAAGCCCAGCCACAAGAGTGATGATGAGGACTGGGAGAAGAAGAGGTGAGGGTGTACCAGAATTCCCTGGTATAAGATATCACCCAAATTGTAGCCAAATCACCTGACCTGAGACAGCTGATCTACATGCTGGACCCTAACTGGCAGTTTGACAACTCTAACATTTTAACCAAGTTTGTGAAGATCAAGGATGCAAAAATCGCTCCGTTACAGGATGGCAGGATCCTTACATGATGGGAGTCAGACATCAATACCATACTGGTATTTGGGGGTCTGATGGGTTTGTGGGGTCTTTTCCACGCTCCACATAGCATCAGGGATTCCCTCGTTTACTGATTTGATGGAGATCGGTGCATTCATCATATGTGTGCATGTCACACATTAGTGGGCATCAATGTGTACATGATTATCCTGTGTGTGGATGCATCTGTCGATGAGATTTATATCCCAAGTCCTACAGAACATGATCAATGAAAGGGAACACTGTTTTCCAGATATGACAGGGCAATTATTTAAATGAACTCACAAGGGTTGGATGGCATGCAAAGGACCAATGAGAGTTCAAGGAATACCGAATCCAGGCATGACAAAGTAGGTGGCAGACAGAATTCTGACAAAAGGAAGTAGATAGCGTGACGTCCAACCCACTGCAGAAGAGCAACTGGGCGGAGACACTTTTCTCTAAGCAGGAGGCTCCTGGTCACTCAACATGCTCCAGTGGAGTTCAAACATCCAGTGACTTACAGCCAGTACGAATTAAACTATTCATCAAATGAAACCTAATTTCCTCTGATTTTGAGTATACATTTGTGTCCCTTCCTGATTAATCTACTCTTTATCCTCTTAAGTCCCAATACCTCACTCTGATATCTGTCACATCTTTCCAGTTGACATGTTTTTCCCTCAAGCTTTATCCCGCCCCGAGATCCTACAACTTTTGTCCCCTCTCCACTACTCCCTAGACAGCCATCTTGTCCTTTACCACACCAAGCATTCCCAGTCCATCCGCTCCAAAGTGAAAGACCATAAATCCTGCTTTGTTTTGAGGCATGTATTTCTGTGATGTCCCATCCACCAAACATAATCCATCATTCACCAATGAACAAAACATGTTCACAAATTTTTATTTTTCGAGCAAGAATTTTCCATTGGAAAAAAATACCAGGATTAATAGAAGACCTGCGGTATCTCTGAAAAAAAACACATTCCCCAAACACAGTTTTAAGTGTGCCCCTCAAATTTTGAGAATTTCACTTTAACAGATCTTCACCAAATCGTAGACATAGATATGGAAGTCATTATTAAACTTGATGAAATACACACAAGGTTTGGTGGGAACTTGGCAAATAATTTTACCTATCTCTTGGGTTCCATCTTTTTTGTTGTACTGCACAACTTTGCCTGCCAAGGAATCCCTGCCTAATTCCAAAGTCACCTCTACTGGAGGACATTCAGGCATGATGTGGACGTTGCCTTCAATGGAGTCATCAAGATGGTGGTAAAGGTACAGGACTGGATCATTCTCCTTGACAATGTAGAAACAGGTCATCCTGGTCTGCACCTCATCTGGGACCATGACACTGCACTCCTCCTTAGAGCCTGGCATGATGTGGAGGTTGCCTTCAAGGTAGTCATCCAGGAGGTGGTAAATATACAAGACCGGATCTTTCTTGTAGGTAATATAGAACCAGGTCTTCATGATTGGCACCTCCTCTAGGACCATCCCATTCCAGTCTTCCTTAGAGCCATTTGTGCCCGTGAATGTATGTTTCACTGCTCTGCTAACTATGGTGTTTGACAGATGAGTGTCTGTCACCTGAGGAAATGGCACATTATTAGGCAGGACCTTAAGGTTTAAAATCCTTTCATCGCTGTGAAGCTCCAAGCCATAGACACAATCAATCCCATCATATTTCAACAAATAGAGAGAGGGATATGTTGGCAGTTGATCTAGAATGATGGCTTTCCACTGGGTGACTGGTTCATTGGCTTCCTTCCAGCCATGAGAAATTCGGCGGCCAACAATATTCTCCAGGGATTCAAAAGGCTTACTCAGTTTTTGCTTCTGGAGAGTTGGCCCATTCTTCTTCTGGAGAGGTGGCATGCATCTCATACTAAGAGGCATCTTTATCATGGTGGTAGATTTACTGAGATAGGCCACAACACACCTGTTCCACTGTCTCTTGGCTCTCTTTCTGTGCTTGGGCTTCATAGCTGCCAATCTCTGCATTGGAAGAATTCTTCAGTTTCAATCAGACACAAAGTGGTTTCCTCCACCATAAGTGCCTGCAAGGTTAAGGAGGGGAGGATGCGATGTCAAGATTCTTTTCTGGAAGATCTTTGGGGAAGGTGATAAAGGCAGTGCTGAATAGATTTGGGCTGCCTAAATGTAATTTGGTCTTAAGAAATTCATAGGAAAATTATCAAACTATTGTCTACAGCTCAGTATATGTGTATCAGAGACATATTCCTGCTGCCCAAAGGCAATGGACCTCTACTGAGAAACCTAATTCCGGACTGACTGTGTCAATGAGAGGAGACTGGATGCCTATGCCCAAAGTGAGAAAGAAAAATCTGAACAGATGGCAAAGAATTCGAAGGACAGCCACTTCTCTCCTTCCCACTCAAGCTGTTGGTTAGGTGGTTGATCCAAAACCACCTGCCCAAGGTCATGGCACTCCAGTCCACTGGTTCTATGTATTGTGTCTCCTGATCCAGACCCAGGTTTATTACATAAAGCCATTCCATGTCTTCACTAGAGAAGTGAGTTTTGTGAGACAAACTGCAAAAATAAAGACTCATTAATCTGGGCAACAGCACCATTTAGAAATAATTAATATCTTTTAAAACACATATAGACAAAGAGGATCTTCGCCCCTTTCGTGAACTGATGAATTGGACATTGATAGCAAAGATAAAGTGGGAAGAATACCTGGCATTCACTGTCCCCACAGCTATCAAATATAGAAGCTGTTAACAACATAAATTTTAGACTCACAGGAGATTTGAAGGAAACCTCTCTGGGACTACAGAGGTCCCTGTTTCTTCCTAAACATATTTACCAAAAGAAAATGTCTTGGCGCTCCAGATTCCATCTTCTGGAAATGTTCAGCTGCCTAATCCTGTTGAACAGTTGTGGAGCCCAAGAGCTGAACTCACCTCCTCAGCCACCGTGAAGATAGTCAGCCCACCTTCACAGAAGACTAGTGCTTCATGTGGAACAGTGTTGCCACCCCCAACCAAAGCTTTGTGACATCATCAAGGCTCTACTTAGGTCATTAAACCCCTCATAGGCAGTTTTCTTCCTACTAACCCACAGAAATATCCAGCATACATGTCCTATAATGCTGCTCACACAGCCCCCTGGAGACCCAAAATAAAACCTCACTCATCTTCCCAAATACATGAGTCATATTTTGCCAGGTAACCCAATCTCTTTTTGTGCCTCTTCTGAAAAAAAATGTCCTTGGTGTCTGAGTCAACAACTCACATGAATGTTTTTTTTTCTAGCTCCAATCTCTTTATTGGTTATCTAATATTGATTTTTATATTACTCCATAATAATGAATATCAAAATTTTCACTTCGTTTCCTCCTCCCACTTTCTTCTTGCTCCCCCACCAAACGTCTCCACTCCTACTCCAATTTAAATTGAGGGTGGGGTACCTTGACCTGTTTGAAGTCCAAGCCTACCCTTCATCCATCGAGATTTAGGAAGGCAAGCATCCACATAGAATATGATCACAAAAAAGCCTGTATATGAAAGTGCAGACAAATGTCAGTGCCATTATCATTGGCTTCTCCGTCTGGTCCAATTGTCAGCCACATTCAGAGCTTCCACTTTGATTCCATGTTCTTTCATTCCCAGGCCACTGGTTTAGTTGAAACCCCCTTTGTTCAGGCACAGTGTCTCAGTGTGTGGACCAAGCCATTTTATTCCTGACATCCTTGCTCTTATTCTCCATCAGTCGGCTATTCAACTGGAGCTTGGAAGCTCCATCTAGTTTTCTGATTTTTACCCTGACTTGATCTCCATCTTGGCCATACAAAAGTTCCATGGTGATATTCAAGATAGTCATCAGTCTGACTATAGGATAAGGCACCCATTGTGACTATAGACATGGCACAGTGCAGTCAACCTCTCCTCACCTGCCCAAGTTCCTCTAGGGGGTCACCCCATGCCTCTAAGAACCCCTCGAGAGATAATGATCTTGACAACCCCAGAATGGCCTACTCAATTAATATCATCAGTGTATGTGCATTAACGTGTGTGTGTGTGTGTTTAAATCACAATAAAAACAAAGGGATTGTAATATTGAAATTTCTTCTCATCTTGAGAAGAATGTTTGCTACAGAAATACTGTCATAGTAGTACTGAGAGTGTAAGCTGTCTCAGCAAGGAGAAGTAACTAGAGGAATCCCCCAGGAGTTAGGCTCAGTGTCCCAGGAATTACGCCCAAGGAAAGTCAATGAACTCATGGATGGAAGATAAAACTCAGCCTAAATAACACTCCAAATCATTTAGGTGGAACATGAGATACTCTTGCAACAGTTTCAAGATGTCAAAAATGCCAGGACTAGAACATAAGGGGAACACAATGATGTGGAGCTGAGAGTGCATGGCAAAACTGATTGGATCTGGCAAAAATTATGGAAGCATACCAAGGAAACCACCAGGGGGACAAAACCCTAAGAAATCTGTATGACAACATATCATGTTTACAATTCTGTGATTTTTAGACAAAGGAAAGATCCTAAATATGTCACTGCCACACTGGTGATGATTAACCCATTCCATCGTAGTGTGACTCCCTGTTGTGTTTAAGATAACCTGTCAATTCTGTCTATTTAGGTACAGGGAAATTTGCATTGTTTGCAGAGATTAACTAACAGCATCATTTACTGAGAAGCAAAGGCAAGGCAAAGCAATCATAGACATGTTGTTGAATGCTGATGATGTTATTAGGAGTTTTGTGGGTATTTTCTTAAAGGGAAATCATCGGTGACTCTCATGCATGAAGAGATCCTATCTCTGTGATGTGTCTGGAAGGATTGAAATAAATAAACTAAAATAGTTTTTTTTCTCACCTTCTAGTAACATTTTTTTTTTGCTATATCGAAATAAGTGAGTTGCATGAGTTTCTTCCACTCCTTCAGCCAATAGCCACTGAGATACCAGCCCATTGAGGTGTGGTCTCTCTCTCTTTCAAAAACCAACATTTACCTTCAGCTTGATCTCTTGCTTCCAGTTTCCCTTCCGGCCTCTATGCTTCTTTCCTGATCCCGCTGAGGGCTTTTGTCAGGGATGGTCATCTGTAAGTTTTTGCCCTTTAAAGATATAATCATTCTTTTAATCACAATTCTAAACTGGTGTGGGGGATTATTTGACTAAGGAAAGGAGAAAACATACATAGAGGCAGGAAACCTTACCTTTGCAAATGACCCATTTGGAGGCCCTACTTCAGGCTCCTCTCTTCTCCTATTCTTGTTTTTTTTTATTAGTTTAGGACAAGATTAAAACTCAATATAAATGTCTGTGAACACTGAATGAGTTAATTATGTGTGACCACCTTGATGTCTGCCTGTCTGACAACAGGGGCAGAGTTCATGGGCATCTGACGCATAGCACAGGATTGTCAGCAATCAATCTCTCGTCCACCGAACTCTACAGCATAAGAGTTGTCCTGGTTGCTCATCTGATCCTCTTCATATGATCTCCATCCACAGAGATGTCAAAAAAATCCTCCCCTGAAAAGGCAAGTTCTTTTCAAATGAAAGATTATACAGCAGAAGAGACATGGAAGATTTATTAGGGCAAGCTCTTGAAAGGATAAAGTGATGGTAGTAATTCATTGCTTAATTAAATAAAGAAACTGCTTCCCCTGTTAATTTAGAACATAGGTGGGAGGAGAAAGAGAACAGAATGCTGGGAGCAAGAAGCAGTGTGCTCAGAGACACCATGATCCACTCTCGTGGGAAGACGTGATAGCTCGCCTCTCTGAGGCAGAGGGCAATGCAGCCCGCAACCAGGTTAGACCTGTTGAATCTTTCCTGGTGAGCACACTCGTGATGCTACATAGATTATTAGAAATGGGTTAATAGGCTAAACTAATGGGCCAGGCAGTGTTTAAAAGAATCGTTTGTGTGTAATTATTTCTGGACATTAGCTAGCGAGGCTGCCCTGGTGCTGGTTACACAGCTCCGCTGCTCAAATTACTACAGAATGGCACTCAGACATGTGGAAAACTGAATCCACTGAAAGCCTGAGAAAGCCCGGGAACGAGTAAAGCATGTTTTCTTTTTAGCAGCTATATCTCGGGTCTGCACTACTTGCTAGTAGCAAGCAAGCACACTCATTTAAGAGAAGATTCCTGACTCACCTTCAGCTGCAAAACCCTGCTGCTGTTAAGTGGTCCTGCCACGAAACATTTAAATGGAGTTGATAAAAGCCAGCTGAATGCTTGTTTGTTTTCAGCAGTAGCAGGAGAAAAAAAACTGTGATGTTTTAAAATGCCGGAATTCTGGGCCATCCTGCCAGAACAAACTCTGACTGTTTGAGTCAGGAGGGCCAGCTACAAAGAGAGGGCTTGAGTGTTGTCTTTTGCAGCTTGTTTGATGGCAAGGACCTTGAAACACTGTAGACTTGTTTCACTGAATGTGGTTCTGGCCTTTACCTCAGCCATAAGGTTGGAATGGCAGAAAGCTAAGGAATAGGCTACATCTAGCTGGCAAAGCCACCTTTTCGTCATATTGAGATTGCTGTGTAAATTAAGGATTCATGTGGTCAAAAAAACAAAGAGAGATATTGAGTAAAGAGAGATTCAAAGACAAAGAAAATTTTTAAATGATTTACAGTGTATTAAAAATATGTGCAGGCTAAAAGTTGAAGTTCTTAAAGTTAAAATAAAATGAAGAGAGTTGTTGGTTGCAGTAGTACACACCTTTAATCCCAACACTTGGGAGGCAGAGAGAGATTGACCTCTGTAACTTCAAGGTGTGGTAGCACATACCTTTAATCCCAGTGCCGAGACGGCAGAGACAAACAGGTCTCTGGGAATTCAGGTGTAGTACCATACACCTTTGATCCCAATGCTTGGAGGCAGAGGCATGTGGATCTCTGAAACTTCAAGGACAGCCTGTTCTACAGTTATTCCAGGTCAAAGATACAGAGAACATGTCTCAAAAAGGAAAAAATAAAAAGGAAAAATAAATTAGAGCTTAAATTGAAGCTAACAAAGATGGAAAATACACAGAGAATTTTGATACTGTATGCTATTGTACTCTGTTTGAATCATTTGAATGCTGAGGAAGGAGCAATAGCTGCTAAAAGATATTTGTTTATAAATGCTGCTGAACTAATCCCACATAGATATTTTGAAAGTGCCTTGACTTTGAAATTTGGATCTAAGGACATGATGCTTTGGAAAGGAGGTTCTTATTTTGTTTTCAGAGAGGGTGAGAGTCTGTGGACTGCCGCTATCCCAATATGGTATTACGGATCACGACTTTCCTCATATGACCTCCGTCCACAGATATGTCAGAAAAATCCTTCCCTAAGAGGGCAAGTTCTTTACAAATGAAAGATTATACAACAGAAGAGACATGGAAGATTTATTTGGGCAAGCTGTTGAAAGTATAAAGTGATGGAAGAAGGTCATTGCTTAATTAAATAAAGAATCTGCTTCCCTTGATAGGTTAGAACATAGGTGGCAGGAGTAAAGAGAACAGAATGCTGCTAGAAAGAGGAAGTGAGCTCAGAGATGCCATGCACGACTCTCCTGGGCAGACACGGGAGCTCTGCTCCCTGAGGCAGATGGCAATGCAGCCAGCCACCAGGTCAGACATGCTGAATCTTTCCTGGTAAGCGCACCTCATGCTGCAACATACATTATTAGAAATGGGTTAAGAGGCCGAAAATACTGGGCCAGGAAGTGTTTAAAAGAATACAGTTTTTGTGTTCTTATTTAGGGGCATAAGCTAGGTAGGTGGCCATGGTGCTGGGGACGCAGCCCTGCTACTCAAATTACTACTATAAAGGGGGAAATTGAAGAAGGGAAGGAAGAAGAGAGAGAGAGAGAGAGAGAGAGAGAGAGAGAGAGAGAGAGAGAGAGAGATGGAAGAATGGATGAATTCAATCATTCATTGGAAAAATGAGTGAACCAAAGAATGAGGAGACCTAGAAGGATAAAATGTGCTGCATTCCCTGTGAGAGTCAGGTCATATGAAAGATGGACATTGTTTTGCACTGAGGAGGAGGATTTTTCCATTTTGCCTTCTTTGTGCTCCAAGCCCAGCCACAAGAGTGATGATGAGGACTGGGAGAAGAAGAGGTGAGGGTGTACCAGAATTCCCTGGTATAAGATATCACCCAAATTGTAGCCAAATCACCTGACCTGAGACAGCTGATCTACATGCTGGACCCTAACTGGCAGTTTGACAACTCTAACATTTTAACCAAGTTTGTGAAGATCAAGGATGCAAAAATCGCTCCGTTACAGGATGGCAGGATCCTTACATGATGGGAGTCAGACATCAATACCATACTGGTATTTGGGGGTCTGATGGGTTTGTGGGGTCTTTTCCACGCTCCACATAGCATCAGGGATTCCCTCGTTTACTGATTTGATGGAGATCGGTGCATTCATCATATGTGTGCATGTCACACATTAGTGGGCATCAATGTGTACATGATTATCCTGTGTGTGGATGCATCTGTCGATGAGATTTATATCCCAAGTCCTACAGAACATGATCAATGAAAGGGAACACTGTTTTCCAGATATGACAGGGCAATTATTTAAATGAACTCACAAGGGTTGGATGGCATGCAAAGGACCAATGAGAGTTCAAGGAATACCGAATCCAGGCATGACAAAGTAGGTGGCAGACAGAATTCTGACAAAAGGAAGTAGATAGCGTGACGTCCAACCCACTGCAGAAGAGCAACTGGGCGGAGACACTTTTCTCTAAGCAGGAGGCTCCTGGTCACTCAACATGCTCCAGTGGAGTTCAAACATCCAGTGACTTACAGCCAGTACGAATTAAACTATTCATCAAATGAAACCTAATTTCCTCTGATTTTGAGTATACATTTGTGTCCCTTCCTGATTAATCTACTCTTTATCCTCTTAAGTCCCAATACCTCACTCTGATATCTGTCACATCTTTCCAGTTGACATGTTTTTCCCTCAAGCTTTATCCCGCCCCGAGATCCTACAACTTTTGTCCCCTCTCCACTACTCCCTAGACAGCCATCTTGTCCTTTACCACACCAAGCATTCCCAGTCCATCCGCTCCAAAGTGAAAGACCATAAATCCTGCTTTGTTTTGAGGCATGTATTTCTGTGATGTCCCATCCACCAAACATAATCCATCATTCACCAATGAACAAAACATGTTCACAAATTTTTATTTTTCGAGCAAGAATTTTCCATTGGAAAAAAATACCAGGATTAATAGAAGACCTGCGGTATCTCTGAAAAAAAACACATTCCCCAAACACAGTTTTAAGTGTGCCCCTCAAATTTTGAGAATTTCACTTTAACAGATCTTCACCAAATCGTAGACATAGATATGGAAGTCATTATTAAACTTGATGAAATACACACAAGGTTTGGTGGGAACTTGGCAAATAATTTTACCTATCTCTTGGGTTCCATCTTTTTTGTTGTACTGCACAACTTTGCCTGCCAAGGAATCCCTGCCTAATTCCAAAGTCACCTCTACTGGAGGACATTCAGGCATGATGTGGACGTTGCCTTCAATGGAGTCATCAAGATGGTGGTAAAGGTACAGGACTGGATCATTCTCCTTGACAATGTAGAAACAGGTCATCCTGGTCTGCACCTCATCTGGGACCATGACACTGCACTCCTCCTTAGAGCCTGGCATGATGTGGAGGTTGCCTTCAAGGTAGTCATCCAGGAGGTGGTAAATATACAAGACCGGATCTTTCTTGTAGGTAATATAGAACCAGGTCTTCATGATTGGCACCTCCTCTAGGACCATCCCATTCCAGTCTTCCTTAGAGCCATTTGTGCCCGTGAATGTATGTTTCACTGCTCTGCTAACTATGGTGTTTGACAGATGAGTGTCTGTCACCTGAGGAAATGGCACATTATTAGGCAGGACCTTAAGGTTTAAAATCCTTTCATCGCTGTGAAGCTCCAAGCCATAGACACAATCAATCCCATCATATTTCAACAAATAGAGAGAGGGATATGTTGGCAGTTGATCTAGAATGATGGCTTTCCACTGGGTGACTGGTTCATTGGCTTCCTTCCAGCCATGAGAAATTCGGCGGCCAACAATATTCTCCAGGGATTCAAAAGGCTTACTCAGTTTTTGCTTCTGGAGAGTTGGCCCATTCTTCTTCTGGAGAGGTGGCATGCATCTCATACTAAGAGGCATCTTTATCATGGTGGTAGATTTACTGAGATAGGCCACAACACACCTGTTCCACTGTCTCTTGGCTCTCTTTCTGTGCTTGGGCTTCATAGCTGCCAATCTCTGCATTGGAAGAATTCTTCAGTTTCAATCAGACACAAAGTGGTTTCCTCCACCATAAGTGCCTGCAAGGTTAAGGAGGGGAGGATGCGATGTCAAGATTCTTTTCTGGAAGATCTTTGGGGAAGGTGATAAAGGCAGTGCTGAATAGATTTGGGCTGCCTAAATGTAATTTGGTCTTAAGAAATTCATAGGAAAATTATCAAACTATTGTCTACAGCTCAGTATATGTGTATCAGAGACATATTCCTGCTGCCCAAAGGCAATGGACCTCTACTGAGAAACCTAATTCCGGACTGACTGTGTCAATGAGAGGAGACTGGATGCCTATGCCCAAAGTGAGAAAGAAAAATCTGAACAGATGGCAAAGAATTCGAAGGACAGCCACTTCTCTCCTTCCCACTCAAGCTGTTGGTTAGGTGGTTGATCCAAAACCACCTGCCCAAGGTCATGGCACTCCAGTCCACTGGTTCTATGTATTGTGTCTCCTGATCCAGACCCAGGTTTATTACATAAAGCCATTCCATGTCTTCACTAGAGAAGTGAGTTTTGTGAGACAAACTGCAAAAATAAAGACTCATTAATCTGGGCAACAGCACCATTTAGAAATAATTAATATCTTTTAAAACACATATAGACAAAGAGGATCTTCGCCCCTTTCGTGAACTGATGAATTGGACATTGATAGCAAAGATAAAGTGGGAAGAATACCTGGCATTCACTGTCCCCACAGCTATCAAATATAGAAGCTGTTAACAACATAAATTTTAGACTCACAGGAGATTTGAAGGAAACCTCTCTGGGACTACAGAGGTCCCTGTTTCTTCCTAAACATATTTACCAAAAGAAAATGTCTTGGCGCTCCAGATTCCATCTTCTGGAAATGTTCAGCTGCCTAATCCTGTTGAACAGTTGTGGAGCCCAAGAGCTGAACTCACCTCCTCAGCCACTGTGAAGATAGTCAGCCCACCTTCACAGAAGACTAGTGCTTCATGTGGAACAGTGTTGCCACCCCCAACCAAAGCTTTGTGACATCATCAAGGCTCTACTTAGGTCATTAAACCCCTCATAGGCAGTTTTCTTCCTACTAACCCACAGAAATATCCAGCATACATGTCCTATAATGCTGCTCACACAGCCCCCTGGAGACCCAAAATAAAACCTCACTCATCTTCCCAAATACATGAGTCATATTTTGCCAGGTAACCCAATCTCTTTTTGTGCCTCTTCTGAAAAAAAATGTCCTTGGTGTCTGAGTCAACAACTCACATGAATGTTTTTTTTTCTAGCTCCAATCTCTTTATTGGTTATCTAATATTGATTTTTATATTACTCCATAATAATGAATATCAAAATTTTCACTTCGTTTCCTCCTCCCACTTTCTTCTTGCTCCCCCACCAAACGTCTCCACTCCTACTCCAATTTAAATTGAGGGTGGGGTACCTTGACCTGTTTGAAGTCCAAGCCTACCCTTCATCCATCGAGATTTAGGAAGGCAAGCATCCACATAGAATATGATCACAAAAAAGCCTGTATATGAAAGTGCAGACAAATGTCAGTGCCATTATCATTGGCTTCTCCGTCTGGTCCAATTGTCAGCCACATTCAGAGCTTCCACTTTGATTCCATGTTCTTTCATTCCCAGGCCACTGGTTTAGTTGAAACCCCCTTTGTTCAGGCACAGTGTCTCAGTGTGTGGACCAAGCCATTTTATTCCTGACATCCTTGCTCTTATTCTCCATCAGTCGGCTATTCAACTGGAGCTTGGAAGCTCCATCTAGTTTTCTGATTTTTACCCTGACTTGATCTCCATCTTGGCCATACAAAAGTTCCATGGTGATATTCAAGATAGTCATCAGTCTGACTATAGGATAAGGCACCCATTGTGACTATAGACATGGCACAGTGCAGTCAACCTCTCCTCACCTGCCCAAGTTCCTCTAGGGGGTCACCCCATGCCTCTAAGAACCCCTCGAGAGATAATGATCTTGACAACCCCAGAATGGCCTACTCAATTAATATCATCAGTGTATGTGCATTAACGTGTGTGTGTGTGTGTTTAAATCACAATAAAAACAAAGGGATTGTAATATTGAAATTTCTTCTCATCTTGAGAAGAATGTTTGCTACAGAAATACTGTCATAGTAGTACTGAGAGTGTAAGCTGTCTCAGCAAGGAGAAGTAACTAGAGGAATCCCCCAGGAGTTAGGCTCAGTGTCCCAGGAATTACGCCCAAGGAAAGTCAATGAACTCATGGATGGAAGATAAAACTCAGCCTAAATAACACTCCAAATCATTTAGGTGGAACATGAGATACTCTTGCAACAGTTTCAAGATGTCAAAAATGCCTGGACTAGAACATAAGGGGAACACAATGATGTGGAGCTGAGAGTGCATGGCAAAACTGATTGGATCTGGCAAAAATTATGGAAGCATACCAAGGAAACCACCAGGGGGACAAAACCCTAAGAAATCTGTATGACAACATATCATGTTTACAATTCTGTGATTTTTAGACAAAGGAAAGATCCTAAATATGTCACTGCCACACTGGTGATGATTAACCCATTCCATCGTAGTGTGACTCCCTGTTGTGTTTAAGATAACCTGTCAATTCTCTCTATTTAGGTACAGGGAAATTTGCATTGTTTGCAGAGATTAACTAACAGCATCATTTACTGAGAAGCAAAGGCAAGGCAAAGCAATCATAGACATGTTGTTGAATGCTGATGATGTTATTGGGAGTTTTGTGGGTATTTTCTTAAAGGGAAATCATCGGTGACTCTCATGCATGAAGAGATCCTATCTCTGTGATGTGTCTGGAAGGACTGAAATAAATAAACTAAAATAGTTTTTTTTTTCTCACCTTCTAGTAACATTTTTTTTTGCTATATCCAAATAAGTGTGTTGCATGAGTTTCTTCCACTCCTTCAGCCAATAGCCACTGAGATACCAGCCCATTGAGGTGTGGTCTCTCTCTCTTTCAAAACCCAACATTTACCTTCAGCTTGATCTCTTGATTCCAGTTTCCCTTCCGGCCTCTATGCTTCTTTCCTGATCCCGCTGAGGGCTTTTGTCAGGGATGGTCATCTGTAAGTTTTTGCCCTTTAAAGATATAATCATTCTTTTAATCACAATTCTAAACTGGTGTGGGGGATTATTTGACTAAGGAAAGGAGAAAACATACATAGAGGCAGGAAACCTTACCTTTGCAAATGACCCATTTGGAGGCCCTACTTCAGGCTCCTCTCTTCTCCTATTCTTGTTTTTTTTTTATTAGTTTAGGACAAGATTAAAACTCAATATAAATGTCTGTGAACACTGAATGAGTTAATTATGTGTGACCACCTTGATGTCTGCCTGTCTGACAACAGGGGCAGAGTTCATGGGCATCTGACGCATAGCACAGGATTGTCAGCAATCAATCTCTCGTCCACCGAACTCTACAGCATAAGAGTTGTCCTGGTTGCTCATCTGATCCTCTTCATATGATCTCCATCCACAGAGATGTCAAAAAAATCCTCCCCTGAAAAGGCAAGTTCTTTTCAAATGAAAGATTATACAGCAGAAGAGACATGGAAGATTTATTAGGGCAAGCTCTTGAAAGGATAAAGTGATGGTAGTAATTCATTGCTTAATTAAATAAAGAAACTGCTTCCCCTGTTAATTTAGAACATAGGTGGGAGGAGAAAGAGAACAGAATGCTGGGAGCAAGAAGCAGTGTGCTCAGAGACACCATGATCCACTCTCGTGGGAAGACGTGATAGCTCTCCTCTCTGAGGCAGAGGACAATGCAGCCCGCAACCAGGTTAGACCTGTTGAATCTTTCCTGGTGAGCACACTCGTGATGCTACATAGATTATTAGAAATGGGTTAATAGGCTAAACTAATGGGCCAGGCAGTGTTTAAAAGAATCGTTTGTGTGTAATTATTTCTGGACATTAGCTAGCGAGGCTGCCCTGGTGCTGGTTACACAGCTCCGCTGCTCAAATTACTACAGAATGGCACTCAGACATGTGGAAAACTGAATCCACTGAAAGCCTGAGAAAGCCCGGGAACGAGTAAAGCATGTTTTCTTTTTAGCAGCTATATCTCGGGTCTGCACTACTTGCTAGTAGCAAGCAAGCACACTCATGTAAGAGAAGATTCCTGACTCACCATCAATTGCAAAACCCTGCTGCTGTTAAGTGGTCCTGCCACGAAACATTTAAATGGTGTTGATAAAAGCCAGCTGAATGCTTGTTTGTTGTCAGCAGTAGCAGGAAAAAAAAATCTGTTGTTTTAAAATGCCGGAATTCTTTGATATCCTGCCAGAACAAACTCTGACTGTTTGAGCCAGGAGGGCCAGCTACAAAGAGAGGGCTTGAGTGTTGTCTTTTGCAGCTTGTTTGATGGCAAGGACCTTGAAACACTGTAGACTTGTGGCACTGAATGCGGCTCTGGCCGGTACCTCAGCCATAAGGTTGGAATGGCAGAAAGCTAAGGAATGGGCTACATCTAGCTGGCAAAGACACCTCTTAATCCTACTGAGATTGCTGTGTAAATTAAAGACTCATGTGGTAAAAAAAAAGAGATATATAGAGTAAAGAGAGATTCAAAGACAAAGAAAATTTTTAAATGATTTACAGTGTGTTAAAAATATGTGCAGGCTAAAAGTTGAAGTTCTTAAATTTAAAAGAAGGAAGAGAGTTGTTGGTTGCAGTTGTACACACATTTAATCCCAACACTTGGAGGCAGAGGGAGATTGACCTCTGTAACTTCAAGGTGTGGTAGCATATACCTTTAATCCCAGTGCCGAGAAGGCAGAGACAAACAGGTCTCTGTGAGTTCAAAGTGTAGTACCATACACATTTGATCCCAATGCTGGGAGGCAGAGACATGTGGATCTCTGAAACTTCAAGGACAGCCTGTTCTACAGAGTTATTCCAGGTCAAAGATACAGAGAACCTGTCTCAAAAGGCAAAAAAATAAAAAGGAAAAATAAATTAGAGCTTAAATTGAAGCTAACAAAGATGGAAAATACACAGAGAATTTTGATACTGTATGCTATTGTGCTCTATTTGAATCATTTGAATGCTGAGGAAGGAGCAATAGCTGCTAAAAGATATTTGTTTATAAATGCTGCTGAACTAATCCCACATAGATATTTTGAAAGTGCCTTGACTTTAAAATTTGGATCTAAGGACATGATGCTTTGGAAAGGAGGTTCAAATTTTGTTTTCACAGAGGGTGAGAGTCTGTGGACTGCCGCTATCCCAATATGGTAGTACGGATCACGACCTCCTGAAAGGTTGTTGTGAACACCTTCAAAAAATAGCTTCGGTCAACTGCCAATTGAGATGAAACTAGCCCACAGGTTATGAAGGCGTATGTCATAAACAATGCCACACCAGTTTGGAATTATGATTAATATGCTGGTATTTACTTAACGGGGAAATAACTTACAGATCACCGTCAGCCCTCTGTGCAACCAGGAAGGGAGTCTAGTCACCTGCAGAGCAGAAAATGAATAGAGCGAGGAGAGGGAAGTGGCTGCTTTTTTAAAGAGAGAGAGACCACGCCCCAATTGGCTGGTATCTCAGCAGCTATAGGCTGGAGGAACGGGAGGACCTCCCACAATACCTCCCCTTTTGTTTAAATAAGAGTGTTCTAAACCTACTATGAAATTATATACAATAAGTACAAATATCCTATTCTAACTAGATAGGTCTTGTATAAAAAATAACTTGGCCATGTCATGAGAGAAAGTAACTACATTTATATAGTCTACAACCCCATCAAAAATCTGAGAAGGGAAATAATATTATCTGGTTAATTATGAAGTTGAGTAAAACAACTTCCAAAACATGCAACAAATCACAGAGACAACTAGCTACCTGGACAATCACCCAAATTCACGTTAGCAGCATTGAAGCAACCAACTTTGGCTAAGCTCTAACATAACTGACAAACCATTTTCAAAGGCAGGTAACTTTTTGAAACTATCTTACCCTGTCTAGGCAGGACATGACTGTCTTGTTTTATCCATTGATGCACGCTCTGTATCTCTGTCAGTGGTTGAGGTATGGTCATTTCTTTGCCCCAAGGCAAGTTCTGCCTAAAAGAAAGGCTACAGGTGGAGTGTCTTCATGCTCAACATTCTCTCGGGAATAGAGTGGTGTTGCCAGGAGCAATTGTATCTCATTCCCACTAAACTCTGAGTTAGATTAAAGGCCATTTTCTACAGCTCTTTGAAGAAGTTGAAGATTATCTATCTATACTGAGTATGATCTCTATATATCTAAAGAACCTGATTAGTCTAATTATAAATGACAAACATAGATGACTATTAGTCTATATAATTCTCAATATCTATCTAACTTAAAGACTGACAATAAATGACTATGAAACAAATGAGGACAATGACCTCCAAATATAAACAGTGTACAAATATTTATTGCAGTAGTTAAATATATATCAATACACAAACATTATATAAGTATCTTAATCAGAGGTAGAAATGTACACTACAATATGGTAAGTATATACAATATATATATCAATACAATATATGTCAATACATAAAAATGTTTTAAACTGAGGTAGAAACATGCAGGCATACAAAAGTCAATACAATTTAACTTTGTATCAATATACAAGTATCTATACCAATATATTTGTCTAAAAACAGAAACTCAGATTTACAAATCTATTATCCTATTATCCCCTTTTTTTTCAAATGATTCCTGCGCTTATAAAATTACTCCCCCAACCCTCAATCGTATACTAATTATAATCAACCCCTAAATGATGTCCCTAAACCCAAGGGCAAACTTTACTGGGAGAGGGGCGTTGTCCTCTAGAATTTCTTCCAGCTGTCATGGGGTGACGTGCTCTCTGGGGGATCCTGTGAAAGTAAAATAATGGTTAATTTACAAGGTCAATGTTTATTAAAATTGCCAATAGTCTCTGAGTATTTTGTGCTGGTCTGGCCAAAATATTGTATAAGATGTGCACCATTTCAGCTAACCAAGTTGGAATTGTCTTGTGCAGCTGGTACCCAAATCAGGTCTTGTAGTAGCACTATCAGTATCATGACGTCATATCAACCAGGTGGAGTTGTTGTTATGGGGCCCCATCTTCTTACTGGAAACTTCAAATGTCACTTCAGGAAAAACTCATTGTTCATTGTGAAAAAAATTAAACTTTAGTCATATATATATATATGTATATTCATTGAAAGGCATGATAGATATATTCAATGATAAGTATGATAGATATGAAGAAAAGCAAAGATATTTTCTAAACTCATATTTCTTTCTGTCCCACATCATGGCTCTCAATAAGAGACAGAAACTCCAGAAATTCTGGGTTTTTCTCTTACTAACGGGCTTGGAAATAGAGAGGGACTGAGCCAGAGTCCAACTTCAACACCAGCTTTATAAATTTAGAAATATGGTTTAATATATTTTACTTATACAACTCATTCAGTTTTCTTGATATTTCCTATTGGCAGGTATTTTTCCATCTGTAAGTATCCAAACATCCAGGGTCCCTTGAATTTTTCAAAGATGAGTGTTTTCCTGTGGAGATAAGAACAGAACCCTGCCCCCATTTTATATGTTTTTCTTACTACCTGTATGAATATCATCATTGTGGATGAGTTGTCATTTCTCCTTTCCAAGAGGTTTCTCCTCTTCAAATTGAAACTTTATTAATTTTGATGGTATCCACAATTTTTCCTCCTCTGTGGAAACAAGAGCAAATCCCATTCCCCAACATAGCACATCTCCTGGCTTCCACTTAGAGGTCAGCACATCTTTGAAATAAATTGGTTGATTTAGTTCGGCAGACTTTTCCATTATCCAATGTCTTTCTGCTGCTGTCATTCCTTTCTCATTAGCATTAAGAAAATTCAAGGTTGATAAAGCATTATGTAATCTATTTCTGGGGGTATTTATGGTCCCTTTCTGTTTGTTCAGCATATGCTTTATAGTACGATTTGATCTTTCTATAACTGCCTGACCAGTAGGATTATTTGGTATACCTGTAATGTGTTTTATACTATAATACTCAAAAAAAGTGTTTCATTTTCTTAGATACATATGCTGGACCATTATCTGTCTTTATTTGTGCTGGTATACCCATGATGGCCATAACTTCCAATAAATGTGTGATTACTGAATCAGCCTTTTCTGAGTTCAGGGCAGTTGCCCATTGAAAACCTGAATACGTGTCTATGGTGTAGTGTACATATTTTGATTTACCAAATTCCATAAAGTGGAACACATCCATCTGCCAGATTTCATTTCTCTTAGTGCCCTTTGGGTTACTCCCTGCAGGCAACGCTGTTTGATTATAGAAAGAACAAGTAGGACATCTCTTGATAATGTCCTTAGCTTGTTGCCAAGTAATGGGAAATTCTTTCTTTAGGCCTTTACTATTGACATGATGCTTCTTATGAAATTCTGAGGCCTGCAACACACTTCCAATCAATAACTGATCAATCTCAGTGTTGCCTTGGCCTAGAGGACCAGGCAGACCTGTATAGGGCCAGATGTGTGTTATGTACATCGGACAAAGCCTATTCCTGACTATCTCTTGTACCTGGATAAACAATGAAGTCAACTCTGTGTCATCTGGTATAAATTCAGCGGTTTCAATATGCAAGATAACTCTTTCTACATATTGTGAATCTGTAACTATAGTAAGAGTTTCTTTAAAATCCCTTAGCACCATAAGAATGGCATATAATTCTGCCTTTTGAACAGAATTATAAGAGCTTTTTTCCACCTTACACAATTCACCTGACTAGTAACCTGCTTTCTCTGATTTATTTGCATCAGTATAGAATGTGCGGCCTCCAGTTATTGGAGCATCACGTACAATTCTAGGAAGAATCCAAGAAGTTCTTTTAATAAGGTTAAGTCTACCATTTTGGGATAGTTGCTATTAATTTCTCCCCCAAAATTAGCAAAAGCTCTTAGCCACGGTTCATTGTCTTCCCATAACTTTTTTTTTCTTCAGTCGTAAAAGGCACTGTAATTTCTGCTGGGTCTATACCTGCTAGTTGACGAAGTCTCAGCTTACCTTTTATAATTAATTCAGAGACTTTTTCCACATAAGTTTTTAATGTTTTACTTGGTTTCTTAGGTATAAATATCCACTCTAAAATAATATCTTCCCTCTGCATTAGAATCCCTGTAGGAAAAATTCTGGAAGGCAATATGACTAGGATGCAGCTAAGATTTGGGTTCACCCTATCCACATGTGCCTCCTGTAATTTTTCCTCAATCATTGTCAGTTCCTTTTCTGCTTAAGCTGTCAGTTTTCTTGGACTATTCAAATCTTTATCACCATCTAAGGTTTTGTTTAAATGATCATGTGTTATCCCAACAGCTGGTCGTAGACTGGAAATGTCTCCTAACAATCTTTGGAAGTCTTTAAGGGTGTTTAACTGGTCTCTCCTAATTTGTGCCTTTTGCATTTTAATTTTCTCTAACCCTATTCTGTAACCTAGGTAATTAATAGAATTTTCTCTTTGAATCTTTTCAGGGACAATTTGGTATCCCCACCTAGGCAAGACTTTCTTTACTTCTTCAAACATCCTTTCTAATGTATCTTTTTTTTTGAATCAGATAAGAAGATGTCATCCATGTAATGATAAATTATGGACCTTGGGAATTGTTTACGAATTATTTCCAATGGCTTACTTACAAAATATTAGCACGATGTAGGACTATTGAGCATACCCTGTGGGAGGACAGTCCATTGATATATCCTATTAGTCTGAGAATTATTATAAGTAGGCACTGTGAAGGCAATTTTTTCTCTATCCTCTTCTTGTAACGGTATAGTGAAAAAACAATCTTTCAAATCAATAACTATAAGAGGCCATCATTTTGGTAACAGAGAAGGCAAAGGAATTCCAGATTGTATTGGGCCCATAGGTTGAATTACTTTGTTGACAGCTCTTAGATCTGTCACCATTCTCCATTTACCAGATTTCTTTTTTACAACAAACACAGGAGAATTCCAAGGGCTGGTTGATTCTTCAATATGGTGAGCATCTATTTGCTCTTACAACAGCTGTTCAATGCCTGTATTTTATCTTCAGCTAGAGGCCACTGTTTGTTCCATACTGGCTTCTCAGTTAGCCATTTTAAAGGTAGGGCTGTTGGGACCTCTAAAGGTTTGATATTTGCTGTATGTTCTTGTAGAGCCTGAATGGCTGGTGACCTTTTTCCATAATACCTCATCAAATCCTTCCCAGAATTATGAGTTCCTGGAACTACAGGAATGTTAATCTGGGTATTCCATTGCTGTAGCAGGTCACGGCCCCACAGATTTATGGCAATATTGGCTATATATATTGCCTTAGTCTTCCTATTTGTCCTTCGGGCCCTATGCATTCAACCCATCTTGTGCTTTGTTTTACACGAGATAGGGTTCAAATTCCCAGAAACTGAACATCTACCCCTTGATGTGGCCAATTCGGATGCCAAGATTCTGGGGTAATGATACTTACATCCGCACCTGTGTCTAAGAAGCCTTCAATAAAATGCCATTTATACAGACCCTTCACTTTGGTCTTTGATCGTTAATAGAAGTCTGCCAAAATATATGTTTACTCTGTCCTACTGGGTTTTTTTTGACTCATCCTCCACACGTAATTCATCATTTAGACCAGTATTATGTTTTACAGCAGAAATTGGAGCTTTTAATTTTCTTGGTGAGGCACGTTTTCCACTGTGACTGGGAATGACTGGGCCACTGTTGGCTTGGGGGCCTGTGAGAGGCCCCTCAAGGAGTTTCCCGACGATATTGGGTTGCCATGTTTGTCGGTTGTTGACCTGCATCCGTTGGACCAATTAAGGACTTTACCACATCTCCTACATATACCTGAAGGCCTAGGTCTCCTATTTATGCCATTCCTAGAGGAGATATTATTCCTAGAAATTCTGTGCCTGCAATCACTTCTCAGATGTCCTAATTTACCACAATTAAAACACCTGGCAGTTTGATGTCTCCTCATTGCTGTGGAAATCGCTTCTCCTACCCAAGATTCATCGTTATTGCTAAACGTCTCAACATTCATCGTATGCTGAATCCATTCATCCATAGGTGCTGATCTAGACTTTAAAGGCCCAGTTATCTTTTTGCATTCTATGTTTGCATTCTCAAAAGCTAGAGATTCAAGAAGTATTCATCTAGCTTCTGGGTCTGTTACCCCTACGTCCAGAGCCTTCATTAATCTTTGCAAAAGTCAAGAAAGGGTTCTCTCTGTCCCTGCCTAATTCTGGTATATGATTCTACTCTTTTTGCTGGATCTTGTATCCTATTCCAAGCATTTAAAGCTGCTTGGTGACTTAGACACAGTACTTCATCGTCCTAAAGAACTTGGACCTGTGGATGAGCATATTCTCCTGCACCAAGAATTTGATCTTGGGAAACCTCCACACCTTTTGCTCTTCCTTGCTGTTCCATATGTTTGGATTCTTCACTGAAATAAATTCCAAACATCAAGGAAGTTCCATTATCTAAAACTGCAGACACTAACGGATGGAAATCATGGGGGGTAGCTCTAGCATTAGAAGCCCAAATCCTTACCCTTTCCTTTACATATGCAGAGTGCAAGACAAAATTAACAATAGCTTGCTTAATTTCTTTTAGATCATTCATTGCTATTGGCGTCCATCTAGCTTCTGTGACTCCCTTTGAGCCTTTAGAAGTTGACGCTTTGTCAGAATTAAGTATAGTTTATGCTGCTAAATCCTTGGTAAGCCAGTACTAATAGCCGGTGTTGGCATTATATCCTGTCCTTGTGCCTTATTACTCTGTTCACCAGCTCCAATCATTTCTTCAATCATTTCAAGTCTTTTTATTATTGTCTTTATTTTTGTCTCTTTTGAATCCTGAATCTCATGACCTGCATGAGATTCTAGTAAAGATTTGTGGTTCTTAGGAGTGCCATATTCTTCCGAAATGATAGAATATGTAAAAGAATACTGAAACCCAGTAACCAGTAAATTAAGTTATCCCCATAGTCATATAAACCTTGCATGATATAACCCATTGTATTGGTAACCAGAACAGTAAAATTCGCGGTGGAAACGATAACTGTCATATTACCTATTATCCAGCAGGTGGCGCTGTTGCCAAGTCGCGAGGAAAACAGGGTCCTTTTTCAGAATCTGCCTAGTATTTGATAAAAACTGAAAAATGTAAGTTGCTCAACAAAGTAAATGTAATTAAATCATTTCCAGAGATGGAACCAGAAACCCAGAATCCAAGGGTAGAGAAGACCAACCTGGAAGCCCCTTATGCCTCCACGTGACAGAGTCACCCTGAGGGGTTGCAGCTTTCAGCAACCACGTGCTCTGGTTCGTGCCACTTAAGAGCTGTGCTTGCAAGTGAGATTTAAAAATGACTCAGAAAAGAGCAAACCATTCGGGCGGTGACTATGTAGGCCTGTGGATATGATAGGGTGCATGTGGACTGGAAGTCAATCTGAGGTGTCTAAAGAGAAAATATAAAGAACTACAGCAATAAAAGCCAGTGCATGAAGATTTATATTAATCTGCTGGCTCCACATACAAGACACAGGCCACAAGGCCACCTGCCGGCCCGGCAGCTGAGGAAGGGAGGCTCGCACCAAGCTGAACTCGCGCCCGGAGGCCGAGCAAGGGAAGGAGAGGTCCTAACACCAAACGTTCGGTGCCAACTGAAGGCGGAAGTCATAAACAATGCCACACCAGTTTGGAATTATGATTAATAGGGTGGTATTTATTTAAAGGGGAAAAAACGTACAGATCACCATCAGCCCTCTGCGCAACCAGGAAGGGAGTCTAGTCGCTGGTCAGCAGGAAGTGAAGAGAGCGAGGAGAGAGAAGTTGCGGCTTTTTAGAAGAGAGAGAGACCATGCCCCAATTGGCTGGTATCTCAGCAGCTATAGGCTGGAGAAAGGGGAGACCTACCGCAACAAGGTTATTCCATTAAAGACATAATTAACGAGGCACCAATTCAGCAGGAAGCAGTTTGGAGATAAAAAACTGAGCTCATGTTCTCAAATATGGCTTATAAAAGTTCTTTTACATTTAAATGGGGATATGATATAGATATGTATAATTTGCATTAGTATAGATTTTGCTTTATTGATAGAGATTTAAGGTCAATTTTGTTATATATATATGTATATATATGCATTTTTGATCTTTATTAAGGTATTGTGATTGTGTAGTTCATTTAAAAATGTAATGTATATAGGTTGTTAATGGATAATCATTAATAATAGTCAAGTTTGTAGTCATGTTAGTTAGATTTTCTAGCTCTATAGGTATATATTTCAGTTAGATAGGCATTCTTCATATCTTTCTTAGACTACAAAATATGCTATTTAATGTTTTAATACCTTAGGGTTTTTCGTGACAATGAGACACTCTGCTCCTGGCAGCACCAATCTACATCAGGAAGAAGATGGGCATCAAATAGGATCCTTCTGGAGTGTGATAGACATTTGGGCAAGAAACTGCTCTTGCCTAAACGATTGCATAAAGGACACAGAGAACACGTAGAGAGAGGACTACCGAACTTGCCTAAAGTTGAGATGATCTTTCGGGTTTCCTGATTTATGAAAGAGTCTGCAAGACATTCTTCAAGACAAGCAGATAGTGACTGCCTTTGAAATGTCCTGCTTCATGGAAATGTCTGCTGGAAATTATGGGCCTGTTGACTGAAGATGGATACCCCAACAGTACAGAGGAATGTTGGTTGACTGTACAGGCAGCGACAGGTCTCTGTCATTTCGAGAGATTGAATATTGCTTACTTTTTTTTTGCTTATGTAATATTGTATTCTTCTAGAGTCTTTGATGGAGTTGAAGAATAGATTGATAGTTATAGTTTTCCATTATTATGGAAAAGATAAATAGATATAAATATTGTAACTGTAATTCTTGCTTGATAACTGTTTTGTTATATGTAATTTTGCCATATTAAAGTTAAAGATTCCGTTCTTGTTTAAACAGAAATAGGGGAAATGATGGAGTAAGGTCATTGGTTAATTCAATAAAGAAACTGCTTGCCCTGATAGGTTTGAACATATGTGGGTGGAGTAAAAAGAACAGAATGCTGGGAGGAACAGTAAGTGAGCTCAGAGACACCATGCTCCCCTCTCCTGGGCAGACATGATAGCTCTGCTCTGAGACAGAAGGGGATGCAGGCAGCCACAAGGTCAGACATGCTGAATCTTTCCTGATAATCGCAGCTTGTGGTGATACATAGATTATTAGAAATGGGTTAAGAGGCTAAACTACTGGGCCAGGCAGTGTTTAAAAGAATGCTGTTTGTGTGTAATTATTTCAGGACATAAGCCTCCAAGGCAATCATGGTGCTGGGGATGCAGCCCTGCTGCTCAAATTACTACAGAATAGCACTCAGTCGTGTGGACAACTGAATCCACAGAAAGCCTGAGAAAGCTCGGAAAAGAGTAAAGCATGTTTTCTTGGTAACAGCGATTTCTCGAGCCTGCTCAGCTTGCTAGAAGCAAGCAAGCACACTCATTTAAAAGAGGCTTCCTGACTCAGCTTCAGCTGCAAAGCCCTGCAGCACTTAAGAGGTCCAGCCACGAAACATTTAAATGGTGTTGATAAAGCCAACTGAATGCTTGTTTGTTTTCAGCAGTAGCAGGAAAAAAAAACCTGTGTTGTTTTAAAATGTCAGTTTCTGAGCCATCCTGCCAGGGCAAACTCTGAATGTTTGAGGCAGGAGGTCCAGCTACAGAGAGAGGGCTTGAGTGTTGTCTGTTGCAGATTGTTTGATGGCAAGAACCGTGAAACACTGTAGACTTGTAGCACTGAATGTGGCTCTGGCCGGTACCTCAGCCATAAGGTTGGAATGGCTGAAAGCTAAGGAATAGGCTACATCTAGCTGGCAAAGCCACCTTTTCGTCATATTGAGATTGCTGTGTAAATTAAGGATTCATGTGGTCAAAAAACAAAGAGAGATATTGAGTAAAGAGAGATTCAAAGACAAAGAAAATTTTTAAATGATTTACAGTGTATTAAAAATATGTGCAGGCTAAAAGTTGAAGTTCTTAAAGTTAAAATAAAATGAAGAGAGTTGTTGGTTGCAGTAGTACACACCTTTAATCCCAACACGTGGGAGGCAGAGAGAGATTGACCTCTGTAACTTCAAGGTGTGGTAGCACATACCTTTAATCCCAGTGCCGAGAAGGCAGAGACAAACAGGTCTCTGTGAATTCAGGTGTAGTACCATACACCTTTGATCCCAATGCTGGGAGGCAGAGACATGTGGATCTCTGAAACTTCAAGGACAGCCTGTTCTACAGAGTTATTCCAGGTCAAAGATACAGAGAACCTGTCTCAAAAGGCAAAAAATAAAAAGGAAAAATAAATTAGAGCTTAAATTGAAGCTAACAAAGATGGAAAATACACAGAGAATTTTGATACTGTATGCTATTGTGCTCTGTTTGAATCATTTGAATGCTGAGGAAGGAGCAATAGCTGCTAAAAGATATTTGTTTATAAATGCTGCTGAACTAATCCCACATAGATATTTTGAAAGTGCCTTGACTTTAAAATTTGGATCTAAGGACATGATGCTTTGGAAAGGAGGTTCTTATTTTGTTTTCAGAGAGGGTGAGAGTCTGTGGACTGCCGCTATCCCAATATGGTATTACGGATCACAACTTTCCTCATATGACCTCCGTCCACAGAGATGTCAGAAAAATCCTTCCCTAAGAGGGCAAGTTCTTTACAAATGAAAGATTATACAACAAAAGAGACATGGAAGATTTATTTGGACAAGCTGTTGAAAGGATAAAGTGATGGAATAAGGTCATTGCTTAATTAAATAAAGAATCTGCTTCCCTTGATAGGTTAGAACATAGGTGGGAGGAGTAAAGAGAACAGAATGCTGCTAGAAAGAGGAAGTGAGCTCAGAGATGCCATGCACCCCTCTCCCGGGCAGACACGGGAGCTCTGCTCCCTGAGGCAGATGGCAATGCAGCCAGCCACCAGGTCAGACATGCTGAATCTTTCCTGGTAAGCGCACCTCATGCTGCAACATACATTATTAGAAATGGGTTAAGAGGCTGAAAATACTGGGCCAGGAAGTGTTTAAAAGAATACAGTTTTTGTGTTCTTATTTAGGGGCATAAGCTAGGTAGGTGGCCATGGTGCTGGGGACGCAGCCCCGCTGCTCAAATTACTACTATAAAGGGGGCAATTGAAGAAGGGAAGGAAGAAGAAGAAGAGAGAGAGAGAGAGAGAGAGAGATGGAAGAATGGATGAATTCAATCATTCATTGGAAAAATGAGTGAACCAAAGAATGAGGAGACCTAGAAGGATAAAATGTGCTGCATTCCCTGTGAGAGTCAGGTCATATGAAATATGGACATTGTTTTGCACTGAGGAGGAGGATTTTTCCATTTTGCCTTCTTTGTGCTCCAAGCCCAGCCACAAGAGTGATGATGAGGACTGGGAGAAGAAGAGGTGAGGGTGTACCAGAATTCCCTGGTATAAGTTATCACCCAAATTGTAGCCAAATCACCTGACCTGAGACAGCTGATCTACATGCTGGACCCTAACTTGCAGTTTGACAACTCTAACATTTTAACCAAGTTTGTGAAGATCAAGGAAGCAAAAATCGCCCCGTTACAGGATGGCAGGATCCTTACATGATGGGAGTCAGACATCAATACCATACTGGTATTTGGGGGTCTGATGGGTTTGTGGGGTCTTTGCCACACTCCACCTAGCATCAGGGATTCCCTCGTTTACTGATTTGATGGAGATCGGTGCATTCATCATATGTGTGCATGTCACACATTAGTGGGCATCAATGTGTACATGTTTATCCTGTGTGTGGATGCGTTTGTCGATGAGATTTATAGCCCAAGTCCTACAGAACATGATCAATGAAAGGGAACACTGTATTCCAGATATGACAGGGCAATTATTTAAATGAACTCACAAGGGTTGGATGGCATGCAAAGGACCAATGAGAGTTCAAGGAATACCGAATCCAGGCATGACAAAGTAGGTGGCAGACAGAATTCTGACAAAAGGAAGTAGATAGCGTGACGTCCATCGCACTGCAGAAGAGCAACTGGGCGGAGACACTTTTCTCTAAGCAGGAGGCTCCTGGTCACTCAACATGCTCCAGTGGAGTTCAAACATCCAGTGACTTACAGCCAGTACGAATTAAACTATTCATCAAATGAAACCTAATTTCCTCTGATTTTGAGTATACATTTGTGTCCCTTCCTGATTAATCTACTCTTTATCCTCTTAAGTCCCAATACCTCACTCTGATATCTGTCACATCTTTCCAGTTGACATGTTTTTCCCTCAAGCTTTATCCCGCCCCGAGATCCTACAACTTTTGTCCCCTCTCCACTACTCCCTAGACAGCCATCTTGTCCTTTACCACACCAAGCATTCCCAGTCCATCCTCTCCAAGGGGAAAGACCATAAATCCTGCTTTGTTTTGAGGCATGTATTTCTGTGATGGCCCATCCACCAAACATAATCCATCATTCACCAAAGAACAAAACATGTTCACAAATTTTTATTTTTCGAGCAAGAATATTCCATTGGAAAAAAATACCAGGATTAATAGAAGACCTGCGGTATCTCTGAAAAAAACACATTCCCCAAACACAGTTTTAAGTGTGCCCCTCAAATTTTGAGAATTTCTCTTTAACAGATCTTCACCAAATCGTAGACATAGATATGGAAGTCATTATTAAACTTGATTAAATACACAGAAGGTTTGGTGGGAACTTGGCAAATAATTTTACCTATCTCTTGGGTTCCATCTGTTTTGTTGTACTGCACACCTTTGCCTGCCAAGGAATCCCTGCCTAATTCCAAAGTCACCTCTACTGGAGGACATTCAGGCATGATGTGGACGTTGCCTTCAATGGAGTCATCAAGATGGTGGTAAAGGTACAGGACTGGATCATTCTCCTTGACAATGTAGAAACAGGTCATCCTGGTCTGCACCTCATCTGGGACCATGACACTGCACTCCTCCTTAGAGCCTGGCATGATGTGGAGGTTGCCTTCAAGGTAGTTATCCAGGAGGTGGTAAATATACAAGACCGGATCTTTCTTGTAGGTAATATAGAACCAGGTCTTCATGATTGGCACCTCCTCTAGGACCATCCCATTCCAGTCTTCCTTAGAGCCATTTGTGCCCGTGAATGTATGTTTCACTGCTCTGCCAACTATGGTGTTTGACAGATGAGTGTCTGTCACCTGAGGAAAGGGCACATTATTAGGCACGATCTTAAGGTTTAAAATCCTTTCATCGCTGTGAAGCTCCAAGCCATAGACACAATCAATCCCATCATATTTCAACAAATAGAGAGAGGGATATGTTGGCAGTTGATCTAGAATGATGGCTTTCCACTGGGTGACTGGTTCATTGGCTTCCTTCCAGCCATGAGAAATTCGGCGGCCAACAATATTCTCCAGGGCCTCAAAAGGCTTACTCAGTTTTTGCTTCTGGAGAGTTGGCCCATTCTTCTTCTGGAGAGGTGGCATGCATCTCATACTAAGAGGCATCTTTATCATGGTGGTAGATTTACTGAGATAGGCCACAACACTCCTGTTCCACTGTCTCTTGGCTCTCTTTCTGTGCTTGGGCTTCATAGCTGCCAATCTCTGCATTGGAAGAATTCTTCAGTTTCAATCAGACACAAAGTGGTTTCCTCCACCATAAGTGCCTGCAAGGTTTAGAAGGGGAGGATGCGATGTCAAGATTCTTTTCTGGAAGATCTTTGGGGAAGGTGATAAAGGCAGTGCTGAATAGATTTGGGCTGCCTAAATGTAATTTGGTCTTAAGAAATTCATAGGAAAATTATCAAACTATTGTCTACAGCTCAGTATATGTGTATCAGAGACATATTCCTGCTGCCCAAAGGCAATGGACCTCTACTGAGAAACCTAATTCCGGACTGACTATGTCAATGAGAGGAGACTGGATGCCTATGCCCAAAGTGAGAAAGAAAAATCTGAACAGATGGCGAAGAATTCGAAGGACAGCCACTTCTCTCCTTCCCACTCAAGCTGTTGGTTAGGTGGTTGATCCAAAACCACCTGCCCAAGGTCATGGCACTTCAGTCCACTGGTTCTATGTATTGTGTCTCCTGATCTAGACCCAGGTTGATTACATAAAGCCATTCCATGTCTTCACTAGAGAAGTGAGTTTTGTGAGACAAACTGCAAAAATAAAGACTCATTAATCTGGGCAACAGCACCATTTAGAAATAATTAATATCTTTTAAAACACATATGGACAAAGAGGATCTTCGCCCCTTTTGTGAACTGATGAATAGGACATTGATAGCAAAGATAAAGTGGGAAGAATACCTGGCATTCACTGTCCCCACAGCTATCAAATATAGAAGCTGTTAACAACATAAATTTTAGACTCACAGGAGATTTGAAGGAAACCTCTCTGGGACTACAGAGGTCCCTGTTTCTTCCTAAACATATTTACCAAAAGAAAATGTCTTGGCTCTCCAGATTCCATCTTCTGGAAATGTTCAGCTGCCTAATCCTGTTGAACAGTTGTGGAGCCCAAGAGCTGAACTCACCTCCTCAGCCACCGTGAAGATAGTCAGCCCACCTTCACAGAAGACTAGTGCTTCATGTGGAACAGTGTTGCCACCCCCAACCAAAGCTTTGTGACATCATCAAGACTCTACTTAGGTCATTAAACCCCTCATAGGCAGTTTTCTTCCCTACTAACCCACAGAAATATCCAGCATACATGTCCTATAATGCTGCTCACACAGCCCCCTGGAGACCCAAAATAAAACCTCACTCATCTTCCCAAATACATGAGTCATATTTTGCCAGGTAACCCAATCTCTTTTTGTGCCTTTTCTGTAAAAAAGTCTTTGGTGTCTGAGTCAACAACTCACATGAATGTTTTTTTTTTTCTAGCTCCAATCTCTTTATTGGTTATCTAATATTGATTTTTATATTACTCCATAATAATGAATATCAAAATTTTCACTTCGTTTCCTCCTCCCACTTTCTTCTCGCTCCGCCACCAAACCTCTCCACTCCTACTCCAATTTAAATTGAGGGCGGGGTACCTTGACCTGTTTGAAGTCCAAGCCTACCCTTCATCCATCGAGATTTAGGAAGGCAAGCATCCACATAGAATATGATCACAAAAAAGCCTGTATATGAAGTGCAGACAAATGTCAGTGCCATTATCATTGGCTTCTCAGTCTGGTCCAATTGTCAGCCACATTCAGAGCTTCTACTTTGATTCCATGTTCTTTCATTCCCAGGCCACTGGTTTAGTTGAAACCCCCTTTGTTCAGGCACAGTGTCTCAGTGTGTGGACCAAGCCATTTTATTCCTGACATCCTTGCTCTTATTCTCCATCAGTCGGCTATTCAACTGGAGCTTGGAAGCTCCATCTAGTTTTCTGATTTTTACCCTGACTTGATCTCCATCTTGGCCATACAAAAGTTCCATGGTGATATTCAAGATAGTCATCAGTCTGACTATAGGATAAGGCACCCATTGTGACTATAGACATGGCACAGTGCAGTCAACCTCTCCTCACCTGCCCAAGTTCCTCTAGGGGGTCACCCCATGCCTCTAAGAACCCCTCGAGAGATAATGATCTTGACAACCCCAGAATGGCCTACTCAATTAATATCATCAGGGTATGTGCATTAACGTGTGTGTGTGTGTTTAAATCACAATAAAAACAAATGGATTGTAATATTGAAATTTCTTCTCATCTTGAGAAGAATGTTTGCTACAGAAATACTGTCATAGTAGTACTGAGAGTGTAAGCTGTCTCAGCAAGGAGAAGTAACTAGAGGAATCCCCCAGGAGTTAGGCTCAGTGTCCCAGGAATTACGCCCAAGGAAAGTCAATGAACTCATGGATGGAAGATAAAACTCAGCCTAAATAACACTCCAAATCATTTAGGTGGAACATGAGATACTCTTGCAACAGTTTCAAGATGTCAAAAATGCCTGGACTAGAACATAAGGGGAACACAATGATGTGGAGCTGAGAGTGCATGGCAAAACTGATTGGATCTGGCAAAAATTATGGAAGCATACCAAGGAAACCACCAGGGGGACAAAACCCTAAGAAATCTGTATGACAACATATCATGTTTACAATTCTGTGATTTTTAGACAAAGGAAAGATCCTAAATATGTCACTGCCACACTGGTGATGATTAACCCATTCCATCGTAGTGTGACTCCCTGTTGTGTTTAAGATAACCTGTCAATTCTGTCTATTTAGGTACAGGGAAATTTGCATTGTTTGCAGAGATTAACTAACAGCATCATTTACTGAGAAGCAAAGGCAAGGCAAAGCAATCATAGCCATGTTGTTGAATGCTGATGATGTTATTGGGAGTTTTGTGGGTATTTTCTTAAAGGGAAATCATTTGTGACTCTCATGCATGAAGAGATCCTATCTCTGTGATTTGTCTGGAAGGACTGAAATAAATAAACTAAAATAGTTTCTTTTTTCTCACCTTCTAGTAACATTTTTTTTGCTATATCCAAATAAGTGTGTTGCATGAGTTTCTTTCACTCCTTCAGCCAATAGCCACTGAGATACCAGCCCATTGAGGTGTGGTCTCTCTCTCTTTCAAAAACCAACATTTACCTTCAGCTTGATCTCTTGCTTCCAGTTTCCCTTCCGGCCTCTATGCTTCTTTCCTGATCCTGCTGAGGGCTTTTGTCAGGGATGGTCATCTGTAAGTTTTTGCCCTTTAAAGATATAATCATTCTATTAATCACAATTCTAAACTGGTGTGGGGGATTATTTGACTAAGGAAAGGAGAAAGCATACATATAGGCAGGAAACCTTACCTTTGCAAATGACTCATTTGGAGGCCCTACTTCAGGCTCCTCTCTTCTCCTATTCTTGTTTTTTTTTATTAGTTTAGGACAAGATTAAAACTCAATATAAATGTCTGTGAACACTGAATGAGTTAAGTATGTGTGACCACCTTGATGTCTGCCTGTCTGACAACAGGGGCAGAGTTCATGGGCATCTGACGCATAGCACAGGATTGTCAGCAATCAATCTCTGGTCCACCTAACTCTACAGCGTAAGAGTTGTCATGGTTGCTCATCTGATCCTCTTCATATGATCTCCATCCACAGAGATGTCAAAAAAATCCTCCCCTGAAAAGGCAAGTTCTTTTCAAATGAAAGATTATACAGCAGAAGAGACATGGAAGATTTATTAGGGCATGCTCTTGAAAGGATAAAGTGATGGTAGTAATTCATTGCTTAATTAAATAAAGAAACTGCTTCCCGGGTTAATTTAGAACATAGGTGGGAGGAGAAAGAGAACAGAATGCTGGGAGCAAGAAGCAGTATGCTCAGAGACACCATGATCCACTCTCGTGGGAAGACGTGATAGCTCTCCTCTCTGAGGCAGAGGGCAATGCAGCCAGCAACCAGGTTAGACCTGTTGAATCTTTCCTGGTGAGCACACTCGTGATGCTACATAGATTATTAGAAATGGGTTAATAGGCTAAACTAATGGGCCAGGCAGTGTTTAAAAGAATCGTTTGTGTGTAATTATTTCTGGACATTAGCTAGCGAAGCTGCCCTGGTGCTGGTTACACAGCTCCGCTGCTCAAATTACTACAGAATGGCACTCAGACATGTGGAAAACTGAATCCACTGAAAGCCTGAGAAAGCCCGGGAACGAGTAAAGCATGTTTTCTTTTTAGCAGCTATATCTCGGGTCTGCACTACTTGCTAGTAGCAAGCAAGCACACTCATTTAAGAGAAGATTCCTGACTCACCTTCAGCTGCAAAACCCTGCAGCTGTTAAGTGGTCCTGCCACGAAACATTTAGATGGTGTTGATAAAAGCCAGCTGAATGCTTGTTTGTTTTCAGCAGTAGCAGGAAAAAAAAAAACTGTGATGTTTTAAAATGCCGGAATTCTGGGCCATCCTGCCAGAACAAACTCTGACTGTTTGAGTCAGGAGGGCCAGCTACAAAGAGAGGGCTTGAGTGTTGTCTTTTGCAGCTTGTTTGATGGCAAGGACCTTGAAACACTGTAGACTTGTGGCACTGAATGCGGCTCTGGCCGGTACCTCAGCCATAAGGTTGGAATGGCTGAAAGCTAAGGAATAGGCTACATCTAGCTGGCAAAGCCACCTTTTCGTCATATTGAGATTGCTGTGTAAATTAAGGATTCATGTGGTCAAAAAAACAAAGAGAGATATTGAGTAAAGAGAGATTCAAAGACAAAGAAAATTTTTAAATGATTTACAGTGTGTTAAAAATATGTGCAGACTAAAAGTTGAAGTTCTTAAAGTTAAAATAAAATGAAGAGAGTTGTTGGTTGCAGTAGTACACACCTTTAATCCCAACACTTGGGAGGCAGAGCGAGATTGACCTCTGTAACTTCAAGGTGTGGTAGCACATACCTTTAATCCCAGTGCCGAGAAGGCAGAGACAAACAGGTCTCTGTGAATTCAGGTGTAGTACCATACACCTTTGATCCCAATGCTGGGAGGCAGAGACATGTGGATCTCTGAAACTTCAAGGACAGCCTGTTCTACAGAGTTATTCCAGGTCAAAGATACAGAGAACCTGTCTCAAAAGGCAAAAAATAAAAAGGAAAAATAAATTAGAGCTTAAATTGAAGCTAACAAAGATTGAAAATACACAGAGAATTTTGATACTGTATGCTATTGTGCTCTGTTTGAATCATTTGAATGCTGAGGAAGGAGCAATAGCTGCTAAAAGATATTTGTTTATAAATGCTGCTGAACTAATCCCACATAGATATTTTGAAAGTGCCTTGACTTTAAAATTTGGATCTAAGGACATGATGCTTTGGAAAGGAGGTTCTTATTTTGTTTTCAGAGAGGGTGAGAGTCTGTGGACTGCCGCTATCCCAATATGGTATTACGGATCACGACTTTCCTCATATGACCTCCGTCCACAGAGATGTCAGAAAAATCCTTCCCTAAGAGGGCAAGTTCTTTACAAATGAAAGATTATACAACAGAAGAGACATGGAAGATTTATTTGGGCAAGTTGCTGAAAGGATAAAGTGATGGAAGAAGGTCATTGCTTAATTAAATAAAGAATCTGCTTCCCTTGATAGGTTAGAACATAGGTGGGAGGAGTAAAGAGAACAGAATGCTGCTAGAAAGAGGAAGTGAGCTCAGAGATGCCATGCACCCCTCTCCCGGGCAGACACGGGAGCTCTGCTCCCTGAGGCAGATGGCAATGCAGCCAGCCACCAGGTCAGACATGCTGAATCTTTCCTGGTAAGCGCACCTCATGCTGCAACATACATTATTAGAAATGGGTTAAGAGGCTGAAAATACTGGGCCAGGAAGTGTTTAAAAGAATACAGTTTTTGTGTTCTTATTTAGGGGCATAAGCTAGGTAGGTGGCCATGGTGCTGGGGACGCAGCCCCGCTGCTCAAATTACTACTATAAAGGGGGCAATTGAAGAAGGGAAGGAAGAAGAAGAAGAGACAGAAAGAGAGAGAGAGAGAGAGAGAGAGAGAGAGAGAGATGGAAGAATGGATGAATTCAATCATTCATTGGAAAAATGAGTGAACCAAAGAATGAGGAGACCTAGAAGGATAAAATGTGCTGCATTCCCTGTGAGAGTCAGGTCATATGAAAGATGGACATTGTTTTGCACTGAGGAGGAGGATTTTTCCATTTTGCCTTCTTTGTGCTCCAAGCCCAGCCACAAGAGTGATGATGAGGACTGGGAGAAGAAGAGGTGAGGGTGTACCAGAATTCCCTGGTATAAGTTATCACCCAAATTGTAGCCAAATCACCTGACCTGAGACAGCTGATCTACATGCTGGACCCTAACTGGCAGTTTGACAACTCTAACATTTTAACCAAGTTTGTGAAGATCAAGGAAGCAAAAATCGCCCCGTTACAGGATGGCAGGATCCTTACATGATGGGAGTCAGACATCAATACCATACTGGTATTTGGGGGTCTGATGGGTTTTTGGGGTCTTTGCCACACTCCACCTAGCATCAGGGATTCCCTCGTTTACTGATTTGATGGAGATCGGTGCATTCATCATATGTGTGCATGTCACACATTAGTGGGCATCAATGTGTACATGTTTATCCTGTGTGTGGATGCGTCTGTCGATGAGATTTATAGCCCAAGTCCTACAGAACATGATCAATGAAAGGGAACACTGTTTTCCAGATATGACAGGGCAATTATTTAAGTGAACTCACAAGGGTTGGATGGCATGCAAAGGACCAATGAGAGTTCAAGGAATACCGAATCCAGGCATGACAAAGTAGGTGGCAGACAGAATTCTGACAAAAGCAAGTAGATAGCGTGACGTCCATCCCACTGCAGAAGAGCAACTGGGCGGAGACACTTTTCTCTAAGCAGGAGGCTCCTGGTCACTCAACATGCTCCAGTGGAGTTCAAACATCCAGTGACTTACAGCCAGTACGAATTAAACTATTCATCAAATGAAACCTAATTTCCTCTGATTTTGAGTATACATTTGTGTCCCTTCCTGATTAATCTACTCTTTATCCTCTTAAGTCCCAATACCTCACTCTGATATCTATCACATCTTTCCAGTTGACATGTTTTTCCCTCAAGCTTTATCCCGCCCCGAGATCCTACAACTTTTGTCCCCTCTCAACTACTCCCTAGACAGCCATCTTGTCCTTTACCACACCAAGCATTCCCAGTCCATCCTCTCCAAGGGGAAAGACCATAAATCCTGCTTTGTTTTGAGGCATGTATTTCTGTGATGTCCCATCCACCAAACATAATCCATCATTCACCAAAGAATAAAACATGTTCACAAATTTTTATTTTTCGAGCAAGAATATTCCATTGGAAAAAAATACCAGGATTAATAGAAGACCTGCGGTATCTCTGAAAAAAACACATTCCCCAAACACAGTTTTAAGTGTGCCCCTCAAATTTTGAGAATTTCACTTTAACAGATCTTCACCAAATCGTAGACATAGATATGGAAGTCATTATTAAACTTGATGAAATACACAGAAGGTTTGGTGGGAACTTGGCAAATAATTTTACCTATCTCTTGGGTTCCATCTGTTTTGTTGTACTGCACACCTTTGCCTGCCAAGGAATCCCTGCCTAATTCCAAAGTCACCTCTACTGGAGGACATTCAGGCATGATGTGGATGTTGCCTTCAATGGAGTCATCAAGATGGTGGTAAAGGTACAGGACTGGATCATTCTCCTTGACAATGTAGAAACAGGTCTTCCTGGTCTGCACCTCATCTGGGACCATGACACTGCACTCCTCCTTAGAGCCTGGCATGATGTGGAGGTTGCCTTCAAGGTAGTCATCCAGGAGGTGGTAAATATACAAGACCGGATCTTTCTTGTAGGTAATATAGAACCAGGTCTTCATGATTGGCACCTCCTCTAGGACCATCCCATTCCAGTCTTCTTTAGAGCCATTTGTGCCCGTGAATGTATGTTTCACTGCTCTGCCAACTATGGTGTTTGACAGATGAGTGTCTGTCACCTGAGGAAATGGCACATTATTAGGCAGGATCTTAAGGTTTAAAATCCTTTCATCGCTGTGAAGCTCCAAGCTATAGACACAATCAATCCCATCATATTTCAACAAATAGAGAGAGGGATATGTTGGCAGTTGATCTAGAATGATGGCTTTCCACTGGGTGACTGGTTCATTGGCTTCCTTCCAGCCATGAGAAATTCGGCGGCCAACAATATTCTCCAGGGCCTCAAAAGGCTTACTCAGTTTTTGCTTCTGGAGAATTGGCCCATTCTTCTTCTGGAGAGGTGGCATGCATCTCATACTAAGAGGCATCTTTATCATGGTGGTAGATTTACTGAGATAGGCCACAACACTCCTGTTCCACTGTCTCTTGGCTCTCTTTCTGTGCTTGGGCTTCATAGCTGCCAATCTCTGCATTGGAAGAATTCTTCAGTTTCAATCAGACACAAAGTGGTTTCCTCCACAATAAGTGCCTGTAAGGTTAAGAAGGGGAGGATGTGATGTCAAGATTCTTTTCTGGAAGATCTTTGGGGAAGGTGATAAAGGCAGTGCTGAATAGATTTGGGCTGCCTAAATGTAATTTGGTCTTAAGAAATTCATAGGAAAATTATCAAACTATTGTCTACAGCTCAGTATATGTGTATCAGAGACATATTCCTGCTGCCCAAAGGCAATGGACCTCTACTGAGAAACCTAATTCCAGACTGACTGTGTCAATGAGAGGAGACTGGATGCCTATGCCCAAAGTGAGAATGAAAAATCTGAACAGATGGCAAAGAATTCGAAGGACAGCCACTTCTCTCCTTCCCACTCAAGCTGTTGGTTAGGTGGTTGATCCAAAACCACCTGCCCAAGGTCATGGCACTCCAGTCCACTGGTTCTATGTATTGTGTCTCCTGATCCAGACCCAGGTTTATTACATAAAGCCATTCCATGTCTTCACTAGAGAAGTGAGTTTTGTGAGACAAACTGCAAAAATAAAGACTCATTAATCTGGGCAACAGCACCATTTAGAAATAATTAATATCTTTTAAAACACATATGGACAAAGAGGATCTTCGCCACTTTCGTGAACTGATGAATTGGACATTGATAGCAAAGATAAAGTGGGAAGAATACCTGGCATTCACTGTCCCCACAGCTATCAAATATTGAAGCTGTTAACAACATAAATTTTAGACTCACAGGAGATTTGAAGGAAACCTCTCTGGGACTACAGAGGTCCCTGTTTCTTCCTAAACATATTTACCAAAAGAAAATGTCTTGGCTCTCCAGATTCCATCTTCTGGAAATGTTCAGCTGCCTAATCCTGTTGAACAGTTGTGGAGCCCAAGAGCTGAACTCACCTCCTCAGCCACCGTGAAGATAGTCAGCCCACCTTCACAGAAGACTAGTGCTTCATGTGGAACAGTGTTGCCACCCCCAACCAAAGCTTTTTGACATCATCAAGACTCCACTTAGGTCATTAAACTCCTCATAGGCAGTTTTCTTCCCTACTAACCCACAGAAATATCCAGCATACATGTCCTATAATGCTGCTCACACAGCCCCCTGGAGACCCAAAATAAAACCTCACTCATCTTCCCAAATACATGAGTCATATTTTGCCAGGTAACCCAATCTCTTTTTGTGCCTTTTCTGTAAAAAAGTCTTTGGTGTCTGAGTCAACAACTCACATGAATGTTTTTTTTTCTAGCTCCAATCTCTTTATTGGTTATCTAATATTGATTTTTATATTACTTCATAATAATGAATATCAAAATTTTCACTTCGTTTCCTCCTCCCACTTTCTTCTTGCTCCCCCACCAAACCTCTCCACTCCTACTCCAATTTAAATTGAGGGTGGGATACCTTGACCTGTTTGAAGTCCAAGCCTACCCTTCATCCATCGAGATTTAGGAAGGCAAGCATCCACATAGAATATGATCACAAAAAAGCCTGTATATGAAGTGCAGACAAATGTCAGTGCCATTATCATTGGCTTCTCAGTCTGGTCCAATTGTCAGCCACATTCAGAGCTTCCACTTTGATTCCATGTTCTTTCATTCCCAGGCCACTGGTTTAGTTGAAATCCCCTTAGGTCAGGCACAGTGTCTCAGTGTTTGGACCAAGCCATTTTATTCCTGACATCCTTGCTCTTATTCTCCATCAGTAGGCTATTCACCTGGAGCTAGGAAGCTCCATCTAGTTTTCTGATTTTTACCCTGACTTGATATCCATCTTGGCCATACAAAAGTTCCATGGTGATATTCAAGATAGTCATCAGTCTGACTATAGGTCAAGGCACCCATAGTGCCTATGGAAATGTCACAGTGCAGTCAACCTCTCCTCACCTGCCCAAGTTCCTAGAGGGGGTCACCCCATGGTTTTCTAAGAACCCCTCGAGAGATAATGATATTGACAACCCCATTATGGCCCCCTAAATTGAGATATCATCAGTGTATGTGCATTAACGTGTGTGTGTGTGTGTTTAAATCACAATAAAAACAAATGGATTGTAATATTGAAATTTCTTCTCATCTTGAGAAGAATGTTTGCTACAGAAATACTGTCATAGTAGTACTGAGAGTGTAAGCTGTCTCAGCAAGGAGAAGTAACTAGAGGAATCCCCCAGGAGTTAGGCTCAGTGTCCCAGGAATTACGCCCAAGGAAACAATGAACTCACAGATGGAAGATAAAACTCAGCCTAAATAACACTCCAAATCATTTAGGTGGAACATGAGATATTCTTGCAACAGTTACAAGATGTCTAAAATGCCTGGACTAGAACATAAGGGGAACACAATGATGTGGAGCTGAGAGTGCATGGCAAAACTGATTGGATCTGGCAAAAATTATGGAAGCATACCAAGGAAACCACCAGTGGGACAAAACCCTAAGAAATCTCTATGACAACATATCATGTTGACAATTCTGAGATTTATAGACAAAGGAAAGATCTTAAATATGTCACTGTCACACTGGTGATGATTAACCCATTCCATCGTAGTGTGACTCCCTGATGTGTTTAAGATATCCTGTCAATTCTGTCTATTTAGTTACAGGGAAATTTGCATTGCTTGCACAGGTTAACTAGCAGCATCATTTACTGCACAAGCAAAGGCAAGGCAAAGCAATCATAGACATGTTGTTGAATGCTGATGATGTTATTGGGAGTTTTGTGGGGTTTCTCTTAAAGGGAAATCATCGGTGACTCTCTTGCATGAAGCAGATCCTGTCTCTGTGATGTATCTGGAAGGACTGAAATAAATAAATTAAAATAGTTTTTTTTCTCACATACTAGTAACATTTTTTTTGCTATATCCAAATAAGTGTGTTGCATGAGTTCCACACACATGCACATGCACTCGTGGGCATGCATATGTTCACACGCCAAGTGCACAAGCACATACACTATCTTGTGCCCACAAACACAGTTCAACTCATCTTCTGCTTTGAGGACTATTTTCTAAATCAGATCAAAGCTTTTGAATCCATGAAAGAACAAAGGCCCAGTGCTTTAGAATCGGGAGGATGGACGGAACTGAAGCAGGAGGACTGCAAGTCCAAGGCCTGCTGGGGTAACGCGGTGAGCTCCTTCTCCCAAGACAGAAAGTAAAAACCAACCTCAGGGGTTACCTGCTGAGAATGGAAATTAAACGAACATTGGCATGGGGCAGTTTTAAACAAGAGTAGAAGTCAGTCTGTTGCTAGCTCCGCAGGACAGATGCAATCAGCTTAGGACTTGGTGACTGGCAACCTCAGCTCCCACGGAGGAGGGCACAGTTAACACTCAGGGAAGCTGGGCTGGTGCCTTCAGGTCTTGGTATCTTTGTAGCGGGACACAGCTCTAGGACAAAGAAGGCTAAAGCTCCCTGGCCTCTAACCTTGCACTGTAACTGAAGAGTCAAGTACGTGTCTGCTAGGTCTGTGGTTTCAACACGATTCATTGTAAACATCCTATATTCTTTCCTAAGTAATTGTAGAGTGTGAGCTTGTATCTATGTCTGTGTCAAATTATTTATTCTACAAAAAGCAGCACAAATACCGTTCACTGTGGTTCCAACACAAATTCCTTAAAAAGTACATTAAGGCCATGTATAGAGTCAGGGTGAACCGCAGACGACCCTGGCGTAAGTCGCACGACTGATGAAGAGCTTTGGGTACGGGAGGGGCAGCAGTGGCTGCCTTGTGTTCTCCTCCTGGGTCAGCTTGTGTTCTCCTCCTGCATCAGCTTCGAGGACCCGTTAGTCCCCCACGTCGCCATCGCGGTCTCCAATAAGCCAGAGAAAATGGAAACTTAAGGCCAGCAGAGCTGTCCCGAGCAGGTCACCCAGCGCCATCAGGTAGGGGATGGAGAAACTGTCCGGGTCCTTCCCTTTCCTCCAGAAGCGATGGACCATCCAGTCTGCGATCCACAGCAGGGTGAACACCTGTAAGAGAGAACCAGGCATGACCACTGTCAGCTGCATCTCCTTGCCCTGAACACGGCCAAGGGTCTGAGCTGCTTGTTTCTGGGAGGAGCAGCATATGTCCGGGTCAAGAAGCACGCTTGAGAAGAGACAGCTAGTTAACAGGACTGTAATCCTCTCCTAACAAGAGAAGCCTAGACTCCAGATGCTGGAGCAGCCCACTTGTCACAGGCAACATCTCGCCTCCATCCAGCTGTGGTCCGTGGTGTTTTCTTCTCTGCCTTGGGTTTCAAATGGCCAAGGACGGCCATTCTAGCTCTGGCCCCTTTACCAGGACGGAGCGTGGCTTGTCCAAATCTGAGAGACAGGTGCCAAAGTTAAGATCCCCAGGGGTAAGTGCCAGAGACGGCACCTCCGGGCCCTGGCACCCCTGCCTGAGGCTTACTTTCCTTACTGCTCCACTGGCCAAGGTTGCCTGGCAACCACATAAAGCTAATTCAGACACTGTTTTGAGTGTGTAGGGAGCAGAGAATAATAGAGTCTTGAACTTATGTACTTTAAGATTTGGAATTTGGTTTGTAATTTCAGCCCTTGAGAGACAAAGAAGGATTGCTGTGAGTTCACAGGTCACAGAGTGAGTTCAAGGCCTAGTTTATGGTACAGAATGAAACTGTCTGAAAACCACTGGATTTGAAACTCAATTTATTCTTCTGGCCAATTCCTTATTAGTCTGAGTCTCTACTGATTTGAGAAAACAAAACAAGCCTCAAAGCAGAAAGGTACAAGGATCCCAGACCAGCTGCCAGAGCCAGTGGTTTGCAGTCCTGCCTCAGAGTGCCACAAGCTTTAGACCCAGTAGCAGGATCTGGTTGGTCTTGAAGCAACGCCTCTGCTCCAAAAAGGCACTCAACTTGAACCTCCTCCAAACCCAGAAAATACACTGCAGCACAGAAGGAGACGCTATATAGAGCTACAGCTCTGCCTGACTCCTCAAGTCTTCCATGAACGCTAGCGCTGTCAGTTCAGAATCTGTGGCTTTTATTGAAAAGGTAATTTGGAACACACGTGTGAGCACCCCCACACACTGGCTCCTAACACCAGTGACCGCTGTGACATTTCACCTCCAAGCCTCTCTAAAATGAGTGGTCTTGCCTTTGCTGTGTGTCCCAGCTGTGAACCACAGAGGAAGGAGCCTGCTGTCACACGTGGTCACATGCAACAGTCTTTGCGCCTCCGCTTTGCTCTCTCCCCCACATTCTCCTTCCATTTCCTCTGCACCACAGGCCACAGAATCAAACCAGCTTCTAGCATGGTGTCTTTTTAAAAGCGTTCTCACAATGTTCAAACAGGTTTCCATTTTTAAAACTCTTTTCTTAAGGTTATCAAGACATATTAGTGTTTTCTTGGACCTCTGGGTGTAAATTATGAGGATCATGGTATCAGAGTCTTCTTATTGCAACATGTTTTGCCTCGAAGTTAAATTACTGATCAAGACACAGACGCTTTCCACACCAGACGCCAAAGCAAGGGTGCACTGTGTCCTAACATCGTCGGCTCTCTATGGAATATGCATAACTTCTCTGGGTAAATATGCCTCCTCAGATGGCAACTTTATAGCCCTGGTTAATTATGCAAGTTATAAACGTACTGTCTGGAATTTAAAGAAATATGCAAGCACAAGAATATCTATTTGCTTTGGATGCTATTGACTTTCTAGGCGGGCTGCTCCTCTGGGCCAGACCAACACTCGCATGCATTAGCGTCTCTTTAGTGCTATGCCTACCAACAGCAGCCTTGTGTGTTGTGTGAGGAAGGATGACTGCATTGGCGGAGGGACATTTAGGAACATGACACAAATAAACCTCAGGAATAGAAATGAGCACAGTCCTTCCTAACTGGGCTCTGCAAAGGTTGAATCCATGTCCATATAAGACAGCCTCCTCTAGTCCGGTCTCCAGGATGGAAAACGCTGCTGAGATCTAGTATTTAAATGTCTGGGGTAATTCAAGGTTATCGGTCAGCAGGAATTCAGTCTACTTCTGATCTTCAGATAAAACGTCATTCTGATCTGGTTGTTTTTATGGGGTTTGGGGGTGAGCAGTGCTAACGTTCGGCATCCTTTGCTCCTAAGGACGACAGTGAGAACTGTTATCAGAGACTTCTCTAGAGGGGAAACCTGAATGGAGAAAAGGTTGAAGGGGCTTGTCTGGTCAGACACCAATTGAGAATGAGGTCCAGCTGAGGCCATGAGACTCCAAAGGCTACACTGTTCTCCCATCCCACCCCGGCTCTGCCGAACAGAACCTGGGGGTGACTGGGAAAAGAGAAGTTTTCTCTCTGTGGATTAGTACATGACACAACCGGACCCAAGCCTCAGAGAGATGTCCCCTCCCAAACAAGGGACGGGAGCTTAACATTTTAGCCGCACTGCAAACACCTCAACCATGAAGACCAACTGCAGATGCTCAGCAAATTTTGGAAGGTGGTGTCCTTTTAAAGGCATCACTGAGCAGGCAAAAATCCTCAGAGGCCTCAGAGGGAGAGGGCCACAGGCATGCTGAGGCGCCTGGCCCTAAGCAGCCTTGAGCAGGATGCTTCACTGGGCACAAACCACACCCAGGCATCGGTGCTCTCAGCCTCTCCAGCAGCCTGAGGAGCCTTCTAGGTTTTTGTTTTTGTTTTCTGTGGAGGGAAGGGTCTTTTCAGCGCACACTTCCATATCAGTGTTCATGGCTGATTGAAGTCAGGACAGGAACTCAAAGGGCAGGAACTGGGGGCAGGAGCTGATGCAGAGGCCATGGGGGGTAGGCTCTCACTGGCTTGCTCCCCATGGCTTAAGTGCTCGGTCTTCTCTTTATTTAATTTTTTGAGCAGCATGGGGCACAGGGAACAGAAGGTAAAGGTAAAATCTTTCCCAGGTGGGTCATCTAACAGAAGATTCGAAGACTAAAACTCACTCCCTCCATAAGAAGTAAACCTGTCCTCAAAGACGGACATTTGTCTGACTACATGGAGAGAAAAAAAATCATCCCTAAGAAAAAAATCCATAACCACAAACGGTCGTTCAAGGAACTGAATGAGCCACGTGCCCTGAACATCTGGGCTGGATATTTTAACAGGGCCTCAGATTGACAGTACCCTAAGGCTACTGGATAAAAACAAATCTTTTCTGAAGGTCTGGAGAGATGACCTCAGCGTTTGTTAAAGCACTTGCCACGCAGGTGTGAGGACCTGAGTTCAGATCCCCAGAACCCTCGCAAAGCCAGCTACAAACCCTTTGCTCCTACAGCCAGCCAGGAGACAGGGACAGGGCGGTCCCTGGAGCGCTACTTCGGCATATGCTGTGGCAAACACGAGAGGACCTTCTGACCCCCATGTGCAACACGGCACACGTGCATCTGTGTTCACACACATACAGCCATGGGCCTTCCATACTGAGTTTGCTCTCGAAGGAAGGAGAGGACTCTTGCAAGTAAATACTCCTTTGATCTACACACACATACACAGACACACACACACATGCAAATAAGTATAATTTATAAAATTTTAAAAGGCATATGTAGAATAAACGGTGAAAGATCGAAGCTGGGCTGGATCGTGACTTCTGGTATCTGCAGGCGACCCTGACCCTGTTATGCTACAGTCCTTAGCTTCTAAGAAGAGGCAAGCCTACTGCGCTGACCCAGGCTAACACTCCCCAGCGGCTTGACAGACGTGCCCCATTGGGTAATGGCAGGCAGTGCCGAGACACGAAGCCATCCAGTCTCAGGAACAGCTCAACACTTTGAAGATGTCAACAACAACACAAATGGCCCCTTACTTTTGCAAACATAGTTAATAAGACAGCCCTGGGCCCCCGAGGTCATGATTTCATTTCCTTACCTCAAATAATAACAGCAAATAAATAATAACTAAAGATAGTAAAGGGGGGCTGGAGTGATGGCTCAGCAGTAAAGAACACTGGCTGCTCTTCCAGAGGACCCAGGTTCAATTCCCTGCACCCACACGGCAGCTCACAACTGTGTGTAAATCCACTTCTAGGGGACCTGGCATCCTCACCCAGACATGGAGGCAAAACATCAAAGCACATAAAATAAAAATGTTTTTTAAATAAAATGTTTAGAAAATTATCTCAGAAAAATGACTTCTATTTTCTTCCGCTCACAGGCTAGCACAGCGCACAGACGTGAACACAAGCAGCCATGATCCCTGAGAGCAGGGGAGAGCCATACCCAGGAGCTGCTCTAGAAACTGCAGGTCAGGCCAGATTTATGTGCTTCCCTCAGGGCTGAGGAGAGCAGTCAACGCTATGATGACCAGCTCTTGAGCAATACACGCGCACAACAGCGAAAGCACTGGGAATAAATGCCGCTTCTACTAACGGGGAAACCTGAGTCCCCAGGCCAACAGCCTGAGAATGCCACACACAACCAGTTAGTGTCAGGCCACAAGCCCTTCAACTGTGAGTGGATTCATTGCTCTCGGGACTTAAGAGACACCCCTTCATCGATTCAAATGAAGATTTACTGAATAAATAAAAAATAAAAACTTGATAGTGGCGTGGTAAAATCGGAGGATGAGAAAGCATTGTGGTGACTGCTTGAGACCATGACCCAGCCGCCCTTCCTGGGCTTCCCCTCAGCCCACCACTTCAGATTCCGTGTATACACGCCTTTCCTCTCCTGGCACGGTTCTGTCCTCTCTCACTCTGTGTATGAACTCAGCAATCTAGGATCCCACATTGTGCTGCACTCTTGTAGAGAATATCTGAGCACACTTACTAAATACGGTGCTAATGTTTATTATCAAGCAATTATAAAGATAATAAAATATACTTTAAACACATCCGGCAGACAGAAGCTTTAATTTTTATTTCTATAAATACTGATGGATCTGCACTTTGAAAGCCACTGCTTCCCAGCACAGACTGGATCTCCCAGAACACGGGCAGTCCTGGGGAAGCAGGGTAGCACACACAGCAGACTCTCCAGAGGCCAGAGGCTTCTTCTGCCTTCACTCCCCATCCACCTTCCCCAGGCCCACCCCTCCAGTTCCCTGAAGGCCAAACTCAAACTCCACCCCAGGCCTTATTTTAATCTGCTCCTGAAGGAGGCACCAAGTCTGTGAAGTTAAACCAGAAGCCAGAGGGGGAGAAGGTAGGGCAGCAGGAAACACTAAGGCTGGGATTATGGCGAGAGACCCAAGTTAAAAAAAGAATTATTAATGCCAAGGAAATACAGCCAGAGCAAAGCCATCTGCCTTACACTAAAAACATTAAAATAGTCTTAGTTGTATACTGAAAATTCATATTTTTAAAATATATAGGAAATATGTCGGGTGGTGGTGGCGCATGCCTTTAATCCCAGCACTCGTGAGGCAGAGGCAGGCAGATCTCTGTGAGTTCGAGGCCATCCTGGTCTACAAGAGCTAGTTCCAAGACAGGAATCAAAAGCTACAGAGAAACCCTGTCGCAAAAAATCAAAAAAAAAAATGATTATAATGGCCCTAAAGCCCTGACTTATAAACTTGAAGTTTAGGCATGTTACTTTAAAACGTACAAATAATGGCAGAAAAAGTAGCTAAAATATTTCAAAGTGATGGTCTGAGAAATAGATCTAAGGAAGTAGAACTTTTCGATACTATTTAATTTTTAAAATGTGTATATTTATTATAGCAGCATACATTTAAATGTTGTTCATTGGAATATATTAATTATACATACTAATGGGTTACATTATATTTTCATACACAGACTTAATGTGTTTTCATAGTCACAGACATCCCATCCACTACCTCTCTCGCCCTGTCCTACTTCTCCAATCTCCTTCCATTTTCAGTCAGCACCCCTTCTGTGTGGGTGTGTGTGAGTGTGTGTGAGTGTGAATGTGCGTATGTGCAAGTGTGTATCTGTGTGCGTGCATGATAGCATGAGTGCAGGTGTGTATCTGTGTGCATGATAGCGTGAGTGCAGGTGTGTATCTGTGTGCGTGCATGATAGCATGAGTGCAGGTGTGTATCTGTGTGCATGATAGCATGAGTGCAGGTGTGTATCTGTGTGCATGATAGCGTGAGTGCAGGTGTGTATCTGTGTGCGTGCATGATAGCATGAGTGCAGGTGTGTATCTGTGTGCGTGCATGATAGCATGAGTGCAGGTGTGTATCTGTGTGCATGATAGCATGAGTGCAGGTGTGTATCTGTGTGCATGATAGCGTGAGTGCAGGTGTGTATATGTGTGCGTGCATGATAGCGTGAGTGCAGGTGTGTATCTGTGTGCGTGCATGATAGCATGAGTGCAGGTGTGTATATGTGTGCGTGCATGATAGCATGAGTGCAGGTGTGTATCTGTGTGCATAATAGCATGAGTGCAGGTGTGTATCTGTGTGCATGATAGCGTGAGTGCAGGTGTGTATCTGTGTGCGTGCATGATAGCATGAGTGCAGGTGTGTATCTGTGTGCGTCATGATAGCATGAGTGCAGGTGTGTATCTGTGTGCATGATAGCGTGAGTGCAGGTGTGTGTCTGTGTGCATGATAGCGTGAGTGCAGGTGTATATATATGTGCATGCATGATAGCGTGAGTGCAGGTGTGTATCTGTGTGCGTGCATGATAGCATGAGTGCAGGTGAGTATCTGTGTGCATGATAGCATGAGTGCAGGTGTGTATCTGTGTGCATGATAGCGTGAGTGCAGGTGTGTATCTGTGTGTGTGCATGATAGTGTGAGTGCAGGTGTGTATATGTCTGCGTGCATGGTAGCATGAGTGCAGGTGTGTATATGAGTGCATGCATGATAGCATGAGTGCAGGTGTGTATCTGTGTGCGTGCATGATAGCATGAGTGCAGGTGTGTATCTGTGTGCTTGATAGCGTGAGTGCAGGTGTGTATATGAGTGCGTGCAAGATAGCGTGAGTGCAGGTGTGTATCTGTGTGCGTGCATGATAGCGTGAGTGCAGGTGTGTATCTGTGTGCGTGCATGATAGCATGAGTGCAGGTGTGTATCTGTGTGCGTGCATGATAGCATGAGTGCAGGTGTGTATCTGTGTGCATGATAGCATGAGTGCAGGTGTGTATCTGTGTGCATGATAGCGTGAGTGCAGGTGTGTATCTGTGTGTGTACATGATAGCATGAGTGCAGGTGTGTATCTGTGTGCGTGCATGATAGCATGAGTGCAGGTGTGTATCTTTGTGCATGATAGCATGAGTGCAGGTGTGTATCTGTGTGCATGATAGCATGAGTGCAGGTGTGTATATGAGTGCGTGCATGATTGTGTGAGTGCAGGTGTGTATCTGTGTGCGTGCATGATAGCGTGAGTGCAGGTGTGTATCTGTGTGCATGATAGCATGAGTGCAGGTGTGTATCTGTGTGCATGATAGCATGAGTGCAGGTGTGTATCTGTGTGCATGATAGCATGAGTGCAGGTGTGTATATGAGTGCGTGCATGATTGTGTGAGTGCAGGTGTGTATCTGTGTGTATGCATGATAGCGTGAGTGCAGGTGTGTATATGTGTGCGTGCATGATAGCATGAGTGCAGGTGTGTATCTGTGTGCGTGCATGATAGCGTGAGTGCAGGTGTGTATCTGTGTGCATGCATGATAGCATGAGTGCAGGTGTGTATCTGTGTGCGTGCATGATAGCGTGAGTGCAGGTGTGTATCTGTGTGCCTGCATGATAGCATGAGTGCAGGTGTGTATCTGTGTGCATGATAGCGTGAGTGCAGGTGTGTATATGAGTGCGTGCATGATTGTGTGAGTGCAGGTGTGTATCTGTGTGCGTGCATGATAGCATGAGTGCAGGTGTGTATCTGTGTGCGTGCATGATAGCATGAGTGCAGGTGTGTATCTGTGTGCCTGCATGATAGCATGAGTGCAGGTGTGTATCTGTGTGCATGATAGCATGAGTGCAGGTGTGTATCTGTGTGCATGATAGCGTGAGTGCAGGTGTGTATATGAGTGCATGCATGATTGTGTGAGTGCAGGTGTGTATCTGTGTGCGTGCATGATAGCGTGAGTGCAGGTGTGTATATGTGTGCGTGCATGATAGCGTGAGTGCAGGTGTGTATCTGTGTGCATGATAGCGTGAGTGCAGGTGTGTATATGAGTGCGTGCATGATAGCATGAGTGCAGGTGTGTATCTGTGTGCATGATAGCGTGAGTGCAGGTGTGTATATGAGTGCATGCATGATTGTGTGAGTGCAGGTGTGTATCTGTGTGCGTGCATGATAGCGTGAGTGCAGGTGTGTATATGTGTGCGTGCATGATAGCGTGAGTGCAGGTGTGTATCTGTGTGCATGCATGATAGCATGTGTGCAGGTGTGTATCTGTGTGCGTGCATGATAGCATGAGTGCAGGTGTGTATATGAGTGCATGATAGTGTGAGTGCAGGTGTGAGTGTGAATGTGCGCATGTGCAAGAGTGTGCAAGCATGTGTTTGCACGAGAGCGTGTAAGTGTGTATTTGTGTGTGTGCGTATGTGTGTCAATGTTTCTGTGAGAACTAACGTGTTTCATCAGAGTTGTTTACAAGAGCATGAGTAAGGCGTTTGTTTACATAAAAGAAAATTTCTAAAATTAAGTCTTCTACACAACACAGAAAGAGGAGTAGAAATCTAAAAAGGAAATAGGTAACAACAGAATTTTTAAGTTTGAAGGAAGCCGGGTAACCATGAAGACCATGAAGTGTCAGACATAGTGAAAACTATGTGACCCCATATGCACAGACATAATGTAGTGAACATTACATGACCCTGTACACAAAGACATAGTGAACACCACCGTGACCTCGTATGCACAAATAAGGTGAACACCACCGTGACCCCGTATGCACAGGCAGAGCTCAGCGGACCACTGTTTGAGGCCATTCTAACTATGCCGTGTGCTGTAGAAGTTCTGAGATTCTAACTATGCTGTAGAAGTTCTGAGATTCTAACTACGCCATGTGCTGTAGAAGTTCTGAGATTCTAACTACGCCATGTGCTGTAGAAAGTTCTGAGATTCTAACTACACTGTAGAAAGTTCTGAGATTCTAACTACACCATGCACTGTAGAAGTTCTGAGATTCTAACTACGCCGTGCACTGTAAAAGTCCATCACGACAGGTTCCCAGCCATCCGAGCCTAAGATTTGAGGAGGTTTGTCCCTCTTACCTGTAGCACAGCAGCAAGGAGATACACGACAACAAAGACGACAGTCAGAGAGGTGTGGCCGCTCTTCATCAGGTGAATTGTGTACAGGAAAATCAAGTGGCCAGGAACCACCAGGAGCAGAAGAACTTGGGCAGACTTATTGTTCACACCTACATGAGAATCGCAGACAGCATTAAAGATTGCACTGAAGGTCACTGCTGGGATGCGGCTCAGCAGGTTGCTGGTCTAGCACTCACAAGGTTCAAGCCCCAGTGCTGGTGGAAAAATAAAGTGATTCTAGAAACTGTGCCTGGTAATCCAAGTCAGAGGACAAGCCTGGGTGTCTGTGACCCAAATACCTATGAAAGCTGAGGCACCCGCACCTTGAGTTCAAGCCCCCCACACCCCGGCCCCAGCCAGACTGTGAGACCCTATTTCAGAAAGCCAAAACAACAAATTGAAAGTTACGTTCTCATTACTATAGCTCACAGTATTACAGCAATTCAACTGCTAAGAATAAATCTCATTTACAATTCACATAATTCTTGGGAATCCACTATTAGATGCAATTATAAAATCAAATAAAAAAGCAGCTGTTTAAAAACTTATTTTGAGCCAGGCATGGTGGCGCATACCTTTAATCCCAGTACTTGGGGAGGTAGAGGCAGGCAGACCTCTGAGTTTGGGGCCAGCCTGGACTACAGAGTGAGTTCCAGGACAACCAGGGCTACACAGAGAAACAAAACAAACCTTGCTTGTGTCTACCATGGAAACAGAAGGAGAATGGGACGCTAACGGCAGGCAGTCTTTAACTGTCCCATCACTGATAATGCAAGGCCGAGCCCGAGATGCTCAGTGGTTAGGGGCACAGTTGCTCTTCCAGAGGACCCATGTTGGGGCTCTCTCTAGGACCCAATGTCCTCTGCAGCCTCTGAGAGCACCGGGCATACCAGTGGGGCACAGACACACTTGCAGGCCAGCACCTACACACATGAAAGAATGACCACAGCTTTCTGGCAGTCACATTTGTTCATATAAACTGTGTATTGTTCCCCGTCATTGGGTTGCCTCCTAATGTCCTGTTTCAGAGCAAATACCCACATTTTTTTTTGAGGTTGAATGTTTATTCAGGGGGTTATGGAGGAGGAAGGGTGAAGGGGGGACAGAGAGAGAGGGGGAGAGAGAGAGAGAGAGAGAGAGAGAGAGAGAGAGAGAGAGAGAGAGAGAGGAAGAGAAAGACAGAGAAGGGGGAAGCAGAGAAGTGGGGAGGCAGAAGCGAAGCTGCCTCTCTGAGAGGAAGATGGAAAAGAGAAATACCCACATTTTAAAGGGTCAAAAAGCAACAACACAGAAATGAAAGTCAATCTGTCTGTCCTAAGTCACAGGTGCTTTGTATTTGTATGTATGGTTCTCCTCTCTCTCTCTCTCTCTCTCTCTCTCTCTCTCTCTCTCTCTCTCTCTCTCTCTCTCTCCTTTCCTCTTTCCCTCCCTTCTTTCCTTCCTTTTTGTTTTCTGTTTTGTTTTGTTTTTATGAGACAGGGTTTCTCTGTCTATCTCTGGCTGTCCTGGAACTCGCTCTGTAGACCAGGCTGGCCTCAAATCAGGGATCAGCCTGTCTCTGCCTCCTGAGTGCTGGAGAGACGGCTCAGCTGTTAAAGGTTGGGCCCAACCAAAAATAGAAGAGTACGGTTCCTCTTTCTTACCAGAGACAGGAATAAAGCGTGCAAAGGCCCCAGCTACACACAAGCACGCACGCACGCACACATGCACAGGCTTGGGGAGGCAGAAGGCCTCTGTCTCCTGAAATTAGCTCAGCACAACATTCACAAAGCATCAACTCAGCAAATGCTGCCCCCAGATCTCAGCCGGAAGCAGTTCCTGACAAAAGCCCACACAACCCACCTGACACTTACCTGAGCCAAAGAACGTCCTAAATGGGTAGGAACACCCTGTGGGCTCTTCAGGCAGCTCTCTGGGAATGCCGTGTAAATGGAGGTAGGTAGAAATCCTGCTGGCCTGAATGGCCACCAAATTGCCACCGATACCTCAGACATTGAGAAAAACAACCAGGTGACCTTCCTCCTCATCAGTCCCACCATGGCAAGCCTTCTCCAGTCATGTTCATGCCGATGAAACAAAACTTTTCCTGAGGTGTTGGTTTCTTTTTCAGATAGATAAACCAAAAATCATAATAAAAAAATCACCCTGATTATTTTCAAATCCGATTAGCTGTTGGAGGTGGAATAACAGCGGAATGGGTAATTTATAAAAATCATTCTTGCAATCACTTCACAGAACTAGGTAACAAAATATTCATGTTTGTCACCTTAATGAGAGAAGAAATAAGCTGGATTTATTCAAATTGGCAGGCTTGCTACTTTCTCAGCTCACTAAAGAAAACAAATGAGGAGTTGAATAAGATAACTCGGGGAAGCCCCACATTCAACCTAGAAGCGGCCTCCCCGCGACTCAGAGGCGGTAGAGTTGAGGTGAGATGGGACCCTCAAATCCTTTCTTCACTCACAGTCAGTGAGGAAGAGAAAACACCCTGCACGTGGGCCAGCACAGCCATAGAAGCTGATGTCCTAGACACAGGGGCTCCAAGTTCGCGAGCTAGTGACCCTCAAAGGTTTTCAAAAGGTGTTTCATAGGCACAGCGAAGGAGGAGATGAGGGAAGAGAACCCTAGCCTACACCAGCAGGAGGGGGACCAGCAGCGTGCTGAGGAGATGAGGGAAGAGAACCCTAGCCTACACCAGCAGGAGGGGGACCAGCAGCGTGCTGCCACAAGAGAAGGGCAAGGCCCACTTCAAGCCATCCACACTCAGCCACACCAAGAGCCCGCTGATGAAGAAAAGCGACACAAGAATACTGAGGACGCACAGTGCAAGCACTGCCCTAACCTCAAACAAACAAAGATCTGCTCATGTCTGGGCACAAATAATATTTACCTGTTTCCAGTGGTCTTTTATATACAGTGTCAAGCATTTAATAAAATTTTACAAGTTAGGAATAAAAGGCAACAAAGAAAACAGCACATCGTGGGAGTTAGGACGTCAGCAACACCAGACCCAGAGATGCTTTGGGTGTTGAGATAATAATTATCATTTGCCATTGGAGGAGGCAGGGTCTCTGGCAGTTCAGACCGGCTTTGAGCCTGCCATGGCCTTGAACTCCTGCCCCACCGCCCAACTGCTGGGCCTACGGGCACAGGCCGCCACGCCCAGATCCAGGGACTGAAACCTTTTGACAGTGATTCTAAAACAGCTGTGGTTGGCGCATTAACGAATCCATGGGGGAACGTGTATATCACACAAAAGATGAAACACAAATGAATTAAAATATAAAACATATATGCCAGACACACATAATACTAAAGAAAACTGAAGAGGCAGGCTCAGTGTCCAAGGGAAGCACTGCAGCTGGAATATTCCTAAAAACACTGTGATGCTCAGCACCACCAGACCCACCTTCCAAAGCACGGGAGAGCTGGCTGCCCATGAACACAGAACGCAGGCTATGGGACACACAGGCTACAGGGCACGTCTGAGTTTGGAAGGACTGAAACATGTGCATGCTGGAGCCGAGTGCTGCAGTCTGGAGACTGCAGTGCAGGGCTACTGGAGCCGAAATCAGCCTGGGAAGCACACGCCGGACCCATTTCAACCAATAATAAAACGGGAAAGGTTGCTGACACCAACGGGTTACCACGCGACGCTGTGATACATGCTGTAACGTTTAACTGTATTTATCTTAAATGTTTATCATATTGACACCAAATACAAAATCAGAAACATTAGAGATGACTTATCCTAGCTTTGTGAAATACATGTTGTGTGCAGCCATCTCTGTACAACAGCGCACAGGGCTTCCTCCCACTCTAGCAGGACTTGGCGCCTTCCCCACACGCTACTGCCGCTCTCCCCAGCTTCTGGGGACCACGATTCTACTACGGTCAGATTCTAGGATGTTAACTGTCATGGATTCTTCTGACTGGCATCCCACAAGCCCTGTCTTTCTGTAGTTTGCTTGTTTCCTTCAACACAATAATCTCATTTCATTTACTTCGTCACAAGTGACCCCACTCTGTTCTCCTCGGACCCTCAACAGTGCCCCATTGTTTGTTTCTAATGCATTTTCTTTATCCGTTCACCCACTGACACGCTTAGACTGCTTCCGTTCCTCAGCTATTGTGAGGAGTGTTTCAATAAACAGGGAAGTGCAAATGTCTCCGACATATTGATTTCACTCCCTTTGGAAATGTCCCCAGAAGAGGGACTTTTGTAGCGTTTGGTCACGTTACCGCTTTGAGATCCCTTCACACTGTTTTCCGGAGTGTGAACTACTTCAAGCTCACGCCGACAGAATACAAGGCTCTTCCCACAGCTTCACTGCTACTTTCTTTCGTCTCTCCGACAACAGCCACTCTTTCTGGATTGACATCCTGGGCCACTGTGGCTTTATGTATCTCTGACTGGTGCTGCTGGCCACGTGAACCTCTCTGAAGAAATGTCTATATAGTTCCCGGGCTGGAACTGGGATGATAACATGAATTCATCGGGACTCCACCGGAACAGTCTTACACTGGTATATGATGGGATCACACTCTGCTGAACTCGTTACATTTCTTCTCCTTACACAGCAAGTGAACAGCTACACAGGCTAAGGCTGCCGTTCATACTGGTCCTGTCACCACAGGAGGTCAGTCCTTGGCCAGAATGTCATTCTGCAATATGTGAGTATTAGAGAGGGAGACTTCTGGGTACAAGGAGTAAAAAACATTCCCAGATGTTGGGAGCAGTGAGACCCCAGATCCTGAATTTCTTGTAAACAACTTGTTTTCCCCTGATCTGAGTGACTACAGCTGCTCTGAGCACGAGACCTTCAGGAGTTCCTGATGGCAGGAGAGTGGTTTCTGGTAGGTTTGGCTGGGGCATGGCTGTCTCTATATAATCTGCCCCTGAACACAATAAAGGAGGCATTCTTGGGGAATTCAAGGATGACCCATGTTGCTATCCCTCTGGCTGTGTGTGTCTGTGTATTCTAAACCTCCAGCTCCCTTGCCCGAAACTCACGGACTGGGTGGGTAATAGCGCACAGAGCGCAGACAATGGGGCACTGTGTGCGACACCCAGAGGGTTTCTGAACCAGGTGCTAAGGGCCAGCAGCTTTGATGAAGTCCTCTGCTGTGGACTGTCACTATGGGGGTTTGAACGGGGAATGGCCCCCCACAGAAGGATCAATGTTTGAATGATCACAGACCCATCCTCTGAGACTGTAGGCAAGTCCCAAGTTAAACGCTTTTTTTTATGAGTTGTCCTGGTCATGGTGCTTAGTCACAGTGGCAGAAGTAACTAAGATCTGCACCCACAGAGAATCCCAGTGTCTCAGGACGGCGGGGCTGCTTAGATCTGCACCCACAGAGAATCCCAGTGTCTCAGAAACGGCAGGGCTGCTAAGATCTGCACCCACAGGAATCCCGGTGTCTCAGGATGGCGGGGCTGCTAAGATCTGCACCCACTGGAACCCCAGTGTCTCAGGATGGCAGGGCTGCTAAGATCTGCACCCACAGGAATCCCGGTGTCTCAGGATGGCGGGGCTGCTAAGATCTGCACCCACTGGAACCCCAGTGTCTCAGGACGGCAGGGCTGCTAAGATCTGCACCCACAGAGAATCCCAGTGTCTCTGACTGCGGGACTGCTAAGATCTGCACCCACAGAGAATCCCAGTGTCTCTGACTGCAGGACTGCTAAGATCTGCACCCACAGGAATCCCGGTGTCTCAGGATGGCGGGCCTGCTAAGATCTGCACCCACTGGAACCCCAGTGTCTCATGACAGCAGGGCTCCTTGCTTTCTGATACGGCTGGGGCTACTGCTGGAAGATGGACTCTCTTCTGGACAGTTGAGGAGATGACTTGGAGGAATCAGCAACAGGTGAGTTAATGTGTGTGGGGAAAGCTAATATTAGCAGCTTCCAGCGAAGCAGCGGGCCTGGGAATATATAAGATTACATTCACGGCGAGCTGTGGTGGCACAAGCCTTTAATCCCAGCACTCGGGAGGCAGAGGCAGGGGGATCTCTGTGAGTTTGAGGCCAGCCTGATATACAAAGCAAGTTCCAGGATAACCTGGGCTACACAGAGAAACTCTGTCTCAAACAAAAAAAGATGTTGTCTCAAAAACTAAAATACAGGTTGAGAGACTGTCTGGCATCTAGTTAAATCATGGTATTCAACACATTGTAACAAAGCTAACTTATTGTGGAAATAAGAATTTAATTTTATTTTAATAATAACTAAATAAATAGAAAAACAATAACAAAAAAAAACATGAACTTGCCATTTTCCAGCAGAGAAGCTAATGTGTTGTTAATGTGACTGGACTAAAAAAAAAAGAAATTTGTGTTATTTTTAAAAGCTAAAACTATGGCTTGACTTTAAAAATTAGCTTCGTAATTTCATTTTTACGTGTCATTTAGCAAGTAACGAATTCCGCTAGAAGCAAGCGCCTGGTGTGGTAGTGTGCACCTGGAAGTAGAGACCCAGGGAGCTAAGGCCAGGGAATTCTGGGTTTAGCTGCGTAACAAGGTCCTGTCTCCGGCTGACACAGTAAAGAAGAAGATTTAAAACTAGAGAAGCTAAATAAGGAGAACCCAAAGAAAAACATATAGGCATCCTCCTGAATATTAACCTTCAGCAAGCGATGAAAGGAGACAGAGACAGAGACCCACATTGGAGCACAGGACTGAATTCTCAAGGTTCAAATCAGGAAGAGAAGGAGAGAGAGCACGAGCAAGGAACTCAGGACCATGAGGGGTGCACCCACACACTTAGACAATGGGGATGTTCTACTGGGAACTCACCAAGACCAGCTGGCCTGGGTCTGGAAAAGCCTGGGATAAAACCGGACTCTCTGAACATAACGGACAATGAGAACTACTGAGAACTCAAGAACAATGGCACTGGGTTTCTGATCCTACTGCAGGTACTGGCTTTGTGGGAGCCTAGGCAGTTTGGATGCTCAACTTACTAGACCTGGATGGAGGTGGGGGGTTCCTTGGACTTCCCACAGGACAGGGAACCCTGATTGCTTTTTGGCCTGAGGGGGGGGGACTTAATTAGGGGAGGGGGAGGGAAATGGGAGGCAGTGGCTGGGAAGAGACAGAAATCTTTAATAAATAAATAAATTAAAAAAAAAGAAACAAAAAAAATGTAGCACCGAGGGGCTGGAGAGATTGCCCGGTGGTTTAGTGCTTGCACTGTCCTTGCTGGGGACCCTGGTTCAATCCCCAGTACAATGTCAGGCCCCAGGGGCTCTGACACCTCCAGCTTCTGAACCCACCTGCGCTCACATGCAAAGATGGTTCTGTACACACATAACTGAAAATACATTTTAAAAACATTAAGAAAATGTCATTTAGGACAGATGAGACGGTTCCACCCATCAAAGGGAAAACTTGATAACCCAAGCTTGGGCCCTGGACCCCGGGCCCCACAGGTGAGGAGAGAACCGAACCCTGAGCACTGTTGCTGATCCACACACAGCACACACTCTTCCTTTGGGGAGTGCCCAAAACACTGTAGGGTGTCTGTGATGTGTGTGGTCTCTTTTGTTGTTGTTGTTTGTTTGGTTTTGGTTTTTCGAGACAGGGTTTTTCTCTGTAGCTTTGGAGCCTGTCCTGGAACTAGCACTTGTAGACCAGGCTGGCCTTGAACTCACAGGGATCTGCCTGCCTCTGCCTCCCAAACGCTGAGATAAACGGTAGGGATAAAAGGGGTGTGCCACCGCCACCTGGCTGGAAATGACTTTCTTTAAAATTATGTTTAAAGGCCACATGGCCAGGCAGCCACTAAAGGCACAAGAATGCAGAGGTCCTTTCTTTCGCATGACCCAGCACCCCTCCCCAACCCTGCCCTGCTGTATGCTAGGACCAGTGCTCAACTACAGTCTTAAGCTCCTAAACTAAGGCGACCCACCCAGAGCGGTGAGTGCCTGCCAGCCGGGCAGGCCTCAGGGTCCCCTGTTGAAAGACCCCCACAGTATAGACAAACAGCTAAGCAGCAGCAATGCCAGGCTTAAAGTTTGGAGCAACACAAGTAACATTAGAGCAGGGAAGTTCGACTTGAGAACAAGGGCGGAGAAGCCAGGCAAGATATCTGTGGTCAGCCGGTCAGCCATCTGGCCCCAAGCGATAAGGAGCCAAACTAGAAACAGGAAAAATGAAAGACCCTCTGGACACCCCCCCCCAGAACCCGCAGCTGGCCTGCTCCCATGAGAACATCCTGTTCGCTTAAGACCCTCAGGACCCTCTCAGGACCTGCAGCTAGCCGGCTCTCATGAGAACATCCCGTTTGCTTAGGGAAACAGGATGCCTATAGTCAGTCAGCACATGTGCCCAACTTAGAATATCAGCAATTCACAAAAGAAACAATTCCCCCTATGAAAGATCCCAGCTTAGCTGCTGTAACGTCATTTCACAAGGCTTTTGACGAACAAATGTAAGTGCAGAGTGAGGTCAGGGTCCCTGGCTGTAAAGCAGGATATCTGTTCCCATACATCTGTGCTGGGAAAGGAAAGAAAGAACAAAAGGGAAACAGGATATCTGTTCCCATACATCTGTGCTGGGAAAGGAAAAACCACCTGTGCCCCTTGCCCCATTCCAACTGACCACTAACAATGCATTTGCTTCTGTAATCTGCTTCTGCTGCCCTCTTTCCTATAAAAAGACCTTCCCCCAGTCTGCAGGCGCGCTTTGTCTTTCGAGAGACTAAGTCGCCCCAGGTACCTGTGTACTGAATAAAGCCTCTTGCTGTTTGCATCCGAAGAGTGATCTCACTGTTCCTTGGGAGGGTCTCCTTAGCCTGAAAGACTGCCCACCACTGGGGTCTTTCACTGTAAGGGAGCCGGGCACCTTCAGCTCCGGCGCCAGGCTTCCTGCGCGCTCCTGGATACCCCCCCCCCCCGCTCCATTCATCCTGTTGGCCCTGGATCATTGGGCTACCGGCGGCCCTGTTTAGTTGCTGAGGAATCCCATCTGGACGGGTACGGTTCCTGCTTCTACACTGAAGAGATATTCCCTGAGAGTCAATCACAGCCAAGTCTGGACCAAGAGACCAGGCCTCTCCTGCCTCCATTTGAAGGAAGAGATGGGAAGGCGCCAATACAGGAATTCCTCCAACAATCTGAAAGGCAACATGACACCACCAGAAACCAGGGATCCTGAAATAAGAAGAATTGTACACCCTACTCCTGAAGAAATAGAAGAAATCGACTCAAAAGCGAACTATATGAAAATAATAGAGGACCTTAAACAGGAGGTGAAAAACTGCCATAAACAATTAGAGATTACAAACAAAAAGGTAGAGGAAATGAATAAATCGCTCAAAGACACGCAAGAAAACCAAGAGAAACAAGAAAAAACAATCAAACAGGTTAGGGAAGCGGATCAAGACATGAAGAATGAAATGGAAGCAATGAAGAAAGCACAAACCGAGGGAAGAATAGAGATGGAAAATCTGGGAAAACGAACAGGAATGACAGAAACAAGTACTAACAACAGATTACAAGAGATAGAAGAGAGAATATCAGACACTGAAGATACCATAGAAAAAATAAACACACTGATCAAAGAAAACAGCAAAACCAACAAATTCTCATCACAAAACATTCAGGAAATTTGGGACACAATAAAAAGACCAAACCTAAGAATAATTGGAGTAGAAGAAGGAGAAGAAGTGCAGCTCCACGGTACAGAAAATATACTTAATAAAATTATAGAAGAAAACTTTCCCAACCTGAAGAAAGAGGTACCTATGAAGGTTCAAGAAGCATACAGAACACCAAATAGGCTGGATCAAAAAAAAACATCCCCTCACCATATAATAATCAAACCACAAAATACACAGAATAAAGAAAGAATATTAAGAGCCGCAAAGGAAAAAGGCCAAGTTACTTATAAAGGTAAACCTATCAGACTTACACCTGACTTCTCTATGGAAACCATGAAAGCCAGAAGGTCCTGGATAGATGTACTGCAAAAACTAAGAGATCATGGATGCAAGCCCAGACTACTATATCCAGCCAAGCTTTCGTTCTCTATAAATGGAGAAAACAAAACTTTCCAGGATTAAAACAAATTCAAACAATACGTAGCCACAAATCCAGCCTTACAGAAAATTATAGAAGGAAAATCACTAACCAAGGAGTCCAACAATGCCCACAATAACTCAGTCATCTAGAGACCTTTCGCCAGCGCAACTCAAAGAAGGGAAACACACAAACCCTACTACTAAAAAAGTGACCGGAGTTAACAACCACTGGTCATTAATATCACTTAATGTCAATGGGCTCAACTCACCTATAAAAAGGCACAGGCTAAGGGATTGGATACGAAAACAGGATCCAACGTTCTGCTGTCTACAAGAAACACACCTCAACCACAAACACAGGCACCTACTCAGAGTAAAGGGCTGGGAAAAGGCTTATCAAGCAAATGGTCCTAAGAAACAAGCAGGTGTGGCCATACTAATTTCTAACAAAGTTGACTTCAAACTTAAATCAATCAGAAGAGATGGAGGGGGACATTTTATACTCATAACAGGAACAATTCATCAGGATGAAGTCTCAATCCTGAATATCTATGCCCCGAATATAAAAGCGCCCACGTATGTAAAAGAAACATTACTAAAACTCAAGGCAGCCATCAAACCACAAACACTAATAGTAGGAGACTTCAACACTCCTCTCTCACCAATGGACAGGTCAATCAAACAGAAACCTAACAGAGAAATTAGAGAATTAATGGAGGTAATGAAGCAAATGGACTTAACAGACATCTAGAGATTATTCCACCCGAAGAGGAAAGGATATACCTTCTTCTCTGCAGCTCATGGAACCTTCTCGAAAATTGACCACATACTTGGTAACAAAGCTAACTTACACAGTTACAAAAAAATATTAGTAACCACCTGTGTCTTATCAGATCACCATGGATAAAAGTTAGAACTCAACAACAATGCTACCCCCAGAAAGCCTACAAACTCATGGAAACTGAACAGTCAACTTCTGAACCATACCTGGATTAAGGAAGAAATAAAGAAAGAAATTAAAGTCTTCCTTGAATTCAATGAAAATAAAGAAACAACATACTCGAACTTATGGGACACTATGAAAGCAGTGCTAAGAGGAAAGTTCATCGCACTAAGTGCCCACTTAAAGAAAACAGAGAAAGCACATATTGAAGACTTCACAGCCCACCAGAAAGCTCTAGAAAAAAAAGAAGCAGACTCACCTAGGAGGAGTAGAAGATTGGAAATAATCAAACTGAGGGCTGAAATCAACAAAATAGAAACAGAGAAAACAATCCAAAGAATCAATGAAACAAAAAGCTGGTTCCTGGAGAAAATCAACAAGATTGATAAACCCCTATCCAAACTAATCAAACGGCAGAGAGAGAATACGCAAATTAATAAGATCAGAAATGAAAAGGGGGACATAACCACAGACACAGAGGAAATTCAGAGAATCATCAGATCATATTACAAAAGCCGGTATAACACAAAACTGGAAAATGTAAAAGAAATGGACACTTTTTTAGATAAATACCATATACCAAAGTTACACCAGGACCAGGTGAACAATCTAAACAGACCTGTTGGTCACGAAGAATTAGAAGCTGTTATCAAAAACCTCCCTACCAAAAAAAGCCCAGGACCAGATGGTTTCAATGTGGAATTCTACCAGAACTTCCAAGAAGAGCTAATACCCATACTCCTTAATGTATTCCACAATATAGAAACAGAAGGGTCATTACCTAATTCCTTTTATGAAGCTACAGTTACTCTGATACCAAGACTCAACCAGGAAAGAGAATTACAGGCCAATCTCACTCATGAACATCGACGCAAAAATCCTCAACAAAATACTGGCAAACCGAATCCAAGAACACATTAGGAAAATTATCCATTATGATCATGTAGGCTTCATTCCTGAGATGCAGGGCTGGTTCAACATACGAAAATCTATCAATGTAATCCAGCATATAAATAAACTGAAAGAAAATAACCATATGATCATCTCATTAGATGCTGAAAAAGCATTCGACAAAATTCAACATCCATTTATATTAAAAGTCTTGGAGAGATTAGGGATACAAGGGTCATACCTAAATATAATAAAAGCTATATACAGCAAGCCGACAGCTAACATCAAATTAAACGGAGAGAAACTCAAAGCCATCCCGCTTAACTCAGGAACACGACAAGGCTGTCCACTCTCGCCATACCTCTTCAATATAGTACTTGAAGTTCTAGCAATAGCAATAAGACAACATAATGGGATCAAGGGGATTCGAATTGGAAAGGAAGAAGTTAAACTTTCGTTATTCGCAGATGATATGATAGTGTACTTAAGCGACCCCCAAAACTCCACCAAAGAACTTTTACAGCTGATAAACAGCTTTAGTAATGTGGCAGGATACAAGATCAACTCCAAAAAATCAGTCGCCCTCTTATACACAAAGGATAGGGAAGCAGAGAGGGAAATCAGAGAAGCTTCACCATTCATGATAGCCACAAACAGCATTAAATATCTTGGGGTAAATCTAACCAAGGAAGTGAAAGATCTATTTGACAAGAACTTTAAGGCATTGAAGAAAGAAATTGAAGAGGATACCAAAAAATGGATGGATCTACCTTGCTCTTGGATTGGGAGGATCAACATAGTAAAAATGGCAATTCTACCTAAGGCATTTTATAGATTCAATGCAATCCCCATCAAGATCCCATCAAAATTCTTCACAGATCTGGAGAGGACAATAATCAACTTTATATGGAAAAACAAAAAACCCAGGATAGCCAAAACAATCCTATACAATAAAGGATCTTCTGGAGGCATTACCATCCCTGACTTCAAACTCTATTACAGAGCTACAGTAATGAAAACAGTGTGGTACTAGCATAAAAACAGAGAAGTCGACCAATGGAATCGTATAGAAGACCCGGATTTTAACCCACAAACCTATGAACACCTCATTTTTGATAAAGGAGCTAAAAGTATACAATGGAAGAAAGAAAGTATCTTCAACAAATGGTGCTGGCACAACTGGATGTCAACCTGTAGAAGACTGAAAATAGACCCACATCTTTCACCGTGCACTAAACTCAAGTCCAAATGGATTAAAGACCTCAATATCAGCCCGAACACACTGAAAAGGATAGAAGAGAAAGTGGGAAATACCCTACAACAGATGGGCACAGGAGATCGCTTCCTATGTATAACCCCAGAAGCACAGACATTAAGAGCAACATTGAATAAATGGGACCTACTAAAACTGAGAAGCTTCTGCAAAGCAAAGGACACTGTCACTAAGACACAAAGGCAACCTACTGACTGGGAGAAGATCTTCACCAACCCCGCAACAGACAAAGGTCTGATCTCCAAAATATATAGAGAACACAAGAAACTAGACTTTAAAATGCTAATTAACCCAATTAAAAAATGGGGCACTGATCTGAACAGAGAATTCTCAACAGAAGAAGTTCAAATGGCCAAAAGACACTTAAGGTCATGCTCAACTTCCTTAGCAATCAGGGAAATGCAAATCAAAACAACTTTGAGATATCATCTTACACCTGTGAGAATGGCTAAAGTCAAAAACACCAACGATAACCTTTGCTGGAGAGGTTGTGGAGGAAGGGATACCCTCATCCATTGCTGGTGGGAATGCAATCTTGTGCAACCACTATGGAAGTCAGTGTTTCGGTTTCTTAGGAAATTCGGGATCAACCGACCCCTGGACCCAGCAATACCACTCTTGGGAATATACCCAAGAAATGCCCTATCATACGACAAAAGCATTTGTTCAACTATGTTCATAGCAGTATTATTTGTAATAGCCAGAACCTGGAAACAACCTAGATGCCCTTCAATGGAAGAATGGATGAAGAAAGTATGGAATATATACACATTAGAGTACTACTCAGCGGTAAAAAACAATGACTTCTCGAATTTTGCATGCAAATGGATGGAAATAGAAAACACTATCCTGAGTGAGGTATCCCAGACCCAAAAAGATGAACATGGGATGTACTCACTCATAATTGGTTTCTAGCCATAAATAAGGGTCACGGAGTCTACAATAGGTGAATCTAAAGAAGCTAAGTAAGAAGGGGAACCCAAGGAAAAACATATAGTTATCCTCTTGGCTAAGGGAAGTAGACAAAAGTGCCGGGGAGAAAATTGGGATCTTGGGGTGGGGAGGGTTTGGAGTAAGGGGAGATGGGGAGAGAAAAGTTAGAAGGGAAGGAGGTCGGGCCTTGGGAAAGCAGGAGGATTGGGATAAAGGAAGGTTGGACAGGGGAGCACGGAACCACAATTCTTAGTTAAGAGAACCACTTTAGGGTTGGCAAGAGACCGGACCCTAGAGGGGCTCCCAGGTGCCCAAGCTGAGGTGCCCAGTTAGTTCCTTGGGCAGTTGAGAATAGGGAACCTGAAATGACCCTATCCTTGAGCAATACTGACGAATATCTTGCATATCATCATAGAACCTTCATCTGGTGATGGATGGAGATAGAGACAGAGACCCACACTGGAGCACTGGACTGAGCTCCCAAAGTCCCAATGAGGAGCAGAAGGAGGGAGAACATGAGCAAAGAAGTCGGGACCACGAGGGATGCACCCACCCACTGAGACAGTGGAGCTGATCTATTGAGAGCTCACCAAGACCAGCTGGACTGTGACTGAAAAAGCATGGGATAAAACTGGACTCTCTGAACATGGCGAACTATGAGGTCTGATGAGACACAAAGGACAATGGCACGGGGGTTTGATCCTACGTAATGTGATGGCTTTGTGGGAGCCCAGCCAGTTTGGATGTTCACCTTCCTAGATATAGACGGAGGTGGGAGGTCCTAGGTCTTACCACAGGGCAGAAAACCCTGACTGCTCTTTGGACTGGAGAGGGAGGGGGAAAGGAGTGGGGGGAGGGAGAGAAGGGTGGGAGGAGGGGGCGTAGGGGGGGAGGAGGGGGAGGTAAACGGGAGGCTGGGAGGAGGTGGAAACTTGTTTTTTTTTTTCTCCTTTTCTCAATAAAAAAAAGAAAACAAAAAAAAAAGAAAAACAAAAAACCCAGGATAGCCAAAACAATCCTATACAATAAAGGATCTTCTGGAGGCATTACCATCCCTGACTTCAAACTCTATTACAGAGCTACAGTAATGAAAACAGTGTGGTACTGGCATAAAAACAGAGAAGTCGACCAATGGAATCATATAGAAGACCCGGATTTTATCCCACAAACCTATGAACACCTCATTTTTGATAAAGGAGCTAAAAGTATACAATGGAAGAAAGAAAGCATCTTCAACAAATGGTGCTGGCACAACTGGATGTCATCCTGTAGAAGAATGAAAATAGACCCTTATCTATCACCGTGCACAAAACTTAAGTCCAAATGGATTAAAGACCTCAATATCAGCCCGAACACACTGAACCTGATAGAGGAGAAAGTGGTAAGTACCCTACAGGAGATGGGCACAGGAGATCGCTTCCTATGTATAACCCCAGAAGCACAGACATTAAGGGCAACATTGAATAAATGGGACCTACTTAAACTGAGAAGCTTCTGTAAAGCAAAGGACATAGTCACTAAGACACAAAGGCAACCTACTGACTGGGAGAAGATCTTCACTAACCCCACAACGGACAAAGGTCTGATCTCCAAAATATATAGAGAACTCAAGAAACTAGACTTTAAAATGCTAATTAACCCAATTAAAAAATGGGGCACTGAACTGAACAGAGAATTCTCAACAGAGGAAGTTCAAATGGCCAAAAGACACTTAAGGTCGTGCTCAAATTCCTTAGCAATCAGGGAAATGCAAATCAAAACAACTTTGAGATATCATCTTACACCTGTCAGAATGGCTAAAGTCAAAAACACCAAGGATAACCTTTGCTGGAGAGGCTGTGGAGGAACAGGTACCCTCATCCATTGCTGGTCGGAATGCAATCTTGTGCAACCACTGTGGAAGTCAGTGTTTCGGTTTCTCAGGAAATTCGGGATCAACTTACCCCTGGACCTAGCAATACCACTCTTGGGAATATACCCAAGAGATGCTCTATCATATGACAAAAGCATTTGTTCAACTATGTTCATAGCAGTATTATTTGTAATAGCCAGAACCTGGAAACAACCTAGATGCCCTTCAATGGAAGAATGGATGAAGAAAGTATGGAATATATACACGCTAGAGTACTAAGCTGCGGTAAAAAACAATGACTTCTCGAATTTTGCATGCAAATGGATGGAAATAGAAAACACTATCCTGAGTGAGGTGTCCCAGACCCAAAAAGATGAATATGGGATGTACTCACTCATAATTGGTTTCTAGCCATAAATAAGGACCACGGAGTCTACAATAGGTGAACCTAAAGAAGCGAAGTAAGAAGGTGAACCCAAGGAAAAACATATAGTTATCCTCTTGGCTAAGGGAAGTAGACCAAATTTCCGGGGAGAAAATGGGATCTTGGGGGTGGGGTGGGATGGGGGTAAGGGGAGATGGGGAGAGAAAAGGTAGAAGGGAAGGAGGGGGGGCCTGGGGAAACAGGAGAATTGGGATAAAGGAAAGGTGGATAGGGGAGCACGGAACCACAATTCTTAGTTAAGGGAGCCACTTTAGGGTGGGCAAGAGACTTGACCCTAGAGGGGCTCCCTAGTGCCCAAGATGAGGTTCCCAGTTAGTTCCTTGGGCAGCTGAGGATTGGGAACCTGAAATGACCCTATCCTAGAGCAATACTGACGAATATCTTGCATATCATCATAGAATCTTCATCTGGTGATGGATAGAGATAGAGACAGAGACCCACACAGGAGCACTGGACTGAGCTCCCAAGGTCCCAAGGAGGAGCAGAAGGAGGGAGAACATGATCAAAGAATTCGGGACCACGAGGCGTGCATCCACCCACTGAGACAGTGGAGCTGATCTATGGGGAGCTCACCAAGGCCAGCTGGACTGTGACCGAAAAAGCATGGGATAAAACCGGACTCTCTGAACATGGCGAACAATGAGGGCTGATGAGACACCAAGGACAATGGCAGGGGGTTTTGATCCTACTTAATGTGCTGGCTTTGTGGGAGCCTAGCCAGTTTGGATGTTCATCTTCCTAGATATGGACGGAGGGGGGAGGACCTAGGACTTAACACAGGGCAGGAAACCCAGACTGCTCTGTGGACTGGAGAGGGAGGGGGAGAGGAGTGGGGGGAGGGGGAGAAGGGTGGGAGGAGGGGGAGATGGTTGGGAGGAGGGGGAGAAGGGTGGGAGAAGGGGAAGGGAAATGGGAGGCTGGGAGGAGGTGGAAACTTGTTTTTTTGTTTATGTTTTTTTTCTTCTTTTCGCAATTAAAAAAAATAAAGAAAAGACATTTCAGCCCTTCCTCTTTCCAACAGAAAATCTGAATAACAAAAGAAGCATTTTTATCAAGTTTATTATTAAACATATTAAATGTCTAACATTTTGTATATACCCAAGATTTAGAACAGTAAATAAAACCCAATGCCAAGAATGGTGGCTCATTTCCCCTAAGCCAGCAATCAGGAGGCTGGAGATGGGGAACTACACAGTTAGGGCCCGCCTGTGCTACACAGATGCTCTTTTAAACTATCAGCTCATATAACCTAAAGAACAACATTAATGTCCCAAACATTCATTATTAGATAACAACACAGCCTACACAGAAGAGCAAGGACACCAGGATGGACAACCAAAATCAGTTGCCAACTTGACCGCTGCCCAGGCCTTGCTGTGCTTCTCTGTGGCACACGTCTGGGTCACAACTGTTCATCCGGCCTCTATTTTCTGCCTCCTTACTGACGGCAGGCTTGGCTGCCCAGCATGTCACAGGCATGATTCACACCTTTTCTAAACAAAATTTTACGTGAGTTTTCAGAAATGACTGAAAGGTGTGTGTGTGTGCATGTGCTTATGTGTGAACTATCTCCCAACACCAGACAAAAGACGCTGCAAGATCAGAGACAAGTTGCCCCACTTTCTTCCTAAAGGCCCAGAGAGGGAGGCTGGGGAGACACCAGTCCACAGGACAGAGTAGGGGAGGAAACTAGCAGAGGAGGAGCTTGGGAAGTGAATGCCGAGCATGTGTGCGCAGGGTGAACTCCGTGAACATGGGCCACTAAGGCAAAAACCCTAACAAAGCCTGCAGACACAGGGCCGTGAAGAACCCAACAGCAGAGGAGAAGCCCCTTGAACACTGAGAGCCACAAGCAGAGAGCAGAGAAAGGGCCATCTGAGGAGGAGGACACTGGCCTTGCAACGAGGTCTGCTCTACTCTTCCCCAGCATAACTCTGAAGCAGGCTCATGGATCGCAAGCTAAGCCACAGTCAGCAGCAGACATAATGAAGTCCAGCGCAGCATACGGAAAACAGACCTGGACACGGAACAGCCCTGTGCCCCCCGGTGCTCAGCAGCCAACCAAACTTGCAATGTTTGATGGCATGACAATCTCTGCAACATCTTACATTAGGGCACTTTTCTAATCATTTTTTTTTCAAGTACCTAAAGTACTTTTTACGAGTCTAGCAAACTAAATGTATAAATAAGGTGATTTTCTTGGTGTAGTAGTGCACATATAATCACAAGTTCAAGGCCAGCCTAGGCCACAAAAGGACATCACCAAAGAAAGCAGGCTGGCAAGAATGTTCAGAACAAAGGGCTTGCAGCCAAGCCTGACACAAAAACTGGATCCTGAGCCAACTGGGAGGAGAGAAAGCTCCACATGAGCACTGTGCAACACATAGACACACACACACACACACATACACACACACACACACACACACACACACACACATAGACACACACACACACTCACTTCTTCTTTTTTTTTTTTTTTGGTTTTTCGAGACAGGGTGTCTCTGTGGTTTTGGAGCCTGTCCTGGAACTAGTCTTGTAGACCAGGCTGGTCTCGAACTCACAGAGATCCACCTGCCTCTGCCTCCCAAGTGCTGGGATTAAAGGCGTGCGCCACCACCGCCCGGCTCACACTCACTTCTTTAAAAAGGAAAATGAAAGGGCTAGAGAAATGGCTCAGGGTTTAAGAGCACTGGCTGCTCTTCCAGAGGACTGAGGTTTAATTCCCAGCACCCACATGGTGGCTCACAACCATCTGGAACTCCAGATCTAGGGGATCGATTCCCTCTTCCAGCCAGTCTCCATAGGCATGTCACACGGGTCCTCAGCCCTCCTATTCAACACAGGATGTCACACATGGGGTCCTCAGCCCTCCTAGTCAACACAGGATGTCACATACGGGGTCCTCAGTCCTCCTATTCAACACAGGCATCTCACACACATGGTCCTTAGTCCTCCTATTCAACTCTATGTCAAATTTCACCTCAAGTTTCAATGACTTATCATTGGGGGTTCTCAGATGTATAATTTTTAAGGTCATATTTTGTTTTGTTTTGTTTTTTTAGAGTTAGGTGAACAATTCTGTTGCACTGTGTTTAGTCTTTATGTAGCTGCAACCTGAGGAAAGACAGCCTCTCTTCCAGATCACCAACCAGGGAAGATCCTCCCATCTCCATGTTGGGACCCTCTGAGACCAGACCCTCCAAACTTCCAATCCCTGGAAGTTTTTCTATGCATACAGGCGAGACACATAACAATAAAACTGTCAAATGTAAAAGATGACAGTTTTTAAATAAATATCTATATAACATGTACAACTTCTCTTAGCTCTCTAACAGGCAAACCACACAAAAGCGCATCACAACCACGTAAACCAGAGCTCACAACCACAGTCGGCCTTCTCTTTCCGTCTGATCTTTCTTGCCCCATCTTTCCGTTCTTACTTTTCTGAAGTGTTACTAATCCCCAGAACTCTGTACTGAACCAAGATCCTATGCTATTTCACTAATCCTGAGTCCTCGTGTGGAGGATGCTTTTGCTACAATCAATCATATTCTCAGGCAGTCACCATGCCAAAGTCATTAGAGGGCCACTTGAATAAATTCTAATCGCATTAGCTACATCATTTTCAAAAGGAATAATGCACTTTGTAAGACAGTATTTACTCAATATCTATTATATATATAGCACCAAGAGTACTACAAAAAATAAGTAAAGAAAAAACCACGGTATTGTCAAGAATTCTGTATTTCAAACAGAAAGGTACAGTCACAGGTACTCTAATTATTGCCTAATCCACTGTTGTCCTGCAGTGAACTAAATAGGCTTTAAAAAGTGGGGGAGAGGAGTATTGTATTTAGACAGAGAGCTGTAATCACTGACCAAACACAAAGTCATGAAGGCCACCTCAATAAAGTGCTATAGCAATTCAGATAAGCACAGCTAGATAAGCACATGCATGCATGTATGTATGAAGGATGGATGGAAGGACGGATGAATAAGCAGGCAGATTAACTGAAAGGGTCTCATAATGAAACACGGTTGGCCTAGAGCTTGCATGTAGCCCAGGCTGGATTTGAACCCAAGGTCCTCTTGCCTCAGCTTTCCCAATGTTTGGATTACAGGCACATCTCTAGCTCACATAAATCTTTACTGATATAAAGAAGCACAACTGAGCTCTTCACTGTTGATCCACATCCTGAAACCTTTCTAGTAGTTTTAAAACCCTTTTGGTGGAATCCCCATTTTTCTGAAGCATACATAGGATCATGTCATCTACAGACAGGGATAACTACCCTTCCTTGGACTCCCTTGATCCCCTTTTGTTTCTATTGCTCGTTAGTTCCTCTAGTGTGATGCTGAGCAGAACTGAGAGTGAGCGCTCACGCCCTGTGTCACCACAGAGGCCGTGTTTCTCTCATGTACTTTTCACTGTTTGCTCTTGGTTTTCTGAGGTGGCATCAGCTCTGTCCAGCAGAGTTCCTGGCCGATAATTTCTTCCAGGTCTCCAGATTTGCTATCAGGCTGAGATGCCGACCTCATGAAACAGGGTTGGATTTGTTCTGCCGGGATGCTTCCTGGAAGGATTTGCTTTCTGGGGTTAATTTTTTTCAGCATTAATTTGTGTGTGTGTTTGGGTTGTTGAAATAAGGTCTACTTTAGCCCAGGCTGGCTTCACACTCATGCAAACCTGTTTTCTTTTTAGTTACTACTCCAGTCTACCTGTCTCACCAAGACTTCTATTTCTTCCTGACTCAGCTTCATGGGTGGATGCTTATAGAATTGTATCCACTCCCCAGAGGCTAGGCTTTCAGCATCTAATTCTTCCTAACAGCCCCCGGGATCCTTTCCATTCTGGGGTACCGATTACAATGTCTGTGCTTTCCTTTCTGGTCTTACTAAGAGTCTTTTCTCTTCTTAGTCAAAATTAAGATGGCTGTCAGTCTTTTTCATTTAAGAAAAACCAACCCTTCGTCTTGCTGGTTTGTCCCATAGCTTTCCTGCTTGGTTTAACGATGCTTGTCCTTACTTCTCTCCTGCAGAGCTTGGGTTTAGTGTGTTCTTTCCCCAGTTTCCTGCCATGTAGCCTTAGGATGCTTGTATCTTCTATAACACAGGTGGTTACAGCTATGAGCTGGGAGCGTCCTCTTTAGAGTTGCGTGTATGGCATCCCTGAGGTTTCTTAGAACTACCTGTGCAGTATCCCGTAGGTTTTGGAACATGGTTTCTCCATTCTCACCTGGCTTAAGATGTTTCCATTTGAGTTCTTTGAGCCACCGCTAGTTTGAGGTGTCCCACTGAACTTCTATACATTTACATAGTTTCCACTTTACCTCTGTCACTGCTTTCTAGTTTTACTCTATCACGGCGTCGATAAACATGACATGATTCCTAAACTTGTTAGGATGTGTTACATGGCTTAATATGGGGTCTATTCTAGGAAATGACCTATGTGCAGGAGAAGAATGCACACCACGTGACTGTTGAGGGGACCATTTTGTAGACTGTCAGGCTGGTGTGAACAAGTGTCCACTTCAAGTCCAGCATGTCCTTACTGCACTTCCGTCCAGATGAGCTACCACCCATTGTCAAAGTGAGATCCTGAAATCCCCACTGTGTACATTGTCCAACCCATTAATAACTCTCCTACATTTTGGAGCTCTGACGTTGGATACGTATATATTTACCACTGCTGTGTCCTCTTCATGGACTGACCCCGTGGAATTTTCCCTGTGTCGGCTTCTTGGAGCCACGGAGTTCGTGGCCTCTCTAGCCAAAGTTTACAGCTACCAAAAAGATCCTCCTTTCTTCTCTAAACGCTGCTTAGTGTTTCCAGGGTAGTACAGGGATTAATGGTGTTTCCAAGGACCAGGCTTCTCAGCAAGATGAACGGGATCTTAGAACTGAAATGTGCCTGCTTCTAATCTCTGTATTCAGAATGAAAAGGCCAGGTGCCTAACTGCCGATCTTCTGAGGCCCCCTAGTGCTCAGGATGCAGATACTTTGGCAAGAGAAACACAATGACATTTCAGAACACCTGTAAGCTGTTAAATTAACTGCAGGATTAACCGGTAGCCCATTTAAAAAGAAAATCCCTTGGGGGCATCAATTACACAGATGAAATGAGAAGGGTCTGAAGCATTGCAAAGCCAACTTTGCAAAGCCAACTTTCAGATGACAAATGAAGGCCTGGAATATCCTAAACAATACTTAATAATACTGTGTTCTACGCTTAAGGGGACTGCGTTTTCTCTTACTCCTCACCCCAGTACCAGTGCGGCACAGTGCAAGGTCTTGGGGTCAACCCTCAGCTCCACAGAACAACAAAACAAACAAACAAACAAACAAAAAAACAAATCGGGTAATGTCAGATTGCAGGTTCACGCCTATAATCCCAATACTCAGGGAGTGGAGGCAGCGTGAGCTGGAGGGCCAGTCTCAGATACAGAGGCCCTCCCGAGTCCCAGCCTTAACCCGGCACCACGGAACACTCCCAATATTGCAAGCTTTGGAGGAGAGTACACGAGGATCGTAGCCGTTGTTGCTCTGTCTGCACAGGGGCTTTATCTGCGAGTGTGTGTGCACCAGGTGCGTCCCTGGGACACAGGGAGACCAGTCGAGGCCTTCAGATCACCAGTGCCTGGAATCGCAGGCGCTTGTGCTGTCACGTGTCACGTTACAGCTGCCATGTGGGTGCTGGGAATCCAGGCATGCACCGCCACACCCACCCAGTTAATCTGTAGCATTTCTGTTCTCTTAATACTGCTGAGAAGAAATCATCCTCTTGTAGACGTGTGTGTGTGTGTGTGTGTGTGTGTGTGTGTGTGTGTGTGTGTATGTCCCTTCTCTCTGATCGCCTCCTCAAAGCAGGAGAAACTTGAACTTCAAGAGTTAGTCAAAGGGGCACCAGGAGACTTGCTTGGGTTCTTACTGGCCTCCTATTGATGACGGTCTTGAGACAGGGTCTCACATCCAGGCCCCAGATCCTCAGTACTCCTTCCTCAGCTTCCCCGCTGGGATGATGAGTGCACATTCCCACGCCTGGCCAGACTACCTCCCTTCTCCAGTACAGTGAACAGCCTGGCCCTCGGGGTAAGGAGGACAAGTTGTTCACAAGTCTGTCTGTGGTGGTGAGTTTAACGGGGTGAGAGAATGAAAACACCACATTCTCCGAGACCAGATATAAGCTAACATTTACTCCTCGACTCTAGTGTCTGGGTCTAAATTGCATAACTCAGAGAAGGAAAAAGAGGAATCAATGTATTATCCCAGCAACAAAAATTAGACAAGACTTAGGGTCATTTCTTTAATAACAACTCCCCTTTTCTGCACTTCCTGTGAGAGGAGAGGGAACTGAGCACTCCCGAGCAACCGTCACTGCAACCCCAAGAGTGACAGAGCCATAGCCAATGAGAGTTCAATGACAGTTTATGGCACCAGCCCATCAATTGTCTCATGCACTGGTTCAGGCGATGCATCTCTGTCTTCAAGTGAGGAAAGATGTATCTGAGCACACACGGTCTGTGCCACCCATCAAACCAAAGTCAAGGCAGTGTCCCGTACTACACGAGGCCTTTCATGCCGCTGCCGGAGTCATACGGAGCTACTGCATTTGATGGGTTAAAGCCTATTTGGTTCAAAAGTACATCTGAAGTTCCTCTCCAAACTTCAGAATCAGACTATAAAGCTGAATAAAACCCATAGCAATCTGTGAATAAATATTTGCCTTGGGATGGCTTTGTAAATAATTTTATTATAGTAAAGTTGTGCTTTTGTTAAACTGGAAATCTGACACATGTGCACACACACAACACACACACACAAACTTGACATGTAAATGAAAACACAACATTCTGCCTTTAACCCATGCCCACAGGTGAGGCTCACTCCCACTGGCTGTGGGCCCAGAACACATTATTCCCGCTAGGACAGCTCACTGAACTCTGCACATTTCCCGTCATGACTCATCATCAGGAACACGCACAAGATGACTCGAACTTCACTAGTAGTCAGCTAATTTTCAGATGTGTCTTTTGTTTTGTCTCTAATTGTCTGGAAGCTATTTATTAGCATGGGGTTTTGATGTGGGAAAAATAACTCATTGGTAAATAGGAAGGAAGGAAGGAAATATAGACACACAAAGACCATGATAACTCTGTATTCTCATATTCAAAACACTGAACAATGCAGTGTGATTCCTAACTGGCTATCCAATGAGAAGAAAGCACAGAACCCATGCAGTACGGCAGGATTGTATTAAACTACGATAGTAGCAATGTGTAAAGCTGGGGGCATAAATAACTTCTATGACCCTCCAGCTTCCTGTCTGAAATTCCAAAGAATACCTAGGTGTTGTATAGCACACACCTGTAACCAAATACTTGGGAGGTGGAATTAGGAGGCAGAAATAGGATGAGGAGTGGAAGGTGAGCAAATTTGTCCACATAGCAAATCTGAGGATATCCTGGGAGCACAGGAATTAGCAGCCTCAAGAAGGAAGGGTGGGAGTGGGGCAGAAATGGGAAGAAAGAATTTACAGAGGATAAACATTTTCTTAAGAGTTCTGAACTCAGTAAGAGCAGAAAACACACTAGAGCCACAGCACATAATAAATATACAAGATACAGTGTTCTAGTCAACTTCATCACTAGTTCTAACATCACTTTCTTTTTTTAAAATATTTATTTATTTATTATGTATACAATATTCTGACTGTATGCCTGAAGGCCAGAAGAGGGTGCCAGACCTCTTTACAGATGGTTGTGAGCCACCATGTGGTTGCTGGGAACTGAACTCAGGACCTTTGGAAGAGCAGGCAATGCTCTTAACCACTGAGCCATCTCTCCAGCCCTAACATCACTTTCTAATGACCGAATAGTTCCACATTTAGCTTCAAGTCAACTCACTCAGGCAGGAGTACAAACCCTGACTGATCCACGCTAATATGGCGAGAGTTATCAGATCACCAAAACTAGCAGTGATGGGTGTAGCCACGTTGTCAGGGTTTATGCCTGTCTTCTTTGAGCCAACGATAACCCCGACCATTATTATTCCTAGAAGAAAGAGCACCCGTTACTCTTGAGGCTGACTCAGGAAATCCATCCCCCAAACACTGAACTACCCCGCACAGACAGAGAAGCAGCACACCGGTTCTGACTGGAATGCTCAGATAACTGACAGAGAAAACAAAATCCCCTTTGGCAAAACCTTCAGCAAACTGCAAGAGATCCCGGAAGACATCATTGGATCATTGTGGCATTTACTGTAAAATTACAGAAAAAACTAAAATTCTGAATTTAATGAGGCATATGCTTTAAATGTAATACATACATATATATATATATATATATATATAACCGCAGATTTTTATTTTAACCTGTGAAGAATGAAAACACTGGAGTAGAATCCTACTTATATGCACCGCAACAAAACACACACCCATATACGGTGTCTACAGTGAAGTGTTGAACCCCAGAGTTTAGAGCAGGAACCACGTATAAAAGAAGATGGCGTGTGCAGGGGTTAAGAGCACTTACTTGTTCCCAGAGGGGACCTGGGCTCAATTCAACACTCATCTGACACTCTGGTACCCAGACATACATGCAAGCAGAATATACACTCATATATATCAAATAAAAGAAAAACCAAAAACATTAAGAGAAAAGGGAAAATGGCAAGAATAGGTCTAAAAACTGACGCTCTTTGATGGCTGGATTGCTCAACTATTAAGTGCAGACTGGCTGTTCTTGCTCCACATGGTAACGTACAGCCCTGTGGATCTCAAGTTTCTGGGGATACTCCTTTTTACAGCCTCCGAGAGCACAGGCATGCTCATATTGCATGTACATACATGAAGGCAGGACATTCATACACATAAAATAAAAATAACTAAATATTGAGAAGAATAAAGAAGGGTTATGGCCAGGCAGTGGTGGCTCACACCTTTACTGCCAGCACTCAGGAGGCAGAGAGGCGTATCCCTGAGTTCAAGTACAGCCTGGTCTACAGAGTGTGTTCTAGGGCATCCAGGGCTACACAGAGAAACCCTGTCTTAAAAAAACCAAACTAAATCAATAAATCAAACAAGCCAGCAGTGAGAGTTATCTGGACGTGATGGTTCATGCCTTTGATCACAAACAGCATTTGGGAGGCAACGGCGGGGATCTCTGTGAGTTTGAAGCCATTCTGGTCTACAAAGAGTGTTCCAGGGCTACACAGAGAGACCAACTGAACTTCAGTAATGACATTCTACAATGTACGAGGTGCCTAGTATAGTGCTCATATCAATAAATATAAAGAAGATAATCCTGCAAATTCTAAGGTTATTTTTTTATTGGGGGGGCTATTGAGGCAGAATTTCCCTGTATGGCCCTGGTTGTCCTGGAATTCATTCTGTAGACCAGGCTGGCCTCAAACTCACAGAGGTCTGCCTGCCTCTGCTTCCCGAGTGCTGGATTCAAAGGTGTGCACCATTAGCACTCAGCTCAGTTAAGTTTTTTAACTTCTGTTTTTTAACATATAGTCAAAATATGCTACATTAAGCATCAGCACAAGGTTATATTTATATTGTCACAGAAACTTAACCTCTGGGGTTTCTGTGGGGTTGGTGTTTCTTAGGTTATACTTGTGCGCTGGTGAGAGAGGACACACAGGGGTGAGCACAGCTGCCCCCACGGGCACTGGTGTTGGGTTCACCCTTCACCCTGGGCTGTAGTCACAGGGAATTGTGAGCTGCCTCAGGGGGCTCCTGGGAACTGAACTCAGGTCCTCTGGGAGTGCAGGAAGTACTCTCCACCAAGAATTTAGATGAGGGATTGCTTTTGAAACAGAATTTCTGAAATTCTTGCGACAGGCCGGAAAGTCCCCTGTGTGGTTTCCAGGAAGGCCTTTCTTAAGTCTTAGGGAAAACAGGAACACTGGACTGCCTGACTGAAGACTGAGCCAGGGAGTCTGTGGCAAAGGGAACAACCTCAAAAAGCCTGCTTTCTACAGTGCTTATAAATATTTAAATAAATAGGGTGGTGGTGGCACACGGCTTTAATCCCAGCACTTGGGAGGCAGAGGCAAGTAGATCTCAGTGAGTTTGAGACCAGCCTGGTCTACAGAGCCAGGGCTACACAAAGAAACCCTGTCTTGAAAAAACCAAATAAATAAATAAATAAATATAAATAAGTAGTAACATAAAAATACATCTGAACTAAGATTATTTAAAGCTTATGTGGATATTTTCTGTCATTTTCATCATGAACAAATATTTAACAGTCACACATCCTGGAGGCAGACGTAGAGACCCACAGCCAAACATCAGGCTGAGTCTGGGAATCCTGCAGAAGAGGAGGAGGAGAGAGGAGCATAGGAGCCAGAGGGGTCAAGGACTCCAAGGGAAGGCTCACACAATCAGCTAACCTGGGCTCAGAGGGCTTCGTAGTGAGCCGACAATGGGGAAGACCACATGGGACTGACCTATGCACACTGCTTATATGTGACAGTTGTGCAGCTTGGTCCTCTTATGGAACAGGGGCTTTTACTGCTTTTGGGACCCTACTTCTCATACTGGGTTGCCTTGCCCAGCCTTCATACCTGGGAGGTACTTAGTCCTACCGCAACCTGATATGCCATGTATTGTTGATATCCATAGGAGACCTGCCCTTTCCTGGATGGAGATAGAAAAGGAGGGAATTGGGGGCTGGGGGTGGGGGTATGGGGGAGAGGGACAGGAGAGGAGTATGATGCGGAGAGGCTGCACACAGGATGTAAAAGAAATAGAATTTAAAAGAAAAAGTCAGTATCCTGGGAAGTCGATCCTTTTATTAAAAGACAAAAGCTGCCAAGTGGACACTTAGAGCTGCACTCACCCTGCAGAAGAGATACAATGAAGGCGGTGGCCACGCTGCTGGAGCACAGAAGTATGGAATGGCTGAGGTAATACTTCCCTTCTGGAATTCAGCCCAGAACGATTGCTGCCACGGCTGCTAAGAATCCAACCACTGTGGCCTGGACCTACAGGCGGTTTTTGTAAAATCAAGGTGGGTAATTTTTAAAACGTTAAATTTTCATTAGTCAATCGCTGCATACAAAATAGTCCGAAGAAGTGCCATGTATGGCAACTGAACCACCTTCATTTTAAAGAGGCTACTGGATTTTAGTTTTAATATCCGGTGCCCTCTTGAGGAAAAGACCTGGTCAGTCGGCTTCATCAACTCAGACCATGAAACCCAATGTGGACAAGTTCAACAGAGCCGCCGTAAACGGGCTGCCCGTGCCTACTGCAGCATTGCCAGGGCGTAAATTCCACTTCAGACCACTTCAGACAGTGGGCTTTCAAATTGCCCTGACCTGCGTCAACACGTGTGGCCTTCAGGACCACACTGTTTTTGTTTGTGTTGTTGTTGTTGAGACAGTTTCACAATGTGGCCCTGGAACTCACTTTGTAGACCAGACTGACCTCAAACTCACAGATGCTGAGGTTAGAACCCCTGGAGCTGACGTTAGAGATGGCTGTGAGCCACCCTATGTGGGTGCCGGGACCCACACTCCAGTTCTCTGGAAGAACGGCTTGAGCGCTTAACTGCTGAGCCATCTTCAGGCCCTCCAGTCTGCCCTCAACCAGCACCTCCACGTTCATCTTCTCCTTCACAAGCAATGCTGGTGGAGCTCAGGGAGAAAATAGCCATTCCCCAAACCCAACCCACAGCCGCCATCTTCTCCTCTTCCTTCTGTCTGTGGCAACCAGTCCCAACAACCACCACCTCACCGGTGATCACCTGTGGTATCATGATGGCTCTGCCCAAGTCCCCCATTTATCATGTATCCTTGGAGGAGGAAGCCAAAGAGGCATTGAATTTTAGCAACTAGGATTGGCAAATTCCTGGGTACCTCTGGCAACCATCCTAACCAACAGTTTCAGGAAAGAGGATGGCGAGGGAGGGTAGAGATGACGGGAGGACAGTGTGCTGCAGGCCGAGGTGGGGACAGTTACGGTGACTTGAACAGACCACCCATGGCAGTCACGGCTTCAGAGTGTTCAGTGTTTAAATCAATGATTCTCAGTTTCTTGATTTGTTATAGCACTCTATTGATTTATAAATATTTGGAAGGTCTTGGTTTTGTCTTGTTGTTACTGGGGAGGACAAACTTCTTGCATGTTAGGCAGGTAGTCTGCCACTGACTGACATCCCTCCCTAGCCATTTGCCAGTGTCTTTACCACCCTGCCTGGGTTCCTACCTGGTCACGCTGAAAGGTTCTTAGACGTTTCTAACAAAAGACTTGTTGATTGCCTTTGGGTGGGCTACTCAGTCTAGGGGTTGTAACCCACCCTGCAATCAGTTATTCCAGGGTCACGGAGAGGCACCACCTGGAAGATAATGGGCTAGGAAAGCAGAAGGAGGCTAAGCGAGAATTCTTGTCAAAGCCTCCGTTTATTAGAGACGGGGTACAACTTTTATAGGGTAAAGAGTTGGGGGGTGGGCACAGGGGCCTGGGCTCTTGCCGCGTGGTTCACGTTGGTCACATGGTCCGAGTGGGTCATGTAGGCAGGAGGTTGTCTTCGGTCAGGTCACTGTAGGCCAAGAAGTCGCGAGTTGACACACCTAGATTCCCTAGATAGTTTGGAATGTGGGGTGGGTTCCGCTAACAGATAGCTCTCATTAACAGCCAATTTGGGTGTGGGGTTGGCTCTGTCAATAGAACTATTCCTAACACAATTAAGGGTGTGGGGTTCTCTGCAGACTCCCGAGGGTGATGGTTCCTGTAATGATTTTAGGAGGAAATTGGCTCCTAACAAAGACTAGCACTGAAGAAACAGACTGAAGCCAACAACAGTTGTGTAAATCAGCGAGGGCTCTACAGCTGGTTTATGTTAGCGGCAAGGTCAGGGCTCAGATTTTCTTGTTCCAGTCCTACAAACTTAGAGGCAACTGCACAGACATGAAAAGGCCTCTATCTCAGGAACTCTTTTATCCTTGAAAGACAATGCAGGAAATTACATTCCACAACCATGTGTTCACTCTTACAGCCTAGCTGAGCTAACATTAAAACTAGTATATCCTCCGGCTGCTCATAGGAGCTAAAAAGTTACTCGTGGGGGCTGGAGTCATTACTGAAGAGTTAGGACTTCTCTTATAGAAGACACACCTTAGAGTACCAAGAGCTATAGCTCTATAATTCCTGGTCCATTCCATATGTTACTGGTAAGGGAATGGATTTACTAATATTAACAATGGCAACCTTAACTAGGGAAAATCAACATAAACAACTGGGTGACCACAATATCCAGAAAAAAAGCTCAGTATAATTAAGCAACTAATATACTTAGAAATCCTGGAGAAGGCAGATGCTGTGTCCTGTAGACCTGGGAGTTTGAGATCAGACTGAGAAACAGAGTGACACTCTCACAAAAACAAAAAACTAAAACTAATACAAACGAAACACAAAGAGCAGGGCATGATGGCATGCCTCAGAAACTGAAGTGGGAGGATTCTGAGTTTAAGGCCAGCCTCAACAACACCAGAAGTCTGTCTCGAAAATAATAAAGACGGGGCTAGAGATGGGAGTCAGCTGGGAAAGGACACTGAGGTTTCAGAAGCCCTTGCCTGTTCCAGTCTCTGTCTCTGCCTTTGGATCAGGATGCAAAGTTCTCAGCTACTGCTAAAGTGCCATCCCTGTCTGCCTCCAGCCATGATAATCATGGACTAACCTTCTAAAACTGTAAGCAGCCCCAGTTAAATGCTTACTTTATAAGAGTTGCTGTGGTCATGGTGCCTCTTCATAGCAATTAGGACAGTAACTAAGACAGTACTTAAACAATGAATTCTTAAAATATTTATATAAATATTTCTACTAAGCTATGGTGTACTTGTAAACTTTTTTTACAACATGGAAGAAGTTGACCAGTTTCTAGAAACAGAAGACTTTCAAAGGCCATGGGCATCAACTGATTCCATCACCTTTTGGGGTACTAAGTTATTGCTTTCTTGCATCATGAAACAAACAGTGAATTTCACCCCCAAGATCTATAAATAAATGTGCCACATACCTGCTTTAAAGCCAGGTTGCCAATGATCAGATTCCACTTCTCAATGGGCGAGTCCATCTTCCCAACATTTACCTGGTGAGGGGAATATCAGCATTGCTCTGTTATTGGTTCTATTTAAGCTAAACCCGAATCTTTAAGCACAAACACACCTTTAGCAAACCTACTATGTGTGCCAGGAGCTGATGGCACATGGTTTTGATCCCAGTACTCATGAGAAAGAAGATGGAGGATCTCTGTGAGTTTAAAGTCAGTCCAGTCTACAGAGTGAGTTCCAGGACAGCCAGGGCTACAGAGAGAAACCCTGTCTCAAAAAACAAAAACAAGGCCAGGTGGTGGTGGCACACGCCTTTAATCCCAGCATTCAGGAAACAGAGGCAGGCGAATCTCTGTGAGTTTGAGACCTGCTGGGTCTACAAGAGCTAAAGAGCTAGTTTCAGGACAGGCCCCAAAGCTACAGCAAAACCTTGTCTTGTCAAGTCAAAAAACAAAATAAAACAAAACAAAAAAAACTACTGTGTACAGCCTGTGTTCAGAACAATTCCAAACTTACACCAACATACTATCTGGCTTGGCCAAGATGGGAAAACTGTTTTAGACAACAAGTTACAGTCACCCATCTACTGGCAGATGTTATGACTACATCAATTATCATCCACCCATGCCAAATTTGAATTGAGGCCCAATAGAAATAATGCTATAATTTTGAGCTGTTTGTGCATAATTCCATAGCACAAAACAAATATAATTCAAAGAGTCACTTGCCAAAGAAGAGGATATAAACAAATCGTTCAAGTGTACATAATCTATATTTGAATCATGACAATATTAGCAATAACTATTAGCATTCAGTTCATAGATTTTGATGGTATACCTCCACATATATATTTTTTTTCTGGCAAATGGAAGAACACTGTCCTAAATAAGGCTAGTCTTCACATAGTCTACTGCTGTGTAATCTACACAATTTTCTCAACTACTCAGGATTTAAAAAAAATATATACATCCAAATTTTCCAAATTTTGTCATGTAGTAATTTGGAAAGCAATGGAAAAATGATTAGCAATACTTAAACACACACTTGTAAATACATCACACTGAGTTAGGTTTTAATTATCCATCATCTGCCGTGGAAGATTTTCAAATGTTATAAAAACATCTGGAGCCAGTGGGATGCCTCAGCAGTGAAGGTGCTCACTGTCCAACAAGGCAGGCAAAGCCTAGTTCCTAGAAGCCACACAGTGGAAGACAAGAGGAGGGGGGACGACTCCTGCAAGTTGTCCTCACCACCCACAACCCCCAAACACACACACACGAACACATACCCACACCCCCAACCCCCCCACACACACACAGTAAGTGCATGCTTACACTCAAACAATACACTAAATAAATAAATTTTTAAAGCTTTTTAAAAATCTGCACAAGGGTGAGTAAAGGTGATACAGCGCACACAAGGTTCAATAAACAAACACAGAAACACAGCTCCCTAAATCCCTTCAGTGTTGCCTGGATGCCTGTGTTTCTAGGGCTGACCACTTGGTACTGAATAACCAGTTAGGAGCCTCCTCCCTGGGAAAGACTAACTTTCCCTTTCTCAGCACCTGTTAGGTCACATTACTCCTTCCAGTGGGCCCCAACTTACAGTGTAGCCAAAGTCCTTACAGCAGGCCACAAGACCTTCTGTCGGCTGGCCCTGGACAGCTAGCTCCCCAACCTTGTCTTCTAGGATTTCCCCTCTCTCACCTGGCCCCAACCCTAGGGACTCCAGTGTTGTTTAATACAAGGCTTCTCAGACCTATACGGTATATCGTACAAAGCTCTGGGGAGTTTACTTGTTAGATTTATTTTATATGTGTGAAGGTTTTGCTGTCCACATATAGATGAGCCCTCAAAGAAGTCAGAGGAGGGTGTCATATTCCCCTGAAATTGGAGTTCCATATAGTTGAAAAGCACCATAAGGGCCCTGGAAATCTAACTCAGGTCCTCTGCAAGAACAGCAAATGCTTGTGAGAGCTGTTCCATCTCTCCAGTCCCCAGCGTCTATTTTTAAAAAGATTTATTTATTTATTTATTTATTTATGTATTTATTTATTTTGTATACAGTATTCTGTCTGCATGTATGTCTGCACACCAGAAGAGGGCAGCAGATCTCATTGCACATGGTTGTTAGACACCATGTAGTTGCTGGGAATTGAACTCAGGACCTCTGGAAGTACAATCAGTGCTCTTAAACTCTGAGCCATCTCTCCAGCCCCCTAGAGTGTCTATTTTAAAACAAATTACTAGTTTATATTGGTTCAGTGGTTGTGGAATGGTCCAAAATTTATGTTTCTAACAGGCTGCTGGGGCTGACATTAAAAGACCCTATTTTAAGAAACACCCACTTTAGCCTGGCTGTGGCGGTGGCACGTGCCTTTAATCCTAGCACTTGGGAGGCCAAGGCAGATCTCTGAGTTCAAGGATTGATTGGTTTACAGAGAGAATTGCAGGACAGCCAGTCCTACACAGAGAAAACCTGTTTCAAAAAGAAAAGAAAAAAAAGAAAGAAGGAAAGAAAGAGAGAGAGAGACACAAGGAACACCCATCTTGGGCTGAGAGATGATGGCTCAGCAGTTAGGAGTACATGATACAGAAGATCAGAGTTCAGTTCCCAGCACGCACATCAGGCAAATAAGACACACTCTTCTGGCTTCCAAGGACACCCACATACACTTGGCATGCCTCCACACAGACACTCACATACATACACACACATGCCACATACACACGGCACGCCTCCACATAGACACACATATATACACATGCCACATACACACAGCATGCCTCCACACAGACACACAGACACATACACACACATGCCACATACACACGGCACGCCTCCACATAGACACACATATATACACATGCCACATACACACGGCACGCCTCCACAAAGACACACATACAAATACATACTCATGCCTCATACACACAGCACGCCTCCACACAGACACTCACATACATACATACACACATACACACACATGCCACATACACACGGCACGCCTCCACAAGACACTCACATACATACATACACACATACACACGGCACGCCTCCACACACACACATACAAATACATACTCATGCCTGATACACACAGCACGCCTCCACACAGACATCACATACATACATACACACATACACAAACATGCCTCCAGACAGACGCACATACAAATACATACTCATGCCTCATACACACAGCACGTCTCCACACAGACATCACATACATACATACACAAATACACACACATGCCACATACACACGGAACGCCTCCACACACTCATACATACACATGCCACATAGACACGGCACGCCTCCACACACACATACAAATACATACTCATGCCTCATACACACAGCACGCCTACACACAGACACTCACATACATACATACACACATACACACACATGCCACATACACACGGCACGCCTCCACACAGACACTCACATACATACATACACACATACACACACATGCCACATACACACGGCACGCCAACACAGACACTCACATACACACACATGCCACATAAACACGGCACGCCTCCACACACACACATACAAATACATACTCATGCCTCATACACACAGCACGCCTCCACACAGACACTCACATACACACACATGCCACATACACACGGCACGCCTCCACACACACACATACAAATACATACTCATGCCTCATACACACAGCACGCCTCCACACAGACTCTCACATACATACATACACACATACACACACATGCCACATACACACGGCACGCCTCCACACAGACACTCACATACACACACATGCCACATACACACGGCACGCCTCCACACACACACATACAAATACATACTCATGCCTCATACACACAGCACGCCTCCACACAGACACTCACATACACACACATGCCACATACACACGGCACGCCTCCACACACACACATACAAATACATACTCATGCCTCATACACACAGCACGCCTCCAAACAGACACTCACATACATACATACACACATACACACACATGACACATACACATGGCACGACTCCACAAGACACTCACGTTCATACATACACACATACACACGGCACGCCTCCACACACACACATACAAATACATACTCATGCCTGATACACACAGCACGCCTCCACACAGACATCACATACATACATACACACATACACACACATGCCTCCAGACAGACACACATACAAATACATACTCATGCCTCATACACACAGCACGCCTCCACACAGACATCACATACATACATACACGCATACACACACATGCCACATATACACGGCACGCCTCCACATACTCACATACATACACATGCCACATACACACGGCACGCCTCCACACACACAAATACAAATACATACTCATGCCTCATACACAGGGCACGCCTCCACACAGACACTCACATACATACATACACACATACACACACATGCCACATACACACGGCACACCTCCACACAAACACTCACATACATACACATGCAACATACACACGGCACGCCTCCACACACACACATACATATACATACTCATGCCTCATACACACAGCACGCCTCTACACAGACACTCACATACATACATACACACATACACACACATGCCACATACACACGGCATGCCTCCACACAGACACTCACATACATACACAGGCCACATACACACGGAACGCCTCCACACACACATACAAATACATACTCATGCCTCATACACACAGCACGCCTCCACACAGACACTCACATACACACACATGCCACATACACATGGCACGCCTCCACACACACACATACAAATACATACTCATGCCTCATACACACAGCACGCCTCCACACAGACACTCACATACATACATACACACATACACACACATGCCACATACACACGGCACGCCTCCACACAGACACTCACATACATACATACACACATACACACACATGCCACATAAACACGGTTCGCCTCCACACACACACATACCAATACATACTCATGCCTCATACACACAGCACGCCTCCACACAGACTCTCACATACATACATACACACATACACACACATGCCACATACACACGGCACGCCAACACACAGACACTCACATACATACATACACACATACACACACATGCCACATACACATGGCACGCCACCACACAGACACTCACATACACACACATGCCACATAAACACGGTTCGCCTCCACACACACACATACAAATACATACTCATGCCTCATACACACAGCACGCCTCCACACAGACTCTCACATACATACATACACACATACACACACATGCCACATACACACGGCACGCCTCCACACAGACACTCACATACACACACATGCCACATACACACGGCACGCCTGGACACACACACATACAAATACATACTCATGCCTCATACACACAGCACGCCTCCACACAGACACTTACATACATACATACACACATACACACACATGCCACATACACACGGCACACCTCCACACAGACACTCACATACACACACATGCCACATACACACGGCACGCCTCCACACACACACATACAAATACATACTCATGCCTCATACACAGGGCACGCCTCCACACAGACACTCACATACATACATACACACATACACACACATGCCACATACACACGGCACACCTCCACACAAACACTCACATACATACACATGCAATATACACACGGCACGCCTCCACACACACACATACATATACATACTCATGCCTCATACACACAGCACGCCTCTACACAGACACTCACATACATACATACACACATACACACACATGCCACATACACACGGCATGCCTCCACACAGACACTCACATACATACACAGGCCACATACACAGGGCACGCCTCCACACACACACATACAAATACATACTCATGCCTCATACACACAGCACGCCTCCACACAAACACTCACATACATACACATGCAATATACACACGGCACGCCTCCACACACACACATACATATACATACTCATGCCTCATACACACAGCACGCCTCTACACAGACACTCACATACATACATACACACATACACACACATGCCACATACACACGGCATGCCTCCACACAGACACTCACATACATACATACACACATACACACACATGCCACATATACACGGCACGCCTCCACATACTCACATACATACACATGCCACATACACACGGCACGCCTCCACACACACACATACAAATACATACTCATGCCTCATACACACAGCACGCCCCCACACAGACACTCACATACATATATACACACATACACACACATGCCACATACACACGGCACGCCTCCACACAGACACTCACATACATACATACACACATACACACACATGCCACATACACACGGCACGCCACCACACAGACACTCACATACACACACATGCCACATAAACACGGCACACCTCCACACACACACATACAAATACATACTCATGCCTCATACACACAGCACGCCTCCACACAGACACTCACATACACACACATGCCACATACACACGGCACGCCTCCACACACACACATACAAATACATACTCATGCCTCATACACACAACACGCCTCCACACAGACTCTCACATACATACATACACACATACACACACATGCCACATACACACGGCACGCCTCCACACAGACACTCACATACACACACATGCCACATACACACGGCACGCCTCCACACACACACATACAAATACATACTCATGCCTCATACACACAGCACGCCTCCACACAGACACTCACATACATACATACACACATACACACATGCCACATATACACGGCACGCCTCCACATACTCACATACATACACATGCCACATACACACGGCACGCCTCCACACACATTAATACAAATGCATACTCATGCCTCATACACACAACACGCCTCCACACAGACACTCACATACATATATACACATATACACACACATGCCACATACACACAGCACGCCTCCACACAGACAATCACATACATACATACACACATACACACACATGCCACATACACACGGCACGCCACCACACAGACACTCACATACACACACATGCCACATACACACAGCACGCCTCCACACACACACATACAAATACATACTCATGCCTCATACACACGGCACGCCTCCACACAGACACATACAAATACATACTCATGCCTCATACACACAGCACGCCTCCACACAGACTCTCACATACATACATACACACATACACACACATGCCACATACACACGGCACGCCTCCACACAGAAACTCACATACACACACATGCCACATACACACGGCACGCCTCCACACACACACATACAAATACATACTCATGCCTCATACACACAGCACGCCTCCACACAGACACTCACATACACAGACATGCCACATACACACGGCACGCCTCCACACAGACACTCACATACAGCATACATACACATGCCACATACACACGGCACGCCTCCACACACACACATACAAATACATACTCATGCCTCATACACACAGCACGCCTCCACACAGACACTCACATACATACATACACACATACACACACATGCCACATACACATGGCACGCCTCCACAAGACACTCACGTACATACATACACACATACACACGGCACGCCTCCACACACACACATATAAATACATACTCATGCCTGATACACACAGCACGCCTCCACACAGACATCACATACATACATACACACATACACACACATGCCTCCAGACAGACACACATACAAATACATACTCATGCCTCATACACACAGCACGCCTCCACACAGACATCACTTGCATACATACACGCATACACACATGCCACATATACACGGCACGCCTCCACATACTCACATACATACACATGCCACATACACACGGCATGCCTCCACACACATTAATACAAATACATACTCATGCCTCATACACACAGCATGCCTCCACACAGACACTCACATACATATATACACACATACACACACATGCCACATACACACAGCACGCCTCCACACAGACACTCACATACATACATACACACATACACACACATGCCACATACACACGGCATGCCTCCACACAGACACTGACATACACACACTTGCCACATACACACAGCACGCCTCCAAACACACATACAAATACATACTCATGCCTCATACACACAGCACGCCTCCACACAGACACTCACATACACACACATGCCACATACACATGGCACGCCTCCACACACACACATACAAATACATACTCATGCCTCATACACACAGCACGCCTCCACACAGACACTCACATACATATATACACATATACACACACATGCCACATACACACGGCACGCCACCACACAGACACTCACATACACACACATGCCACATACACACGGCATGCCTCCACACACATACAAATACATACTCATGCCTCATACACACAGCACGCCTCCACACAGACACTCACATACACACACATGCCACATACACCCGGCACGTCTCCACACAGACACTCACATACAACATACATACACATGCCACATACACACGGCACGCCTCCACACAGACACTCACATACATACACAGGCCACATACACATGGCACGCCTCCACACACACACATACAAATACATACTCATGCCTCATACACACAGCACGCCTCCACACAGACACTCACATACATATATACTCACATACACACACATGCCACATACACACAGCACGCCTCCACACAGACACTCACATATATACATACACACATACACACACATGACACATACACACGGCATGCCTCCACACAGACACTCACATACACACACATACACACGGCACGCCTCCACACACACACATACAAATACATACTCATGCCTCATACACACGGCACGCCTCCACACAGACACTCACATACAGCATACATACACATGCCACATACACACGGCACACCTCCACACACACACATACAAATACATACTCATGCCTCATACACACAGCACGCCTCCACACAGACACTCACATACATACATACACACATACACACACATGCCACATACACATGGCACGCCTCCACAAGACACTCACGTACATACATACACACATACACACGGCACGCCTTCACACACACACATATAAATACATACTCATGCCTGATACACACAGCACGCCTCCACACAGACATCACATACATACATACACACATACACACACATGCCTCCAGACAGACACACATACAAATACATACTCATGCCTCATACACACAGCACGCCTCCACACAGACATCACATACATACATACACGCATACACACACATGCCACATATACACGGCACGCCTCCACATACTCACATACATACACATGCCACATACACACGGCATGCCTCCACACACATTAATACAAATACATACTCATGCCTCATACACACAGCACGCCTCCACACAGACACTCACATACATATATACACACATACACACACATGCCACATACACACAGCACGCCTCCACACAGACACTCACATACATACATACACACATACACACACATGCCACATACACACGGCATGCCTCCACACAGACACTGACATACACACACTTGCCACATACACACAGCACGCCTCCAAACACACATACAAATACATACTCATGCCTCATACACACAGCACGCCTCCACACAGACACTCACATACACACACATGCCACATACACATGGCACGCCTCCACACACACACATACAAATACATACTCATGCCTCATACACACAGCACGCCTCCACACAGACACTCACATACATATATACACATATACACACACATGACACATACACATGGCACGCCACCACACAGACACTCACATACACACACATGCCACATACACACGGCACGCCTCCACACACATACAAATACATACTCATGCCTCATACACACAGCACGCCTCCACACAGACACTCACATACACACACATGCCACATACACCCGGCACGTCTCCACACAGACACTCACATACAACATACATACACATGCCACATACACACGGCACGCCTCCACACAGACACTCACATACATACACAGGCCACATACACATGGCACGCCTCCACACACACACATACAAATACATACTCATGCCTCATACACACAGCACGCCTCCACACAGACACTCACATACATATATACTCACATACACACACATGCCACATACACACAGCACGCCTCCACACAGACACTCACATATATACATACACACATACACACACATGACACATACACACGGCATGCCTCCACACAGACACTCACATACACACACATACACACGGCACGCCTCCACACACACACATACAAATACATACTCATGCCTCATACACACGGCACGCCTCCACACAGACACTCACATACAGCATACATACACATGCCACATACACACGGCACGCCTCCACACACACACATACAAATACATACTCATGCCTCATACACACAGCACGCCTCCACACAGACACTCACATACATACATACACACATACACACACATGCCACATACACATGGCACGCCTCCACAAGACACTCACGTACATACATACACACATACACACGGCACGCCTCCACACACACACATATAAATACATACTCATGCCTGATACACACAGCACGCCTCCACACAGACATCACATACATACATACACACATACACACACATGCCTCCAGACAGACACACATACAAATACATACTCATGCCTCATACACACAGCACGCCTCCACACAGACATCACATACATACATACACGCATACACACACATGCCACATATACACGGCACGCCTCCACATACTCACATACATACACATGCCACATACACACGGCATGCCTCCACACACATTAATACAAATACATACTCATGCCTCATACACACAGCACGCCTCCACACAGACACTCACATACATATATACACACATACACACACATGCCACATACACACAGCACGCCTCCACACAGACACTCACATACATACATACACACATACACACACATGCCACATACACACGGCATGCCTCCACACAGACACTGACATACACACACTTGCCACATACACACAGCACGCCTCCAAACACACATACAAATACATACTCATGCCTCATACACACAGCACGCCTCCACACAGACACTCACATACACACACATGCCACATACACATGGCACGCCTCCACACACACACATACAAATACATACTCATGCCTCATACACACAGCACGCCTCCACACAGACACTCACATACATATATACACACATACACACACATGCCACATACACACAGCACGCCTCCACAGAGACAATCACATACATACATACACACATACACACACATGCCACATACACACGGCACGCCACCACACAGACACTCACATACACACACATGCCACATACACACGGCACGCCTCCACACACATACAAATACATACTCATGCCTCATACACACAGCACGCCTCCACACAGACACTCACATACACACACATGCCACATACACCCGGCACGTCTCCACACAGACACTCACATACAACATACATACACATGCCACATACACACGGCACGCCTCCACACAGACACTCACATACATACACAGGCCACATACACATGGCACGCCTCCACAGACACACATACAAATACATACTCATGCCTCATACACACAGCACGCCTCCACACAGACACTCACATACATATATACTCACATACACACACATGCCACATACACACAGCACGCCTCCACACAGACACTCACATATATACATACACACATACACACACATGACACATACACACGGCATGCCTCCACACAGACACTCACATACACACACATACACACGGCACGCCTCCACACACACACATACAAATACATACTCATGCCTCATACACACAGCACGCCTCCACACAGACACTCACATACACACACAAGCCACATACACACGGCACACTTCCACACAGACACTCACATACAGCATACATACACCTGCCACATACACACGGCACGCCTCCACACACACACATACAAATACATACTCATGCCTCATACACACAGCACGCCTCCACACAGACACTCACATACACACACATGCCAAATACACACGACATGCCTCCACACACACACATACAAATACATACTCATGCCTCATACACACAGTACGCTTCTACACAGACACTCACATACATACATACACACATACACACACATGCCACATACACACGGCACGCCTCCACACACTCACATACATACACATGCCACATACACACGGCACGCCTCCACACACACACATACAAATACATACTCATGACTCATACACACAGCACGCCTCCACACAGACACTCACATACATATATACACACATACACACACATGCCACATACACACAGCAGGCCTCCACACAGACATTCACATACATACATACACACATACACACACATGCCACATACACACGGCACGCCAACACAGACACTCACATACACACACATGCCACATACACACGGCACGCCTCCACACACACACATACAAATACATACTCATGCCTCATACACACAGCACGCCTCCACACAGATACTCACATACATATATACACACATACACACACATGCCACATACACACGGCACGCCACCACACAGACACTCACATACACACACATGCCACATACACACGGCACGCCTCCACACACATACAAATACATACTCATGCCTCATACACACAGCACGCCTCCACACAGACACTCACATACACACACATGCCACATACACCCGGCACGTCTCCACACAGACACTCACATACAACATACATACACATGCCACATACACACGGCACGCCTCCACACAGACACTCACATACATACACAGGCCACATACACATGGCATGCCTCCACACACACACATACAAATACATACTCATGCCTCGTACACACAGCACGCCTCCACACAGACACTCACATACATATATACTCACATACACACACATGCCACATACACACAGCACGCCTCCACACAGACACTCACATATATACATACACACATACACACACATGCCACATACACACGGCACGCCTCCACACAGACACTCACATACACACACATGCCACATACACACGGCATGCCTCCACACACACACATACAAATACATACTCATGCCTCATACACACAGCACGCCTCCACACAGACACTCACATACACACACAAGCCACATACACACGGCACACCTCCACACAGACACTCACATACAACATACATACACCTGCCACATACACACGGCACGCCTCCACACACACACATACAAATACATACTCATGCCTCATACACACAGCACGCCTCCACACAGACACTCACATACACACATGCCACATACACACAGCACGCCTCCACACAGACACTCACATACACACACATGCCACATACACACGGCACGCCCCACACAGACACTCACATACAACTTACATACACATGCCATATACACAGGGCACGCCTCCACACACACATACAAATACATACTCATGCCTCATACACACAGCACGCCTCCACACAGACACTCACATACATACATACACACATACACACACATGCCACATACACACGGCACGACTCCATAAGACACTCACATACATACATACACACGGCACGCCTCCACACACACACATACAAATACATACTCATTCCTGATACACACAGCACGCCTCCACACAGACAGCACATACATACATACACACATACACACACATGCCTCCAGACAGACACACATACAATACATACTCATGCCTCATACACACAGCACGCCTCCACACAGATATCACATACATACATACACACATACACACACATGACACATACACACGGCACGCCTCCACACACTCACATACATACACATGCCACATACACATGGCACGCCTCTACACAGACACTCACATACATACATACACACATACACACACATGCCACATACACATGGCACGCCACCACACAGACACTCACATACACACACATGCCACATAAACACGGTTCGCCTCCACACACACACATACAAATACATACTCATGCCTCATACACACAGCACGCCTCCACACAGACTCTCACATACATACATACACACATACACACACATGCCACATACACACGGCACGCCTCCACACAGACACTCACATACACACACATGCCACATACACACGGCACGCCTCCACACACACACATACAAATACATACTCATGCCTCATACACACAGCACGCCTCCACACAGACACTCACATACATACATACACACATACACACACATGCCACATACACACGGCACACCTCCACACAGACACTCACATACACACACATGCCACATACACACGGCACGCCTCCACACACACACATACAAATACATACTCATGCCTCATACACAGGGCACGCCTCCACACAGACACTCACATACATACATACACACATACACACACATGCCACATACACACGGCACACCTCCACACAAACACTCACATACATACACATGCAATATACACACGGCACGCCTCCACACACACACATACATATACATACTCATGCCTCATACACACAGCACGCCTCTACACAGACACTCACATAAATACATACACACATACACACACATGCCACATACACACGGCATGCCTCCAAACAGACACTCACATACATACACAGGCCACATACACACGGCACGCCTCCACACACACACATACAAATACATACTCATGCCTCATACACACAGCACGCCTCCACACAGACACTCACATACACACACATGCCACATACACACGGCACGCCTCCACACACACACATACAAATACATATTCATGCCTTATACACACAGCACGCCTCCACACAGACACTCACATACATACATACACACATACACACACATGCCACATATACACGGCACGCCTCCACATACTCACATACATACACATGCCACATACACACGGCACGCCTCCACACACACACATACAAATACATACTCATGCCTCATACACACAGCACGCCCCCACACAGACACTCACATACATATATACACACATACACACACATGCCACATACACACGGCACGCCTCCACACAGACACTCACATACATACATACACACATACACACACATGCCACATACACACGGCACGCCACCACACAGACACTCACATACACACACATGCCACATAAACACGGCACACCTCCACACACACACATACAAATACATACTCATGCCTCATACACACAGCACGCCTCCACACAGACACTCACATACACACACATGCCACATACACACGGCACGCCTCCACACACACACATACAAATACATACTCATGCCTCATACACACAGCACGCCTCCACACAGACTCTCACATACATACATACACACATACACACACATGCCACATACACACGGCACGCCTCCACACAGACACTCACATACACACACATGCCACATACACACGGCACGCCTCCACACACACACATACAAATACATACTCATGCCTCATACACATAGCACGCCTCCACACAGACACTCATATACATACATACACACATACACACATGCCACATATACACGGCACGCCTCCACATACTCACATACATACACATGCCACATACACACGGCACGCCTCCACACACATTAATACAAATGCATACTCATGCCTCATACACACAACACGCCTCCACACAGACACTCACATACATATATACACACATACACACACATGCCACATACACACAGCACGCCTCCACACAGACAATCACATACATACATACACACATACACACACATGCCACATACACATGGCACGCCACCACACAGACACTCACGTACACACTCATGCCACATACACACGGCACGCCTCCACACACACACATACAAATACATACTCATGCCTCATACACACAGCACGCCTCCACACAGACTCTCACATACATACATACACACATACACACACATGCCACATACACACGGCACGCCTCCACACAGAAACTCACATACACACACATGCCACATACACACGGCACGCCTCCACACACACACATACAAATACATACTCATGCCTCATACACACAGCACGCCTCCACACAGACACTCACATACACAGACATGCCACATACACACGGCACGCCTCCACACAGACACTCACATACAGCATACATACACATGCCACATACACACGGCACGCCTCCACACACACACATACAAATACATACTCATGCCTCATACACACAGCACGCCTCCACACAGACACTCACATACATACATACACACATACACACACATGCCACATACACATGGCACGCCTCCACAAGACACTCACGTACATACATACACACATACACACGGCACGCCTCCACACACACACATATAAATACATACTCATGCCTGATACACACAGCACGCCTCCACACAGACATCACATACATACATACACACATACACACACATGCCTCCAGACAGACACACATACAAATACATACTCATGCCTCATACACACAGCACGCCTCCACACAGACATCACATACATACATACACGCATACACACACATGCCACATATACACGGCACGCCTCCACATACTCACATACATACACATGCCACATACACACGGCATGCCTCCACACACATTAATACAAATACATACTCATGCCTCATACACACAGCACGCCTCCACACAGACACTCACATACATATATACACACATACACACACATGCCACATACACACAGCACGCCTCCACACAGACACTCACATACATACATACACACATACAAACACATGCCACATACACACGGCATGCCTCCACACAGACACTGACATACACACACTTGCCACATACACACAGCACGCCTCCAAACACACATACAAATACATACTCATGCCTCATACACACAGCACGCCTCCACACAGACACTCACATACACACACATGCCACATACACATGGCACGATTCCACACACACACATACAAATACATACTCATGCCTCATACACACAGCACGCCTCCACACAGACACTCACATACATATATACACATATACACACACATGCCACGTACACACGGCACGCCACCACACAGACACTCACATACACACACATGCCACATACACACGGCACGCCCCACACAGACACTCACATACAACTTACATACACATGCCATATACACAGGGCACGCCTCCACACACACACATACAAATACATACTCATGCCTCATACACACAGCACGCCTCCACACAGACACTCACATACATACATACACACATACACACACATGCCACATACACACGGCACGACTCCATAAGACACTCACATACATACATACACACGGCACGCCTCCACACACACACATACAAATACATACTCATTCCTGATACACACAGCACGCCTCCACACAGACAGCACATACATACATACACACATACACACACATGCCTCCAGACAGACACACATACAATACATACTCATGCCTCATACACACAGCACGCCTCCACACAGATATCACATACATACATACACACATACACACACTTGACACATATACACGGCACGCCTCCACACACTCACATACATACACATGCCACATACACACGGCACGCCTCCACACACACACATACAAATACATACTCATGCCTCATACACACAGCACGCCTCCACACAGACTCTCACATACATACATACACACATACACACACATGCCACATACACACGGCACGCCTCCACACAGACACTCACATACACACACATGCCACATACACACGGCACGCCTCCACACACACACATAGAAATACATACTCATGCCTCATACACACAGCACGCCTCCACACAGACACTCACATACATACATACACACATACACACACATGCCACATACACACGGCACACCTCCACACAGACACTCACATACACACACATGCCACATACACACGGCACGCCTCCACACACACACATACAAATACATACTCATGCCTCATACACAGGGCACGCCTCCACACAGACACTCACATACATACATACACACATACACACACATGCCACATACACACGGCACACCTCCACACAAACACTCACATACATACACATGCAATATACACACGGCACGCCTCCACACACACACATACATATACATACTCATGCCTCATACACACAGCATGCCTCTACACAGACACTCACATAAATACATACACACATACACACACATGCCACATACACACGGCATGCCTCCAAACAGACACTCACATACATACACAGGCCACATACACATGGCACGCCTCCACACACACACATACAAATACATACTCATGCCTCATACACACAGCACGCCTCCACACAGACACTCACATACACACACATGCCACATACACACGGCACGCCTCCACACACACACATACAAATACATACTCATGCCTCATACACACAGCACGCCTCCACACAGACACTCACATACATACATACACACATACACACACATGCCACATATACACGGCACGCCTCCACATACTCACATACATACACATGCCACATACACACGGCACGCCTCCACACACACACATACAAATACATACTCATGCCTCATACACACAGCACGCCCCCACACAGACACTCACATACATATATACACACATACACACACATGCCACATACACAAGGCACGCCTCCACACAGACACTCACATACATACATACACACATACACACACATGCCACATACACACGGCACGCCACCACACAGACACTCACATACACACACATACCACATAAACACGGCACACCTCCACACACACACATACAAATACATACTCATGCCTCATACACACAGCACGCCTCCACACAGACACTCACATACACACACATGCCACATACACACGGCACGCCTCCACACACACACATACAAATACATACTCATGCCTCATACACACAGCACGCCTCCACACAGACTCTCACATACATACATACACACATACACACACATGCCACATACACACGGCACGCCTCCACACAGACACTCACATACACACACATGCCACATACACACGGCACGCCTCCACACACACACATACAAATACATACTCATGCCTCATACACACAGCACGCCTCCACACAGACACTCACATACATACATACACACATACACACATGCCACATATACACGGCACGCCTCCACATACTCACATACATACACATGCCACATACACACGGCACGCCTCCACACACATTAATACAAATGCATACTCATGCCTCATACACACAACACGCCTCCACACAGACACTCACATACATATATACACACATACACACACATGCCACATACACACAGCACGCCTCCACACAGACAATCACATACATACATACACACATACACACACATGCCACATACACACGGCACGCCACCACACAGACACTCACATACACACACATGCCACATACACACAGCACGCCTCCACACACACACATACAAATACATACTCATGCCTCATACACACGGCACGCCTCCACACAGACACTCACATACACACACATGCCAAATACACACGACATGCCTCCACACACACACATACAAATACATACTCATGCCTCATACACACAGCACGCTTCTACACAGACACTCACATACATACATACACACATACACACACATGCCACATACACACGGCACGCCACCACACAGACACTCACATACACACACATGCCACATATACACGGCACGCCTCCACACACACACATACAAATACCTATTCATGCCTCATACACACAGCACGCCTCTACACAGACACTCACATACATACGTACATACATACACACACATGCCACATACACACAGCACGCCTCCACACAGACACTCACATACATACACAGGCCACATACACACGGCACGCCTCCACACACACACATACAAATACATACTCATGCCTCATACACACAGCACGCCTCCACACAGACACTCACATACACACTCTTGCCACATACACACGGCACGCCTCCACACACACACATACAAATACATACTCATGCCTCATACACACAGCACGCCTCCACACAGACTCTCACATACATACATACACACATACACACACATGCCACATACACACGGCACGCCTCCACACAGAAACTCACATACACACACATGCCACATACACACGGCACGCCTCCACACACACACATACAAATACATACTCATGCCTCATACCCACAGCACGCCTCCACACAGACACTCACATACACAGACATGCCACATACACACGGCACGCCTCCACACAGACACTCACATACAGCATACATACACATGCCACATACACACGGCACGCCTCCACACACACACATACAAATACATACTCATGCCTCATACACACAGCACGCCTCCACACAGACACTCACATACATACATACACACATACACACACATGCCACATACACATGGCACGCCTCCACAAGACACTCACGTACATACATACACACATACACACGGCATGCCTCCACACACACACATATAAATACATACTCATGCCTGATACACACAGCACGCCTCCACACAAACATCACATACATACATACACACATACACACACATGCCTCCAGACAGACACACATACAAATACATACTCATGCCTCATACACACAGCACGCCTCCACACAGACATCACATACATACATACACGCATACACACACATGCCACATATACACGGCACGCCTCCACATACTCACATACATACACATGCCACATACACACGGCATGCCTCCACACACATTAATACAAATACATACTCATGCCTCATACACACAGCACGCCTCCACACAGACACTCACATACATATATACACACATACACACACATGCCACATACACACAGCACGCCTCCACACAGACACTCACATACATACATACACACATACACACACATGCCACATACACACGGCATGCCTCCACACAGACACTGACATACACACACTTGCCACATACACACAGCACGCCTCCACACACACACATACAAATACATACTCATGCCTCATACACACAGCACGCCTCCACACAGACACTCACATACACACACATGCCACATACACATGGCACGCCTCCACACACACACATACAAATACATACTCATGCCTCATACACACAGCACGCCTCCACACAGACACTCACATACACACACATGCCACATACACCCGGCACGTCTCCACACAGACACTCACATACAACATACATACACATGCCACATACACACGGCACGCCTCCACACAGACACTCACATACATACACAGGCCACATACACATGGCACGCCTCCACACACACACATACAAATACATACTCATGCCTCATACACACAGCATGCCTCCACACAGACACTCACATACATATATACTCACATACACACACATGCCACATACACACAGCACGCCTCCACACAGACACTCACATATATACATACACACATACACACACATGACACATACACACGGCATGCCTCCACACAGACACTCACATACACACACATACACACGGCACGCCTCCACACACACACATACAAATACATACTCATGCCTCATACACACAGCACGCCTCCACACAGACACTCACATACACACACAAGCCACATACACACGGCACACTTCCACACAGACACTCACATACAACATACATACACCTGCCACATACACACGGCACGCCTCCACACACACACATACAAATACATACTCATGCCTCATACACACAGCACGCCTCCACACAGACACTCACATACACACACATGCCAAATACACACGACACGCCTCCACACACACACATACAAATACATACTCATGCCTCATACACACAGTACGCTTCTACACAGACACTCACATACATACATACACACATACACACACATGCCACATACACACGGCACGCCTCCACACACTCACATACATACACATGCCACATACACACGGCACGCCTCCACACACACACATACAAATACATACTCATGACTCATACACACAGCACGCCTCCACACAGACACTCACATACATATATACACACATACACACACATGCCACATACACACGGCACGCCAACACAGACACTCACATACACACACATGCCACATACACACGGCACGCCTCCACACACACACATACAAATACATACTCATGCCTCATACACACAGCACGCCTCCACACAGACACTCACATACATATATACACACATACACACACATGCCACATACACACGGCACGCCACCACACAGACACTCACATACACACACATGCCACATACACACGGCACGCCTCCACACACATACAAATACATACTCATGCCTCATACACACAGCACGCCTCCACACAGACACTCACATACACACACATGCCACATACACCCGGCACGTCTCCACACAGACACTCACATACAACATACATACACATGCCACATACACACGGCACGCCTCCACACAGACACTCACATACATATATACTCACATACACACACATGCCACATACACACAGCACGCCTCCACACAGACACTCACATATATATATACACACATACACACACATGCCACATACACACGGCACGCCTCCACACAGACACTCACATACACACACATGCCACATACACACGGCATGCCTCCACACACACACATACAAATACATACTCATGCCTCATACACACAGCACGCCTCCACACAGACACTCACATACACACACAAGCCACATACACACGGCACACCTCCACACAGACACTCAGATACAACATACATACACCTGCCACATACACACGGCACGCCTCCACACACACACATACAAATACATACTCATGCCTCATACACACAGCACGCCTCCACACAGACACTCACATACACACATGCCACATACACACAGCACGCCTCCACACAGACACTCACATACACACACATGCCACATACACACGGCATGCCCCACACAGACACTCACATACAACTTACATACACATGCCATATACACAGGGCACGCCTCCACACACACACATACAAATACATACTCATGCCTCATACACACAGCACGCCTCCACACAGACACTCACATACATACATACACACATACACACACATGCCACATACACACGGCACGACTCCATAAGACACTCACATACATACATACACACGGCACGCCTCCACACACACACATACAAATACATACTCATGCCTGATACACACAGCACGCCTCCACACAGACAGCACATACATACATACACACATACACACACATGCCTCCAGACAGACACACATACAATACATACTCATGCCTCATACACACAGCACGCCTCCACACAGATATCACATACATACATACACACATACACACACATGACACATACACACGGCACGCCTCCACACACTCACATACATACACATGCCACATACACACGGCACGCCTCCACACACACACATACAAATACATACTCATGCCTCATACACACAGCACGCCTCCGCACAGACACTCACATACATATATTCACACATACACACACATGCCACATACACACAGCAGGCCTCCACACAGACATTCACATACATACATACACACATACACACACATGCCACATACACACGGCACGCCAACACAGACACTCACATACACACACATGCCACATACACACGGCACGCCTCCACACACACACATACAAATACATACTCATGCCTCATCCACACAGCACGCCTCCACACAGACACTCACATACACACACATGCCACATACACACGGCACGCCTCCACACACACACATACAAATACATACTCATGCCTCATACGCACAGCACGCCTCCACACAGACACTCACATACATACATACACACATACACACACATGCCACATACACACGGCACGCCACCACACAGACACTCACATACACACACATGCCACATAAACACGGTTCGCCTCCACACACACACATACAAATACATACTCATGCCTCATACACACAGCACGCCTCCACACAGACACTCACATACATACATACACACATACACACACATGCCACATACACACGGCACGCCTCCACACAGACACTCACATACACACACATGCCACATACACACGGCACGCCTCCACACACACACATACAAATACATACTCATGCCTCATACACACAGCACGCCTCCACACACTCACATACACACACATGCCACATACACACGGCACGCCTCCACACACACACATACAAATTCATACTCATGCCTCATACACACAGCACGCCTCCACACAGACACTCACATACATACATACACACATACACACACATGCCACATACTCACGGCACGCCTCCACACAGACACTCACATACATACACATGCCACATACACACGGCACGCCTCCACACACACACATACAAATACATACTCATGCCTCATACACACAGCACGCCTCTACACAGACACTCACATACATACATACATACATACACACACATGCCACATACACACGGCACGCCTCCACACAGACACTCACATACATACACAGGCCACATACACACGGCACGCCTCCACACACACACATACAAAGGTTCCCTTTTTTCCGATAACTCTAGCTTATGTCAAATCGACATAAAACTAGCCAGCACACTGCCTTGATACCCACCCGGCAAAGAGACTAGATTCACCTTTATGAGACAATATTAACATGTGGATTAAAGACAGAAAATCTTATTTAAAATATATTCTTTTTTTAACTGGATTCCCTACAGCAGGGCCTATTTAAATCAGAAAAGCACAGCTAATCCATTATGAGTCTAAACAATGCTGGACAAGGCTCAAGAACAACATATACTTCTCGATCAATTTCTCTGAGGTAACTGAACCAAAACGTCACTCCTGGCAAAGGGACCAAGTTGCTTCAATGACTGTGGTCGTAGCCGTATTTATCAGAACAAAGTCCGCTTTGCTCAAGTGAAACAGGAGTCGCCTCTCTGCTCCCTTCCTGTAACACAGTCTTCCTCCTCCAGCGCTTCCAAGACCTCTCCCTCCGTTTCTCCTGGAAGACGCCTCCTAGACTCAGGTCTAGGCAATCCTCATGGTCTTCCTCAAAACCACAGTTAAAAATGAAAACAACCCTCATATGCTTTTTGCTTTTCCTTCTTAAAAGCAAAGGCTGGGGATACAACAAACACACATTCCAGCTGGGTGTCAGGTGACCAAGCAGCTGCACCGAAATTCAGCATGTCAGTCAAGGTCACGATTAAACAATAAGGTACTAGAGTAATGAATAAGTAGTAAATTTAAAATTTAACCATTTATCAGAATTTCATTATTCGATTGTTTTTAAAAATAGTGTTGTGCGGTGTATTCATGATTTTTGTGTGTGTGGGTGCACATCTGTATTGTGCATACAAGCTTGTGCAGAGGGCACCCCAGGGGTCCTCCCCTTAGTTTTCCAGCCCAGCTGTCTCACAGGCCTGCACCTGTCTCTGCCTCCCCAATACTGGGATGACAACCATGTAGCGCCACCTCTGGCTTTTGTAAGCATCAGGTTCTGGACCACAACAGATCCCCACACTTGCATGGCAGCCACTCTGTCCGCTGGGCTATCTTCCCAGCCCCTGTAACTTATTTTTTTTTTGGCCTTAAGAGTTTTAAATGTATTTATTATATCATATCATGACTTGAGAAAAGAACGGATCCTTAAACCTTGGGTTTGAAAATACAAATACAGAGTAAGAGAAGAGGAAGGAAAAGCATGAATTTATACTCATGTATCAGTTCCAGGTCAGAATCTTTTCAAAACTGGAATAACAGATTTTAATCATCTCACACCGTGAAAGAAGCACACTTCTTTCCTCCTCTTCCAAGCACACTTTTTATTCTAGAAGTTTCCAGAAAAATAATTGCTATCTCTGCAAACAGCGACTGGCTATTAGCAAGTTCTACGATGCCAGCACTGTTTTACAGAGTACAAGATTAAGGACCTTCTGTCCAAGTAATCCTTTTAAATAAATGTACAGTTCCTCTTACATATTGGTTTTCTATCATCATTGTGGTGAGGAGGTGTGTGGAGAGGTTGGCTGGTTTTCCTTCTTTTCTTCCTTTTTTTGAGATAGGGTCTCACTATGGCTGTCCTGGAACATCTATGTAGACCAGGCTAGCTTTGAACTCATAAAATCCACCTGCAGCTGTCGCCCAAGGGCTGGTATTAAAGGCATGTGCTACCATGACTGGTTGGTTACCATGAGACAGGATCTGAATGATGCCACCCAAGCTGGACTAGAACTTGTCATGTGCCACCGGCTACCTTTAAATCCGTGTCCTTTCTGCTTCAGCCTCCTAAGTGCTTGCAGCCACCCACCCCCACGCCTAGCTCTACCTCTCTGGGGTTTTGTTGTTGCTGTTTGTTTGTTTCTTTTGTCTTGCTTTCAGACTCATATTTGAATGCATAGTCACCAGGGAATGGCACTATTTGAAAAGGTTAAAAGATTAGGAGGTGTGGCCTCGCCAGAGGAAAATCATGAATTCTAAATGTTAGGTTGAACTTTCAGATCTTAAGAGAAAAATAATTGCCAGGTGGTGGTGACAAGAGCCTTTGCTCCCAGCAATCGGGGGCCAGAAGCAGGCCGATCTCTCCGAGTTCTACATAGTGAGTTCTAGGACAGTCAGGCAGTAGAGACCCTCTCTGAAAAACTAATCAAAACAACAGCAAATCCCTAATTAGAATGCGTCGTATGGAGAGCTGATATTGGGACTGGAGGGATGTCTCAGCAATTGAGAGCACTTGCTGTGCTTGCAGAGAAAGCAGTTAAATTCCCAGCACCCATGCGGCTGCTCACAATCATTTACAATTGCAGTTCCAAGGAATCTGAGGCCCTCTTCAGGCCTCTGGGGGCACTAGGCACACACGTGTACAGTCAAGCAAAATATTCATATACATAAATTTTTTAATAAAAGGAACCATTATCGATCTGATTAAATGACATTTGCAGAATGGTCTCCTCCTCTCAGATCCTGGTGTGACTCACTGCCCTTGTTTAGCTTCCAGTTTACACAGCGCCTGCTCAGAAGGATGAGCTCCATGTAGGGATCAGTGACCTCCACAGACGTGATCTGAAGCCGCCCTCCCAAGTCAGCCTTCACCACATGACCTGCACTAATTCTCCCCTCCCCCGTTGGTAGCTGAAATGATCTGCTATGGGGAATCTCTGGAATAAGCCAGAACAGTTCCTGAAAGGCTCCGGTCCCAGGTCCAGTCTGTAATCTCTTGTATTTTCGGTTGTGAGCCTAGCTAGCCTTTAATAGCTGAGCAATCTCTCCGGCCCCCAATTTTACACACTAAAACCACAAGGCGGGGCAGGAAAGCAAGCGAGATTTTACAGAAGCACACAATGGCGGTCAGCAGGTTGCTAAGAGCAATGACCCGTTGTTTCGGGGATTTGTCCAAGTCGTCCCGCTTCAGGTACCAAGTGAAATCATGCTTGGCAAACAGGCAGACTCAGCTGAGCTTTAAGTGAACCACTAGATAAAGCAGTATAACACCTTGGTCTGCTCTACCATTCTTCTGACTTCAGAAGTTTGTCCACTCTCATTCACTTATATTAACTGTCATGCCGGGAATGCTGGTGCATATCTTCAATCCCAGCTCTTGGGAGCCAGAGGCAGGAAGATCTCTGAGCTTAAGACCAGTTTGGGCTACATAAAGAGTCCCAGGCCAGCCAGGGCTACAGAGTGACACTTATCTAAAAAAAAAATACTTTTTTATTTCCAAGTGTTTGCCTCATGTATGCACACCACATGGTTGGTGCCTGGAGGCCAGAAGAGGGCATCGGATCTCCTGGAACTGGAGTTACGGTAGAAACGGAAACCTAGTCCCCCCAAGGAAGTGCTCTCAACGTCTCAGTCATTCCCCCGGTCCCTATGTTTATAGATTCAATGGTGGATGATAAATCAAATTGTGGGGTTATATACTATAAAAAGATGTAGCCCTGTGTGTTGGCACATGCCTTTAATTCCAGCACTTAGGAGGCAGAGCTAGGGGGATCTCTTGTGAGTTCAGGGCCAACCTGGTCTACATAGCAAATCTGAGACCCTATCTTTAAAAATAATAGAGCCAATAAAGTATCTAATGTTGATCAACTGATATGAAAAGGTCAGCAGTATATATTTTAACGGGTCAGATTGGAGAAGAGCATACACAGGATTCTAATTTCAACTCTACCAACCACCCCCACATACAATGCATCGCACCCTGATAAACACGGCCAGTGTGGCCTGGCACCGACGGAGGCAAGCATTTGCTGATAAGGGAAGGCAGGTCTGCATTCCCATGTGAGAGAACCCCAAGAATTTTCAGGGCACCGTGTCAGTCAAAACTATTTCCCACAACTCCGAGGTCCAGAAACTCATCAGATGGAGGAAAGCAACCCGCCTGTCACACAGACTCTTCTAAGGGAGGACTAGGCGGCACACACTCTGGGACGCAGGGGAAAACTTACTGCGGTGGATAGTCGGGATGCCAACGTCATTTCCAGGTTCCCTTTGAGGCCGAGCAGCGCAGGGACTAGAATGAACACTTCTGTCACGTTCCTGAACACCTCCCAGTGCTGGGGACAAGAGGAACAGCTGCTCTTTAGAACGAGGACATCTCTAAAGACCCTGGGCTTCTGCTTCTAACGTTGCTTCTCCTTTTCTGTCACTGAGACAGGGTCTCACCCTGTGCCCTGGTTGGCCTAAAACTCAGTAAGTAGACCAGGCTGGGCTCCTGAGTACAGGGATTAGGGCGTGCACCACCCTGCCTGGCATTGCTTCCCTGTCTTAAATACAATAATACAAACGCAAAAAAAAAATGTTTTGGGCACTGGGGACGTAAGCTGGGGGACTGCGAACCTGCCTGACATACAGGAGGCCGTGGGCACCATCTCCAGAACCACACACAAATGGAGGCTGGGGCAGAGGTGGAAGAGGTGGAGGAGGTGAAGGAGGGAGGGTGAAGACAAAGAGGAGCAGCAGTTTGGGTGTGGAGATGAGGAACAGAAGTTAGTCCTTATTTTAGTGCTACATTGTTTGAACACATTTCAATGAGCATATGGAAATTTTCTTTTAAAATAAACTATTTCAAAAGACTGCTTGCTGACTGGGCTTTTCTTTTACTTGGCTTATTTTGGGGTTTGCAAAAGAGTTACTTTATTTGCAAGGAATACGTCAAATCTAAGATAATGCTTGACCGCTGGGGATACAGCTCAGGCTCCTGCCACACGTGATGGTCCACTGTCAGCACCGCAAAGATGTTATCCTATGCAAAGCAACTGAATGAGAAAACATGAAGTCAAGCCAGATGTGTGCACACCTGTGATCCCAGCACTTGGGGGAGGCGCTAAGGCAGGAAAGACTGCAAGCTCAAAGGTATAGAGTGAGACTCTATTGAAAGAGGGGAAAATGGAGGAGGAAAGGAAAAGAGAAAGAAGGGGAGGGGAGAAGGGAGGAGAGGAAGGGTTTGGGTGAGTAAGCATAAGGACCCAGATTCAACACTCAGAACCTATGTTTTAAAAAAAAAGAACATGATGCCACATGCCTTTAACCCCAGCACTTGGGAGGCAGAGTCAAAGGCAGCTGGATCTCTGTGAGTTCAAGGCCAGCCTGATCCACACAGTGAATTCCAGAAGAGCCAGGAGATGTGGAAATTCCTGTTTCAAAGTAACGAATCAATCAATCAATTAAAAACCCGGAGAGCCAAGCACGTTGGCATGCACATGACCCCAATGATGAGGAGGCAGAGGCAGGCAAGACCCCTAGAGCGTCACTGGCTGCCAGTTGAATCCGTCAGTTCCAGATAGAACTGAGAGACCCCGCCACAGGAAGACACCCACGGTTGGCCTCTGGCACACACGAGCGCGGGCACACACACAGTGTGCGAAACTGAAGATGGAAACTCACCTGTACTATGTCCAAAACCATGCCGGCAGAAACTGTTCCAAAGCCGGCCAGCAAGAACGGCATGGGAGGGGTCCGAGTACTCGGGGCTCCCGGGCGGGCAGCAGTTCCTTTGTTTCTGTGGCCTGCCTGCACCAAGCAGGGTAGGCGCTTTGTTTGCGAGCTGCCCAACCAGCACGGAGGCTTGATCTTTCGGCGCCAGGAGACCCAGCATTGGGGTGAGTTTCTGGCCCACGGCGCCAGCCTGGAACGGGGAGCTCGGGGGTTTCTTGGCCCCCTGTCCTTCTTGGGCTCTCTGCAGGGCCTCTACTCCCTGGGTGCTGCCTCTTTCTTCCTGGCCCACCCAGCTTCTGTCCAGAGCCCTCCCCACTTGGCCCCACTGCCCTCTTTTGGCGCGTGGCATCGCCCAGCCCAGCCTAACTGGGCGCTGGGTCCGAGTACTCTGGGCTCCCGGGCGGGCAGCAGTTCCTTTGTTTCTGTGGCCTGCCTGCACCAAGCGGGGTAGGTGCTTTGTTTGCGAGCTGCCCAACCAGCACGGAGGCCTGATCTCTCGGCGCCAGGAGAGCCAACATTGGGGAGAGCCAGCGTTTGGTAGGCAAGGAGACCTGATCGGCTAAAAGAAGATCCATAGGGAGCATTTGGAAGAAGAGATGGGCCGACGTCCAGGCAAGAATTAGCCCAACAAGCTGAAAAGCAACATGAAGCCACCAGAAACAAGCGACCACACAACGGGAGGACAAGAACCCCTTAATCAAGAAGAAGGAGAAAAGATTGACTTCATGAAAGTGATTGACACCCTTAAACAGCATGTAAAAAACACCCTTATAGAAATGGATGAGAAATATAACAGAAAGTTTGAAGAATTGAATAAATCAGTGAATGATACCCTAGAAAACCAAGGAAAAACAATCAAACAGATAATGGAAACAGTTCAAGACCTGAACACTGAAATGGAGGCAAAGAAGAAAACACAAACAGAGGGCCGGCTGGACATGGAAAATCTAGGTAAATGAATAGAGACTACAGAAACAAGCATAACTAGCAGAATACAAGAGATAGAAGAAAGACTCTCGGATTCTGAAGATACCATAGAGAAAATAAACACACTGATCAAAGAAAACAGCAAGTCCAACAAACTCTCATCACAAAACATTCAGGAAATATGGGACACAATAAAAAGACCAAACCTAAGAATAATAGGAGTAGAGGAAGGAGAAGAAGTGCAGCTCAATGGTACAGAAAATATATTTAATAAAATTATAGAAGAAAACTTTCCCAACCTAAAGAAAGATACACCTATGAAGGTGCAAGAAGCATACAGAACACCGAATAGGCTGGATTAAAAAAAAAAAAACATCCCCTCGCCATATAATTATCAAAACACAAAGCATACGGAATAAGGAAAGAATATTAAGAGCTGCAAAGGAAAAAAGGCAAATTACTTATAAAGGTAAACCTATCAGACTTACACCTGACTTCTCCATGGAAACCATGAAAGCCAGAAGGTCCTGGATAGATGTATTGCAGAAACTGAGAGACCATGGGTGCAAGCCCAGATTACTATACCCAGCCAAGCTTTCATTCACTATAAATGGAGAAAATAAAATTTTCCAGGATAAAAACAAATTTAAACAATACACAGCCATAAATCCAGCCTTACAGAAAGTAATTGAAGGAAAATCACTAACCAAGGAGTCCAACAATGACCACAATAACTCAGACATCTAGAGACCCTTCACCAACACAAAACAAAGAAGGGAAACACACAAACTCTATGACTAAAAAAAAACGACCGGAGTTAACAACCTCTGGTCATTAATATCACTTAATGTCAATGGACTCAACTCACCTATAAAAAGGCACAGGCTAAGAGATTGGATAAGAAAACAGGATCCAACATTCTGCTGTTTACAAGAAACATACCTCAACCACAAAGACAGGCACCTACTCAGAGTAAAGGGCTGGGAAAAGGCCTATCAAGCAAATGGACCTAAGAAACAGGCAGGTGTGGCCATACTAATCTCTAACAAAGTTGACTTCAAACTTAAATCAATCAGAAGAGATGGAGAGGGGCATTTGATACTCATAACAGGAGCAGTTCATCAGGATGAGGTCTCAATCCTGAACATCTATGCCCCTAATATAAAAGCACCCACGTACATAAAAGAAACATTGCTAAAATTCAAGGCAGCCATCAAACCGCACACACTAATAGTAGGAGACTTCAACACTCCTCTTTCACCAATGGACAGGTCAATCAGACAGAAACCTAACAGAGAAATAAGAGAATTAATGGAGGTAATGAATCAAATGGACTTAACAGACATCTATAGAACATTCCATCCAAATAGGAAAGAATATACCTTCTTCTCTGCAGCTCATGGAACCTTCTCGAAAATCGACCACATAGTCGGTAACAAAGCAAACATCCACAGTTACAAAAAAATATTAGTAACCACCTGTGTCTTATCAGATCACCATGGATTAAAATTAGAATTCAGCAATAATGCTACCCCCAGAAAGCATACAAAGTCATGGAAACTGAACAGTCAACTATTGAACCATACCTGGATTAAGGAATAAATAAAGAAAGAAATTAAAGTCTTCCTGGAATTCAATGAAAATAAAGAAACAACATACTCAAACTTATGGGACACTATGAAAGCAGTCCTAAGAGGAAAGTTCATAGCACTAAGTGCCCACTTAAAGAAAACAGAGAAAGCTCACATTGGAGACTTAACAGCCCACCTGAAAGCTCTAGAACAAAAGAAGCAGACTCACCTAGGAGGAGTAGAAGACTGGAAATAATCAAACTGAGGGCTGAAATCAACAAAATAGAAACACAGAAAACAATCCAAAGAATCAATGAAACAAAAAGCTGGTTCCTGAAGAAAATCAACAAGATTGACAAACCACTATCCAAGCTAATCAAACGGCAGAGAGAGAATTTGCAAATTAATAAGATCAGAAATGAAAAGGGGGACATAACCACAGACACAGAGGAAATTCAGAGAATCATTAGATCTTACTACAAAAGCCTATATGCCACAAAATTGGAAAATGTAAAGGAAATGGATACTTTTTTAGATAAATATCATATACCAAAGTTAAATCAGGACCTGGTGAACAATCTAAATAGACCTGTTAGTCGCGAAGAATTAGAAGAGGTTATCAAAAACCTCCCTACCAAAAAAAGCCCAGGACCAGATGGTTTCAATGCGGAATTCTAACAGAACTTCCAAGATCTAATACCTATACTCCTTAATGTATTCCACAATATAGAAACAGAAGGGTCATTACCAAACTCCTTTTATGAAGCCACAATTACTCTGATACCAAAACCACTCAAAGACTCAACCAGGAAAGAGAACTACAGGCCAATCTCACTCATGAATATCGATGCAAAAATCCTCAACAAAATACTGGCAAATCGAATCCAAGAACACATCCGAAAAATTATCCATTATGATCAAGTAGGCTTCATTCCTGAGATGCAGGGCTGGTTCAACATACGAAAATCTATCAATGTAATCCAGCATATAAATAAACTGAAAGAAAAAAACCATATGATCATTTCATTAGATGCCGAAAAAGCATTTGACAAAATTCAACATCCATTTAAGTTAAAAGTCTTGGAGAGATTAGGGATACAAGGGTCATATCTAAATATAATAAAAGCTATATACAGCAAGCCGACAGCTAACATCAAATTAAACGGAGAGAAACTCAAAGCCATCCCGCTTAACTCAGGAACACGACAAGGATGTCCACTCTCGCCATACCTCTTCAATATAGTGCTTGAAGTTCTAGCAATAGCAATAAGACAATATAATGGGATCAAGCGGATTCGAATTGGAAAGGAAGAAGTTAAACTTTCGTTATTCGCAGATGATATGATAGTGTACTTAAGCGACCCCCAAAACACCACCAAAGAAATTTTACAGCTGATAAACAGCTTTAGTAATGTGGCAGGATACAAGATCAACTCCAAAAAATCAGTCGCCCTCTTATACACAAAGGATATGGAAGCAGAGGGGGAAATCAGAGAAGCTTCACCATTCACGATAGCCACAAACAGCGTAAAATATCTTGGGGTAAATCTAACCAAGGAAGTGAAAGATCTATTGGACAAGAACTTTAAGGCATTGAAGAATGAAATTGAAGAGGATACCAAAAAATGGATGGACCTCCCTTGCTCTTGGATTGGGAGGATCAACATAGTAAAAATGGCAATTCTACCAAAGGCAATTTATAGATTCAATGCAATCCCCATCAAGATCCCATCAAAATTCTTCACAGATCTGGAGAAGACAATAATCAACTTTATATGGAAAAACAAAAAACACAGGATAGCCAAAACAATCCTATACAATAAAGGATCTTCTGGAGGCATTACCATCCCTGACTTCAAACTCTATTACAGAGCTACAGTAATGAAAACAGTGTGGTACTGGCATAAAAACAGAGAAGTCGACCAATGGAATCATATAGAAGACCCGGATTTTATCCCACAAACCTATGAACACCTAATTTTTGATAAAGGAGCTAAAAGTATACAATGGAAGAAAGAAAGCATCTTCAACAAATGGTGCTGGCACAACTGGATGTCATCCTGTAGAAGAATGAAAATAGACCCTTATCTATCACCATGCACAAAACTCAAGTCCAAATGGATTAAAGACCTCAATATCAGCCCGAACACACTGAACCTGATAGAAGAGAAAGTGGGAAATACCCTACAACAGATGGGCACAGGAGATCGCTTCCTATGTATAACCCCAGAAGCACAGACATTAAGGGCAACATTGAATTAATGGGACCTACTTAAACTGAGAAGCTTCTGTAAAGCAAAGGACATAGTCACTAAGACACAAAGGCAACCTACTGACTGGGAGAAGATCTTCACTAACCCCACAACGGACAAAGGTCTGATCTCCAAAATATATAGAGAACTCAAGAAACTAGACTTTAAAATGCTAATTAACCCAATTAAAAAATGGGGCACTGAACTGAACAGAGAATTCTCAGCAGAGGAAGTTCAAATGGCCAAAAGACACTTAAAGTCGTGCTCAACTTCCTTAGCAATCAGGGAAATGCAAATCAAAACAACTTTGAGATATCATCTTACACCTGTCAGAATGGCTAAAGTCAAAAACACCAAGGATAACCTTTGCTGGAGAGGCTGTTGAGGAACGGGTACCCTCATCCATTGCTGGTGGGAATGCAATCTTGTGCAACCACTATGGAAGTCAGTGTTTCGGTTTCTCAGGAAATTCGGGATCAACTTACCCCTGGACCCAGCAATACCACTCCTGGGAATATACCCAAGAGATGCTCTATCATATGACAAAAGCATTTGTTCAACTATGTTCATAGCAGTATTATTTGTAATATCCAGAACCTGGAAACAACCTAGATGCCCTTCAATGGAAGAATGGATGAAGAAAATATGGAATATATACACGCTAGAGTACTACGCTGCGGTAAAAAACAATGACTTCTCGAATTTTGCATGCAAATGGATGGAAATAGAAAACACTATCCTGAGTGAGGTGTCCCAGACCCAAAAAGATGAACATTGGATGTACTCGCTCATAATTGGTTTCTAGCCATAAATAAGGGCCACGGAGTCTACAATAGGTGAACCTAAAGAAGCTAAGTAAGAAGGTGAACCCAAGGAAAAACATATAGTTATCCTCTTGGCTAAGGGAAGTAGACCAAATTGCCGGGGAGAAAATTAGGATCTTGGGGGTGGGGTGGGATGGGGGTAAGGGGAGACGGGGAGAGAAAAGGTAGAAGGGAAGGAGGGGGGACTTGGGGAATCAGGAGAATTGGGATAAAGGAAAGGTGGATAGGGGAGCACGGAACCACAATTCTTAGTTAAGGGAGCCACTTTAGGGTTGGCAAGAGATTTGACCCTAGAGGGGCTCCCAAGTGCCCAAGATGAGGTTCCCAGTTAGTTCCTTGGGCAGCTGAGGATTGGGAACCTGAAATGACCCTATCCTAGAGCAATACTGACGAATATCTTGCATATCATCATAGAACCTTCATCTGGTGATGGATAGAGATAGAGACAGAGACCCACACATGAGCACTGGACTGAACTCCCAAGGTCCCACTGAGGAGCAGAAGGAGGGAGAACATGAGCAAAGAAGTCGGGACCACGAGGCATGCACCCACCCACTGAGACAGTGGAGCTGATCTACTGGGAGCTCACCAAGGCCAGCTGGACTGTGACCGAAAAAGCATGGGATAAAACCGGACTCTCTGAACATGGCGAACAATGAGGGCTGATGAGACGCCAAGGACAATGGCACGGGGTTTTTATCCTACTTAATGAGCTGGCTTTGTGGAAGCCTAGCCAGTTTGGATGTTCACCTTCCTAGATACGGACGGAGGCGGGAGGACTTAGGACTTACCACAGGGCAGGGAACCTGGACTGCTCTGTGGACTGGAGAGGGAGAGGGAGAGGAGTGGGGGGAGGGGGAGAAGGATGGGAGGAGGGGGAGGGAAATGGGAGGCTGGGAGGAGGTGGAAACTTGTTTTTTGTTTATGTTTTTTTTTTCTTCTTTTCTTAATAAAAAAAAAAAAAGAACGGCATGAGAATCTGCAGAGCCATGACTCCGCTGGACTCCTTCCGGAGCTTCCGGTTTGTTTCCACAATAACATCATTGCCCTCACTGGACAGATCTTCGTCCTGCAGCATGGCGGTGGTTTCCGAAGCCTCCCTTCAGTCGCAGTAGCTATAGCTGGCATAGTAGTCGTACTTGGGGCTGCCGCTGGCTGGCGCATGCCCACCGCCGCCGCCGTAGAAGGCCTGCTCCAAGAACTCGTGGTAGTCCAGATGTGGCCTGACCTCTTGCTGAAGGTCTGCGCTCCGCCCGACAGCCTGTCCTGCCAAAGGCCATTCGCTTTTATGCCTGTCGTCCTGGTTCTTCTGGTAGATGACTGGCACCATGCTTAGAAGTAAGTTCAAAAACTTGTCAGACTGAATGGTGTTTAGATTTAAAGTCCAGTTGACAAAACCTCCTCCACTGTCGGGGCTGCCACTTGTCTTGCAGGTGACAGATCTTCCTTTGCTGTGAGTCATGTTGTCATCACAGAAAGCCCTGTGTCCTCCAAACTCAAGTTCCACCAAGCATAGCAGAGCCTACGCTGTCCCAGCGCTCCCCAAAGTTAAGCCATTGGCTTTGCTGTACAGGGAACACTCCCACTGGTAAGAAACATTCAGAAGTTCTAGAGAGGGATTCAATCTGCAATGAAAAAATAAAATTTAAAAACTTAGATTAACTACACTTATACTGATTTTCATACACGCACAGGAGCCATACTCTGAGTTGGAGACAGATCGGTTTTGTGACATACAAGCGTTTTTTTTTTGTTTTTTTGTTTTTTTAAATAAAAATACAGTGCAGAATCCAGATGTGGTGGTGCACACCTTTAACCACAGCACTCAGGAGGCAGAGACAGGGCGGTCTCTGTGAGGTTAAAGCCAGCCTGGTCTACACACTGAGTTCCAAGTGTGCCAGGACTACAGGGTGAGATCCTGCATCAAAAACAAAACAAGCAAGATGTAGAAACGTTTTGCAAGCTATCTTGGATAAAAGCGTTTTTATTTTTTATGCTCCGTGTAACAGAAGCCCGTGTGAGGTCTTCGGCGGCCTCTGAAGTTCTACAGTGAATAGATACAGTGAAGGAATGAAGTGATGGCATCTGTGGGACACAGCGGTACAGTCCCGCGGTCGCAGCACGAAGGAGGCCAGGCCACAGCAGAGGATTACCAAAGACAGACAGCAGTCTAGGCTACAGCGAGACCTCTTTCTATCCAAACCAGAGAAGAGAAGCCATGGCTCCCATCGCTATGGCAAGGACTCAGAATTAAACTGTGTTTGTCTCCGAGTTTCGGCACCAAAATAAATAAATTCTCTTAGCCACTTAAACGTAACAATATAAAAGACATAGAAAGTATATATGTGCTGGTTGTCTGAATGAGAATGCCCGTATAGGCGCCTAGATCTGGATGCTGAGGCCCCAGCTGATGAGCTGTCAGCGGGTAGGACTGGCCTTGTTGGAGGAGGTGTGTCATTGGTGGGATGAATTTTGAGATTTCAAAGGCCCATGTCAGGCCAGTGTGTCTCTTTGCCTGCTGCCTGCAGATCAGCTGCTCCAGCACCACGCCTGCCTGAGGGCTGCCATGCTGCCCTGCCCTGATAATAACAGACTAACCCTCTGGAATGTGAGCAAGCCCGCCATTAAATGCTTTTCTTATAGAGCTGCCTTGGTCATGGTGTCCTTCACAGCAACAGAACAGTGACTAGGCTGTGTGCCATTTATGCTATTTCAGCTACTACAGGCAATTTTAATGCTTTTATTTCTGTGGCACTGAGGGCTGAGCATAGGGCTTCATACATGCTGTGTAAGCACTCGCCCTCTGAGATTCCATCCCACATGGTTTTACTTTTTCATTTTGAGGCAGAGTCACAGTTGCCTGGGCAGACCTTGAATTTGTAATCCTCCTGCCTCATTCTCCAGAGTAGCTGGGATCATGAGCCTGCACAACCAGGCACAGATACAGATGATTTCAAGTAGAGAGAAGCCCCATGTGGTGGCGCACATCTCTAATCCCAGCACTCAGGAGGCAAAGGCAGCAGATCTCCTTGAATTTGAGGCCAGGCTGGTCTACAGAGTAAGCTCCAGGACAGCCAGGGGATAGGTAGTGAAACCCTGCTGAGGGAGTGGGGGAGGGATAGAAATCAGAAACTGCACTTTTGCTAATATCCCTGGTGACTGGCATACACAATCAAGTGTGAGATGCTCTAAGACACTCGATAATCTGATCTACCCTGGAGACCACACATAAATGTGAACTAGTGTATAAACAGAGAGAACACGCACACACTACCAGCCAAAGTAGAAATGGTGGTAGCAGTGGAAGACAGCATGGTGTGATCTACTTTTTAGTAGAAACAGCACACACACCCTACAGCCCCACGACTTAAGAATCCCACCCTAAGCACATATCCTGAAGAGACCCTGTGTAAGACAAGATGACAAAAAAGAGGGGGGAGGGAGGGAGAGAGGAAGTGAAAGAGAGAGAGAGGAAGGCAGGGAAGGGGGGAGGGAAAAGGAGGGAAGAAGAGAGGGAGGGAAGGAGAGAGGGAAGAATAGAAGGAGGGAGGAGGGGAGAAAGGGAGGGAGTGGAAGGGGGAGGGGGGAGAGGAATGCAATGGATAGATCCATGAGAGGATTCAACTCAGTCACAAGAGAATGAATGGTTCTGTGTGAGGAATGGTATAAAGTCCGGGGTCCTTCACAGGTACTGCTTACGGAGCTTAAGTTTCACGGTCTTAACGAGCATTTACTGCAGTTCTCTGAATCATGCCCATGTCTTACAAAGGTGCTTGGGACTAGAGACCTGGCTCAATGGTTAACAGACAGCACTTGGTGCTCTTGCAGAGAACCCAGTTCCAACAGGGCTGCTCACACAACCACCTGGAATGCCAGCCCCAGAGGATCCTCGGATGCCAGGCATACATGCAGCATGCATACGTGCATGTAGACAAAGGCTCAGACTCACAAGGTGAAACTCCAATCTCTTTAAACTCCAGTATGAGCGGTGCTGTGGCAGATCTTACCACAAACCCAGACATTGCTCCCTTCCTATGAGAGGATGATGAGCTCCACCTGTCGCCATGGTTTCCGGGACACTCATCAGGATGACACATCTTCATCTCCGCTGACAGTAGGTCTAGCCATGATTCATTTGGGCTGATGGAATAAAGGCAGCAGCCACACACACCAGGAGGAATGATTCAGGGGATCTGACCCCAAATGGCTACTTACTTTCCTTTAGTAGAGCGTCTCCCATATACTGAGAAACAAAAGGTTCCAGTTAAACGTCAAGAGCTTCAAAATAACACTTCCTAAAGATCTGAATCTCAAAGCCCAGAACAGTTTCTTCTGAAATTTAGCACTTCCTGGGGCAGTCAGATGACTCAGCAGCTGAGGGTGACAGTGACGGCCCGGCCTTGCAAACCCTGAAGACTGAAGTCAACCCCCGGGACCCACATAGATGTTAAAGGGGAGAATCAACTCCACAACTGTCCTCTGATCTAACATAAGCAACAACAACAATAGTAACAACAGCAACGATGATGATGATGACGATAAATAAAAGGTTTTGAAAGTTAAAAACATCGAGCAGTTAGGGTTATAGGAAACTCCATGAGAACTGTAGCATTAACGCCAAATTTTTAAAAAGCTGAAACTGGTGGTGCACACCTTTAATCCCAGCACTCCTGAGGCAGGCGGATCTCTGCGAGTTTGAGGCCAGCCTGGTCTACAAGAGCGAGTTCCAGGACAGCTAGGGCTGTTACACAGACAGACCCTGTCTCAAATCCCCCCCCCCAAAAAAATAGATAAAATAAAAGAGAAAGAAAAAAAGCCTGTTTACTAGAAACTACATGGTTAAACGGGGATCTTTTTTAATTTAGCAGGTATCATGGAAAAAGTCTAGTACCTGTATAAGATTATAGACAAATGTAAACACTGTTTCTTTTCAAAAAGGAAAAGACGTGTATTTGGGGCCTGGGCTGCCAGTCCTGGCCACTCCGCAGGAATGCATTCTGTTCCTTCCATTTTCTCTTTATCAACTTGGCTTTCAGAGGGGTCCTGCCATACTAAACTTGCCTGATGGCACACCAACTACCTGCTTAGCCCTCTAACAATATCACTAAGTACTTAACTGTGTGGGGTCTAAAGGACTGGTTTTGGGGAGTTTCCTTTATGCAGCACCCAAAGAGCCCTGGCTGCCCCCTTTCCTTTCAAGACCCAAATCAAAATAACACCAATCAATCATTCTCTCTCTCTCCCTCCTTCCTTTTTCGTCTCCTTTTCTATCCCTCACTCAACCTCCCCCTCTTCTTAAGACAAAGTATCACTGTGTAGCCCAGGCTAGCCAGGAACTCACTACGTAGACCAGGCTATCCTAATACTCGCAGAGATCTGCCTGGTATTCATGCTGGGATTAAAGGTGTACACCACCAAGCCCAGCCCATTCATCATTTTTAATCCTTTGATTTCATCATTCTTATTCACTGGACTTCCTGCAATGGTTTTCTAGATGACCTAGACCAATCAAATTCTACTCTAAGCTCTCTCTCTCTCTCTCTCTCTCTCTCTCTCTCTCTCTCTCTGTGTGTGTGTGTGTGTGTGTGTGTGTGTGTGTGTGTGTGTGTGTGTGTGTGCGTGCCTGTGTGTTCTCCTGAACAGAACACAGGTCCTTGTCCATGCTAGGTAAGCAATCTATCAGGTGAACTGCATCCCAAGACTCCTGCAATCCAATCCCCTTTACAAGTTCCCTCCTTCTGTACTTTCTACCATACAGCCCCCCACACCCAGAACTTTTGCCTCAAAGACCCTGCTAAAATATGCCGCTTCAAGAAAGTCCCCCCCACCCCCCTGGTTAGTGCACAGGTAGGAGAGAACAGCAAACATTACAGTGACCAAAAAACAGTTAGCATGGTCCTCCACACATGTGACTGAAGCAGCTCAAGCGAGGAAGGGCTTGTCTGTCACAGTCTGGGCGTGACGTGGTGGCAGTGGCAGGAGCTGAGGCGCGTGCTCGCACTACAGTGGCGGGAGCTGAGGCGCGTGCTCGCACTACAGTGGCGGGAGTTGAGGTGCGTGCTCGCATGTAGCCACAGCCAGGAAGCAGACATTGTGCTAGTTAGTGCTCAGCCTGATTTCCTTTTTCACTAAATTTGACCCAATCCACAAAAGTCTGCCCCCATGTGCTGGGTTTATCTTCTCTCTTTAGTAAAACATTTCTGGAAAAGTCTTCATAGCCACACCCCAAGATGTGTCTCCATGGTGATTACAAATCCAAGCAAAACTGATAGTGAAAAATAGCCATTATATCATACTTACTATTTATAATTTTTATTTGTTTTTCCTTTTTCAAACAGTATCTCATTATACAGCCCTGGCTGGCCTGGAACTCTTCATATAGACCAGGCTGACTTTAAACTTGCAGCAATTGTCCTGCCTCTGCCTCCCAAACTGGGATTACAGGTGAACATTATCACAGAGGGTCCCATTTATATTTACTTTTTGGGGGGAGAGGTTCAAGACAGGGTGTCTTGGCTGTCCTGGGCTGTCCTGGAATTCACTCTGTAGACCAGGCTGGCCTCAAACTCACAAAGATAAATCTGATTCCCTCTGCCTTCTGAGTGCTAGGATTAAAGACATGCCACTATGCCTGGATACATTTTTTTTTAAACTTGTAATAGTTAAAAGTATCCATTTAGTCTCCCACTGGCAATTATGAGACAGAAGGCAACTTGAACTTCCTGTGAACAGGTATGGTAGTCCACACCTGTAATCCAAGGCACTAAAGAGGTGAGGCAAGAGTGTTGGGAAAATTATTTTTAGGTGTATTACTTTTGTGTATGCTGCCTTTGTTTATCTCTGTGAAGCCGTGATTCCTTATTTGTCTAAAACACCGGATGGTCCTAATAAAGAGCTGAATGACCAATAATGAGGCAGGGACAAGGCTAGGAGGGGCTGGCAGGCAGAGAGGATAAAAGGAGAGAGGAGGAGGGGGGAGACAAAGAAGATCAGGGACCAGCCACTCAATCAGCCATGGAGTAAGAAGGAAAGTAAGAAATACAGAAATAAGAAAGATTAAAAACCCAGAGGGAAAAGGTAAACAGGATAACTTAAGTAAACCTGGCAAGAAACAAGCCAAGCAAAGGTGGGGCACTCCTAAGAATAAGCCTCCGTGTATGTGATTTATTTGGGAGCTGGGTACCCCAAAAGCCAAAAGAGTAAAACATCGGGCTGGAGAGATGGCTCAGAGGTTAAGAGCACTGGCTGTTCTTCCAGAGGTCCTGAGTTCTATTCCCAGCAACCACATGGTGGCTCACAATGAGATTTCGTGCCCTCTTCTGGCCTGCGGGCAAAACATGCAGCAGGCAGAACACTGTATACATAATAAATAAATTTTTTAAAAAAGAGTAAAACATCATACAACACAAGAATACTAATGGTTCAAGACTAAGGTTGGGCAATTTAGCAAGATGTCTTAAGAAATGGGTGGAGTGTAGCTCAGTGGTAGAGCGCTTGCCTACCATGCACAAGGTCTTTGGTCTGATCCCCGAAACTGTAGGAAGACAAACATCATGGCGGCGTGAAGGCTTTCTCTGCCATTCCAAATGTGCTCTTCCTGCTGTCTCAGATGGGGCATGTTAGAAATGCGCAACGATGGAGCAGATATATGACTTTCTTTTGCTGTTGCATCTCAAGAAAAAAATCTATTCCCAGGTAAAAGTGTAAAGAATGAGGGGCGGAGTCAGCAGCTACCCTATGAATACAGGTGAAAAACAAAGCTACAGTAATTTATATACTTTACCCTATCTTTATTTTATTAAGCTGATTGACAAGTACTCAGAAATATAAGAATTAATATTCCCCCAAACACTGTCCTGCCTGATTTTATAATAAGTTTATATATAAACTTTATATAAGTTTACCTCTAGAGTGCAATAAAAACTGTGTTCTGCTCAACGCCCACATCAAGCAGCTCAAACAACCTGCAATAACAGCTTCGGGAGAACACAATGGCCTCTAGCTACCAGCCCCCATGGGCATCCGCACTTACATGCCCACGCAGGGTTCCCATGTACCCACAAACACACACACACACACACACACACACACACACACACACACACACACACACACACGCTGGCCAGTGGGGCTGTTTTACTTTCTCGATCCCCAGGTGAGCTTTATTCATTAAAATACAATTGAAATGCCACTACAGTACACAGAGCTGGCATCTAAGAAAAATCTTGACTTTGTTAGTGTCAACTGGAACCTTTCCACCTAAACTGCATCCAAGAACTCACAAGCTTGACTTAGGTAATTTGGAGTGAAAGGGCAACCGGCCACCATACAATACTCTGGCTCTCTAGATACTGCACTGACAGAAGCCTGACGAGGTTCAGGCACTGAGTCAGCCACTACTCAACAGCCAGCCAATGCTGGCAGACTATCGTCAAACAGCATCAAAGTCTGCAGCCCTTAAGCTCGGCATAGCTGGAAGGCAAGCTAAACCTTTGTAAAAACTGTGTTGAAGCCCAAAGAAATAACAGTGGGGACAACAAAGTCTTCTTGTGCTAAATCTTTACTACATCTCATAGAAATTTTCAAATGCAGAGACTCAGAGAAGCTAATTTGATTCTCAGGATCATAATCTCATTCTCTGTCTCGGTCTCTCTGTCTCTCCCCCACACACACACACACACACGGAGACTTTTTAAAAAGAAAAGATGGCTCAGCCATTAAACGCAAGGCTCACAACCAAAAATATAAAAAGTACATATACTTAGAACTTGGAGCACGGATACATATAAGCATGTTGAAAGCTGAGGATGTGCACCTGTGGTCTGTTACTCTGGTGGAGAGAGACCAGAGTTCAAGGCCATCATGGGCAAAATAGCAAACTCCCCCTCGTAAAGGACGGGAGGGCTGATGACAGGTGGGCCTGAAATCCCGGTATTGGGAGGAGGAGAAGGATTAAAACTTCAAGCCTAAACATCAAGCTTCTTATAAAACCCTAGCTCAAAAATAAATAAATGAAGTCAACAGATCAAGTAACACAATCAACTCTTAAACCACCTCATATTTACTAAGAAAATGTTGACAGGATAAATACATCTGTGTCCAGAATGAGAAGGACTGAGTGATTAGCACTCCACCAAGCGCCCTCTGCTAGAATATATCTAGCCCCATCAAAACAACCAACTCAAATGTGAAGAATCATCTAAATTATATATAAGCGGGATTTTAATAAAAGAAGCAGGACTGGGTGCAGTGGACAATAGCCTTTAACCCTAGCACTAGGGCGGGAGAGACAGATTTCTGTGAGTTCAAGACCAGCATGATCTACAAAGTGAGTTCCAGGACAGCTGGGATGACACAGGGAGACCCTGTCTCAAAATGAAGAGGGTTGGAGAGGTGGCTCAGCAGTTAAGAGCACTGCCTGCTCTTCCAGAGGAGCCAGGTTCAATTCTCAGCACCCACATGGCAGCTCACAGCTGTCTGTCACCAGCCGCAGGGCATCAGACACCATCACTCTGACAAGCATGCAGGCAAAACACCAAAGCACACAAATTAATAATAGACAAATCATCTCTTAAAAAGGCCAAAGATAGAGAAATGAGCAAGCAATCATGAGGATTCACACACTATCCGGAACAAGGCTTGTAATAGAACAGAAGCTGAATCGCAGAACTGTTTTGCAGTTGGAGAACTGCTTTTTAAACAACCAAATGATATATCTTACATATATTCTGTAAAACTGCCCCCCAAAAAAACCACTCTTGCAACTGACATGTAAAGTTCACTAATTACTTGCAGTTTCAGAGACTATTACACACTTAGAACCTCATACAAACACACAATAAACTTTACTTAGAAACCATATACAACGTTTTGCTACTGAAGCCTAGGGTAGCTGGGTGCTGGTTTGCATTTTGTTCTTCTTTTAGATTTCTTTCTTCTTTTTCTCTTTTTTCCTTCCTTTGTTCCTTTCCTTTCAAATGTGTATTTGTGTCTGTGTGAGTGTGTGTTTTAGATATGTGGGTGCCACAGAGACCAGAAGAGGATAACAGGAATTATAAGCTCCTGCAAGCCATCCAATGTGGGTTCTTAAGAGTTTCTTTCTTTTTTACAATTTATTTATTACTTACACAGTATTCTGCCTGCATGTGTGCCTGCAGGCCAGAAGAGGGCACCAGATCTCATTATAGATGGTTATGAGCCACCATGTGGTTGCTGGGAATTGAACACAGGACCTCTGGAAGAGCAGCCAGTGTTCTTAACCTCTGAGCCATTTCTCCAGCCCCCAAAGTATGTTATGGGAACCAAAGCTGATCTTCTGGGAGGGAGCACCCACTCTTAACAACCGAGCCTTCTGCAGCCCTGTTTTGATTTTTGAGATGGGGATCTCACTATCTAGCCCTGGTTGGCCAAGAACTCACAGAGATCCACTTGCCTCTGGCTCCCTCGGCCAGCTATACTACTTTTTGAAAACTAACATTTAGCCAAGTGTGATGGCTTACACCTGTAATTCCAGTACTCAAGTAGATCACCCAAAAGCTTTAGGTCAGTCTGGGCCACAGAAAATGAGTTCCAAGTCAACCTGAGCTACAGTTCAGATAATGGCTCAAATATAAATAACAATAGTATGTATTGTATACATCTGTGAAACTGACTTAAAAAAACTTAAAATCAATAGTTCTTATAAGGTGCCAAGATGGCATACCTAAGAATAACATGACTCATATTTCCTCGCCATCTCTCCAGCTCTTAGAGCCCTGAGCAGACATGGGTAGAAACTAAGAGACAGCAGTTCACCAGTGTCCGGTAAGAATCGGTTGTTACTGGTAACCCATACCAACACACACTTAATATGCCTTTATCACATACCACCCCCCCACACACATTCATATTTATTCAGCGCAAACCCACTTCTGAAACCAACTTAAAACCTGCACTGACTCATTGTATAATTCAACTGAGAGGTAGAATAAAGGCTTCCTGAATGGCCAAGAACAGAAAAGATGCCAAAAAGTCAAAGTACAGAATGGGAGAGAGAGAGAGAAAGACAGAGACAGAGACGGAGAGACAGAGACAGAGACAGAAAGAGAGAAAGAGAGAGAGAGAGAGAGAGAGAGAAAGAACACAAAGTCAACATAACAAAGTTTAAATGAGAAACGAAGCTGTCTATGAAAAAATTACTTGCTCCATGTAAAGCTTTTATCCTCTATTTTAAGATTTAAAATGTCCCATAGAGAGTCACATATACCTGTCTGAAAGTGTCTAGATGAATTCCAGTGTTCTCTAGGCTAGCTGGAAAAAATAAATACAATCATGCCTGCCACTTTGTAGTTCAAACACCTACTCAGCACTTCTAGCCCACCGAGAGCCCCTTCTCATTTTCCATCCTACACAAGCAGGATTCCCACGGGATCAAGCCCCCTGCGTGGAAGTACCTCACCTCTTTAGGGAGTGGAGTGAGGGACATGGGACGGCTCCTACCCTGAGGCAGGTCTAACTCAGACAAGTAACATCACCTTCCCAAGCGGGGACACTTTCATAGTGGCACCCCGGGGGGGGGAATGAGACCAGACCTCACACCACCCCAGCAGCTATGCCTTCCTTCCCTCTGCCACCAGCTCAAGTGCTCAAACTCACTAGAACATCTACATGCTGATTAGGCCAATTACAGGGAGCCGGTGTCTGGTTACTCAATTATCTTGGCATTAAATTGAAATAATGACCTGGCTTTCTTATCTTTACTCTGGCAATCAAATCTCTTCTCTACCTTTGGTCAAGGCTGAGTATTTCTTAGTTACCTATCAGTTGAAAAAAGATAAAAACAAAACAAGCCGAAGAAAACAAAAATACGGCACCCTTGGTGGAAAGGTTCCCAGTATAACTCTACATGGAAGGTAAGACCATTCCCTTACAACGGGGCCTGCACAGGACAGGCTCAACAGGGCGGGGGAGGGGCTATTACTGACGGACAGGCTCTGGGAGGAGGAGCCACCGTCTTAGGTTGTGTACCCATTCACTGTCAAAACTCCCCCACCTCAGCTCCAAGGGATATTTCCAGTCCCATGGCAACACAGACCCACCTGGACAAACCCTGAGAGACACAGACAAAACACAAAGACATGAATGCAGGAAAGGGATTAGGAAGGAAGAGGCCAGGTGGACAGGGAAAGGAGGGGGCCGAGAGAGAGTGAGAGCAACCGTGAAGCAGTATATACATGTATGAAACTGCCAAAGAACATATTAAAAACATCTACTCCGGAGTCTACAGCCTAGCACTCTTCACTGTCTTCCTGTTTTGTCACGCGGATTATCTGCGATGCAAACAAAGAGTTACAGAAAAAGAAAACTGTTCCTGGGGGAGTGGACTCTGCGGAGACAACCGTTACCCTTGGCACCCTGCTCTCAGGTCCAGAGATTGCAGAAACGAGAGCAGATCCGGGGAATGCAGACCAGCCTTTACCAGAATATGTTTGTAAGCGAGACAGGAGGTACAGCTCTGACTGGGACTGAGTCCCAAGCCTGGAACCACCCAGTACCCAGCAGTTCGAGTCAGGAGGGTCACGAATTTGTGGGTAGCCCAGGCTGGGTACCAGTTCCGGTCACCTTGTGAAACATGACCAGACGTGTCTATAAACAAAATGGGGATATAGTACTTGCCTAGCATGTCCTGGGTTCAAACCCTGCCTTAAAAAAAAACACAGAAAAACCTGGGGGGTGGGGGAGCTGTAGTACATACATCTACTGAACAGTGTGAGCCATTGAGGAACCCAGAGCGGTCTTTTAGACTGGCTGAGTGTTTGGAGATGTGTACACAGGAACACACAAAGCACATGCTCTCCCCCTCAGTTACCCTGGTTGGAAGTTACACTGCACAGGGCTCTAGAAAGGAAATATCACTAATGGGGGAAAGCAACACAACAGAGATCTCAAACTTAGTTTTTGAATGATTTTTAAAATTACTATAAAAATGCTTTTAAGACAGGGTCCTGCTGTGTAGCTCAGGCTGTCTTGGAAATTTCCCAGGCTGGCCTCAAAATTCTCTTGCTATATATTCATAATTTACACTTGGGAAATTGAGTCACAGGGGTCGAAGTAATATTCCCATAGTTAACAGGTTAGTAAGGTAAGGACAGTGGACTATTTGGGGCTTTCTGACCAGTCAGCTGGTGGCATGGAAGCCGGTACAGGTGTTCCGGGTGCTCCTGTAGCCAGCAGATAGATAGGCCAAGGGTTCCTAAGTGAGCTCCCTTGGTATTATCTCCTACTAAGCAATAAGAGAAGTAATGTTTCCTGACAACCCAGATGTGCATGCCATAGCAGGCGGACTACAGTACCTGCTCCCCACACCCGTTAGCTCAGCTCTTTCCCAGTCTATGAGTTTTTGATACAAGATTCCATGTATTCCCCAGGACTTGACCACATGTGCCCGCCAAACAGACTAAAAGCTTCAAAGAACAGGCAAGACACAAAGAAACAGGGGCTGTGAGGAGGAGGACTAGGAGAAGGGGGGATACAGTGGCAGACAGACAGACAGACACTCACAGGGAATGGAGAGGTCTAAGTCGCAGGTTCCCAGAACCAAACATCAAGTGGTCATCACCACCAAGAGAAGACCTGGAATTCCCAGCCAGGAGGAAAACATGGCGACATCTAAGTGCTCAAAACATTTACCCATGGGGGAGGGGGAGCAGACCAAACCCCTTCAAAGGCCGGCCCGTTGGAATGAATCATTTCCCTGGAGCCAACTCTCCTGACTAAATTACACTGCAGAGAAAATGAGCAAGTTTGTGCACAGTACTTTCCAACGTCCGCAATTGCTGTAGGATAATTACACGGGCCAGTGCGATGGCTCGGCGGGTAAGGGCATTTGCCACCGTGCCCGAAGAACTGAGTCTGGCTGCCAAGGCCCACAAGGTGTAAAGCGAGGACCAACTCCTGCACGTTGTCCTCAGCTCCTCCACTTGTGCCCAGGGGAGACACACACTACACACACCACACACACCCCCGCACACGCACGTAGATAAGCACAATTAAAAATCTATACATGTGCCAGTCGGTGGTGGCACACGCCTTTAATCCCAGCACTCAGGAGGCAGAGTAAGGTGGATCTCTGTGAGTTCGAGGCCAGCCTGGTCTACAAGAGTTAGTTCCAGGACAGGCTCCAAAGCTACAGAGAAACCCAGTCTCAGAAAACAAAAACAAAATCCATACATGTTAACCATTTCAATTTAGTTCAATGACTATTTTAAAGCCATTTGCATATTCTGAAAGTTTGATTCTGACTGCACAGTCTGAAATATATCTCCATCAAACTTACTTACAAAACTGGCCAACTTTCAACGCCTTGAAAATCTACCAATACCGAGTGTGAACTGAAATCTCTCTACTTCTCATGAAGCCTTCAGAATTTCTTCCCAGTTCCCAGACCAGACAGCAAAGGAATCTTCCTTCCCGCATGGTTTCTCGCTCCAGTTCTGTGATGTCACAGTCCTGTGACCGCAGGAACGTTCTCTGGGAAGAAACTGATGTCATCCGATTCTTCCCAACACGTTCTGCGGGGCCTATGAACGCCCTCATTTCACTACCCATGAGAGGGAAACCCCTTCGGTTGACTGTGGTGATTGATACACTTTAACCCACCTCACTCTCTGTCCCCAGCTTCTGTACAAAGCTGCTTTTGTTAGTACTCAGAATGCCTGCTCCTGCCAGCAACCTGTTCCAGTCTTCCCACTCTAAGCAAAAATCCAGACTTACTGCATTATTATTGTCTGCTATTGCTGCTGTTGTGTTGAGACAGGCTCTGGGGTCTACCAGGCTGGCCTGAACTCCTGCTCTGCCTGCTTCCAAAGGCTGGGCCTGCCTGAGAGCTCGCCATACCCAGCACCTTCCCCCATTCTACTTGTGTTTTACTGTAAGAGAAAACTTTGGTTCTTTTAAAGAAGTGAATTCAGCTCTAACCCTAGCATTTCATCTGAGAGAAAAAAAGTCTAATAAAACCATTTTGTCCAAGACATTCTAACCAGAAACAGTAAAGCCGTTCCTGCTACTAGGAAATGTCTTTTGTTGTTGTTGCTTTACATTTGTTTGTTTGTTTGAGATAGCATCTTAGCATGTAGCCCAGGCTAGCTCGGAACTTCCTGAGAACACAAGGCCAACCTGGAGTTTGGAGCAATTCTACTTCCTCTGCCTTCTGTGCCAGCATTATAAGTCTGTGATGCCACATTTTGGTACCATGTTCTTTTTTATTTTTATTTTTTGATATTTATTTGTGTGTATGTGCATGTATGTCTCTGAATGCGTGTGTATCACATCACGTGTGTGGAGGTCAGGGAGCTACTTTCAAGGGGTTGGTTCTCTCTAGCCATTGTTGGGTTCTGGGGATCTAACTCAGGTTGTCAGGTCATGGTAAAGGACTTTACCTGTTGTTGAGATATCTCCTGGCTCCCTTTGTTTTGTTTCTGTTTTTGAGAAAAGGTCTTGCTCTGTAGCCCAGGCTGCCCTCAAACTCATGACAAGCCTCCTGCCTCAGTCTCTCCAAGTGCTGGACTTACAGAGATGAGCCAGCATAGTAGGCTCACTGTGCATATTTCACATAAGAGGGTAATAAATGTCTAACACGAAACCCAGTGAGCATGTGTGCCAGGCACTGAACGTGTGCTCAGTCCCTACTGTGCGCCAGGCACTGACTGCTTACAAACGTGTGCTCAGTCCCTACTGTGTGCCAGGCACTGACTGCTTACAAACGTGTGTTCAGCCCCTACTGTGAGCCAGGCACTGACTACTTACAAATGCGTGTTCAGCCCCTACTGTGCACCAGGCATTATACTAGTTACCAGATGCCATCTGAGAAAGCGGAAGTGAGTCTGTGTTCAGACCTCCTCCATCTTGCATCAGAGAGGGGAAGGCAAACCAGGAACTTTATGAAACGGGCTCCAGAGGCAAAAACAATAGGAACTGGATTCTGGAAGACCTGGATCACCAGCCAGAAATCGGAGGTGGACGAGTGAGTTGAGGAAGACAAAGGACCTAAAGAGATCTTTGGACAGGAATCTCATCAGCCAGGTCCTGATTAGATTCAGTGCCATCCTATTTCCTTGAAGATAAACCCGAATTTCTCCAGAAGGCTAACTGAACCCCCATAACACCCCTTAACCCTTAGGGTCTGGCAGTGTCTGTGTACACCATAGTCTTGTTTTCTGCTTTATATACTTATGGAGACAGAATATCAGTGTAGCCCTGACTGGCCTGGAACTCAGAGAGGGATGTCTGCCTGCCTCCCCCTCCTTCCCACCCATCGGTTAAGCTCGGGAGAGCCCAGGGCTTTCATTCCTCGAGTTTTTCAGGCACTGCAATTTCATCTGAGTAAGTAGATGGGACACAGCACTGGAGAAATAGCTCCCTGAGCAAGAGGACTCATTTCTTACACAAGCGTGAGGCCCTGAGTTTGAATACCAGGCACCCACGTCAAAAAGCCAGATGTGGCCGCATCTGTCCCTGTAACCCCAGCCCTGTGGAGGACAGGAGAGGATGATGGCCGGGGCTTGCTACCTGCCGGCTATTGTGTGATATTTTTTTATGTTCTGACAAATAAAGCTTGCCTGCAGATCAGCGGGCAGAGCTAGCCACTAGTTAGCTACTAGAAGCCAGGTGGTGGTGGCGCACACCTTAAACCCAGCACTTAGTAAGTGGAGATAGGTGAGAAGGTGGGGTGGAAACAAGATCTCAGCCATTTTTTTGAATCGAGGAACAAGAGAGGAAGGAAGCAACTGGTGGCTGCCCCTCTGGTTCTCTGACCTTCCAGGTTTATCCCCCAATATTTGACTCTTGCTTCTTTATTGATTAAGATTATTTAGACTAACACTTCAGTTGGCTGATGCCAGGGTTCAATGAGAGACCCTCTCGCAAGGGATATAAGGTAACAAGTAACAGAGCAAGAAGACACCTGTTGTACAACCACACTGGCACATGCTCAAACCACACACACACATATACACCAAAAAAAAAAGGAAGAAGAAACCAAGGGTGGATTTAAGCTTAGTTCTCTAGTCTGGCTTTACGAGAAATGAATCTTAAAATATTTTATCATATTTTAAGTCTCATCTGACTCCTTGAGCCCAATCTCAGTTGTTGGGCTGATGAACTCAGGAACCTTAAGCCTCAGCCTCCAGAGCAGCTGGACCTGCAAGCATCTCCACCATACCCTGCTCGATCTCAGCTTGTGCTGCTGCTGGAGAGCTGGGGTCAATCCCAGGTGCTGGGACCTGAGCCTCCAAGCTGGGCAAACACATTACCGCTGCATCACACTCTTAGGCCTGACCTCCACTTCACTAGGTTCTCGAGAGAGAGGGCTAAATTGCATACTGAAAAACCCCAATGTGAAGGACAGCAACCCAAGACTTACTGCGGGTCTTAGGAGAGCTCGCTGTGAAGAAGTGAGGTGAGAGAAAGAAGGCCTGAATTCTGCGTAGCCACACACACGCTTAGTCCTGGCACTAGGAAGACAGAGGCTGTCTCACAAAGAAGTCTCTTTCTCGTGGCACCTCCTAGGCAGTCAGCCACGTCTTGACTGAGATGCCTACCTCCTTCCCAACCACAAAATCGTTAGAAACCCACTGAGTTGGGTGAGGAAACACAAACTTTGTACATTTTATGAGAGAAGCGTGCACCCACAGAAGTCACGGTGGATAGCTAGGAAGAGTGTTAGGGGTATATGGTCCGTATTGGCGGCAGGAACGACAGACGAGGTTTTCCCATTGAGCAAAGTGTCTCGACCTATGGTAGAGGGCGCCTGCTGTTCAGTGGGGGCATTCTTGTTATAGACCAAAGAGAACTGGAGAGAGGAAGCACAGGATGCATTGTGGATGACAAGCTAAGTAAGTACTCTCAACTTGGTTATTGCAAGAAGAGAAGAATATTCCTGGACTTCGCCTCTATGTTGGGTCTCAGAAGAGCCAGCAAGATCTAAAAGTCTTTTTGTCTCTCTGAAGATGTCTGCCAATATGTTGTCAGGAAGCCCTTAAATAAAGAAGGTAAGAAGCCTAGATCACAGCACCCAGGGTTCTGTTTCTTCCAGTATCCTGCAACACAAACACTGACATATTGCTCTGGAGAAACAACACACTGAGAAAAACAAGGAGGAGGCTGAAGAATACACTAAACTATGGCCAAGAGAATGAAGGAAAGGCAGGCAGTGGCGGCATACGGCTTTAATCCCAGCACACTCAGGGGGCAGAGTGAGTTTGAAGTCAGCCTGGTCTACAGAGTGAGTTCTAAGATAGCCAAGGCTACATAGAGAAAACCTATATTAAGAGAGAGAGAGAGAGAGAGAGAGAGAGAGAGAGAGAGAGAATAAGAACGAACACCAGGAACAGATTACCAGGAGACATAGGCTGTCTCACTGGGATCTTCTATTTCTAAGCCTAGTCAAAAATAAGTCTTTAAGAATATATATTAAAAGCTGGGCAGTGGTGGTGCACGCCTGTAATCCCAGCACTTGGGAGGCAGAGGCAGGCGGATCTCTGTGAGTTCGAGATCAGCCTGGTCTACAAGAGCTAGTTCCAGGACAGGCTCCAAAACCACAGAGAAACCCTGTCTTGAAAAACCAAAAAAAAAAAAGAATATATATTAAAAAGAGTAAAATAGTGACTAGCCCTTGGGAGAAAGAACGAGAACTGAATTAGGAAAGAAGGGCCTCCCACTTCTCTACTTGGACAATTTTTTGGAGTCACTACAATCTTATCTTCCACCTCATTCCTGGGGGGGGGGGGGGGGGGGGGGGGGGGGGGGGGGGGGGGGGGGGGGTTTTATCCAACTCTCTAGAACATTATTTCTGTAATTTTAATTTTCTTTTCTTTGTTTCTTGTTTGAGACAGGATCTCTCTACATAGCCGGGCTATCCTTGAACTCACTACACAGACCAGGCTGACCTCAAATTCAGAGCGATCCTCCTGCTCTGGGGGGGGGGGGGGGGGGTGGGGGGGGGGGGGGGGGGGGGGGGGGGGGGGGGGGGGGGGGGGGGGGGGGGGGGGGGGGGGGGGGGGGGGGGGGGGGGGGGGGGGGGGGGGGGGGGGGGGGGGGGGGGGGGGGGGGGGGGGGGGGGGGGGGGGGGGGGTGGGGGGGGGGGGGGGGGGGGGGGGGAGGAGGGGGGGGGGGGGGGGGGGGGGGGGAGGGGGGTGGGGGGGGGGGGGGGTGGGGGGGGGGGGGGGGGGGGGGGGGGGGGGGGGGGGGGGGGGGGGGGGGGGGGGGGGGGGGGGGGGGGGGGGGGGTGGGGGGGGGGGGGGGGGGGGGGGGGGGGGGGGGGGGGGGGGGGGGGGGGGGGGGGGGGGGGGGGGGGGGGGGGGGGGGGGGGGGGGGGGTGGGGGGGGGGGGGGGGGGGGAGGGGGGGGGGGGGGGGGGGGGGGGGGGGGGGGGGGGGTGGGGGGGGGGGGGGGGGGGGGGGGGGGGGGGGGGGGGGGGGGGGGGGGGGGGGGGGGGGGGGGGGGGGGGGGGGGGGGGGGGGGGGGGGGGGGGGGGGGGGGGGGGGGGGTGGGGGGGGGGGGGGGGGGGTGGGGGGGGGGGGGGGGGGGGGGGGGGGGGGGGGGGGGGGGGGGGGGGGGGGGGGGGGGGGGGGGGGGGGGGGGGGGGGGGGGGGGGGGGGGGGGGGGGGGGGGGGGGGGGGGGGGGGGGGGGGGGGGGGGGGGGGGGGGGGGGGGGGGGGGGGGGGGGGGGGGGGGGGGGGGGGGGGGGGGGGGGGGGGGGGGGGGGGGGGGGGGGGGGGGGGGGGGGGGGGGGGGGTGGGGGGGGGGGGGGGGGGGGGGGGGGGGGGGGGGGGGGGGGGGGGGGGGGGGGGGGGGGGGGGGGGGGGGGGGGGGGGGGGGGGGGGGGGGGGGGGGGGGGGGGGGGGGGGGGGGGGGGGGGGGGGGGGGGGGGGGGGGGGGGGGGGGGGGGGGGGGGGGGGGGGGGGGGGGGGGGGGGGGGGGGGGGGGGGGGGAGGGGGGGGGGGGGGGGGGGGGGTGGGGGGGGGGGGGGGGGGGGGGGGGGGGGGGGCGGGGGGGGGGGGGAGGGGGGGGGGGGGGGGGGGGGGGGGGGGGGGGGGGGGGGGGGGGGGGGGGGGGGGGGGGGGGGGTGGGGGGGGGGGGGGGGGGGGGGGGGGGGGGGGGGGGGGGGGGGGGGGGGGGGGGGGGGGGGGGGGGGGGGGGGGGGGGGGGGGGGGGGGGGGGGGGGGGGGGGGGGGGGGGGGGGGGGGGGGGGGGTGGGGGGGGGGGGGGGGGGGGGGGGGGGGGGGGGGGGGGGGGGGGGGGGGGGGGGGGGGGGGGGGGGGGGGGGGGGGGGGGGGGGGGGGGGGGGGGGGGGGGGGGGGTGGGGGGGGGGGGGGGGGGGGGGGGGGGGGGGGGGGGGGGGGGGGGGGGGGGGGGGGGGGGGGGGGGGGGGGGGGGGGGGGGGGGTGGGGGGGGGGGGGGGGGGGGGGGGGGGGGGGGGGGGGGGGGGGGGGGGGGGGGGGGGGGGGGGGGGGGGGGGGAGGGGGTGGGGGGGGGGGGGGGGGGGGGGGGGGGGGGGGGGGGGGGGGGGGGGGGGGGGGGGGGGGGGGGGGGGGGGGGGGGGGGGGGGGGGGGGGGGCCTCCCACTTCTCTACTTGGACAATTTTTTGGAGTCACTACAATCTTATCTTCCACTCATCCTGCTTTTCTCTTCATCTTCCAAACTATGATTCCTGAAATACAGCAGGTTTTATCCAACTCTCTAGAACCTTATTTCTGTAATTTTAATTTTCTTTTCTTTGTTTCTTGTTTGAGACAGGATCTCTCTACATAGCCGGGCAATCCTTGAACTCACTACACAGACCAGGCTGACCCTCAAATTCAGAGCGATCCTCCTGCCTCTGCTTTCCCATGCCCTGGCTATGACAGTCTTCTGTCCCTCCTTAACTCAAAGTTCCTATTTCCTTAGTACCTGGTCATGAAGAAAGGAATGTGACTAAATCCACCCACATTAAAATTAAAATAGACGGAGCCAGAGAGACGGCTTGGTGGTTAGTAGCTTTCCGAGGACCCTTGTGGCTGCTCACAACCACGAGGGTATCCATCCCTGCAGGCACCAGGCATGCGTGTGATGCATGCACACCTGCAAGCAAAACACTCTTAAATATAAACATTTAAAAATCAAAATAGACCATCCTACCCATTCCTATATGCACATCTATAAACACACCATACATTATATATGTATAAAGAGATTATCTATGTTCGTTTTTATGTATATTTAAGGTAAATAAACTTAACTACAGTAATTTCACAGAGATGAGAGGGTCCCTAGAAGTCCACTACACAAAAAGTAAACTCAGACCATCATTTCCGGGGGGCTGAGGTATAAGTGGTGGTGTGTACCTTTAATCCCAGCATTAGGAAGAAGGCAGGTGAATCTTTGGGGGTTCAAGGCCAGCCTGGTCTACAAAGTGAGTTCTAGGAGCCCTGGTCTACACACCCAGTTCCAGGATAGCCAGAGTAACATAAGAGAGACCCTGTCTCAAAAACAAAGAAACAAAACCAACCAGGGATTGATTCCCCCAAACCCGTCAGTTTTCATTGCCACCTACTTCCAGACAATTTGGTTTGGGGGTTTTCTTTGTAACAGGTTTCACTAGGTAACTTTGGCTGACCTTAAACTCACCAGAGACCCAAGGCTGAAGTCACAGGCATGTACCACCATGCCCAGCCTACAGAGAACCTCTCTCAACAGGTGGTACTGGAACTGCAAGGAGCAAAGGGGGGAGCATCTATTGGGCGTGTGGGGAACAGTCAATAACAGATCGATGCTTATTCGTCCAGTGTTAAGCTCGTTAGGTCAATCAAAAGCGAAAACACGGAGGTTACATACTGACATTGTCAGCTGGTTCCTCCCAAAGGCAGTGAAGCATGAAACAGTTAAAGATTATTTGCTCTCTAAGTTATAGGCTGGAGAACGGGATCGGCTGTCCCTCACGCCCTTCTCATCCGTGGCTCTCCGTTATTCCACCTTAGAAATCTATAACCTTCTTTCCTAGAAAGTTCCTGAAATGGGGTAGCGTCTGTTTCAGCAGTAACAGAATCCCTGCATAACCAAACTATTCAGTTTCCTGAGTCTCCCAGACAGCTCACAAATTTCGTCGTTAGCAAAGAACCTTGCCAAGTCAGTTTAATTAGAAAGCCCCTCCCCAGGTACGAGATGGAGGTGGGTCCATCTCCACAGTGTCCTTCACCACAGCGTCCCAGAGCCCAGTCTTGTCTTTAAGATGACTTACCCAGAGCCCCCCCTAGCTGGGCCCCTCTTCCTCTTACTAATCTATCCACTGCCTCTGCCCCTGCTCTTTCCCTACAAATTCCTGCTTAGCCACACCCCATTCAGGATTAATCCCAATCCTCAGTGCCAAACCCACTGTCATGGCTACAATGGTTTGAATATACTTCTTCTTCACCTACAGAAAGTTTCATTAATTTTTTTTTCTTTAGCGGCAATTGGAAAACAAAAGAACTTGAGTTTGGAGAAATGTCATCTCTTTTAGGAATTTTTGAAAGGAAGACCTGAGGCTGAATCTGTACACTCAGGGATCGACCATGCAGAAAGCACAGGCACGGTCTTTCAGTTCCAGGTGGCTCCTAACCTCCGGGCCGGCACGGTGTGTTTCACCTGGTGCGTGACAGTGCACGCCTGGAATCCCAGCACTTGGAAAGCAGAGGCAGGAGGATTGCTGTATGTTCAAGGCCAGCTTGGTCTACAGAATGGGAGAGACTTTACCTCAAAAAAGCAAACAAGTCGGGCGGTGGTGGCGCACGCCTTTAATCCTAGCACTCGGGAGACAGAGGCAGGCGGATCTCTGTGAGTTTGAGACCAGCCTGGTCTACAGAGCTAGTTCCAGGACAGGCTCCAAAACCACAGAGAAACCCTGTCTCGAAAAACCAAAAAAAAAAAAAAAAAAAAAAAAAAAAAAAAACAAATTATCTAGCATTCACATGCATTATAATTGCAAAAGAAACTATACAGACTAAACGTGGAAAAAAGACATTTCACTGTACTGAGACACACATGAAGCTTTGTTTGAATAACTTGATCATTATTCAGCATAAATTACTTGTAGTTAGTAAGTGAAACTTTCTCAAGTTAACACAGGATATAGGAAAACAGCAACTAAAATCTCATCAGAACCCCAGTACCACACCTCCTGTGGCTTTTCTCAAGAAAGCCAAAAACTAAAAACAAAAAAGGACAATAAAATGCCCAAGAATTACCAGGTAAAGGGTTTTCTGAAAGATTCACATACCACTTAGTAGATTTTTACACAAGTTTGACCAGTACCAATCTAAAATCTAGACTTTTTCCTATATATGAATAAACATTTAATTGTGGCTGGCTTGGCCACAACCATAGCAACAAAAAGAAAAGAACAAAAAGCAAAACTAGGGGCAAAGGATCTCATCAAACATTTCTTCAAAACAGATACACACCTGGCCAATAAGCATAGGAAAGACTTTTTTTCTTTTTTTCGAGACAGGGTTTCCCTGTGTAACAGCTCTGGCTGTCCTGGAACTCTCTCCATAGACCAGGCTGGCCTCAAACTCACAGAGATCTGCCTGCCTCTGCCTCCCAAGTGCTGGGATTAAAGGCGGGTGCCACCACTGCCTGGAGTAAAAACAGTTTTAATTCCTGGTAAGAAAAGCAAATTAAAACCACAATGAGGTACATCCAGGCAGTGGTGGCACGCCTTTAAAAGCAGAGTTCAAGGCCAGCCTGGTCTCTAAGAGGTAGTTCCATGACAGGCTCCAAAGCTACGGAGAAAGCCTAACTTGAAAAAAAAAAAACCCAAAAAACAAAAAACCACAATCTGATCTTACACCAACTACAGAGGCAAAAAAAAAAATGACAAGTGTTAATTTAAGGCAATTGCAACTCTCACACAGTGTTTTGTGGGAGTATAAAACACTGCAACAGCCTTTTTGTTTTGTTTTGTTTTGTTTTTGTTTTTTCGAGACAGGGTTTCTCTGTGGTTTTGGAGCCAGTCCTGGAACTAGCTCTTGTAGACCAGGCTGGTCTCGAACTCACAGAGATCCACGTGCCTCTGCCTCCCAAGTGCTGGGATTAAAGGCGTGCGCCACCACCGCCCGGCAACAGCTTTGATAAAAGCCTAAAAGTTTCCTTAAAAAGATAAGCGCTGAGCAACTCCACGCCTAGGTATGCATCCTGGGGTACTGAAAACACACATCCACAAATGTTGTAGCCGCATTATATCTAATGGCTAAAAAAGTTTTAACATGCAATTTCATTAACTAGTGAATGGACTGGTAGTGACCACATACAAATATTCATTCAACTACAAGAAAGTACAGAACAGACACACACACACACACTAGCTACATGAACGAGCTTTGAAAACATGAGGCTAAGTGAAGGAAGTCAGACAAAACACACATACACATTAGCTGGGTGTGGCAAAAGCCTGTAATCTCACCACTTGGGAAGTTGAGGCAAGACGACCGCAAATTCAGATTAGCCTGAACTATACAGAAAGACTGCTCCCCTTAAGGGAAGAGCCAAAATCTTGTCTTTAAACGGAGGAGGTGGGGAACCACAAATACCGTATGATTTCATTAGCGTCCCCAAAGGGTGAATGCATAGGAACAGAAAGGCTAGTGGTTGCCAATGGTATAGCGAGAGTATGGATTGCAACTAACAGGTACAGGTACGGGGTTTCTTTTGGAGATTACAAAAATAAAAATAAAAAATCTGGATAGTGGTGGCACTTGCAAATCTAGAAAAAGCCACTTGACGTATAGGTCAACCTACATGCCCATTTACAAAAAAGAAGACATAGGTGTAATATACCTAATGCAAGTAACACATACAAACATGCAGGCTCTCGCCATAAATGGACCCCGAGGCTTCTCAAATTGAGACGTATTGTACTCTCTTATAGCCAAGAACAGGGTGGGACGCTGCGGAGCCCCGCCGCAGGCTCCAGGGGTGAGCATAGCCGCCTCCCAGCATCCGCATCCCAGCTCACCTTCCTCCATCCCTGGGCGCGCGCCGCCGGTCACCGCGGCCTGCGGAGCCTGGCGCGGAGCCCGAGGGCAGCGGCGAGCAGGGTTGGGCAGAAACGGGGCGGCCTCGGGTCCCGCCGCCCTGGGCTCCAGCGCCCTGCAGGCAGCACAGCCGCCCTTCGGACACCTAGCCACGGCTCCCTCCTCGGCCGCCCGCACCGAGCCTCAGCGCGGCGACGCCCCCGGGAGTCAGTCCTCCCGGCCCAGCCCCGTGGACCTGCCGCGCCTCCTCGCCACCTATGACAGCCGCCCCACGCCCGCGGCCTCTCGCGCGCTGATGTGGCCACCCGGCGGCTACCCGGATCGGCGACCGCGCCCCGGCGGCCACCTTCCCGCCGCCGGCTCGCCCGCCCGTCCGCCCGCTTCGGATCCCTCTGGCAGCGTTAGCTCAGGCTTCCCCGCGCATCCTCCGGGCTGCATCCCAACCCGCGCATCCTCGGCTCACCGCTTCGTCCGCCCCGGGGCCTCCTTGGGGTCCGGTTCGCGTTCCTTGCCGATCAGGATTCGACCGAAATCCAACCGAATACGTGGGAGTCGTTGCGCGATTCTGGGAGGCCAAAGGACGGGGAGGAGACGTGAGGGCAGCGTCACGCCCTCCTAGCGCCTGGTGGGGTCAGAGCCAAGTGCACAGGCGCTGCCAAACCGAGCCTTTCGGTTTGCCCACGCCCGAGTTTGGTAGTCGAGGTAGACTTGAGCCAGAATTTGCCATGGGAAACCAGAAGCTGTTTCAATGAGGGTTTGTTAGGTACCTATTATATTGCGACTCAGCTGGTGGGACTCCACCACCCCACCCCACCCACCCCACCCACCCCACCCACCCCACCCACCCCACCCCACAAAGGTGTGTTGAGCCCAGGATACTACAGGGGAAAGCTGCTCAGTTTGATCCTGAGCCTACTATATGGCCTCGAACCGAAGCTTTCACAGGCCTGGGATAGCGGTGCTTTACAGGCTTTTTAGGTGAACACTGGCCGATTTATCCTTGTTTTTCTTCTGTGTTAACTCAGACCTTGAACTTAACTTTGACCCCTAAGGGAGCTTCTGAATGATTCTTGGCCATCTGCAGAGTCTCTCTCTCTCTCTCTCTCTCTCTCTCTCTCTCTCTCTCTCTCTCTCTCTCTCTCTCTCTCTCTCTCTCTCTCTCTCTCTCGCCCTCTCTCCCTCCCTCTCCTACCCTCCCTCACTCAAGCTTGGGTATGGTGGCACCAGCCTTTATCCCAGAAGCCTCAGCGAGTTCAAGTCCAGTCTTCTCTATTTAGCAGGTTCCAGGAAAGCCAGGGTTACAGAGTGAGACCTTGTCTTAAATGGTTGCACTCGGAAGGCAGAGGCAGCCGGACCTCAATCGAACTCACATTCGAGGCCAGCCTGGTCTACAGAGTTCCAGGACAGTCTCCAAAGCTACACAGAGAAACCCTGTCTCAACGAACCAAAAGAAAAAAAAAAGAAAAAAAAAGAAACAAAACCCAAGTCGACAAAGTCTCGTGCAGCCCAGATTGGCCTCAGAGTGATCTCCCTGCCTCTGCCTCTCCACACTGGGATTAAAGGCGGAGAACACCATTCTCCAACCTGGCCTCAAACCCTTCCTCTTCCAGAATGACAGAGCTGTGCCAGCTCTAGAACGCCTCCCGAGGATTTTAGAGTACTGGCAGGTGGCGGGATTTAAGGCTAGAAAATGGATTCGCTGTTAAAAGTGGCCACTGCTCTTGTAGTGGACGCAAGATCAGTTCCGGGCACCCACCTCCACAGCCGCCCCTCCCGCGATACACACCTGCAACCTCAGTTCCTCTGGACCCAAAACCCTCTTCTGGCTTCCACAGGCATCTGCACTCACAAGCACATACCCAACTCCTGTACACACATATACAATAATTTAAAATGAAATTTTTTAAATGTTCAGAAAAAATTTAAAATACCTTCAGGAGTGGAAGCATCACTGTGAAGAATATGGGCGCTGAGTAGACATAAACAGGAAGTCATTATTTTGGTTTACGGTTCTGTGCTAAACCCCAAAATGGAGTCACTCACCACAAACTGAAGCTGTTGGTTCCACTTTCCCAGAAACAGCTGTATGAAGCCGCCTCGGCCTCACCCCTTAGGCACAGACAAAGGCGACCTAATGCCGACTCTTCTGTCGTTTCCCCGTCTGCCTTATAGGGGGAGGGCTTCTTGTTTCCCCTTTCCTAAGCCCCGACCCCGCTGGAGTGCCACTCGGTTTGGTGGTCTGACACATGACCCAATTTTACACTCAGAAGCCAATTAAAACCCTCAAAGTAAATGGTTGTCGTTCTGTCCTTGGTAAAGTCAGCGATTCTCTGGCATTTCCAGATGTCTTTTTTTTTTTAATTTTTTTTTATGATTTATTTATCTTTATTTTATGTACATTGGTGTGAGGGTGTCAGATCCCTTGGAACTGGATTTTCAGACAGTTGTGAGCTCCCATGTGGGTGCTGGGAATTGAACCCGGGTCCTCTGAAAGAACAGTCAGTGCTCTTAACCACTGAGCCATTTCTCCAGCCCCCCAGATGTCTTTTTTTAACTACGGTCTTAAGTCAGGGTTTAATTGCTGTGAAGAGACACCATGACCACCACAATTCTAATAAAGGAAAACATTTAAGTGAGGCTGCTTACATTTCAGAGGTTAAATCCATTATTGCCGTGGCGGGACGCAGACGTGCAGGAGCTTTCTACATCCAGATCACATTGGGCATGGTTTGAGCATCTGAGACCCCAAAGCCCGCCCCCAATGACACTTGCTCCAAGAGGGCCACACCTCCTAATAGTGCCACTCCCTATGGGCCTACAGGGCCATTTCTATGAGTTACCATGGCCTAGGGAGCACAGATCCATTTCCTTAAATGACACGTTCAACCCTAGAAGGGGTTACACACATTTCTGTAGTCAGTAAGGAGCTGAAACGCACAAAGCAATGCATTTACCAATAAATGTGGACTATCAGAGCTCTGGGCTCCAGCACAGCAGGCAAACCCCTCTCAGATGTCATCTCTGAGCATTCCCAGCTGTGGAGTTAGCTGTCCAGGGGGTAGAGATCGGCTAAGCCCCGTGGTAGAGTCTGAGATGTTTGTACACACACGTCTGTGCCATACAGATCTCATTTGAGCTAAAGCACACAGGATTTGTTCTATTTTACTTTGTGTTAACACTTGATTTCGAGTTGCATTCACCTTCTACAAATGCCATGATTTAATTTTTCTTATGGATTGAGTGTGTGGGTGGGCACAGCCTGTTTTCTGAGATGGGGTCTCTGAACCAACCCGAAGCTTGCTGTTCTGGCTACCGTGGTATGCTTGTTAGTTGTTGGGTGTTAGGTCATCCTGACACAAACTATGGTCATCCGAGGAGAGGGAACCTCAAGATGTCTCCATCAGGTTTGCCTCTTGACAAAGCTGTGAGGGATTTTCCTGATTGATGGGAAGCAAGTGAGAAAGCAGGGTTCTTCCATGGCCTCTGCTTCAGGCCCAGTCCCCAGGTCCCAACCGTGTTTGAGTCCCTGGATTTCCTCCATGGCGGACTGTGATTGAGATCTGTCAGCCTATTAAGCCCGTTCCTCCCTAGCTGATTTGTGTTCCCCCACCCCATAGCAACAGAAAGTAAACTAAACACCTAGCTAATCATGGGGGGTGTTGAGATCTGGTTGAAATCTGTCTGTCCTAAATGCTGCCTGAGTGTTGGGATGTTGGGAAGTCGGGAACAGACCCAAAGCACCTTGTCCAAATTGCTGCCATTTTGACTTCAGACTCCATTTTACCTGGAGGGTGAAAGTTAAGGTTCCCAAGCCCTAGGGGAGTCGGGATCTTTCCAGTAGCTGACCCACCTTCTTCTTAGACCATAGAAACAGCCATTGTGTACCTTTGGTTCTCTGGAAACATTACAGCTGTTCCTAACAGAAAGAACAAATGAATCTGATTGGTTGAACTGAAAAGCTTGCATTGTATGTCGATTGACAGGGAGGGAACACTTTAGGAAAACCCCTAATCTTTGAAGTCTGATGGGTGAAAAATTGTAACTGAAACTTGGCAACACACGTTTACTATTCTTTTAAATTTATTTGTTATGTATATAATGTTCTTGGCACCAGATCTCATTATAGATGGGTGTGAGCCACCATGTGGTTGCTAGGAATTGAACTCAGGACCTCCAGAATAGCAATCAGTTCTCTTAACCTCTGAGCCATCTCTACAGCCCCATTTATGATTTTTTTATGCTTAAATACTTGCTTCAACTGGCATTTGGGATCACAGATCAACTCCCAAGTCTGTTCTGTGACCCTGATTGATCAGTCCCTCCTCCCCATACCCCCTTTTGTGCTGCCCTGCATTAAACCTTGCTTTTCGGGAACCTTGTGTTGATTCAGAGCCTGGGACCCCAACAGGGACACGCTGCAATGGCTGGCTGGTTTCTATGTGGGTGCTGAGGATTTGAACATGGGTCCTTTTGCTTTCACATGCTTAGCACGATTGACCTACTGAGCCATCTCCTTAGCCCCTTGTTTTGTCGTTTTGGGGTAGGGTTTCTATATGTATCATATACTAGGGATCACAGATGAGAACTACAATGGCTGGCCCATGAAAAGTTTCATACTCAGAATGTTAAATCAGATACAGAATTAAGATCAGTGGCTATTGGGGCTGGAGAGATGGCTCAGCAGTTAAGAGCCCTGGCTAGAACTGGGTTCAGTTCCCAGCAACCACATGGGAGCTTACAACTGTCTGTAACTCCAGTTCTAGGAGATCTGATACCTTCACACCAATTCACATAAAGTAAAATAAAAAAAAAGATAATTGGCTATTAAAAGGCTAAGACATCTCAAGATAAGTTTGACTTTTGACTTACAATGTTGCTTCTCTTTGGAATCACAGGAATTGTGACGTTCTAGCAACCAAGGCCAAGCCCTCTACAGCAATGTTACTTTGGAGATAGCTTCTTCAGAGAACTTTTGTTCACTAGGAAGTCGAAAGGACAATTTGAGTTGCTTTGGGTGTGCTGAGTTTAATGTCACTAAAGTTCAAGTGTTGAATATGTGTTTGGATGGTGAGCCTGGGACTCAAAGTCTTCATGACACTAGCTAGTGATCTGCTAAGCTCAACTCCCAGAAGAGAGTCAGCCTGAGATGGAGAATCTTTAAAGAGGGCAGGTACGGGGACTTGCCTGTGAAGACGGACTTCTAAACTTTAGAGAAGGCCTGAGCAAGGGAGCACTGAGACTCACAGAATTAGATACTGGGAAGAAACTGTTTTGTCCACCCTATGAAGATGATGTTATAAAGAGAAGAGTTAGGAGTAAATGCTTGCTCAAAGACATATTCTTTTTTGTTTTGTTTTGTTTTGTTTTTTGTTTTTCAAGACAAGGTTTCGCTGTAGCTTTGGTGCCTATCCTGGAACTAGCTCTTGTAGACCAGGCTGGCCTCGAACTCACAGAGATCTGCCTGCCTCTGCCTCCTGAGTGCTGGGATTAAAGGCGTGTGCCAGCACCACCCAGCGTTGAAAGACAAATTCTTGATCTTCCCCTGAAATGTCTGTGAATAGCTCTGATGCTCACTGAGTCTAGAACTATAATGTGCAGCAGGGGAAACGGACGGCCCAGCTGGCCCGACGATTCCCACCCAAGTGTCAGGACCTGAGCCAGGATACCCAGAACCCAAGTGAAAAGCTGGGCAGTGGTACACATACATACATGTTGGTCAAGCATTCAGACACATACAATCACATTAAGTAAACCTCCTTTTTTCTTTTTTTTAAAGAAAGCTGGACACCTGTAGCATGCACTTCTGCCTCCAGTGCCAGTAAGCTGGGAGGTAGAGATAGGTAGAGCACCAAAAGCTCAACAGGCAGGCAGTTCAGCTCACTTGGCAAAGCTCCAAGCCAACGTGAGACTCTGACTCATGCAAAAAGTGGAAGGTGTCCAAAACATGTCACCTGAGGCTGGACTCTGCCCTCCGTGTGCACACATTGCCATGTGTTTGCACACAAAGAACTGGGGTGAACCACTTGAGAGTGATCCCCAAACCATGCAAAATACCCCCGAAGCAGAAACATTAGGGAACACTATCATTCAAACGTCACACAGCTCGTGCAGCAAAAGACCCAAACTTTCTGCCCCCATTATCACTACTGTTCCTGGAGCTTTCGAGTATTTACGTGGGTGTTTGAATGAAAAAAGTGATAAGAAAAAGGCAGTTCTGCCAGCACAAGAAACCCAAATAGGTCGAATAAAACAAAATCAAAATGCCCATCGTTTTATGAAGATGCTCTCGAGTGGCCGAGCACATGGCGGGGAGAAAGGACACCAAGGAGCACATGCAGCCCTAAAACCAGGTGTTTCTCCTCTGGGAGCTCACTTAAATACCCTGTGGGAGTAGTCCTGACCCTTCCCTGGGGGCGGGGCATTCTGGGATTTGAAGTCCAGAGCAAAGCAACTCCCAGGCCAGGGGCTGGGTACTATGCTCCCAATTTAAGAAAAAGAAATCAGAAAAGGAAGGACATGATTGCTCCTAGATGAGGTGGAGAAGGTTTACTGTGGATGAAAAGGAGAGCCTAATCAGAGGCAGGGACATCTGGGAGAGTCCGGAGTGGACACGGCCAGACTGAGCTGGGCCATAGCTAGAAAAGGGGGAGGGGAGAGGAACCCCTGACCAAGAGGGGTGGCCTGGGCCAAGAGAGTAGAGTGTAGACCGAAAGGGCCAGGTAACCAAAATGACTGGATTATATAGGTAAGGGCAGCATGGGGAAGGGCAGCCCAGTCTCTGGGATGGAGAAGTTTAGGGTAGGGGCCAGCCATACCTGTCACAGGTAGGGACTGAGGGATGCTGGGAGAACTTGGTGGCCAGTGTCTGCTTTGATATGTTAATGACCATCTCAGCCATTTGTCTGCAGTTTGAGACCTAACATCCCAGCCTTCTGTTGATGATAAAGGGTATGGGGTGATGACATCTTTTATAACTGCTTCCTGCTGACACCGGGGTGTTGTTGTTGGGGGTACAAGAAAGCCAGAATGCTGGCCAAGGCTGGAAAGAGAGAGGGAGGAGTGGAGGCTTCTTTGCTTGCTGTCCAGGCTCTGCAGGACTAACTGGGCTAGGGAAGTGCAGGCGGTGTTGGAGCAGTTTGTGAGGCTGGACTTCCTGGGGCTAGACACTTTGGAGCCATCTGAGATGCAGATTCCGTGGGAACATGGAGAACTGGCATGTGGCCGGTACAGTCTGTGGTTGATCTGAAAGCTGCTGGGACTGATGACCACGGACAGATGTGGTTAAGGAGGTTAGCCGAAACTTTTTGTCTTGCATGTACATTTGAAATGTTTCAGCCCATGGGCCTGGTAGTTGGGGAAGGGGAGTCCCAAGACCAGGGAAAGGAAGAGCCATCCTACCCTCAGGAATAGGCTGTATGTAAGGAAATGCAGGCTTTTGGCTAACAGGAATTCTTATCTGGAGTCCATTTGACCTGTGAGAGTTGGACCCAATTTGACTCCCTGAAGTTTATGTGATAAACAAACTTACATTTTAAGTTTTAATTCCTAGCCTGGTGGTAGTGGCACCTGCCTTTAATCCCAGCACTCGGAGGCAGAGGCAGGCGGATCTCTGTGAGTTCAAGGCCAGCCTGGTCTACAAGAGCTAGTTCCAGGACAGGTTCCAAAGCTACAGAGAAACCCTGTCTCGAAAAACCGAAAAAAAAAAAGAAAAAGAAAAGAAAGAAAGACGGTGATGTCACACGGCACATTTTTTGTAGAGTGCATGAGGGCCTTGTGCTCACAGAGAAGCGTGGAGTGAACTGGGAATTTTAATGTCAATAGAGGAGATAAAATCAAATACCTGCTGTATACTGTCCAGAAAGCTAGAGTGGAGATTGTTAAGTACCTGGTGACTTTTTTGCTATCTGAAGGGACAGACCTCACCCTAATTCCCCAGTTGATTATCCCAGACTCTTCCCTCCCTAGACCTTTATCCATCCTTATAGGAGTTGTCACCACCCTCTATGGCCTGCTGACCTCTGTGACCTCTGTGCTGTCGTCAGAGACCGCAGTAGAGTCTAGGTTTTTTAGCTGTGGAGCCCACCCTCATGGTCACATGTACTTTGTTAAAGAGTTTCTGTGTAGTCGTACCTGAAGCCTTATTGTACACCCGGAATTGGGATTATGGGAAATTTGTTGCATGGAGACCCTTTTCCAAATTATATTGAATTTAAATATGCCTACAATAAACTGCCTGGTATTAGGCTCCCCCAAATCTGATCAAGACTGATAAAGACAACCTGCAAAAGGTTTTCATCCTCATCTCTTTGAGCAGTTCACTTCCCTGCCCGACACCTGCGGAATCCCCTCACTCTTTAACCTTTAGTAAAGGTGGCTGACAGGCACATGGTTGCTTCCATACTGATGAGGTCGCCAGCCAAGATGCCAGCAAGCCACATGGTTGCTATTTAAAAACATCTGATTTCCTAAACAGGAGTAGAATCTAAGTTATATACACAGTGTATTCCAGGCAAGAGTTGAATCACATATATACAAAAGTATAGATTTTTATTATTTATTTATTTTGGTTTTTCAAGAGAGGGTTTCTCTGTAGCTTTGGAGCCTGTCCTGGAACTAGCTCTTGTAGACCAAGCTGGCCTCGAACTCACAAAGATCTGCCTGCCTCTGCCTCCTGAATGCTGGGATTAAAGGCTTGCACCACTATCACCCGGTTTTAGATTTTTAATTATAAACCTTTTGTTATGAGTTTAAATCCAAATTTTGTTACAGATTTTGTAGATTTTAAACCATCCCAAAAGAATTTGAAAATGCTGAGATAGAGTTTACACATAGTCTTAAGAGATTTTTTGATGTTGGGTGGTGGTGGCACACACCTTTAATTCCAGCACTCGGGAGGCAGAGGCAGGTGTATCTCTGAGTTTGAGGCCAGCCTGGTCTACAGAGTGAGTTCCAGGACAGTCAGGGCTTCACAGAGAAACAAACAAACAGCAGGAAGCAGAATCTTAGCAACAAGAGACTTTGGGAGTGTGGAGCAGAGTGAGTTTAGGTATAATACATTTGGAGATCATTTGTGCCGAGTTATGATTTGTGAGAACTCAGAAATCAAGTCTGCCAGTTTGGGGCCACTAATCTGTACTGAGGCCAAGATGTAGTAATAAAACCTGAGTCAGAAGGGGAAGAGAGAATGTGGAGGAGATTCTTGTAAAAGCTCCAAGAGGGAGCTAAGAATAGAAGCTGCCTGGGGGGGAGGGGAATGGGGGAAAGGTGGGAGGGGGTGGGTTAGGAGAGAATCAAAAAAGCTATAAAGGAAAAGAAAAAAAAAGCTCTAAAGGGCCCACAGAAGCTTTAGGAGAGAGTTGAGAAGTTGTGGGCCTGCAGTTTCTAGAGGGAAGAGGTAAGGAAACTCGTGAATGTATGGGGCGCAGGAAGGCACCCAGAGAGGAAGAGCAAGGAGCTCAGAATGGGAGGAAGCAAGGAAAAGGGTCCCAGGCTATTGTAGGCCTGACACAGCTCCTGGAGGAGAGCTGAAGTGGATAAAGTGTTATTGTGACAAGATTTCCATGGGGGTAGGGGGGGTGGGGGTGTGTAGGACTGGAGAGTTGGCTCAGAGGTTAAGAGCACTGGCTGCTCTTCCAGAGGTTCTAAGTTCAATTCCCAGCAACCACAAGGTGATCCACAACCATCTGTAATGGCATTTGGTGCCCTCTTCTGGTGCATAGGCTTACATGACAGAACACTGAATACATAATAAATAAATCTAAAAAAGTAAAAGTAAAGGGGAATAAAAATCTCTGTGATTTCGAGACCAGCCTGGTCTACAGAGCTAGTTCCAAGACAGGCTCCAAAGCCACAGAGAAACCCTGTCTCGAAAAACAAACAAATAAATAAATAAATGGAAATAAAAGAAAAAGAATTTCAGGGCATCCCCAAGCAGAATGGGGAACTTGTCAGAGAGAAAAATGTTCCAAATCACAGAGGAAAAGCGTCCCTTTTCCTTGTAACCGGAGCCCGGTGAGGACCACAGGAGCTTTCTGGCACACTGAAGTGGCTTTTGTAGTAGCAGTAAGCCAAGGTGGCTTGGGGTGACACTTATCCAGAAGAGAAGAGGGGTGAGAGCTGGGGAAAAGGGAGATGCTCACAGGGGCACAGTAGATCTGAGGAGCAGCAGGCTGCAGGAGCCAGAGAAACATACAGAGTGTAACGGTACCCACGAGGAAGGCAGCGGGACCCACGAGGAGGGCAGCAGTACCCACAAGGAGGGCAGCGGTACCCACGAGGAGGGCAGTGGTACCCACGAGGAGGGCAGCAGGCCAGAGCCCAGAGAGATGCTTTCAAGGAGCAGACTTGAGACAAATGGTTAGAAAACAGGAGGAAGGAAGCAGAAGCTTCGGGCGCTAGAATCTGGAGTCCAGTCTCTTGGGTGGCAGAAGCCAGCAGAAACAAATGATCTGTTCACACCCTCAGAGAGTCAGATGAACAGCTTGATTCGGAATGGCTGGGCTCCTTGGGAGGGAACTCATTTATGATACTCCCCCAGGTTATGGCACCAGATTAATGGGGAAAAAAGAAGAAGAAATAAAAAAGTAAAGGACATGACTGCTCCTAGGTACGGTAGAGGAGGAGGTTTATTGCACACAAAGGGAGACATAATCAGAAGCAGGGACATCTGGGAGAGTCCAGAGTAGACATGGCCACACTGACCCAAGCCATGCTAGGAGAGGGGAAAGGAGCTGCGGACCAAGAGGCTGGCCTGGGTCAAGAGGGTAAAAGTTAGACCAAAGGGCCAGGTAACCAAAATGGCTGGATTATATAGTGAAGGGCAGCTGGGGGAAGGGCAGCCCAGCCCCTCGGCTGGATACGTTTAGGGTAGGGAGCAGGGTATGCCAGCCATACCCTGTCACAGGTAGGGACTGGGGGATGCTGGATGAACTTGGTGGCCAGCATCTGCTTTGATATGTTAACGGGCATCTCATTTAGTCATCTGTCCAGGGTTTAAGACCCAACAGTGTTCAACAAGTATACAACAGGTTGGTACTACAAGACTCCTGTTTGCCAAGCACATGCCATCATTCATCCATCTACAGGTCTTTATTAAGTACTTAATTAAATGTGATTTTCCATCCTCTGCTCTAGGACTACAGCTCTGGTTTCACTCATGGAAAAACAAGTTAGTGTCTATCTCGCAGGATTCCCGTTCAAGTGAGAAAAGACAAACAGTTAAAAAATATTTACCTGGGGGGCTAGAGAGATGGCTCGCGGTTAAGAGCATTGCCTGCTCTTCCAAAGGTCCTGAGTTCAATTCCCAGCAACCACATGGTGGCTCACAACCATCTGTAATGAGGCCCGCAGGAAGAATACTGTATATATAATAAAGAAATAAATAAAAAAAATATTTACCTGTGGGATGGCCAGTAAAGATGCTTGTCACCAAGTCTGACAACCTGAGTTCAGTCCTCAGGCAGGACATACTTGGTAGAAAGAGAGAACGAGCTTCTTCAAGCTGTTCTCTGATCTCCATGCATGTTCTATGGTGCATCCACACCCATGCACACACAATAGATGAAATATGAATTTTAATTATATCTAGCCAGATAGTGATAATGGCAAAGAAATTAGTCCACCAGGTGTGCAGAAGGCAGGCGGATCTCTGGGAGTTCCAGACCAGCCTGGTCTACAGAGTGAGTTCCAGGACTACACAGTGAGACCTTGTCATCTCCCCACCCCCGAAAGAAGAGTTTTGGAGTTGGGATGAGGAGATCATAGGAGGAGGGGCTTTGTTTCATTCGGAATAAACATAGTTTATAGTAATCATAATATAATCAGAGAAAAATTAAGAGTTTGAGCAGTAAGAAATAGGAAAGCAGTTATGGTATGTGGGGGGAGATACAGCAAACAGAGAAGTCCTGAGACGGAAATGAATGCATTGTATTCCGGAGATGTCAATAGGCTAGGGATGTAACTGGGAGGATAGGATGATTTCCCAGCCTGCAGACAGCGTGGTGCTGGGGGTAGGGGTAGAAACAGAGGCGCAATCCTGTGTCTAGAATGATTGTCCCACCTGCAGAGGGCATGGTGCTGGGGAGGGTACAGAGACGGGGGGCGCAATCCTGTGTCTAGAATGATTGCCCAGCATTCAGACGGCTGGTGCTGGGGGCAAGGGCAGAAACAGAGACAGGGGTGTAATCCTGTGTCTAGAATGATTGTCCCACCTGCAGATGGCATGGTTCTGGGGGCGGGGGTAGAAGCAGAGACCAGGTCGCAATCTTGTGTCCAGAATGAAGTGAGAAAGAGCCCTGGAAGAATTTGAGAAGTAGCCCACTATCCGTTTGGTTTCAGTGGGATTGTTGTGGGGAGCACAGGCAGACCACCTCCAACCCCTAAGACGGTTCCTCAGGTGAGAGAGATGATGGCCCAGCCCTGGGTGGTCAAACAGGAAACGGGAAGGAGGTACTGGGCTCTGGATGTGTCTGTCTGGGAGCAGATGCGAAAGACAGGATTTGCTCATAAAGACAGGATTTGCTCATGGAAATGAGGGGAAGGCGATAAAGGGAGCACCTAGAAGAGTAGAATTCTGTGGCTGGAGGGTGGATGGATCTGGGGATTCATGAGAGCCAATGAGACAGCCATGTTGGTCTTGCAGTAGAGGTGCTGCTCTGAGTTATACTTTGTAAGTGTTATGTCCAGATCACGGAGTTCCCCCAAAACCAGGTAGGAGACCGAGTCCTGTATGTAAAAAGCAAAGAGTCTTTATTTTTATACAACTTTGCAAACTCAGACTCTTCGTGTGTCCAACGTATTGGAGTGATTGGAGAGCCCAGTGCTCAATTGGGGTTGGGTTTTCATAGTAGCAAAGGTGGGGGGTGAGGGATTTCTCAGGTGTAGGACCCCAGATTGGCTGATGTTTGTCAGGAGTGTCCTGGTGAAAGGTGCCGGCTGTGTGCTGGCAGGTGATCCTATCTAGGGTGATTGGAACTTTAGGAATTTCCTTAGGTGGTCCCAGTTTGTGGTCTTTCTTGGAACCACGTATTGCTTTAGGGAAAACTACTGAGAAGTTATTGAATTTGTCATGGATGGAACCTACAATAAATTGAGTATTTACTCTCATTCTCCACATCCCTTGGACAGATTAATAACCTCCTGAGTTTAGAACTGATGTGTAGAGCGCTAACAGAACAGGTGCTTAGTGAGCTTGAGGTCCTGGGCTTCTTCCCAAGCAGCCCCCCCCCCAAAACAAAACAAAACAAAACAAACAAAAAAAGAAAAAAAATACAATGAAAAACACTCCAAGTTTACTACTGCCTTAATATCAGAGAAGACAAACAATTTAACACACAATACAATGCCTACAGCTACGAAGCCTGGGGAAATTTGAGAGGCCATAGTATATGGAGCAGAAGCATCTTCAGAACCTTTGGAAGTTGGGGGTGGGGTGGGAGTCAATGAAGACTTATAAGAGGACATAATATTAGATTGAAATAAGAAGCATCGATAGTCATGGAAAGATAAATTTTAGGAATGGGGCATAAGAAAGGAAGGAAAGGTGCTAGAGAGATGGCCTGGGGGCAAAAATGGTTGCTTTGCATGCCTGAGAACTTGAGTTCTGCTCCCCCAGAACCCACACAAAGCTGGGTGTGGTAGCTTGTGTTTGTATTCCCAACACTCCTGCTTCACGATGGGGGATGAGAAGGGAGAACTCCCACAGACTCGAAGACCAGCTAGTCCTTCATCCACAATGGTGAACAAGAGACTCTCTCTCAGATCAGGTAGAAGGTGGTACCCAACACCAAGGTTGTCCTTTGACCTCTACTACATGGTTGTGAGGCACCCACGCCGCTTGTTGGTTCCCACCGCTTAGCCCCAAAATGACCCCACAGAAACTGTATTATTTAAATCACTGCTTGGCTCATTAGCCCTAGATTCTTATTGCTAACTCTTACATCTCAATTTAATCCATCTCCATTAATCTGTGCATCACCACAAGGTTGTGGCCTACCAGCTAAGTTTCAACACATCTGTCTCCAGTGGCAGCTACATGGCTTCTCTCCGACTCCACCCTTATTTCTCCCAGCATTCAGTTTAGTTTTACCCACCTAGCTCTGTTCCCCTATAGCCCTTCTATAGACCCAAAGCAGTTCCTTTATTAACCAATGGTATTCACAGCATACGGAGGGGACTCCCACATCACCATGCTTGCATCCGCACACAGACATGCATGCACACACATCCTGGGAAAAGCAAAATGAACTCCTGCAGTGCTGCCAGAGCACCCAGAGTGGCCAGGGGCATTTCTGTTTGGCAGCTGGGAGTGTCTCTGAGCTGTCCCTGCCCCCAGTGTCTTTAGAAGGTGCTCTGTCCTGTTAGATCTCTATCAACCTGGACCACTGAGTTCTTGGCCTCCAGGCCTTTAAGCTCCTTGTTCTTTTTAATGAGGAAGACTCCATTCTACCAGAAATCTGCCCTGATCTACACCCACCAGACAGACTGAGTGTCTCTTTGTTGTTTCCATAGTAACCATTCCTTAATGTTTCAATAGCACCCAAAGCCACCCAGTTGTGAAGATTTACCACTTGTCCACCTCTCGGAGTTCATACTCACTTGACTTTGCCAACCCTAATGGAATATTATAAAATTATCCAGTTGAAATGAATGAATGAACACATCTAGAATTCTTTTTTTATATATATATATTTTCGAGACAGGGTTTCTCCGTAGCTTTTTGGTTCCTGTCCTGGAACTAGCTCTTGTAGACCAGGCTGGCCTCGAACTCACAGAGATCTGCCTGCCTCTGCCTCCCGAGTGCTGGGATTAATGGCGTGCACCACCACCGCCCGACCCGAATTTTTCTGTTTTTATTTGCAATTTGGGTTTTGATTCTGGTTCTATTCCTAGCAGAATAATTTATTAATTAAAAAAAAAATGAGCTAGATGGCTCCAGCTGGCCTCAAACTTAAAATCTGTCTGTTTGACCTTCAAGTATTTTGGATTACAGGCTTACACCATCATCCTGGATATTACTTAATGTAGAATTTTTAACTGTAAGAGGCTGGAGAGATGGCCTAACGGTTAAGAGCACTGGTTGCTCTCACAGAGGACATAGGTTTAATTCCCAGCACCCACACAGTGGCTCACAACCGCTTACATCCAGTTTCAGGTGATCTGATTCCCTCTTCTAAGGGACTAGGCACATGGCAAGCAGATATACTTGCAGGCAAAACATTCATACAATATAAATAAAGATATTTATTTTAAAAAAAAGAATTTAACTGCATACTGTATGCTTTAAGCTGCGTTGGTGGAGTTTTTTGCTAGGACACAGACTTTGGGTAATGGCCCTGCTTCTCTGTAACTGGAATTGCAAACCTGTGCGACCAGGCCCAGCACCTCTTACTCTCTATAGTTTTTTTTTTTCTGTCAACTGATTGGCTGTTTTGCCTCTTGACCTATGGGGTTGGCTTCATTTAATCCTATTTACAATATTCAAGTAGAAAGCTCTTGGATTAAAGGTATGTGCTAGGGTTGAGCCATACCACAGCTAGAAGCAGGTTTTTTCAGTAAATAACTCAGTCTTGGGGTTCTCAGTGTTATAAAATATTCTGCAACTCTACGTAGTGAGTTCAAGGCTAGCCAGGACAACACAGTGAGATTCCATCTAACAAAAAAAATCCTGTTGAGTCCCTAGTGTACCCTTCCTGCCTCATCCAGAAAGAAAAATTAAGCCAGGAGGGTGGTGGCGCAAGCCTTTAATCCCAGCACTCGGGATGCAGAGGCAGGCAGATCTCTGTGAGTTCGAGACCACCCTGGTCTACAAGAGCTAGTTCCAGGACTGGCTCCAATGCTACAGAGTAAACCTTGTCTCGAAAAACCAAAAAAGAAAAATTAAAAAAAAAGAGAGGCAGAATGTACTTGTCTTGGAATCTACATAACAGGCATATAGCATTGCTTTTACAACTTATCTATAAGAGAAATTATAGCAATACAACAGCAAAAACAAGAATGGGAGACCAGGGACTTAGCCAATACACTGCATTCTGCTGAGTTTCTGCAAGCAAAGAGGTACAAATTGTATGTGCTGTGTCCACATCAGGTCCTGCAGCCATCTCTGGCCTTGTCCTTCCCATGTTCTCTGCTAAATACATCTGAAGTTCGTGCCCACTGTGTAGTGTTCTGTTTGGGCCATTTCAAAGGGAATAGAGGATATTATGACCACATGAACGTATTTCTTTTATGATAACGAAGACCTCTCTGTCCTGGATAGGGTCCTGGGAGCGCCTATCCCCATTTGTAATCAGAATGTGTAAACTTGTAAAACATTCTCAACAGGAAATAGATGGAAGAAGATTGCAGCTGCAGGACGAGGAGAGGAAACGGTACAAGCTGTACATGGTTTGTCAACCTGGGAGAACAAGCGTTTCAGCTGGTCCTCTCCCACAGTTTAGCTCTCGACTGTGCCCCCTCTTGAGCTCTGCTGTGTTGTATTGATGCTGTCCACAGTCACAGGAACAGCTTCGTCTTCTCTGTCAGTGGAAGAATTAAAGGCCAGGAAAGGACCGTTACTGAAACCTTGGGGAACCCCGCAGAGCTGTTATAGAATACCTGAGAAATCAGGGACCGTTCTTGGGGTTCTTAGTTTTGTTAGTAGAATAATTTAAGGATAGACACAAACAAAAGCATGGGGACAATTTATTAGTTTTAAAAGGCAAACTCCAGGCAAACTCCTAAGCCTGCAATGGGAGGAGGAGAACGGAGAAGGAACAAACCCCAGCTGGCCTGAGATAAGGCCTTGCGGAGGTCTGTCACACAGAGGCACGCAGCCAAGTGCCCTGTGGAGGAGAGCTTTGTAAAAAATAAGGAAGCCTAAGAATTAGTTCTGGAGTCTGAAAAAACATCCTCTAGTCAGTATCTGAAAAAGACTAGAAGAAATAGGTCTAAGAAAGGCAGGCTGACTTGCAGGCATCGCGAGGCAGCTTAGCTGGTGAGGACAATGTTAGGGGCTGGGAATTCAGAACAGGAAAAGCAAAGATGAACCAACCTTCCTAGGGGTCAGCTAGCCTAGTCCTCACCTGGATTAACCCTTTAAGGAGGAGACAAGGGTCTCCACCTAGAGGTCGGTTCCATCCTTTACACACATCTGCATTGTAGTAAACATTTCTATCAGAAAGCCAGGCTAGCTAGTGTCCTACCTAATTCTGAATGTATTTTTTAAAATACTTTAGAGCAGAGGCTGAAAAGCTAGTGTTAGATGCATTGTTGTTCTAGGACAAGATCCTAGAAACTTAACCCAGGAGAAAAAATTTAAAGGTATGGAAATAACTACAATAGTTTTGACTTAAAAAAAATGCAGTGTTTGGGGATGTAGCTTAATTGACAGAGTATGTGCCTAGCACGCACACACGAGGCATTTGTTTGATCCCCAGAACTACACAAACCAGCTGTGATGAGGAGAGACAGGAGTATCAGGACATCTTTGGCTACAGGGTGAGTTTGAGGCCAGCCTGCGTTACTTGGTGGCAAGAGCCAGGAATCCCAGCAACCAGGAGGCAGAAGCAGGGAGCTGACACAAGTCTGAGGCCAGCTCGGTCTAGAGTCCTGGCTCCTCCTGCCCCTTTCCACTTCCCAGCTGGATCACAGGTCGCTGTGCAGGGGAGTGGCCGCGACTTTCCTGGTGCAGGGGAATGGCCGTGACTTTCCTGGTGCAGTTCTTGGCAGACGGCTCCGCCTCACTTGCTGCCTCTTCTGCTGCAGCACAGTCAGGCAGCTGCCACCACAGCCCACTTAGAAGCCTGTCCTGTGTGTGCTCCTTTTAGGGACTATAACATAGTCTCCAGTCCCTCAGTCAGCTTGGAGATAGTCCTGGACTTGCATGTGTCTGTGTGTATGGTGTGTGTGAGCTCAGATGTGGTCAAGGACGAATGTTCAAGGGACTGGTTGCAGTTCTGGAGTGACAAAGGACTGTAGCAAATAACCTCAGGCTAAAGATGTCACTGAAGGGTACTTCAAATGAAAGATGTGTCCAACGAAAAAAGCTCATGCACTTTCAAAAAAGAAGAAATATGTATTCAAGCCCTTGGACCATATTTTGTGTTATCTGGGCTGACTGATAGCTCATCAGGTAAAGTTGTCTGCAGTTATAATTTTTTGATTCATAGAATCAGCAAAGTGGAAGGAAAGAACTGACTCCCTAAAGTTGTCCAGGCTTCCACACCCATGTCATGGCATGTGGTCCCCGACCCCCAAACACACAAAGTTGTTTTGAAATATAGATTGACTGTGTAGTTCTTACAGGTTTATGTCTTGCTCTGTGGACCAGGCTGGCCTTGAACTCACAAAGAACCACTGGCCTCCTAGCCTTCTGAGTACTGGGACTAAAGGTTTGTGTTACTATTCTTAGGTTGAAGCAACATTTGCAGCAGCTCCTTGTTCACAGCAGCCACGAGGTGGAAGGAACTCAAGTATCTAAGATCAAAGAAAACGTGCTGTTGAACTAGTCCTGGTACAAAGCCTGTCTGTAATCTCAACACTTTGGGAATGTTTGAGGATAGCCTGGAGTTCAACTACAGAGCTTGGGCTATATAGTGAGACCCTGTTCTCCCAAACAAATCCCTTCCTCCACAAAAGCAGATGTGGCACGTAATCCAATGACATATTATTCAGCATCAAAATAGAAAGGAATCCTTTCTGGTAAACCTTGAAGGCATTATTTTCAGTGAAATAAAGTAGTCACAAAAACAAGTGGCTTACGATTCTGTTTCTATGAAAAGAGACATAGAAAATGGGTGCCAGGGGCGGGAAGAAAGGAGGAATGCAGGTTTGGTGTTCAATGGGTCAAGTTTCAGTTTCTTTCCTTTTTTTCTTTTGATTTTTTGAGACAGGGTTTCTCTGTGTGGCCCTGGAACTTGCTCTTTAGACCAGGCTGGCTTCGAACTCACAGAAATCTACCTGCTTCTGCCTCAGGAGTGCTGAGATTAAAGGCAGGCACCACCAGTTTCAGCTTTCTTAAAAATTGTTTTGGTGCTGGAGACCAACCTCAGGGTCCCCTTCATATTTTACCATTTAACTATCACCTGGAACAATCTTGTAGGACGTCCAGACAGAAAATGCTCAAAAGGCTTGTCGCATGGCAAATGTAAAAACTGTACTCGAGATGCTGAACTTCATGTTTGCAATTCTATAGTAAATTTAGCTGGGTCCGCTAGTCCAGGTCTGTAATCTAAACTATTTAGGACGCTGAGTGACATAGGGGGACCTTAATTACCAGACCAACCTGAGTAACTTGGCAAGATTTTATTTTACAAGTAATTGAAACCAAGTATGATGATTAGCGCTGGTAGATTTAAGTACACAGGAACTGAAGTGGGAAAATGATTAGTCTGAGATCAACCTAGGCCAGGATGACAAAATTATATATAGTTTAAGAACAGGATAGAGAAGCTGGGCGTGGTGTCTCCCACCTATAATTCTGGCCTTTGGAGACTAAAGCGGGATTTCTGCAAACTCAAGACCACAGAAACCTCCTCCCCAAACAACAACAAAAATAGAAAGACAAAGGCCTCTTTGGGCTAAACCGAGTGCGAATGCGGCTGAATCTTTACCAACAACAACAAGATTGTTTTTGCCCAACCCTCGGCGGGGGCGGATCAGGCCCCACGCGTGCTTCCCCGGCGCTCCGCCCACGCTGTCTCGCCCCACCCCGCTTCCGGTCCCCAGCTGCCCACGCTTCAGCCCCGCCTCCTGCACGAGGTCTCGCCCCGCTCCTCCCACTGTCCCCGCCCAACTCCCGGTTTCCGCCAATTGCCCCCTTGGCCCCGCCTCCCGCCCCCGCCCCTCGACCCGCGCCTTTCTCCATCCGGGTTTTTTTCTCTCGTGCTGTCTTGCAAGCTGGAGCTGCAAGGTGAGCGCGTCTCTGCTCCCGCAGGTTCGTCGTCTTCTGGGGATCGCTCACAGGTCACGGTGTCCAGGGAGCTGCTGACCGCGGGGAGCTCGGGTTCGCGAGGTGAGCGGCGGCGGAGGGACCTCTGTGCTGGCGGGGCCCGGGACGCTCCGGAGGGCGGGGGTACTGTGGCGCCCAGGGCTGCGGGGCCAGGGATGCCTAGGACACCGGGGCGCTCCGGGGGATCAGAAATGCTTCGGGAGGCGGGGATGCTGCGGAGCCCGGGATGCTCCGGAGGGCGGGGTACTGTGGAGCCCGGGGCTCCGGGGCCAGGGATGCCTAAGAGGCCGGGGCACTCCGGGCCCGGGGATGCCTAGGAGCCTGGGACGCTGTGGGACCGGGGCGCTCTGGGGGACCGGGAATGTTTTGGGAGGCTGGGATGCTGCAGAGCCCGGGACGCTCCGGAGGCCGTGGTACTGCGGGGCCGGGGATGCCTGGGAGACCGGGGTGCTTCGGGGGACCGGAATGCTCCGGGGCGCGGGGAGGCGGGGATGCCTAGGAGCCCGGGACGCTCCGGAGGCCGTGGTACTGTGGAGCCCGGGGTTCCGCGGCCAGGGATGCCTAGGAGCCCGGGACGCTATGGGGCCGGAGTTGTTGCGGAGCCCTGGATACTGAGAAGCCTGGGGCGTTGATGGGGGGCGGAAGGGCGTGCTGAGGAGCACGGGGCGCTCCCGGGTCGCGGGTAGGCGGGGATACTGTAGAGCCCTGGATGTTGGGGGGCGGGGATGCTGAGGAGTCAGAGATGCTCCGGGGGCGGGGACACTTGGTCCGGGGGCGGGGGGAGTGTTCCGAGGAGACCGGAACACTGTTAGGGGTCGCGGGGGGGGGGGGGGTTGTCGGTGATACAGGCCGGGCAGTTTTTAGGGAATGCTACAGGGAGGACCTGGGATAGCTTGGCCAGGATGGTAGGTACCATTTTTAATATTTGTCTTAGGCGCACCCTCCTCATTGTCACCTTGGTGGAGGGAGACGCGTGTGCGGGAAATGCACTCAGCATTTCAGATAGTGTGGTACAGAAGAGAAAAGCATGGGTTCAGCCAGGCGTGGGGGCTCACACCTAAATCCAGCATTTGGGAGCCAGAGGCGGGCGGAGGGAGACAGAATGGAAATTGTAGGTTCAAATCCCTACTCCGCAGTGGGACTTTTTATAAAAGTAGCCTTCTTTAGGCCTCCGTTTTCACATTTTCTTTTAAACAGGTGGGGCTAGCCGTAGAATTTTAACGAACAAATAAAAGTTCTTGTGTCTGCGTATTAAGTATCTTGGGAACCTTTTGAGAACGAAGTGTATCTGAGGGAGTTGCACTCCTGATTGCCAAAGCTTGTGTAGTGAGTGGTAGTGTCAGAAATTAACCAGCTCAAGCCTCCCCGCATCCCCGACGCCTGCGGAAGTATCCTGAGGACCCCATTTTATGTAGGAAAAAACCGGCATGGTGGTAGTCACTGGCTGGGAACAGCAAAGCTAGATATTGGCCCCAAGCTCTGGCTTTGCTCCGAACGTAACACTAATCAAAGCACTAGGCTTTAAGGAACATTCTAAGTCTCCCGGGTCATCTCTCCATTGAGAGTGACGGGATTTTTGATTTAGAAAGTAAAGAGATATTTCTGTGCGTGAAAAGGCTTGAGCGGTCAGTGTATGGGATGGACAATTGGTTTGTACATAAAGAATCACAATGTTGTAGAGTGTTTGTCCTTTCTACCCCCGGGTTTGGAATGGTCCAGGTTGAAGACAGTCCCAGGAGCTGTTACTGATGGTCCCCTCTCATTCTTCATCCGTGGCTGAGTGGCACTCCTGGCTTGGCTGCATTCATGGTGTCAATTGTATGTATTTTCAGGTATCTGGGACCAGTTGCTCATCAGCTCTAAGCCCCAGCCCAGGAAGACCTCTACTGTTCAAACAGTTCGGATGCAGAGGAGCCCTTGTAAGTACAGCCTTTCCACTCTAGGGGGCGCTCCCCCAGTTTAGGCCAATTAACTCACATTTGATGGGATTGGACGTCGTGGCTCATATCAGACCACAGAGTCAGACACCGCAAGTCTTGTATTGTGTAAATCCTTGTCTAAGGAGTAAAATTTCTCATCGTAATCTGCCTGAAGATTTTTTCAAAATACATTTCTTTTTCCTTTTTGAAACTGAAAGTACTGTTGCTGGCTGCGATGCAGTGGGAAGGCTGAGGCAGGAGAATGGTAGCATGTTGGAGACCAGCTTGAACAGTACTCAAGACTCACTTGTTTGGAAAAGCACTTACCGTTCACATGATCTGGAATATTAAATACGGTTCTGGGGAACACTATTGTTAACGGCTTTGCTTTGATGCAGCTTGTGTAGCCCCTGTGTAGCCTGTGTTACAGAAGTGTCCTCAGAACTGAAGCATTCCCTCCTAAAATAAAACATTTTCTTAAATGACATAAGGCTCTTAAGATAAGTAAACCGGGTGGTGGTGGAGCACACCTTTAATCCCAGCCTGGTCTGGAACTCAGTCTGTAGACCAGGCTCGTCTTGAACTTGAGATCGTTGTGCCTCTGCCTCCTGAGTGCAGGGATTACAGGTGTGCAGCACCACCGCCTGGCAGAATTCTCTGACTCAGGGTCTATGTTGCTCAGGTTGGCCCTGAACTCCCTGTAAGCCTTACTGTAAGGATCAGGCGCTCTTAGATCCATTAGGTCATTCTGCCTGTTTTCTCAGTCCCTTCGTGGAATGCCAACCTTCTAGAATTTTATAATTTCAGGGTGAAAGAGAAACAGAACATTTGAATAATAATTGCTGAGTCGTGCGGGCTTGTTGCTTTGGGAGTCCCAAAGAGGGGCTGGGACTGTAGAGCCCTTGGCCTGGCAAAAGCAAGGCCCTGGTTCAGTCCCCAGCCATCTGAGCTGACCCCTCTGACCCTCCCACACGAGGCAGCTCAGAAGCTGGGCCTGAGTTGTTGATGGGTTCATTGCTGCGCTCCTCCGGAGTGTTCACCAGGAGTTGTGGAGTCTGGACATGACTAACATGGCTGCATTCTGTGTTTGCTCTCTAGTGTTAGACCAAGTGCAGGCGTTCCTCCCACAGCTGGCCCAGGCCAATGAAAAGCTTCGGAAGGAAATGGCGGTTGCTCCAGCGGATCGCTTCGATATTGAAAACACCGAGGGGACATCCGGGAACATCGTACAGATGGTAACTGCCCTGTTGACTCACGTGATGGGATTAGTGTACTTGCCACGAAATGGGGGAAGATAATGGGAAATTTTACTCTAAAGTAAAATGTGGTTTTTAAATTGTCGAACATTTCTCATAGGCTGTGCTGTCTCTGTTGCCCTGTTTCACGTGCTGTTCAGTGCCGGGCACAGCTGTTGACATTAACAAGAAAGCGGGACATTGTATGTTATGGCCACTAAAGCCTTTTTAAGGCAAGAGGCTATGCATTTGACTCGAAGTTCAAGGGGAGTGTTTTTTTTTCATGGTAGGAAGTTGTGCCTGGGGCTCTCTGGTGGCAGAAGCTTGCAGTAGGCTACAATTTTGTATTTCATTCAGTATTTAAATTTTACCCCTTTTCAGCCACTTTCTGGGGGCATAGGAACCATTTTTAGTTCAGGAGCTGGACAGAACCAGGGAGCAGGTGGGATCCAGCCTGCTGGGTATAATTTGCTGGTCCTTGCTCAGAAATGTAAATCTCATTAATTAATGCAGGAGCTGTAGGGTGTTCTTGAGGGAGTGGAGTTGGGTGTCCAGGCCTTACCTGAGGCCTAGGTTGGCCTCAAACTGTTCTGTCAATCTCCCCATTGCTGGGGTTAGAGGTTGGGATTGTAGCTGTGTTACCATGGCCAATGTTCCTATCTCTTGTTAAGTCTGAGGTGTTTGATGGGATGCCTGGTGGTTCTCAATCTGTGGGCCTCCACCTGCTTAAGGTCATCAGAAAACACAGACACTTACGTTGTGACCCCTCCCCATTATAGGTAATTGTGAGGGACTGGAACTCAGAACCTATAAGCAGCCAGTTACATTAAACTCTGAGTCATTTTTCCAGCCCCTACATTATGATTCTAACAATAGCATAACTAAAGTTATGGAGTAGAAATGAAATAGTTTTATGGCTGGGGGTCACTACAGCACGAGGAACTGTATTAAAGGTCACAGCATTAGGAAGGCTAAGGCCCACTGCTCTAGTCCATTTTTATTGAGAATGGTGTTGGGTGTGTACTAGGCAGGAGGGACTTCTTTTTCCATGTGCATTGGTGTCTCCCCGGCATGTCTGTATGAGGGTGTGATATCCCCTGGGGTTAAAGACAGTTGTGAGCCATATGGTTGCTGGGAATTGAACCCAGGTCCTCTGAAAAAGCAGCTCGTGCATTCAAGCGCTGAGCCATCTCTCCCGCCAGGAGGAGCCTTTTTAACAACATAAGTAAAATAAACCCTTCAAACCGACCCTGACTTTGCTCTGATGTCTTCTGGCCACCGAAAGCGTTTACCAGGTGTTCGTGTTAAGCTCACAGCCCAACCCATGCTCAAGAATCTATAATAAATATTAGTAATTTCTTCTGCTTTTATTTAAGAATTACTATTTTTTGTGTGCATGTCAGTGTGTGTGTCTGTTACCAATGTGCGTGGCTGTGAGGGTCAGAAGAACTAGAAGAAAGGGTTAGATTTTCTGAAGCTTGGTAATGGGTGCTGGGACCTGGCCTGGGTCCTCTGGAAGATCAGTAAGCACCCTGATCCACTGAGCCAACCCTGCCACTTTATTAGAAAATGTTACAGAACTGCCCTGAAGTAGAGTTCTCAACCTGACACTTTCTGCAGGATGTGGCCTTATTCGAGATTAATCGGTCAGATTCAAAGGAAGAGGACAGCTCCGAAGAGAGCTCCCCTGACAGCTCTGCGGACAGCTCAGAGTACGAAGATGAAGACTGCACCCCCTCCGAAGTCACTGTGGACAACATAAAGCTTCCGAGTGCAGAAGGTGGCAGAGGCAATATTGAAGTGCTAGACAGTCCGGCAAGTAAAAAGAAGAAGCAGTGAGGTAGAAGGACGGAGAGAGGCAGGAGCCACACCTGCGACCTGTGGGGAGGGCGGCCCCCGGGGTCCTGGGCTTCAAGGTCCCTATGGCGCCTTAACTGTCAAAAAGGAAAATTCACAAATTTGGGGGTGTTGTACATAGAAAGTGTTCAGACTGCAGGGAGGGTCGTGCCCTTGGAAACTGAGAAGGGAAATATGGAAGAAATCACTGGGTTGGCTACATGCAGATATTTGCCCAAGTTGGTATGGTCTGAACTGTGAGGTCTGGGACTCATTGACGCTCATTCATGCTAAAATCAGGGTATTGGTTACAAAATTCCCACTTCCAAATTAGAGTTTGGTTTGTTCGTGTACCAAAGCAGGTTCCAGTTTGTTATATAGGAACCAGGTACTGGAGACCAGCCCAGGATAATGGCCCCCTGCCATTGAAGGTGTTTTTATTTTATTTTATTCACAAAAACCAAAGCTGCCTTTTAAAGTTCTGTAATGGACAGCATGTGATTGACATCCCGTGAGGGTAGACTGACCTTTGCTCTTGCCGTGAAGAGGTCTAGTGTTTACAAATACCTGCTGTATCACTGTGTATATGTTGGTGTATGAATTCATGTAAACATTGTCTTCAAACTGTAATGGTGCCGCAGCCTAAAGAATGACTCCAGTTCTCCTGTGACTTGGGTAGCTGTTCTGACTCAGTGGTACTGATTTATGAGGACTAGTGCCCGAGGTGAGAAGAGGAGGTACACCCCCCCCCCCAGCCAGGCGACTTGAGTATAGGACCAGGTCCTGGCTACCTGGAGGGCATAGCAACAGCTCTCACCTACCTAGGTGGCTTGACATTCTGTGCTGATGCCTCCTCTGACCCTGGGTCTCTAGTTGGTCCTCTGGCAGCTGCTGCTCCTCCACAGTAAGGACAGGTTAGGGCATCAGCCCTGAACCCAGTCCCCCCCCCCCCCCAGCTCTTGGCGCTTTCATGCATCTTCTTCTTTTCTCGTCCCTGAGCCTTAGAGATACTATTTCCCCTGAGAACTGAGCCATTGGGCTGCTGTAACAAACCAGGAGCAGACAATTGTGGAGCCTTCCTCCGAAAGCGATCCAGGCTGTGTTGTCGTTAGCAATGGGTAGATAACCACTTCTCTCAGCTACACACCAGGTCTAGTGTGGGAACCTCTGGGATCCATCTCTCTGGCAAGCAACAGCTAGGAAGGTAGACCACCCCTGCCATTGGAGTTTTTATTCAACAGCCTTGTGGTTGCTGGAAGCACCATTTATGTGCACGTGGTGTCTTTATTTAAATGTCGGCTGCCATTTACACATTCGTGCCATTTCTGCAGTCTGATTCTGTGACACCTTAGAGACTTGGCAGAAGGCCCTCCAACGTCCCCTGTTGGATATGCTGATTTTACTCTCAGTGCACCCTGCTGGACCCACCTGCTTCAGGCTTTCCCTCTTTGGCCAGCAGTTGCTCCAGTATTGTGGATATTGGGCTTAATACCCCTGTCTGCCAGTGAAATGAAGCCCACTGAAAACTGTTGAGGAGGGGTAGGCCCTAGAGACCTGATCTTGTGTGGCCCTATCCTTCAAACTCCTTTCCGCTCCCTTGTCCTTTTGTCCCATCTGTCTGTCCTCACCACTGGTTATTACTGACTTTTAAGACCGCACCGGTTTGCTTATGTCATATTTGAAGGGGCGTAAACAACCGGCAAATAGAATTAATCAGACTAGTTTTAATTTAAAATATTCCGCTTTAATAAGGGGAAAAAAGGGGGGGAGCTTACAAAGCCAGGGTTCCAGCGAAGAGCAGCAAAGAAAGGAAAGGTGGGGAGCAGACCTGCCAGATTATAGGTAAATATTGGCATAAGGGGTACCCGACCTACAAACAAGGTGATTGGCTGGGGCTTCCCCTTCACACATTATAGGTTGGGATCTCTACATGAGGGAAAATGGGAAGATTTTCTTCTTTTATGCCCAGTTTTTTGCAAATTTTATTTTCTTTTTATTCAAAACTAAAGTGTGTTCTGATGTGTGTATATTATCACATTTTTGTTATCTGTTCACTGTTGATAGACAACTAGATTGGTTACATGTCCTTGATACTTTGGAAGCAGAAACACCGATGTGCAAATGTCTGTTTCCTGTGTATGGAGCCCTTTAGGTCTAGACCCAGGAGTGGTAGAGCTGGGTGGTGGTAGATCTGGTTTTAATTTTTTGAAATACCTCCATGATTTCCATAATGGATGTGGCTAGGATAATGATCCCCCCCCCCCCCCGTAGACACGTGCACAGGCTTCTCTGTAGCTCTGACTGTTGTTCTTAATTCCTGCGGGTTAGACGAGGGTTACGCTAGAAAAGACACAGACACGCGGCGGTACCACGTGGTACACTTTTTAATGGGAGGGGAAAACACACTAGGAAAAGTGAAAGGAAGGGACAAAGGGAAGGGACAAGAAGGGACGAACTCGTGGCTTGTCTTTGCTTTTAACGGGGGATGCAAAGGCTTCTGGGAAATGTGTCCCGCGCTTGCGTGCGCTGGAATCCAGAGGGATGTTGGGAGTTGTAGTGTTGCAAGGGAACAACATTTCACCCTTTTGGTTTGATTAAAAAAAAATTGGGGGACCTTAAAGGGTAGGGAATGGGGGTGTAGTCCAGTCTCTCATGGCTGCTTCCTGCTGGCTTTGGGCGTTGAGGGGTCCAGGGAATGTCCGATTATCTTGGCAATGTCCCATTGGCGTTTGTGGTCGCTGGTGTAGTTGGTCACTGATGTCCGGGTTGCTGGCTGGTGTAGTCGGTCACTGATGTTCGAAGTCCTGGCTGTCGTCTGAGGCGGCTGATTGAAGAAATCTGTGTGGCTTTTCCTGAGTAGCTGGGTCATCATTAAGATGCTGGAAGGCAAAAGTTGCATTAGTAAAAGAAAAAAAAATAAAAGAAGGGGGGGGGATTTTTGGGGAGCTGGGGTGAAGGGGGGGGGGAGAGGGTCTTAGGATGTCCGGGGTTAAGAAATGATAAAAAAATTAAGTGATACTTATTCCTTTGTGTTTGATCCGTTGGGCTGGCATCCCAGAGCTTAAGGAAACTGTCTTAAAAGAAATAGATTCTAACCATACATCTCTTAACATTTCAGGGGCCACTGCTGCAGTCAGCGGCTGGCCTGTTACGTAAAAGAGCTTTGTAGAGGAGAATCTGCTTACCACTTGCCTTCGTATTTGATGGGGGTACCTGTAACGACAGCTAGACGGTTATTTATGAATTTAAAGAAGGGAGGGTGTGTTAACACAGCGACGGATCGGGACCATTGTTGTCCTTAGACTGTAGTAGGGGGAACTGAATCCGGCGTCCTTTGGAACTTAAGAGTACAGGGTCTGGTTTGAGTCACCGTGTATGAAGGATTATCTTGAGCTGTGGAGACAAACGGTTAAGTGAATATTTGGTCCTGGGATCTGACTTTTGGCAGATCTGACAGGAGGCTGTTGTAGCTTTTAGGAGCCTGATATCCTTAGGTGTAACAAAGGGAGAGTGGTGGTTAGTGACAGCGGGAGCCTAGAGGGGCCTTGGAAGATCGAGGGGGAGGCGTAGGACAGGGAGGAGACGCTCCAAGCTGCCTGTGTGGCCTGTGGCGGAGAGGAGACAGGGAAGAATCAGAAGACACGCACGACCTGTTGCGGGAGAAGTGGGGCGAGGTTGGCCCGGAGAAGGAACGGTAATGGGTGGGCCGTCGCTGTCGCTCAACTGGGCGGAACGAGAGCGAGTGGCCCCCCCGAGGCGCGGTGGGGGGGGTGTGGAGGCAGGGGGGTTGAGGTTTGTCCGCGGGATCCATAGCGGCGGCGGGAGCAGAGGGTCCCCGGAGGGATGGCATTGCACCAGCCTTCAGATGAGGGGGTTGGTTACAGAGCCCATGACTGAAACGAAGTCTGTCCGCAAAAGGTAACTGGCCCGAACCCAGCTACCGTACGGGGGGAGGAAAAGCCCCGGCCCCGGCTGGGAGGAGACAATTACCGCGGACACGGCAAGCCAAGAGCGCTGGCGTCCCGGGCGTTCTTGGGGCGTGGTAACTCTTAACTGCCCCGACCGTACGGGAGAGAAAGTCCCAGCTGAGAGGAGGCGATTAAGCTTTTTAGGGCACAGGGCCCGGAGGTGCCACAAGGAGCGGCCCGAAAGCAGACAGGAAAAAAGTTAGAAAAAAAGGAAGAAAAAAGAGAAAAAGTCCGGAGCACCGAACTCCGGGTGCGCGGACTGAGCGTTTCGGCAGAGGGCAAAAAACCGGGGGAGGTGGGTTAGCAACCTAGCCCTAGCCCGAGGTGCGCAAAGAAAGCCGGCCGGACAGTCTTTGAACGCCCCAGGGGGAAGGAAGTGAACCCGGGGTAACTCACGGATCAGGATGAAGTGGTGGAAATGGCCGTGGGAACAGGTGGTGGTGAGCGAAGGCTGTCGGTTCTCTAGACCTTGTCGGTGAAACCCAGAAGCAAAGCCTCGGGCACCGGACGGAGAGGTCTCCGGGTCGATGCGGCACCAAAATGTTGTTCTTAATTCCTGCGGGTTAGACGAGGGTTACGCTAGAAAAGACACAGACACGCGGTGGTACCACGTGGTACACTTTTTAATGGGAGGGGAAAACACACTAGGAAAAGTGAAAGGAAGGGACAAAGGGAAGGGACAAGAAGGGACGAACTCGTGGCTTGTCTTTGCTTTTAACGGGGGATGCAAAGGCTTCTGGGAAATGTGTCCCACGCTTGCGTGCGCTGGAGTCCAGAGGGATGTTGGGAGTTGTAGTGTTGCAAGGGAACAACACTGACTATCCTGGAACTCTGTAGACTAGGCTGGTCTGGAACTCAGATCCACCAGCCTCTGCCTCCTAGGTGGTGGGATTAAAGGTGTGCATCAACACTTCCCACCTGAACGTTTTACAAAAAAATACTTGGGGGACATGTGTTTCTGCTTTAGAGAACTCATTGTATTAGCCCATTCGTTTGTCAGAATTGCTTTTAATTTGTCTTAGTTGTTTTTAAGTTCTAGATATTAGCCTTCTGAGTATACTTGGTAAAGATTTTCTCCCATTTTGTGGGCTGTTGATGTCTTTTGATATAAAGAAAATTTAGTTTCATGTAGTTCCTGCCATTTGTTATCAAGGCTGTTTTTTGTGTTTCTGGAATAATGTTTAGAAAGTTCTTCCATACACTAAACATCTTTTTCTTTTAAGATTTATTTATTTATACAGTATTCCTTCCATGTGTGCCCGCATGCCAGAAGGGGGCGCCAGGTCTCATTATAGATGGCTGTGAGCCACCATGTGGTTGCTGGGAATTGAACTCAAGACCTCTGGAAGAGCAGTCAGTGCTCTTAAGCACTGAGCTATCTCTCCAGCCCCTACACTAAACATCTTAAAGAGATGTGTTTTCCTGGAGCAGCCTCAGGTTTTAAATGAAGGTCTTCAGTCTGCTGTGCATTGCTTTCCTAATTACTTCTGGGCACAGAGTCCTTCACTGTAGCTGAGGCTTATCTCGAGTCAGCTGTAGACTGGGCTGGCTGTGATCTCACATGCACTCTTGGCTTTCTAAGTGCTGGGAATAAAGGCAGCGTCACTGTGCCGAGCCCTGGGTGAAAGATGGGGGTGAAATGATCAGATGCAGGTGAAAAGAAAACACGGGACGCGAACAAAACCCACTTAGGAGTTTATTAGGAGGGAACGTGCACACGCCTGGGAAATGGTGTACAGAGAGAGCAAAGGTGGTGTGTCCAGCATTTAAATGCTGGGGTTGGCGTGACTGTCATGCGCTGATGACGGACGACCCATGCCTGGCACATGTGCACAGGGTTTAGCATGACTGTCACACGCTGATGACACAGATGACAGGCGACCCACGCCTAGCGCATGCACACGGGGTTGGCATGGCTATGTCACACACTGATAACGAGCGACCCACGCCTGGCACATGTGCAGGGTTTAGCATGTCTGTCACACGCTGATGACACAGATGACGAGCGACTCACGCCTAGCGCATGCACACAGGGGGTTAGCATGTCTGTCACACGCTGATGACACAGATGACAGGCGACCCACGCCTAGCGCATGCACACAGGGGGTTGGCATGACTGTCACACGCGACCTGCACATGCGCACAAGGGCTTTAGTTGAGTGTCACGTGGATCACGCTGGGCGTGACCAAGGGTCCAGTCACCTGTGCCTGCCTTTAGAAGCCAGAAGTGCAGGGTCTGAAAAAGCCTGGGATAAAACCGGACTCGCTGAACATTGTGGACAGTGAGGACTACTGAGAAGTCAAGAACAATGGCACTGGGTTTTTGATCCTACTACATGTTCTGGCTTTGTGGGAGCCTAGACAGTTTGGATGCTCACATTACTAGACCTAGATGGAGATGGGTGGTCCTTGGACTTCCCACAGGGCAAGGAACCCTGATTGCTCTTTAGGCTGCCGAGGGAGGGGGACTTGATTGGGGGAGTGAGAGGAAAAGAGCATTTTGACGTGCGTGGGGTAGGGGCTGCTCAGCAAAAGGGAAAGTGGCACCAGCGGACACCAGCAGAATGTTACAGATTGGTGACCGATAGTTTGAGGGAAAGCAGAGCCGGTGGGACACTGGCAGAGCACTCACGGGTCAGTGGCTGATAGTGTGAGGCTTTATATTCATTCCATAGCTGAAAACATGAAAACCTGCAAAAACTGCAACACCGCAAGGCCTATAGGAGATCTTCTCTCTGCAGGCGGGGTGTTGATGAAGCCGACTGTCACCCATCTGGGTGACTTGAAGCAAGAGGCTTGAGTCAGTCCTGGATGCTCTCATAGCGGGGACCACTTAGGAGTGGGCAAATAGAAAAGATAAAAATGCCAAGGATTCCATGCCCCACAGTAAAAAAGCACTGCTCCATGTATGCGGAGCTAACGCAGGAGCACTACCCTTGATTGTCCTAAAACTTTTAGGTATGGAAAGGTAACGTGGGAGCACTACCCTGCTATGGAAAGCAACTAGAGATGAATGTCAGCACAGGGCTTTACTGTAGCAGTGAAGGCTGTGGTTGGAGCGGATTCCCATCCCCTCCCCCTCGTTTGTAGTAACACCATAGGATTGCTGGGAGCTCAGTGTCAGTTCCTTGGGTTCAGAGAAATGGTTTAGCTGACTGGAAGGGGAAAACTCACCAACGAAGCTGCTGGTGTGCATAGAGGTCGGCGCTCAGGTGACCCCCAGGTTCCATGTATCCCCAGCTGGCCCGCCTGTGCACGGGAAGGAACATGGAGAGAGTCTGTTAAAAATGCTGCAAGATCCCCGGCGGCAGTAGGCAGCGGGCCCACAGAGCAGCTAGTCCCAGGCAGAGACTATCGGTGGCTGGTCCCGGGCGGGGTGGTCCCAGTGAGCCTGGGGGTGTGAGCAGGTGGTGGGTAGAAGGCACATGGACAGATATATCATACAGACTAGAATTGGATATTTACTACTTAGAGGAGGGGCAGGGGGAGAAAGGGAAGAGAGAAGAGGACAGAGATAGGGATTGCAGGGAATGTGTGCTCTGAAAGGAACACAGAGAAGCTAAGGTGGTGGGGGGAGGGGGGTGGGGGGGGTTGGCTCCGGGAGTGGGCGTGGGTTGCCTCTTAAAGAGATGAAAACCGTAACAGTCTGGTCAAGTCACAGAACTTGAATGTTACGGTTAAACGGCTCATTTCCCTGAGGCTTGCTGCAGGCCACACTGTGGGTAATTCAGGGAAGTGGTGGGTGGGATACCCACCAGCGGAATGGCTGCCTCAGACCAGGGAAGCCCCGTCTCACCCAAATGTCTGTGCTGTGTCCTTGCGGGAGGCAAACATTACAGTGCATGGGGACTTGAAGCCAATACAAGGTGTGTAAAGAGAAAATACAGTGATCTGCAGCTGCTTCTTAGCAAGAAAGGCAGCTGTGTGAGATTCTCTATTGAACTGCTGGCTCTATGCACAGGCCACGGCCTGCTGAGGAAGGGCGGGCTCGCCGCCAAGCTTAGCACACTCCAAGCTGGCTGCAGGCAGCACAGCCGGGGGATTCTAAAACGAAACGTTGGGCCCCACTTGATGCTGTAAAATAATCTCAAACCAGTTCAGAATTAGGATAATGAAAGGGTTATTTATTTAAGGGGAAAACTTAGAGATCACCATCCTAAACTTCAGCACATTGTCTGTTGAATGCCTTACCAGTTTGTCTACAGCACTGTCTGCAGCATTGAGCTTTTGAAGGGGCAGCTAGCTACAGTGATGGTTTGGGGGCTATTTTGATGGGCAGTGGGTTGGTAATCAGGTACTGGGGTACAACCCTGATAGGCTAAGGAAGCAACAGAGCATCAACCCTTGCTCCACCTTCCCAGATAGAAAAGGCTGTGAATCTCTGCAAGCCTTCTTCTGTTCCCTTTCTGTACCTCTCTGTGTGGGTCCTCCTGAGTAACTCATGTGTACTGCCCTTGATTTAAGACTTAACTTCAGTGACCGTCTCAGCATTGCTGCTGTTCATTAGATGTTGTGAGGACAAATCACACTGTACAAAAAACTCTTGTTGGAGGTTTATTGTTGGAAAGGGAGGAGGCTGGAGAGATGACTTAGAGGTTAAAAGCACTGACTGCTCTTCCAGAGGTCCTGAGTTCAATTCCTAGCATCTACAAGGCGGCTCACAACCATCAGTAATGAGATCTGGTGCCCTCTTCTGGCCTGAAGGCATGTGTGCAGGAAGAACCCTGTATACATAATAAGTTTTTTTTTTTTTTTTTAAAAAAGGGAGGGAGTTGAAAGGGAGAGGCACTGAGGTCTTCCTGCCTCTTTGGAGGAGTGGTGGAAAAGGTACAGGGGAACGGGTGGAACTCACTTTTAATGAGGGCTAGGTGCATACCCAGAGACTACACTGTAATGTAGTGCATTCGAACAGACTGTTAGTGACGTAGTGGCAGTAGGACCTTGGACTGGCCGGGTATCTGCCTGAATGCTGACAACGCCTGTCTGCGGAGATGTTGTCAGTGGGTTCAGCTGTGTCCCCTGGGCACACTAATGTGCCTTAAACGCTATAAATCATCTGTTTGTAGGGAGTGATTTTGACTGGTGACATTCTGCTAGATCTGCAAGCGCGCAGGACAGCGTAATTCTAACCAATAGCCTTCCTCCCTTTTGTGGGTTATAATTAGATGAGGAACTTGAGTAGCAGGTGAGGTGGAATGAGGGTGCCGAGCCCTGAACACCCATTCCTGCCTTCTTAGGGGCCCTGAGAAAGCTGAGATAGTTGGCTGTTTCTTTCACTCCGCTGTGCAGGCCCTGTGGGACCTGGCAAGATGTCGAGAGCAGATGATAAGTTGACTTAAGGGAGAAAAGTTTTCTTAGGTTCTGGGAGTTGAGGAAGGGGAGTCGAAAGTGTGAAACTTGGTCTGTCGATTGCCAGTACTTATCTGGGGTGCATCTTGACAGTGCATCTGACCTCGTCCAGGTGCACCTAAGTTGTCTCCCCAGACCTCACAGGAGGGTTTTTTAGTTTACAAAAAGATAATCCTCTTTCGTATGGGATTCCCAGTCCAGTAGAGTTCAGCATGGCTTTTGGGTGAAGCTCATTGTTCTGGAATTACAGGCACAGCAGTTGATTGCAGTGTCCTCTGAAAGCCAATGGATGATGGAGTCTGCAAGACTATGCAGTTGTTCCTAGCTGAAGTTTAGAAAGGGGACCTTCATGTGGCTTCGGGGACTCTCCAGAGAGAACATCATCTTTGGGAGCCTTCTGACCTTGGACTTCCAAAAGCATTCAAGGACTGATCTGAAAGTGTATTCAAGTATGAGCATCAACAAGGTCACAAAACCAAAAAATTGGAATCTTGTTTTTTAAAAAAAAAAAGCAACCTGGCTTTTCCTCTCGTGGAGCTTGCTTCCTCAGGCCCAAAATATACAAAGGACTCAAGAAATTGGTCATCAAAACAACATATAATCGAATAAAAAAATGGAGTACCGACCTAAACTGAGAACTCTGAACAGAATAATCTAAAATGGCTGAAAGGCACTTAAGGGAATATTCAACATCCTTAGTCATCAGAGAAATACAAATCTAAACAACACTGAGATTCTGTCTTACACCTGTAAGAATGACCAAGATCAAAAACATTGATGACAGCTTATGCTGGAGAGGTTGTGGGGAAAAGGGAACACTCCTGCATTGCTGGTGGGAGTGCAAGCTGGTAAAACCCCTTTGGATGTCAGTGTGGCGATTTCTTAGGAAATTAGGAAATACCCTCCTTCAAGACCCAGTAATGCCACTTTTGGGTATATATCCAAAGGATGCTCAATCGTGGCACAAGGACATGTGCTCAACTATGTTCATAGCAGCATTGCTTGACATAGCCAGAACCTGAAAGCAACCTAAATGCCCCTTGACTGAAGAATGAAGAAATTGTGGTACATTTACATAATGGGGTACTACACAGCAGAAAAAAATGACATCTTGAATTTTGCAGGAAAATGGATGGAGATAGAAAACATTTTGAGTGACATCACCCAGACACAGAAAGACAATTATCACATGTATTCACTCATAGGTGATTTTTAAACATGGAGAAACCCAGCCTACAAGCCACAATCCCAGAGAACTTGGACAACAATGAGGACACTAAGAGAGACTTACATAGATCTCCTGAGTAAATTGGGAGCATGGGGACCTTGGGGGAGGATTGAAGTGGGGGGAGAGGAGAGGCAGGGAGGGGAGCAGAGAAAAATTTAGAGCTCAGTAAAAATCAATAAAAACCAGTCACACACCTCCTGCAACAACACTGGGAACGATGCAGTAGGAGCAGAGTGCAGGAAGGACAGGAGAAAAACGGGAAACCAAAGAAACAAGCCCAACGGAAAAACCAGGAGCTGAGTCCCAAGAAGCCGGTCAGTACACCGTTCATGGACACTCTGTGGGCAAAATTTCAATGTGGGCAAAATTTCAATGAAGAAAACGCCCCCCAGTGCGTGGCTGTTTTTCACTGTCATTTGGTTCTAGCCTGACAGAGAAGGAGATCTACCAATGCTTCTGTGAAAAAAGGGAAAGATCCAGGGAAGAGGTGAAGCGGAAGAGCAGAAGAAACAGCTGGGATGAGGCTATGCAGACCTGAGGAAAGAGCGCATGTCAGTAATGACATCACATCTGATATCATAGAGACCAGTGATCATATTTGGAATTCATTAAATTACACAACAGTAAAATTTAGCCAAAGCGCCTGGCGGTGGTGGCAAGCCTTTCGTACCACCAGTGAGGGAGGCAGAGGCAGGTGGATTTCTGTGAGTTGAAGACGGGCCTAGTCTACCGAGAGTTCCAGGAAGGCTGCAGATCTACAGAGAAACTGGGGGGGGGGGGGATTTGATCCTCATGTGAAGATTAAGCAATCACTATGCTCCAGTTGCCAATTGTAGACCAGTTACTGAGCACTCGTTCCCAGCCCAAGGGAGGACTCTCACCACTTGAAAGACAGCGAAGATCTTTGCTATGCCTGCTATTCCCCAGGAAGCTCCTGTGCGCAGGCGCAGAGTACAGCATCGCCAGCCAGACCCAGAAGACCACTTTTCCCAGGAGCACACGCAACCAGCGTCTGACACAAAGGCCCCTGCGTGCAGTGCGTGGGGATCTCCTTTAAAAGCCGAATGGCCGTTAGTTCACCCTTGCCTTTCCTCCCTTCACTGTCGGGCACGCTCCACCCTCCCCGCAATAAACCTCTCCACGTGGGTTCGTTGCACCTCGTGTCTCATTTCGACTCTCAAGAAGAACAACAACAGAAGAACAACAACGATGCCTGTCACCAGAAATGGAAGCCAATTTCACCCCTTGTACCTTAGAGTCAAAAACTGAAATACAACCAAGCCCCCAAATGGAGTCACTTAGGTAGAGTTGGTTTGCCGAGCAGCAGCCAGAACGGAGCAATCAAATATGTGGACTTTGCCTGGAGTCACAATAGATCGGGTTCCATGTCCCTCACATCTAGGTGGAGCAAAAGGAGGCAGCCCTGAGCTAGCCAGAAGAAAAGACCGGAGCCAAGACTAAGATGACAGCATGCCTTGCCTGCTCTCTATCCTTCAACAGTGTTGCAAAGCCAGGGACTATTCCTAGGGGCAACTGGGACTGCCTTTCCCAGCATTGAGTGCTGTGAATAAGGAAGCTCAGCTACTGGGTAGTAGTGTGATTTGACCACCAAGGAACAAGTCTCAAGTGACTGAGTCTGACTTTGTGCTCTTCTTACTCAAATTCTAAAGCTTTTTGCTTTTACTTCCAACATGAATAATGCTCTATTCATTTGTTTAAAAAGAAAATTTAGAAGGGTGATCCTTGAGAAGTACTAGTATCTGTTGGGGGACAGCGCTCACTCAGCTCCACCTGTGAGGAATATCATTAAGTAAACCTCAGACTCCTGTGTCTTCTCCTTTATTCTCCTCTCTTTGCTCAGCTGTGTTGCGCCTGTCTCCACCTCCCTGCTGCTGGGATTAAAGGTTTGTGACTCTGAAACATGGTAATTACAGGTGTGAGCCAGCACCACCTGGATGTATTTCTGGATAGATACTGCATACCCTAGGGTAACCCTGAACTCAGAAAGATTGATCTCTGTCTGTCTCCTGTGTCCTGGGATGAAAGGTGTGTGCTACCACTCCCTAGCATCTAGGACCTGTCTTTGCACTCTGATTTCTCAGTCAAGCTTTAATTATTAATATAGAAATAAAACATCACCATAGATTTTCTTGTGCCAATTTAAGGTACAGGGGGAGCTATTATCTCAGCCTGCTGATTAGTGGTATGGGTGGGGAGTGCTATGCCTCAACCACCCAGTTTCTGGCATTATGGTATAGCTTGCTTTTCGGTTCCCTCATTTAAGAAGGAGCTGCTGTCTTTACACCAGGTATAGATGGCCTAAGGCAATGTGTCGTCCTGTATATGTAAGGCATGGGGCCGTAGCTCCTGTAGGGTTTAACCTGTTAAAGTCTAATATATGATTTAATTTTTTTTTTGTTGTTGTTGTTCCTGAATCCTGTCTGAAGCATTTAAAGCTGCTGGGATACATAGGGACAAGATGTGTTCATCATAAAGAGCCTGATCCTAGAGATCAGTGTAATGTCCCTCATCAAGAATTTGATCTTGGGAAATCTTAAGTCTTACTTTTCCTTGCTGTTCAAAAATTTTTGCCCCTTCTGTTCGATAACACCTTCAAAGCAGCTGAGGTCCATCTTCTAGGACCTGCTGAGATTATTTGAAGCCAGCTGTGTGGGGTAGCCTGGGTCTAGGGGTAGCTCGGATGGCCACAACCCTCTGTAGTAAAATCAATCTCAGCTGGATGGACGGGCAGGTGGGCCCCCCACTGATGAGATCGGTGTCTCTTCTCCTGGTCGTGAATGACAATAGCCGTTCCCCGTGATTGTTGGAATTCTGAGGGTACAATTGCTTCATTTCCAATTTAAGGTCTTTTGAACGGACCTGGTGAGTGGTGAACTTTTAATCTTCTTGGCTTCCTCATCCACCAATGGTAGGTGAGGCCTAAATTTCCCGTGGGGTAATTGGAGTGCCTCCATTTCTGTTAATATGGAGATGTCCTCCCCTGTGTGTGAGGTAACCCAGACACAGAAAGACAATTATCACATGTACTCACTCATAAGTGATTTTTAAACAAAAAGCAAAGGAAACCAGCCTACAAATGATAATCCCAGAGAACTTAGACAACAATGAGGACATTCAGAGAGACTTAGATAGATCTCATCTACATGGGAAGTAGAAGAAGACAAGAGCTCCTGAGTAAATTGGGAGCATGGGGACCTTGAGGGGGGGAGGCAGGGAGAGGAGCAGAGAAAAATTTAGAGCTTGATAAGAATCAATAAAAATGCCAAAAGTTATAGGCTCAATGTATAAAAAGGACCCTGGTAAGCCAAACTCTAAACATAGGGCGGAAGTCTCAGTCCTGTTAGCTCCTACAGGGGAGGGGTAAGAAAGTTCAGATTTACCAGTGCAGACACCGGGAGTCAAGTGAAAGGCAAATAGTAGACTTGTTCAGCAGTGGGGATCGCCTTATATACCTACCTCCCAGCACCCAGCCTTCTCAGCAACGGGGAGAGCCTTATATACCTGCCTCCCAGCACCCAGGCTTCCTCTGCAATGGGGAGAGCCTTATACACCTGCCTCCCAGCACCCAACCTTCTCAGCAATGGGGAGAGCCTTATATACCTGCCTCCCAGCACCCAGGCTTCTACAGCAACTGGGAGAGCCTTATATATCCACCTCCTAGGACCCAGGCTTCCTCACCAGTGGGCAGAGCCTTATACACCTGCCTCCCAGCACCCAGGCTTCCTCACCAATGGGGAGAGCCTTATATACCTGCCTCCCAGCACCCAGGCTTCTACAGCAACTGGGAGAGCCATATACACCTGCCTCCCAGCACCCAGCCTTCTCAGCAATAGGGAGAGCCTTATATACCTGCCTCCCAGCACCCAGCCTTCTTAGCAATGGGGAGAGCCATATACACCTGCCTCCCAGCGCCCAGCCTTCGCAGCAATGGGGAGAGCCTTATATACCTGCCTCCCAGCACCCAGCCTTCCTCACCAGTGGGGAAAGCCTTATATACTTGCCTCCCAGCGCCCAGGCTTCCTCATCAGTGTGATGATGTGGCATGATTACCACTCATTGTGTAGCCACGATCATGACCTCTGACAATACCTGTTGTTAGGCCTTCAGACAGAATCCAGGTTGGATCGTCTCGGCCTCAGGGCTTCATCTTCCTACAATTGCTGGGAGGCAGGTTGTAAACTGACTTCTAACTAGAATTCTTCCTTGTTTATTATAGGTCAAGCGGATTTAGTCAGGGACTGCTTCCTTCTTGGCCAGGGGTGCTGTAGTAAATAGGGGCGGCGGGACTGCATCCCTGGCACCCCGGCTGCCTGGCTAGCTTATGCCCGAAATAACAGCACACGAACTGTATTCATTTAATCACTGCTTGGCCCATTTCTATCTAGCCTCTTCTAGGCTAATTCTCACATATTAATTTAGCCCATTTCTAATCATCTGTGTTGCACCCCTAGGTGCGCTTACCGGGAAGATTCTAGCCTATGTCCATCCTGGGTAGGAGCTTCATCGCATGCGTCTACCTGAGAGCTGGGAGCATGGCGTCTCTCTGAGGCGTCTGCTCCCAAGAGGAGAGCTGTGGAGTCTGAGCTCACTTCTTCCTCCCAGCGTTCTATTCTGTTTACTCCTCCCACCTATCTTCTAACCAATGAGGGCCAAGCAGTTTCTTTTTATTTAACCAATGACCTTCCTCCATCAGGGTGCTGTGTTGTTTTTGTGGATTTCATCTGCATGTGGTCTGGTGTTCTCGCAAACTCACCTGTGTTACCCAGGAAGTAAAATGTTAGGTATGAGGTATACATATTGAGGCTGTACGATTGATTTGAATATTGGAGTGCTTTAATGAAGGAAGACGAGGTAGTTATATTTGATCTCAGTCTTTTACTGTTTAAGATTGTTCACCTAACATAAAGGGGAAGTAGTCTAAGCAGTCTATCCACTCCAGTGACCTCTTGCAGAGGTAGAATGGTGGCTCCATTGTACTTGGTAGAAAGAGATGAAAATGGTCCCGTAGCGGACTGGAATCAAGTCACAGGACAGGTGAAAGTAGGTACCAGAGTTGGGCTGTTAGAACGAACCTACATCGTGTGTTCGATATCTCAGTCCAGAGTAGAGGAGGGTTCCTCTGGTTGAGATTGCAGTGGGTGTGGAGAGCAGCCAGTCCAGGGATGGACAATGCAGTTCCGCGATTGGCTACAGTGGCCCAAAGTTTCAGACAGGGAGCTGGTTGTGGGTGAGAGACGTCAATGGGGCCACCAGTTTCACGAGGAGAGACAGCCAAATGGATACGCCACGATACTGTGCCACAGGTCTCCGAAAGTGGCTGCTTCTGGGCAGGGAGCAATGGGCGGGTACGAGACAGAGACGTGGATAGGCACACCGTGCAGAGTGAGGTTGGATATTTATTTAGTGGGTTATGGAGGGTGATGTTGTCAAGAACATGAGTGAGGTAAGACCAACTGGGTTTTCCGGGCTTCTGTGGACAGAGTGTTAGTGATTGGGCAGGTAACTAGATGTCAGTCCTCAGCCGCGGGGAATCAGTAGAGATGAATGTTCATGAAAGCTGACCTGGACGGGTGCTGCAATGGAGCAGGCACAGGAAGTTGGAAAATGGTCTGAGTTCAGGATCCTCACATAGCTCAGGCTGCTGGCTTGCAGAATGCGTAGGAGAGACTGGCAGAGCCATGCACCAGTGTTATTCATGACCCAGGCAACCCAAGGCCGCGCAGTTTTCCTGGCTAGTTAGAGGCATACAGATATGCTATGTGGAAAGAGCTTGGGTATAGGCTGACTTTAATGGGGGGGGGGGTGAAGAAAGAGGGAAAGAGAAGAAAGGGTATTGGGGGGAGAAGGGAGAGAGGTAGAAGCTACCTCTCCATCCAGAGGAAGGGCAGACAGAAAGTAAGTAGGCTGACTAGGAGGCAGGAGATCCACTTAGCTTTCCTGGAAGCTGGAGATTGGGAGTAGGCATGCCTTGTCTTTAGAGGAACAGGGTATCCAGGTGCCAGGCCAGGCTAGCATATTTAACTTTACATAGTGCCTTCATGGGGATGCCTTGCTAGCCTATTGTCTTTAAGAGGTTGGTCCTGGTTAAGGTATTGCTTAACTTACGGCTTTCTGGGACCCAGAGAAAATGGGTGCAAGGTCTAGGTGGGCTCTTTTTGTGTGATTACCGTTTGGCACTGGTGAGCTTGTTCCTGTTTCATGAGTTTTCCCCTCATAATAAATAAAAATACAATTGTTTATCATTTAGCTAGCTGGATTATTTCTTGTTATACTTCTCATCCATTTCTATAATGGCATTTTTTACATATTGTTTGAGGGACTCTATTGCTTTCATAAAGTCAATTTTTTCCACCTCTGTGCTAGGGTGTTCAAGTCCTTCTGTTATAAGATCGTTGGGTTCTGGTGTTTTCATGTTGTTTTTCAGATTGTTGGGTGAGTTCTTGCCTTGGTGCCTGCGCATCTCCTCCTACCGATGCTATCTATTGGGTCTATAAAACAGGATCAGATTTCCCTGCTGGCCAGGGGCCCCCGCTTACAAAATGCCCCCGATCCGTTTCCTGGCTCCTGCCACGGGCCAAGATCCCTCTCACCACTCAGCAGGGTCTACAGTAACAGGACCATGCTCCCCGTTCACCAGGGATCTTGCCAACAAAAGGCCTACCATTCTGTAGGCCAGCCACCAAAACACCTACTTGAATTAGTTGTAGTGAAACGATATGCTCTCAGTGTGGGCTTCACTGTTTCAAGCTTGGACCATCAAAAAATATAAGTATGCGTCTGTGCCACATCTTGGATTATTTCTTGAATCAAGCTAATTACCTGACTGCTGCCAGGAGTTGCAATGGTTCTGTATAACATTTTGACTGATTATCTAAGGGGTATTTGGTCCATGCCTTATTACAAAGGCTGATTAGTCAAGCTCTTAGGATTCCTGCATTGTATTGGTCCAGTCCAGCTAGGGCTGACAGTGGTGGTCACATTGAGTCTGCAGTGCTCCGTCCCCCAATAGTGTCTATGCTTCTTCCCTGAAGCCTCTGTAGGAGCATTCATACTGCCTTGTCCCCTCACCTGTAGCCTTCACTGAAGCCGCCTTGTGATCTTTTGAGGGTGTGCATTGGGCCACATGCTCAGAGTCACATTTTCCAAAGACCACGAGGGGCTCAACAGCAAGGTGGCTGTTGACAGCACAGCAGCTTGACACCTGCTGGTAGCACAGTAACACGTGGCCAATGACTGCAGGCACACAGAGTCTATGACATAGTGACTGTGCTCTCCGAGTTCCTGATTGTACCTAGCCAATCAGAGATGAGCATGAGATGCCACTGTGAACAGATGGGAATACCTTGGTGCTGGGAGGGTCAATAACTTTTCCCATGGTTAAATAAGTCTGCTGAAGCTTGCTTTGTAAAGTATCTGTATTTGAATCAGGTAACAAAATGTTATTCATATAATGGTAAATTATAGACTTAGCAAATTGCTTACGAATTGTATTTTAGATGTTTGCTTAACAACAAATACAGGAGAATTTCAAGGGCTCGTAGATTTTTTTATATGTCGAGCATCTAATCGCTTCTGTACCAGCTGCTTTCAAGCCTGCAACGTTTTCCTCAGCTAGGGGCCATTGCTTAACCTGTCTTGGTTCCTCAGTCAACCACTTTAAAGGTAGGACTGTTGGTACATCTGAAGGGTTATTAATTCCTCTGTATTCTTATACAGCCCAAATGGCTGGTGTCTGTCGCCTGTAATATCTTCTAATATTTTCCTCAGAAACATAAGTTTTGGGGGCTGCAAGAATGTTAATCTGGCTATTCCATTGCTGCAATAGGCCACGACCCCATAAATTCACTGTAATATTGGCTACATAAGGCCTTAGTTTTCCTATTGCCCTTCTGGCCCTTTGCATTCAGCCCATCTCTTGCTTTGTTTTACACGAGATAGGGTTTCAATTCCCAGGAACTGAACATCTACCTCCTGAAGAGCCCAATTTGGATGCCAAGATTCTGGAGTAATGATACTTACATACTCAGCTGTGTCTAATAAGCCTTCAATTAAAATTTCATTTTTAGAAATCTGCCAGAATATATGTTTCCTCTCTCACCAGAGGTTGTTTTTTTGGTTTTTAAAAACAGGGTTTCTCTGTGGCTTTGGAGCCTGTCATGGAACTAGCTCTGTAGACCAGGCCGGTCTTGAACTCACATAGATCCGCCTGCCTCTGCCTCCGAGTGCTGGGATTAAAGGCGTGTGCTATTGCCCGGCTTCCCTAGAGTTCTTGACTCATCCTCCACATTTATCCCATCATTCAGACCATTAGTGCTTTTGACAGCAGGCATTGGAATTTTTAATTTTCCTGTCGAGACACATTCTCCACAGTAACTGGCAATGACTGGACCACATTTCTCATGGGGCCTGCGAGAGGCTTCCCATAGCGATTCCCGATGGTATGGGATTGCCTTGTTTATTTTTTTCAATTATAATAAATAATATTTGACATAATCAATTAAACTTTTTTTTTTACCTCTGAGCCATATCACTTTGTCCTATAAAATTGGAGCTTCAGTGCCAGAAAGCTTCTCAGCAACTCTCAGTTTAATTTAGATTATTGGGTGAGTTTTTGCCTTGGCGCCTGCCCATCTCTTCCTATTGATCCTATCTAATGGGTCTTTTAAAATCGGATCAGGTTTCCCTGCTGGCCAAGGGTTCCGCTTACCAACTGCCCTGCTGTTTCCTGGTTCCTGCCACAGGCTAAGAATCCTCTCACCCCTCCGAAGGGTCTTCAGGATCAGGACCAGGCTCCCCGTTTGCCAGTGACCTCGCCTACGAAAGGTCTACCTCTTTGATTTAATTGTAGTGGGGCGATCTGCTCTTGTCCATCCCCGCTCATGCGTCTGCTGCCTTGTGGTCCCCGCCGCTTGGGTCTGCCTGGGTCTGCCGCGCCGGTCCCCCCTCGGGGTTTCTCTTTGATTTACTTGTGGGGCAATGTGCTCTTGTTATTGCGTGCCCATCAGCGCCGCTTGCGTCTGCTGCCGCTCCGGTCCCCCAAAGCCTATTCCTGATTGCAGCGCCTCTCTGCCGCGACTGTGTGCCGCGCCTCTCCACCACTCTCAGTTTAATTTAAAAAAAAATGGGGTTGGAGAGATGGCTCAACGTTTACTTTTTTATTGATATTTATTGAGTTCTAAATTTTTCTCTCCTCCCCTCCCTGACTCTTCCCCTCCCCCCTTTAAGCCTTCCCCAAGGTCCCCATGCTCCCAATTTACTAAGGAGATCCTTTTGCTTTTCTTTCTTTTTTTTTTTTTTTTTTTTTTACTTTCTTCTTCCCACTCAAAATAATGGCTGAGATTCTGTTGAATAATCTCCTAGGTGCCAGTAAATCTGAAGCTCAGATGGTTATTCCTCATGGTTACCGGCTTTGACCTGTATATGTAAATCCTGGTCAGGATTCCCTCCTGCAGAAATCCCTGGGTTGGAGTTGGACCTGGGAGGGTTTCTGGTTACAGTCTGCTACCTCAGAGGACTCAGGCTCAGGTGCGTCCGGACTGGCAGAGGACCTGCTTACTCCCTCAGAGGTCCCAGACTCACACTGTGACCTGCAGGTCCCAGACCAATGCCCAAACTCAAAGAGGTCCTGGCTCAGGACTACTCTCTCGGAGGTCCCAGACTCATGCCACCCCAACCCCCCCCCCCCCGAGATCTCTGGTACCTGCCTTTTCCTTCGGAGGACCCAGGTTTACTTACGCCAAAGCTGGCAGAGGTCCTGTCTCAGGCCTAGTTCTTGGGAGGTCCTAGATTCTTGCCCAGACCCACCGGGGTGTTGGCCTTAGTCTACTGCCTTGAAGGTCCCGGATTCTCAAGACAGGTTCTGCCCACAGATATCTGTTTTTCCCTGGCCCAGTTGTTCACAAAAACATCTTATGATGGAGACTAGAGACTAGGGTTGGGGTCTTTCAAAGAGTCTGATATTTGTTTTTGACCTCCACCGCTGGTTGTTGCCTCGGCCCACGACTTCCTACCAGTTAGTCCCTGCCCTGTGACAGAAAGCAGAGGGAAACAAACAAACACAAATAGACTAACAAATCAGACACAGAATGCAGACCAGATGCCATGCCTGAGCTTTTGCGAGCGCAGAAAAGGCTGAATGGACCTGAAGTCGGCTGGTAGCTGTCAGGACCTCTATACCAGATATCTATGCCTGAATGAGTGTGGCATAGCCGCCATTGGCCAGAACTGCCAGAGACTCAAGTGGCCCCACGAACTGGGCACCAACCTTAACTGTTCCCTCAATTTGGGAAATAACCAGGCCAGCTTAAAGATAAACAATTATATTTTTGATTGTTATAAGGGAAAACTCACACCACAAGAATGGGAAGTCCGAGTTCTGCCGTGTCCCATGGGAATCACCTAGAGCACACGAGCACCTGGTCCACCCCAATTTTCTTCATGGGTCTCAGGTAGCCATGCCTTAACTAGGTTCCACTTAGAGGTGTTCGGTTGACATAGCTTCCCCCAGCAGCCTAAATCTGCAGTAGCACATCTCTGCAGGCTAGGACTGTGATAGGACCGCTCCGGAGGCTGGAGCCTAAGGAGAACAGCTCAGCCCTAGAGAAATGGTGCAGGGGCCCGTCTGTAAACAAATTAAATTGAGCCAGCCAACCGCAACTGACTTTGACTGAGGAGGGGAAGTATCACCATGCAACCCCCAGGTTTCGGACACAGTGGGGAGCTAAGTCAAGTAGGAACAGATTTATTTCCTTACAGAATGCCACGTAGAAAGTCTTTAAGGAAGTGGAAAGGGCATTATCCAATCACATCCGCATGAGCAGCGGCTCCTATAGCCCCTAATGGAGACAGACCATGAGGGCAGGAGACTGGTCTGAGTCTTTGTAGGCTGCTGCTAAGGGCTTCCAGATCTCCTGTTGTACCAGCTGGAGGGCTTGCAAGTGAGCCTGCAAAGTGGTGGAGGTTGCATAATTAGCAATATCAGAATCAAAAAAGGCTATAGCTGGAGGGGGACCTCCATGTAAGATTTCAAAAGGAGTTAATGTGTGCCAGGGGTGTTCCTGGCTCGATACAATGCCAGGGGTAGGAGCTGTGCCCAGTCCCTAGCGCCTGTCTCGAGCGTTAATTTAGTTAAAACCTCCTTGATTGTTCTCTTCATTCTTTCTACCTGCCCTGAGCTCTGGGGTCTATAGGCACAATGCGATTTCTAAGCAATCCCCAGTAACTTGGCCACTAAATGACTTATCTGGGAGATAAACTCAGGACAATTATCAGTCCCAAGTACCTTGGGTAGTCCATACCTTGGGAGGATTTCTTCCTAGAACTTAACAGCGGTCTGTGCGGTTTCCTTTTTGGTAGGAAAGGCTTCGACCCATCCTGAAAAGGTGTCTATAAAAACTAGCAGATACCGATAACCATACATGCCAGGCTTAAGTTCAGTTAGATCTATTTCCCAGTGGATCCCAGGCCTATGCCACCTGAGTCTGAGTCCAGGCGGCCTATTTGTTTTGCCAGCATTCACTTGGGCACAGGCTTTGCAATTGCTGACGATTTGTTGTATCAGGGTTTCTTTCTTGTGTATATAGCTACCCATTTCCTGTCTGCTGAGCATGATGTTCATCTTTTTGGTGCTCAGGTGGTTCAGTTTATGCCAGTAGGAAATGATCTCTCTGGCTACCTGTACTGACATTACAGTCTTTCCTTGGCACATCCATCGTTGTCTCTGCCCCTAATTTCTGGACTATATCCAGATCTTCATTGGTGTAGTCAATCGTGTCCATGTCTCTTTCCGGGCCTTCCTGTCCAGTTAATATTGTTGTTGTCGAGCTGAGGGCCTAGGGCCGCCTGCTTGGCCGTTTCATCTGCCAGGCGGTTTCCTTTAATTATCTCGGTCTCCCCTTTCTGATGTCCAGGGCAATGTATAATACTTAGTCTCTTAGCGAGAAACAAGGCTTTAAGCAGGGCCAATATTTCAGCCTTGTTTTTTTTTAATTTATTAAAGATTTCTATCTCTTCCCTGCCACCGACTGCCATTTCCATCCCCCTCCCCCAATCGAGTCCCCCTCCCTCATCAGCCCAAAGAGCAATCAGGGTTCCCTGCCCTGTGGGAAGTCCAAGGACCACCCACCTCCATCCACAAAACTCAGCCTTGTTTTTAATGTCCTTCTGAGGTTAGAGGGCTCCTCCCTCTTCTGATATATTTCCCCATGAACGTGAGCCGTGGCAAAAGCATAGCAGCTGTCTGTATAGACATTGAGTGCATTACCTTCTGACCGCTATAGGGCTTGGGTGAGCACGATGAGCTCTGTCTGCTGAGCTGAAGTTCCGGGTGGCAGGGCGCTGGCCCGGATTAACTGCTTTCCGTCCACTATTGCTGCTCCGGCCTTCCTTTCTCCGTTGAGCAGGTAACTGCTTTCGTTGGTGTACCAGGTCAGGTCAGCCTTTTTCAGGGGTTGGTCTGTCAGGTCTGGCCAGGTTCCATGTATTTCCTCAAGGGTTTGTTGGCAATCCGGAGTGGGGCGCAGCATGGCAGGATTCAGGATGACTGCTGGGCTGAAGCGGACCCTGTCCTTACCCAGCAGGAGTGACTGATAATGAGTCATTCGGGCATTGGAGAGCCAGCGGCTCGGTGGCTGGCGAATGAGGGGCTAAAATGGTGAGGGGCTGACCCAGAGGTGGTTTTCCAGCGTCCTTTAGGAGCATAGCTATGGCAGCTATCATCCTCAAACAAGGGGGCCATCCTGAGGCCGCCGGATCCAGTTTCTTAGAACGGTAGGCTATAGGCCTCCTCCAGGGCCCCAATTTTTTAGTGAGGGCCCCCTTTGCAAACCCTTGTTTTTCATCTATAAAAAGTTCAAAGTGTTCTTCTTCTACCGTTGTTTTTGTTCTTCTTCGGATTCGAAATGAGACACAAGGTACAACGGACCCACATGGAGAGGTTTTATTGCGGGGTGGGTGGAGCGTGTCCGACAGTGAAGGGAGAAAAGGGGAAAGAGAGTGAATGAACAGCTTTTTGGCTTTTAAAGGGGATCCCCACACACGTGAGTCAAACGATGCATCCTGCACCTGCTTGCAGGGGCCTTTGCGTTGGACATTGGATGCGCGTGCTCCTGGGAAAAGTGGTGTTCTGGGTCCAGTGGGCAATGCTGTACTTTGCGCCTTGCTCAAACACCCCCCCCCCAGCATCCTATCAAGTTCTCCTGTTCTGCTCCACCTTTCTGAAGCCACCTGAGGAGCTTCACAGCAAGGTTTCCTAGCTCAGTCCCCTAAGGGACGTCCCAGCCAGGTTCTTGTAGTCTGGGCTGGGCAGGTGAATCAAGGCCATCACCAAAGACTGTTTGGAGAAAGATGTATTTGGAAAGGAAGAGTCCAGCAGTGTGGCTGCCTCTGCCAGAGATGGATGAACTGCAGTACCCTGTCGACCTTAGGGCAGCCTTTACCTGAAGGGCCAGAGAGGCCTTTATTTATAGGGCTTCTTAGGGGTGGAGATTTCCCAGGGGGAGGAGGACTTGTTAGTTTTATTCTGCTCAGGGATTGGTCTTTATCTGGTCAGGGGCCCAGATGACTCTGACTTCTTGGAAAAGTGTATTTATTTCGCTGAACTTCTTAACTTTTTGACTCTAATGTTACTACCAGGGCATATTCCTTTCACAGGTGTGAGGGCATATTTCTTTCACTGGCTCTGATTCTAGGGACAAAGTGTGTTTCTTTGACACTAGTTTCAGAGTCAGGGCATATGTCTTTAGTCCTGGGTTTAGGGATAAACATCTTCCCCTCCCTGGCCCAGTTCCTTAAAAACCTGAATAAGTGTCAATGGTATGGTATACATATTTCAATTTTTTAAAATCTGAAAGCAGAACACATCCATTATGTTCTAATTTTCTGTAAACCTATTTTATAATGTAGGATTGACAGAAGTTTCTCTCTATTTTTTTCAGGAGCAAATTTTTTGTTGTTGCAAAGTTTACTTCTTAAATAATACTTTCTATAGTATCTATGTTTGAATCAGACAGCAAAATGTCATCCATGCAATGGTAAATTACAGATTTAGGAAATTTCTTACATAGTATCTCCAATGACTGATTTACAAAGTATTGGCACAG